>NW_028225181.1:17204071-17804071 GCF_052327205.1 Somniosus microcephalus
TTTGTGGGAGGGAGTTCCATAGTTCGACCTTTCGTTGGATGAAGAAATGTTTCCTAATTTCTCTCTTGAACGGCCTGGTTCCTATTTTAAGGTAAAGTCCGCTTGGCCTAGACTCTACATACCCCACCACCCCCCACACCTGCCTCCCCCCCCTCCCTCGCTTCAGCGGAAAACGTTTCCCTCTGTCTACCCTATCAATTACCTTCAATATCCTAAAAATCAGAATCTGCCCACATGGCAGACTGATAAGAGAGGTAAACGCCCAAAGGATCCAAGGAAAGTGACAAGTTGGAAGCAAAGGGTCGTGGTCGATGGGTATTTTTGTGACTGGAAGGCTGTTCAGTGGGATTTGGAAGGGTTCAGTACTAGGTCCCGTGCTTTTTGTGTTATGTATCACTGATTTAGAATTCAATGTACGATTAAGAAGTTTGCAGATGTTATATAAAAATTGTCGGTGTAGTTGTTAGTGAGGAAGAAAGCTCCAGACTGCAGGAAGTTATCAATGAATTGGTCAGGTGGGCAGAAAAGTGGCAAATGCAATTTAATTCGTAGAAGTGAGAGGTAATGCATTAGGAGAGGGCTAACAGGACAAAGGAATACACAATAAATGATACGATATTGAGAAGCATAAAAAACAGAGGGACATTGGAGTGCATGTCCACAGGTCCATGAAGGTAGCAGTGCAGGTAGATAAGGTGGTCATTATTTCAGATTAAAAAAAATATATATATTCATTGATGGGATGTGGGCGTCGTTGGCTAGGCTTGCATTTAGTGCCCATCCCTAATTGCCCTTGAGAAGATGGTGGTGAGCCGCCTTCTTGAACCGCTGCAGTCCATATGGTGTAGGTACACCCACAATGCTGTTAGGAAGGGTGTTCCAGGATTTTGGCCCAGCGACAGTGAAGGAACGGCGATACAGGTCCAAGTCAGGATGGTGTGTGGCTTGGAGGGGAACTTGTAGGTGGTGATGTTCCCATGCGTCTGCTACCCTTGTCCTTCTAAGTGGTAGAGGTCGCGGGTTTGGAAGGTGCTGTTGGAGTAGCTTTGGCGAGTTGCTGCAGTGCATCTTGTAGATGGTACACACTGCAGCCACGATGCGCTGGTGGTGGAGGGAGTGAATGTTGAAGGTGGTGGCTGGGGTGCCAATCAAGCGGGCTGTTTTATCCTGAATGGTGTCGAGCTTCATGAGTGTTGTTGGAGCTGCACTCATCCAGGCAAGTGGAGAGTATTCCATCACGCTCCTGACTTGTGCCTTGTAGATTGTGGAAAGGCTTTGGGGAATCAGGAGGTGAGACACTCGCCGCAGAACTCCCAGCCTCTGGCCTGCTCTTGTAGCCACAATATTTAAATGGCTTGTCCAGTTCAGTTTCTGATCAATGGTAACCCCCAGGATGTTGATAGTGGGGGATTCAGCGATGTTAAAGCCATTGAATGTCAAGGGGAGATGGTTAGTGTCTCGCTTGCTGGAGATGGCCATTGCCTGGCACTGGTGTGGTGCGAATGTTACTTGCCACTTGTCAGCCCAAGTCTGAATATTGTCCAGGTCTTGCTGCATACGGACACGGACTGTGTCAGTATCTGATGAGTCTCGAATGGTGCTGAACAGTGTGCGATCATCAGCGAACATTCCCAATTCTGACCTTATGATTGCCTGCTGAATATTTCCAGCATTTTCTGTTTTTATTATTGGTTAAAGAGTCCTAGGAAATATTTTCCTTTATTAGGCGGCAGGCAGTTAAGAAGGCAAATGGTATGTTGACCTTCATAGCGAGAGGGTTTGAGTACAGGAAAAAGGAAGTCTTGCTGCTGTTGTACAGGGCCTTGGTGAGACCACATCTTGAGTATTGTGTGTAGTTTTGGTCGCCTTATCTGAGGAAGGATGTTCTTGCCATGGAAGGAGTTCTGCAAAGATTCACCAGGTAGATAGCTGGGATGGCAGGAATGATGTATGAGGAGAGATTGGATCGATTGGGCTTATACTCACTGGAGTTTAGAAGAATGAGAGGGGATCTCATTGAAACTGCTAAAATTCTGACAGGACTGGACAGACTGCATGAAGGAAGGATGTTCCCGATGGATGGGGAGTGCAGAACCAGGGGTCACAGTCTAAGGATAAGGGGTAAGCCATTTAGGACTGAAATGAGGAGGAATTTCTTCATCCAGCGAGTGGTGAACCTGTGAAATTCTCTACCACAGAAGGCAGTAGAGGCCAATTCATTCATCCAAAGATGTGCGGGTTAGGTTGATTGGCTATGATAAATTGACCCTTAATGTTAGGGGGATTAAATACATGGGGTTATGGGGATCGGGTGGGATATGTGTCGGTGCAGGCTCGTTGGGCCGAAATGGCCTCTATCTGCACTGTGGGGTTTCTGTGATTTCTGTGATTAAATATATTCAAGAAGGAGTTGGATATATTTCTTAAGGCTAAAGGGAACAACGGTTATGGGGAGAATATCAGGAACCGGGTACTGAATTTGGATGATCAGCCATGATCGCATTGAATGGTGGAGCAGGCTCGAGGGGCCGAAAGGCCTACCCCTGCTCCTATCTTCCATGTTTCTATGTTTCTATTAGCCAAGGCATAGAATTCAAGAACAGTGTGGTTATGCTTGAACTGTATAAAACACTAGTTAGGCCACAGCTAGAGTGCTGCAGACAGTTTTGGTCACCACAGTACAGGAAAGATAATATTGCACTAGAGAGGGTACAGAGGAGATTAACTAGGATGTTGCCAGGACTGGAAAATTTTAGCTATAAGTAAAGATTGGATAGGGTTGGGTTGTTATCTTTGGAGCAGAGGAGGTGGAGGGGAGACATAATTGAGGTGCATAAAATTCTGAGGGGCCAAGTTACAGTGGATAGGAAGGACCTATTTCCTTTAGTCGAAATGTCAATGATCAGGGGCGTAGATTTAAAGTAACTGGTAAAATGATTAAAGAGGAGTTGACAAGAACCATTTTCACACAGAGAGTGGAGCGGATCTGGAAGTCACTACCGATCACATTAATAGAAAGCACTATGGATATGTACTTGAAGTGCTGTAACCTACAGGGCTACAGACCCCGAGCTGGAAAGTGGGATCAGCCAAAATATCTCTTTTTCGTCCGGCAAAGACACGATGGGCCGAATGGCCTCCTTCTCTGGCGTAAATTTCTGTATTTCTATGATCTCTGCCCTTAATCTTCAATATTCCAGGGAATACAAGCCTAGATTATGTGATCTCTGCTCATAGCCTAACCCTTGGAGCCCTGGTAACACACTCGTGAATCTGCACCACACTCCCTCCCAGGTCAATATATCCTTTCTAAGGTGCAGTGCGCAGAACTGTACACAGTGGCCTAACCAGGCGTCTGTGCAGCTGTCTCACAACTTCCTTCCATTTATATTATGCAGGGCAGTTGTCTAATAGATTGCACAGGTCATTTCACTGTTGAAAGGTTGCATCTGCGGAGCTGTGATGGCCGAGTGGTTAAGGTGTTGGATTTGTTACAAATCCAACGGGGTTTTTCTGTGCAGTGTTCGAACCCTGCTCGCAGCGATTGTATTGCAAATTCTTTATTTTATTTCATTGGCTCCCTGTGGAGATCACTGGCCCCGAAACTGATCAGAATTCCCTCCACTGCACGTTATGACACTGATTAACCCAAAGCTGTTGTTCCAAGTGGAAACACTAATTTGTCATCAATTAGAAATTGTGGATTTGTTTGAAACTATTTGCAAAGTTCAGTGAGAAATTTACACATAAGACAGCACGTAAAAATTCCATTTAATAAAGAACCCTGTAATGTTTGAAAGGAAAAGAGTGGAAACGCGGTTTGGTTTTCTGAAGTTGAACACGAATTATAAAGTGTGTAAAATGACCGTGGCAGGAATCGAACCTGCAATTTTCTGACGGCATCAGAATTTATACCGAAGTCAGACGCCTTATCCATTAGGCCACACGGAGACACAAACATGAAATAAACAAATCCTAATAATGATTGATTAAACTCCGTTACTGTGTTCATTTCAATAACAACAGAGAATGCTGGAAACACTCAGCAGGTCAGGCAGCATCGAGTGAGGGAGAAACAGAGTTAACCTTTAAGGTCGAACCCTTCATCAGAACTGGAAAAGGTTTGGGAGGAAGGATTTTTAAGCAGGGGTGGGTGGAGGCGAGGTAAGAACAAAGGGAATGTCTGTGATAGAATCGAAGGCAGGAGAGATTGACTAACAAAAGGAATGATGGTGCAATGCAAAAGGAGAGGTAATAGGACAAGTTAACGATCAAAAGGTGGCTCAAGATGAGGTGTGAATGATTATGGCAGAAATATTAACAACTGTCATGTGAGGAAACATGAGAACCAATTAAAAAAAATAAAAGAAATACAGGGGCCAATTTATAGTCTGAAATTGTTGAACTCGATATTAACTCCAGAAGGCTGTAAAGTGCCGAATAGAAAGATGAGGTGCTGTTCCTCGAGCTTACGTAGAGTTTCATTGGAACAGTGTAACAGGCCAAGGAAGGAGAGATCAGAGAGGGAGTGGAGCAGATAATTATAGTGACAGGCGACCGGAAGCTCGGGGTCACACTTGCCCACTGCTCTGCAAAGCGGGCACCCAATCTGCATTTGGTGTCACAATGTAGATTCAGCGAATACAGTAACTAAATTGTAAGAAGTACAAGTTATCACTGATTCACCTGGAAGGAGTGTTTGGTGCCCTGGGCGATGGGAAGGAAGGAGGTAAAAGGGCAGGTATTGCATCTCGTGCACTTGCATGGGATGGTGCCGGGCAAAGGAGAAGGGGTGCTGGGGTGATAGAAGAGTGGACCAGGCTGTCATGGAGGGAGCGGTCCCTTCGAAATGCTGAAAGGGAGGAGGGGAAGATGTGTTTGGTGGTGGGATCATGCTGGAGGTGGTGGAAATGGCGCAGGATGATCCGTTGAATGTGGAGGCGGGTGGGGTGAAAGGTGAGGACAAGGAGGGAACCCTATCATGTTTCTGGGAGTGAGCGGAAGGGGTGAGAGCAGTAATGTGGGAAATGGAACAGACTCGGTCGAGTGTCATGTCAACCATGGTAGAGGGGGATCCTCAGTTGGGGAAAATGGAAGACATACCGGAAGCACTGGTATGGAAGGTGGCATCATCAGAACAGATGCAACGGAGACAGAGAAAGTGGGAGAATGGAATAGAATGGAATGGATAAATCCCCAGGGACTGATAATCTACATCCTAGTGTACTTAAGGAAGTGGCCCTAGAAATAGTAGATGCATTGCTGGTCATCTTCCAAAATTCGATAGACTCTGGAACAGTTCCCATGGATTGGAGGGTAGCTAATGTTACCCCACTATTCAAAAAAGGTGGTAGAGAGAAAACGGGGAATTATAGACCGATAAGCCTGACATCGGTAGTGGGGAAAATGCTATGCGGATGTGGTGTATTTGGACTTTCAGAAGGCTTTCGATAACGTCCCACATAAGAGATTAGCGTGTAAAGTTAAGGCACATGGGATTGAGGGACTTGGATAGAGAACTGGTTGGCAGACAGGAAGCAAAGAGTTGGAATAAACGGGTCTTTTTACGAGTGGCAGCCAGTGACTAGTGGGGTACCGCAGGGATCGGTGCTAGGACCCCAGCTATTCACAATATATATTAATGATCTAGACAAGGGAACTAGATGTAATATCTCCAAGTTTGCAGATGACACAAAGCTGGGGGGGCATGTGTGCTGTGAGGAGGATGCCGAGAAACTCCAGTATGATTTGGACGGGTTGGGTGATTGGGAAGAAGCATGTCCGATGCAGTATAATGTGGATAAATGCGAGGTTGTCCACTTTGGTGGCAAAAACAGGAAGGCAGATTAAGATTTGAACGTCAATAGATTGGGAGAAGGGGAAGTGCAACTAGACCTGGGTGTCCTTGTGCAACAGTCGCTGAAGGTAAGCATGCAGGTGCAGCAGGCTGTTAAGAAGGCAAATGGTATGTTGGCCTTCGTAGCGAGAGGGTTCGAGTACAGGAACAAGGATGTCTTGCTGCATTTGTACAGGGCCTTATTGAGACCACATCTTGAGCATTGTGTGCAGTTTTGGTCACCTTATCTGAGGAAGGATGTTCTTGCCATGGAGTGAGAGCAGTGAAGATTCAACAGACTGATACCTGGGATCGCAGGAAAGAGGTATGAGGAGAGATTGGGTCGATTGGGCAAATACTCGCTGGAGTTTAGAAGAATGAGAGGTGATCTCATTGATACTTATAAAATACTAACAGGACTAGATAGACTAGATGCAGTAAGGATGTTCCCGATGGCGGGGGAGACCAGAACCAGGGGTCACAGTCTAAAGATAAGGGGTAAGCCATTTAGGACAGAGATGAGGAGGAATTACTTCACCCAGAGAGTGGTGAACCTGTGGAATTTTCGACCACAGAAGGCAGTTGAGGCAAATTCATGAAATATATTCAAGAAGGAGTGAGATATATTTCTTAAGGCTAAAGGGATCAAGGGATATGGAGAGAAGGCAGGGTCAGGGTACTGAATTTGGATGATCAGCCATGATCTCATTGAATGGTGGAGCAGGCTCAAGGGGCCGAATGGCCTACTCTTGCTCCTATCTTCAATGTCTCTATGTTTCTATGTTTTTATGAGTCCTTACAGCAAGCGTGGTGGGAGGAATTGTGGTGCAGGTAGCTGTGGGAGTCAGTGGGCTTATAATGCATGTTGGTCGATAGCCTATCTCCAGAAATGGAGACAGAGACGTCGAGGAAGGGAAGGGAAGTGTTGGTGATGGACCATGTGAAGGTGAGGGAAGGGTGGAAATTGGAAACAAAGTGAAAGAAATTAACTAGTTCAGGGCGAGTGCAGGAAACAGCACCAATACAGTCATCGATGTACCGGAAAAAGAGGGACTTGAGCAGGACTGGAACAAAGAATGTTCCACATATCCCACAAAAATGCAGGCATAGCTAGGGCCCATGCAGGTACCCATAGCAACACCTTTAATTTGGAGGAAGTGAGTGCAATCAAAGGAGAAGTTGTACAATGTGAGAGCAAGTTCAGGCAGGCGGACGAGGGCGGTGGTGGATGGGGACTGGTGGGGCCTCTTTTCAAGGAAGAAGTGGAGCCGCTTAAGGCCGTCCTGGTGGTGGATGGAGGTGCAGAGGGAATGGACATCCAGAGTGGAAAGGAGACGTTTGGGGCCAGGAAACGGGAAACTGTTAAAGTACGGAGGGTGTTGGAAGAGTCGCGCATGTAGGTGGTAAGGGACTGGACAAGTCGAAAAAAAATAGAGTGAAGATCGGAAGAAATCAGTTCTGTGGAGCAAGAACAGGCTGCAACAATTGGTCAACCAGGGCAGGCCTGTTTGTGGATCTTGGGAAGGATGTAGAAGTGGGCAGTGCGGTGTTGAGGAACTGAGAGGTTGGCGGCCATGGGGGGCAGATCTCCAGAGGAGATGAGGTCAGTGACAGTCATGGAAACAATTGCTTGATGTTTAGTAGAGGGGTCATGGTCCAGGCTTAAGGTAGGAGGAGGTGTCAGTGAGTTGCCGTTCAGCCTCCGGATGTTAGAGGACGGTTCTCAAATCAACAACACCACCACCTTTGTCAGCCAGTTTAATGACAATGTTAGGGTTGGATCGGAGAGAACGGAGTGCTGCAAGTTCAGAGGGAATTAGGTTGGCGTGGGTGAGGGGAGCAGGGAACTGGAGATGGCCGATGTCATTTCAGTCTCATTCGTTGCACTCCAAACCAACAGAGAGAGTAAACAATGGTAATGCAGTAGATGTAATTTATCTGGATTTTCAGAAGGCCTTCGATAATGTACCCCATAATAGACTGATGAACAAGGTCAGAGAATTCGGAGTCAGGCGAGAAGTAGCAGACTGGATTGCTGGCTGGTTTAAGGAGAGAAGGCAGATAGTCCGACTACCGGGTAGCTTATTCACAGTGGCAGAAGGTGGGTAGTGGTCTTCCACAAGTATCGGAGCTGGAGCCACTGCTGTTCACAATTTATATTAACGATTTAGACATAGTAATCAGAAACACAATTTATAAATTTGCGGATGACACCAAATTGGGAGGGATAGTCAATACTGGGGAGGACTGCAACAAGTTACAGGAGGACATTAATAAACTTGTAGAATGGGCATAGAATTGGCAAATGAATTTCAACACAGATAAGTGTGACGTATTTCATTATGGTAGGAAGAATAGGGAGGTCACTTATTTCTTGGAGGGTGCGAGTCTCGGTGGGGTAGAGGAACAAAGGGATGTCGGAGTACAAATACACAAATCACTGAAAGTTGTTACACAGGTTAACAAGGCCATATATAAAGCAAACCAAGCACTGCGGTTTATTTCTAGAGGGATAGAATTGAAATGTATGGAAATTATGCTAAACCAGTAACAAACCTTGGTTAGACCAAAGGCACAGAGAAGATTTACAAGGATGATACCAGAAATGTTGGGTATACATATCAGTAAAGGATTAACAGGCTGGGTCTCTTTTCTCTTGAAAAAGGAAGGCTGAGAAGTGAGTTAATAGAGATCTTTAAAATTATGAAAGGTTTTTACAGAGTGAATACACAGAGAATGTTTCCACTTGTGGGGAAGAGCATAACTGGAGGCCATCAATAGAAGATAGTCAGCAAGAAATCCAATTGGGAATTCAGCAGAAACATCTTCACCCAAAGGGTGCTGAGAATGTGGAGCTCGCTACCACAGGGAGTGGTTGAAACGAATAGTTTAGATGCATTTAAGGGGAGGCTAGGTTCGCACATGAGGGAGAAGTGAATAGAGGGTTATGCTGATAGATTTAGATGAGGAAAGACTGGAGGAGGCTCCAGTGGAGCAAAAACGGTGGCATGGACTGGTTGGACCGAACGGTCTGTTTCTGGCGGTATGTTAATAATGAGTGATTAAACCCCGGGATTGTATTTATTTCAGTTCTATTCTTTGCACTCCAAACCAATCAGCGGCTGTGAACCGTTCACTGATTGAAATACGAGAAGTCCTGATGGATCTGGAATTGTTCATTTCATGTTGGAAACCTCCGCAGGTCAGAACTCAGGATTTCCAGCTTTGCTTCAAAGTATTGCAGGTCCCGTGTGAGTTTCCATCCAAACTTTTCAACAAATAACAAAATCAAGAAACTACCCTCTCTACCAAAAATCAAATGGCCCGTACGGGGATCGAACCCGCGATCTTGGCGTTATTAGCACCACGCTCTAACCAACTGAGCTAACCGGCCGTCGGGTTTTGCGCATGTGTATAAGCTTATATTTTCGAGACTCTAGCTGACAATTTCCTGCATTAATCTTTCAGCATACAACCTGCAGTTGTCAATCATACACTACCCGATCGGCAAATACTGTACATATGTCACTGTGTGCCACACATGACAACAGCCAACACAAGTGCTAGGCAATGGCCAGCTCCAACAAAAGAAAGTCTAACCACCGCCCCTTCACATTCAACAGCATGACCATCACCGAATCCGCGACCACCATTACCAACAACAACTTGCATTTATATAGCACCTTTAACGTAGTAAAACGTCCCAAGGTGCTGCACAGGAGTATTTTCAGACAAAACATTTGACACCAATCCACATAAGGAGAAATTAGTGCAGGTGACCAAAAGCTTGTTCAAAGAGATAGGTTATAAGGAGCATCTTAAAGGAGGAAAGAGAGGTGGACAGGTTTAGGCAGGGAATTCCAAAGCTTAGTGCAACAGAAAGGTTGAGCGATTATAATCAGGGATGCTCAAGAGGGCAGGATTAGAGGAGCGCAGATATCTCAGGGGGTTGTGGGGCTAAAGGACATTACAGAGATAGGGAGGGGCGAGGCCGTGGAGGGAATAGAAAAGCAAATTATTATTGAAATGGAGAGAGACTACAGAATGCTGCGGTTAAGAGGGATCTGGGTGTCCTCGTACATGAAACACAAAAAGTTAGCATGCAGTAATTAAGGAGGCAAATGGAATGTTGGCCTTTATTGCAAGGGGCATGGAGTATAAAAGTAGGGAAGTCTTGCTACAACTGTACAGGTGAGGCCACGCCTAGAGTACTGCATACATTTTTGTTCTCCTTCTTTAAGGAGGGATATACTGGCATTGGAGACAGTTCAGAGAAGGTTCTCTCGGTTGATTCGTGGAATGAAGGGATTGTCTTATGAGGAAAGGTTGAGCAGGTTGGGCCTACACTCATTGGAGGTTAGAAGAATGAGAGGTGATCTTATTGAAACATATAAGATTCTGAGGGGGCTTGACAGGGTAGATGCTGAGAGGGTGTTTTCCCTCATGGGGGAATCTAGAATCAGGTGGCATAGTTTCAGAATAAGGGTTTGTCCATTTAAGACGCAGATGAGGAGGAATTTCTTCTCTCAGATGGTTGTGAATCTTTGGAATTGTCTACCAAGAGAGCTGTGGAGCCTGAATCATTGATTATATTCAAGCCTGAGATAGACAGACTGTTGAACTATCGGAGAGTCAAGGGTTAAGGGGGAACAGGCAGAAAAGTGGAGTTAATGCCAAGATCAGATCAGCCATGACCTTATTGAATGGTGGAGCAGGCTCGAGGGGCCGAATGGCCTACTCCTGCTTCTATTTCTTATGTTCTTATAAGGGCAGCAGGTGCATGGGAACACCATCAACTCCAAGTTCCCCTGCAAGTTACACACCATCCCGACGTGAAAATATATCACCATAACTTCATCGTCGCTAGGTCAAAATCCTGGAAATCCCTCCCTAACAGTACTATTGGAGTACCTTCACCTCATTGACTGCAGCGGGTCAAGAGGGCTTCTCACTACCACCTTCTCAAGGGCAATTAGGGATGGGCAATTAATGCTGGCCTTGCCAGCGATGCCCAAATCCCAGGAACAAATTACATTAAATTTAAATGGTCACGACTGGATGTGGCAGGATTGCAGAGCTTTGATCTGATCCGTTGGTTGTTGGATCGCTTCACTCTGTCTACACATGCAGTTTCCATAGCTTAGCATGTGTGTAGTCCTGTGTTGTAGCTTCATGAGGTTGGCACCTCATTTTAGGTACGCCTGGTGCTGCTCCTGACATGCACTTCTACACTCCTCATTGAACCAGGGTTGGTCCCCTGTCTTGATGCTAATGGTAGGGTGAGGGATATGCCGGTTCATAAGGTTACAGATTGTGGTGCAATAGAATTCCAAAACTGAGGCCCCTCTGCTCTCTCGGGTGGACATAAAAGATCCCATGGCACTGTTGGAAGAAGAGCAGGGGGTGGTGAGGTTTACCCCGGTGTCCTGTAGCCAATATGTATCCTCAAATCACCATCACTAAAACAGGTTATCCTCGATTATCACATTGTGGGAGCTTGCTGTGCACAAATTGGCTGCTGCTGTTTTTCCTACATTACAACAGTGACTACAACTACATTGTAGTCACTGTTGTAATGTAGGAAAAACAGTGACCATAATTCGGTGAGATTTAAGGTGATCATGGAAAAAGACAAAGTCGGCCCGGAAATAAGGGTTCTAAATTGGGGGAAGGCCGATTTTAATATGATAAGGCAGGATCTGGCCAAAGTGGACTGGTAGCAGCTGCTTATAGGAAAATCCACATCAAAACAGTGGGAGACTTTCAGAAGGGAAATAGAGAGAGTACAACGCCAACATGTTCCTGTAAAGTTCAAGGGTGGGACCAACAAGCAAAGGGAACCTTGGTTGACAAGGGATATACAAAAGTGCATTAGAAATAAAAGGGAGGCTTTTGGCAGTTACAAAAGACTAAAGACAGAAAAGCCCTAGAGCAGTATAAAAAGTGCAGGGGCATACTTAAAAAAGAAATTAGGAGGGCGAGGAGGGGCCATGAAATAACACTGGCAAGCAAAATAAAGGAAAATCCTAAGATGTTTTATAAGTATATTAAGGGCAAGAGGATAACCAGGGAAAGGGTAGGGCCCATTAGAGACCAAAGTGGCAATCTGTGTGTAGAGCCAGAGGATGTAGGCGGGGTTTTAAATGAATTTTTTGCATCTGTGTTCACTATGGAGAAAGACGATGCAGACATAGAAATCGGGCAAGGGGACTGTGACATACTTGAACATATTAGCATCGAGAGGGAGGAGGTGCTAGCGGTTTTAGCAGGCCAAAAAGTGGATAAATCCCCAGGCCCGGACGAGATGTATCCCAGGTTGCTGTGGGAGGCAAGGGAGGAGATTGCAGGGGCTCTGACACTAATTTTCAGAACCTCTCTGGCCACAGGGGATGTACCAGAGGACTGGAGAACAGCTAACGTAGTACCATTATTCAAGAAGGGTAGCAGGGATAAACTAGGGAATTACAGGCCAGTGAGTCTAGCATCTGTGGTGGGGAAATTATTGGAAAAAATTCTGAGGGACAAAATTAATATCCACTTGGAGAGGAAAGGATTAATCGGGGATTGTCAGCATGGCTTTGTCAAGGGTAAATCATGTCTGACAAATCTGATCGAATTTTTCGATGGGGTGACTAGTGGGGTGGATGAGGGAAATGCTGTGGATGTGGTTTACTTGGACTTCAGTAAAGCTTTTGACAAGGTCCCGCATAGGAGACTGGTCAAGAAGGTAAGAGCCCATGGGATCCAGGGTGCCTTGGCGCGTTGGATCCTAAACTGGTTGAGTGGCAGGAAGCAGAGGGTGATGGTCGAAGGTTGCTTTTGTGACTGGAAGCCTGTGTCCAGTGGGGTACCTCAGGGATCGGTACTGGGTCCCTTATTGTTTGTGATCTACATAAATGATTTGGATGAGAATGTAAAAGGTATGATCAGTAAGTTCGCAGATGACACGAAAATTGGTGGGGTGGTAAATTGCGAGGAGGAAAGCCTCCGGCTACAGGACGATATAAACGGGTTGGTCAGATGGGCGGAAAAGTGGCAAATGGAATTTAACCCTGAAAAGTGCGAGGTGATGCATTTTGGACGGACAAATAAGGCAAGGGAATACACAATGAGTGGTAGGACTCTAGGAAGTACAGAGGGTCAGAGGGACCTTGGTGTACATGTACATAGATCCCTGAAGGCAGCGGAGCAGGTAGATAAGGTGGTTAAAAAGGCATATGGGATACTTGCCTTCATTAGCCGGGGCATAGAATATAAGAGCAGGGAGGTTATGATGGAGCTGTACAAAACGCTGGTGAGGCCACAGCTGGAGTACTGTGTGCAGTTCTGGTCGCCTCACTATAGGAAGGAAGGAAGCAGACTCAACGACAAGCTGCAGCACGTCGGCCGGCAGCTCCATTTAGGGTAACTCGCAGTCCGACTGGGGGGAGGGGAGCCGGGCATGGTGGCCAGAGCGGGAGAAGCAGGCTACCACACGTGGAGCCGGCAACAGTGAGGAGGAGGCCGTGGTGAAGAGGAGGACAGAGCGGCTGAGGGACATCGTGCTCCCACTGCCACGGGAAGCCATTGTATTGACTCTGAACGCGGCGCTGTACATATAGCTGACGCGTCCCTACGGGGAATAAGCATTCCATTGTACTTGTTACATATGGCAAATAAATCTAATCTGAAATCTGAAATCTGAAATCTGATTGCTTTGGAGAGGGTGCAGAGAAGATTCACCAGGATGTTACCTGGGATGGAGCGCCTCAGCTATGAAGAGAGGCTGGACAGGCTGGAGTTGTTTTCCTTGGAGCAGAGAAGGCTGAGGGGGGACCTGTTTGAGGTGTACAAAATAATGAGGGGCATAGATAGGGTGGATAAAGAGGAACTTTTCCCCTTAGTGGGGGGGGTCAATAACAAGGGGGCATAGATTCAGGGTAAGGGGCAGGAGATTTAGAGGGGATTTGAGGAGGAACTTTTTCACCCAGAGGTGGTTGGAATGTGGAACTCAATGCCTGAAAGGGTGGTGGAGGCAGGAACCCTCACAACATTCAAGAAGCATTTGGATGAGCACTTGAAATGCCATCGCATACAAGGCTATGGACCAAATGCTGGAAAATGGGATTAGACTGGACAGGGATGGATGGGCGGCGCAGACACGATGGGCCGAAGGGCCTCTTTCTGTGCTGTAAAACTCTATGACTCTATGACTCTATGACATTGCCTGTAAAGCGCTTTGAGACGTCCTCAGGTGAAAGGCGCTGTAGAAATCAGAGTCTTTCTTTTACAGCCTTCGAAGTCACAGAATCACAGAAACCCCACAGTGCAGATAGAGGCCATTTCGGCCCATCGAGCCAGCACTGACACATATCCCACCCGATCCCCGTAACCCCACGTATTTAATCCCCCGAACACGAAGGGTCAATTTATCATAGCCAATCAACATAACCCGCACATCTTTGGGCTGTGGGAGGAAACCGGAGCACTGACAACTGACAAAAACCAAAAATCAACATAAATTGAATTTTCGTTAAGTCAGGCCGGTTAGCTCAGTAGGTTAGAGCGTGGTGCTAATAACGCCAAGGTCGCGGGTTCGATCCCCGTACGGGCCATTTACTTTTTGATGGTGTGGGTCGTTTCTTAATTTTGCTATTTGTTGAAAAGATTGGAGCTGTAATACTTTGAAGCAAAGCTCCAAAGCCTTAGTTCTGCCGAGAGCTCAAGGAACTGGAAGTTTGACCCTGTGTCTATCTGTCGACAGATGGCGCTGATCTACAAATTACTCCTACTGGTCGCGTGGTCTAATGGATAAGGCGTCAGACTCCGGTATTAATTCTGAGCGTTATCAGGAATAGTTGTAGGTTCGAGTCCTGCCACGGTCTTTTCACACACTTTTTAATTCGTGTTCAGTTTTATAAAACCAAACCGTGTTCCCACTTAATAGCTGAAGGTGATTCCCTACCAAACACTGCAGGGCTCTTTATTAATTAGTATTTTTGATGCTGCTTTGTGTGTGTATTGCTCAGTAGTTCCCAACAAATCCACAATATCTAATTGATGCCGAAAAATTATTAGTGTTTCAATTGGAACTTTGGGTTCATCAGTGTAATAAAGTGCAGTGGAGGGAATTCTGATCAATTTCGGGGCCAGTGATCGCCACAGGGAGCCGATGAAATAAAATAAAGATTTTGCATCCAAGTCGCTGCGAGCAGGGTTCGAACCTGCGCGGGGAAATCCCATTGGATTTCGAGTCCAACGCCTTAACCACTCGGCCATCGCAGCTGCACATTAACACTGCGAAAATGCTTCCTACTGTGAGTGAGTCAGGAACTAGCTCAGAGAAGACAGTTCACAAATACTCACCGATAAATCCATCAGGGAATTCAGGATTAACTTCTTTGGCCAAAGAGCGCTGAGAATGCAGTAGTTGAGGCGTAATACTACAGATGCATTTAAGAGGAAGGGAGAAAGGAATAGAAGGATATGCTGATAGGATTTTTTTAATTCGTTTATGGGATGTGGGTGCGCTGGCAAGGCCAGCATTAAATGCCCATCCCTAATTGCCCCTTGAGAAGGTGGTGGTGAGCCGCCTTCTTGAACCGCTGCAGTCCGTGTGGTGAAGGTACTCCCACAGTGCTGTTAGGGAGGGAGATCCAGGATTTTGACCCAGCGACGATGAAGGTTTGGCAATATACTTCTAAGTCAGAATGGTGTGTGACTTGGAGGGGAACTTGGAGGTGGGGGTGTTCCCATGCGCCTGCTGTGCTTGTCCTTCTAGGTGGAAGAGGTTGCGTGCTTGGCAGGTGCTGCTGAAGAAGCCTTGGTGAGTTGCTGCAGTGCATCATGTAGATTGTACGCACTGCAGCCACGGTGCGCCGGTGGAGGAGGGAGTGAATGTCTAAGGTGGTGGATGGGGTGCCAATCAATCGGGCTGCATTGTCCTGGATGATGTCGAACTTCTTGAGTGTTGTTGGAGCTGCACTCATCCAGGCAAGTGGAGAGTATTCCATCACGCTCCTTACTTGTGCCTTGTAGATGGTAGAAAGGCTTTGGGGAGTCAGGAGGTGAGACACCCGATGCAGAATGCCTAGCCTCTGACCTTCTCTTGTTGTCACAGTATTTATGTTCAATGGTAACCCCCAGGATGTTGGTGGTCAGCTCCTTTGTTCATGTTGGACCAAGGTTTTAATGAAGTCGGGAGCCGAGTGCTCTTGGCAGAACCCAAACCGGGCATCAATAAGCAGGTTATTGGTCAGTAAGTGCCACTTTACAGCATTGTGGATGACACCTTCCATTACTTTGCTGATGATTGAGAGTAGAGAGTAGACTGATGGGGCGGTAATTGGCTGGATTGGATTTGTCCTGCTTTTTGTGGACTGGACATACCTGGGCAGTCTTCCACATTGTTGGATAGATGCATGTGTTGTAGCTGTACTAGAACAGCTTGGCTGGAGCACAAGTCTTCAGAATGATAGCCGGGGTGTTGTCAGGGCCCAGAGCCATTGCTGTATCCAGTGTGCTCAGCCTTTTCTTGATATCACGTGGAGTGAATCGAAATGGCTGAAGACTGGCTTCTGTGATGGTGGGGACCTCAGGAGGAGGCTGATATGGATCAGGCCAGGTGGTCCGTCCAGCTTCATTTTTATTATTTTGTTTCATAGCGGTTTGTTACAACTGAGTGGCTTGCTAGGCCATGTCAAAGGGCAGTTAAGAATCAACCACATTGCTATGGGACTGGAGTCACACAAAGGCCAGACCGGGTAAGGACGGCAGATTTCTTTCCCTGAAAGACATTACTGAACCAGATAGGTTTTTACGACAATCCGATAGTTTCATGGTATCCATTACTGATTCTAGTTTTATTTGGGGGGTGAGGAGAAATAGAGAAGGAGGAGCCTCGTGTGGAGACCAGTTCGTGCAAATGGACTGTTTCTGTGGGGCAGACTCTATAATATTGAGCAAGTTATTATCTTAATGGCAAGAAACTGGAAAGTACTGTAGTACAAAGTGATCTGGGGGTCCTGATGCACGAAACTCAAAAAGTTAGTATGCAGGTGCAGCAAGTGATTAAGAAGGCCAATGGAATGTTGGCTTTCATTGCTAGGGGGATGGAATATAAAAACAGGGAGGTATTGCTGCAGTTGTACAAGGTATTGGTGAGACCGCACCTGGAATACTGCATACAGTTTTGGTGTCCATACTTAAGAAAAGACATACTTGCTCTCGAGTCAGTACAAAGAAGTTTCACTCGGTTAATCCCGGGGATGAGGGGGTGGTCATATGAGGAGACTCTACTCATTGGAGTTCAGAAGAATGAGAGGCGATCTTATTGAAACATATAAGATTGTGAAGGGGCTTGATCGGGTGGATGCGGTGAGGATGTTCCCAATGATGGGTGAAACTCGAACAAGGGGGCATAATCTTAGAATAAGGGGCTGCTCATTCAAAACTGAGATGAGCAGAAACTTCTTCACTCAGAGGGTGGTAGGTTTGTGGTATTTGCTGCCCCAGAAAGCTGTGGAAGCTACATCATGAAATAAATTTAAAACAGAAATAGATAGTTTCCAAGAAGTAAAGGGAATTAAGGGTTACGGGGAGCGGGCAGGAAATTGGACATGAGTCTAGGTTCGGAATGGTCATGGCCCTGTGGGTAGTGGAGTGGGCCCAGGGGCCATGTAGCCTGGTTCTGCTCCTACTGTGTTCTAATTCTGTGTTAGATTTCAGGAGATGGTTTTATTCCTGTTCCTGGCTGGGGTGGAGATCGCCTTTACAGAAGGTAAGTACTGTAGAAAATGTAGGGCCAGAGTGATCTCCTGGAAGAATTTCGATCGCCTAGATGGGTCGGAGAGGAATTTCCCAGATTTTTTTCTCCCAAATTGGCCATTGGGTCTTTATCTGGTTTTTCGCCTCTCCCGGGAGATCACATGGGTTTGGGTAGATGCAGAGTGACAGAAGATTTGAGGTTAGGATCAGATCAGCCATGATCTTATTGAATGGTGGAGCAGGCTCGAGGGGCCGATTGACCTACTCCTGCTCCTATTTCTTATGGTCTTATGTAACACCCGTTTTAATCAGACACAGAATGATCCGGGACTGACAGCACATCCCTTTTAAACTGAAACAGAATGATCCGGGACTGACAGCACATCCCTTTTAAACAGACACAGAATGACCCGGGACTGACAGCATGTCCCTTTTAAACAGGCACAGAATGACCCGGGACTGACAGCACATCCCTTTTAAACAGACACAGAATGACCCGGGACTGACAGCACATCACTTTTAAACAGACACAGAATAATGCGGGACTGACAGAACATCCCTTTTAAACAGACACAGAATAATCCGGGACTGAAAGCATGTCCCTTTTAAACAGACACAGAATAATCCGGGACTGAAAGCACATCCCTTTTAAACAGACACAGAATAATCCGGGACTGACAGCATGTCCCTTTTAAACAGACGCAGAATAATCCGGGACTGACAGCATGTCCCTTTTAAACAGACACAGAATGATCCGGGACTGACAGCATGTCCCTTTTAAAATGACACAGAATGATCCGGGACTGAAAGTAGACCACTTTTAAACAGACATGGAATGCTGCCTGACATGCAGAGTGTTTCCAGCATTTCATCTGTTTATATTTCAGATTTCCAACATCAACCCTATTTTGCTTCTGTAATAAAGTTTTACGTAGTTGGCTCTGTGGTGCAATGGATAGCGCATTGGATTTCTAGTTGGTATGACAGATTAAGGCATTCAAAGGTTGTGGGTTCGAGTCCCACCAGAGTCGGATTTTGGGTCAGGATTCGGTGGTTCCTCCACTGACGGTACATTTTGCAGTAAATCGGTAATTCAGAGAAGGGAAACTACCGCCCCGACACTTTCCCTCTGAGTACTCTCAACCCCTGAGTCAGTTACACAGGAGCAGGAGGAGACCATTCAGTCCCATGGCCGTTTTACATAGGAACAGGAGGAGACCATTCAGTCCCATGACCCTTTTACACAGGAACAGGAGGAGGCCATTCAGCCCCTCGAGCCTGTTACACAGGGACAACAGGAGGAGGCCATTCAGCCGCTCGAGCCTGTTACACAGGGACAAGAGGAGGCCTTTAACGCCTCGAGCCTGTTGCATTGGACAGGAGGAAGCCGTTCAGCGATACAAGATCTATCCAAGAACAGTAGAACTCCATTCAGCCCCTCGAACCTGTTACATAGGATGAAGAGGAGGCAAATCAGACCCATGATCCAGTTATAAAGGAACAGGAGAAGGCAATTCAGACCAACGAGTCTGTTATAAAGGAACAGGAGGAGGCAATTCAGACACACGAGTCTGTTATACGGGAACAGCAGGAGGCCATTCAGCCCCTCAAGCCTGTTATACATGAACAGGAGGAGGCCATTCAGCCCCTCGAGCCTGTTATACATGCACAGGAGGATGCCATTCAGCCCCTCGAGCCTGTTACACAGTAACAGGAGGAGGTCATTCAGCCCCTCAAGCCTGTTACACAGAAACAAGAGGAGACAATTCAGACACACGAGCCTGTTATACAGGAACAGGAGGAGGCTATTCAGCCTGTCGAGCGTGTTATACAGGAAAAGGAGGAAGCCATTCAGCCCCTCAAGCCTGTTAGACAGGAACAGGAGGAGGCCATTCAGCCCCTCGAGCCGGTTACACAGGAATAGGAGGAGGCCATTCAGCCCCTCAAGCCCGTTATACATGCACAGGAGGAGGCCATTCAGCCCCTCAAGCCTGTTATACATGCACAGGAGGAGGCCATTCAGCCCTTGAGCCTGTTACACAGGAACAGGAGGAGGCCATTCAGCCCCTCGAGCCGGTTACACAGGAACAGGAGGAGGCCATTCAGCCCCTTGAGACTGTTACACAGGAACAGGAGGAGGCCATTCAGCCCCTTGAGTCTGTTATACAGGAACAGGAGGAGGCCATTCAGCCCTTCGAGTCTGTTATAAAGGAACAGGAGGAGGCCATTCAGCCCTTCGAGTCTGTTATAAAGGAACAGGAGGAGGCCAATCAGCTCCTCGGGTATGTTACACATAAACAGGAAGAGGCTATTCAGCCCATCGAGCCTATCATACAGGAACAGGAGGAGGCCATTCAGCCCCTCGAGCCTGTTATGCAGGAACAGGAGGAGGCTATTCAGCCTGTTATGCAGGAAAAGGAGGAAGCCATTCAGCCCCTCAAGCCTGTTACACAGGAACATCATGGGCAAGGAAACCTCCTGCTGATTACCACCTACCACCCTCCCTCAGCTGATGAATCAGTACTCCTCTTGGAAGAAGCACTGAAGGCAGCAAGGGCACAGAATGTACTCTGGGTGGGGCCCTCAATGCCCATCACCAAGAGTGGCTCGGTAGCAGCACTACTGACCGAGCTGGTCGAGTCCTGAAGGACATGGCTGCCAGTCTGGGCCTGCGGCAGGTGGTAAGGGAACCAACACGAGGGGAAAACCTACTTGACCTCCTCCTGACCAATCTACCTGTCACAGATGCAAAACAGTTCAAAAAGTATTCATTGGCTGTAAAGCACTTTAGGATGTCCTGAGGTCGTGAAAGGCCTGTAGAAATGTAAGTCTTTCTTTTACAGCCTTCCAAGACAAAGTGACTTAGCTGGCAAAGACCAGAAACAGGGATGGTGCTATAGATGAGCCTTAGAGATGGGCCGGTTAGCTCAGTTGGTTAGAGCGTGATGCTAATAACGCCAAGGTCGCGGGTTCGATCCCCGTACGGGCCATTTATTTTTTGAGGGGAGGTTAGCTTCTTAATTTTGTAATTTTTGAGCAGTTTAAAAGTTTAAAAACTTTGGAAGGAAACTCACACGGGACCTGCAAAATCTTAGTTCTACCGAGAGTTCATGGACCTGAAAGCTTAACCCTGTGTTTTTCTGTCCACAGATGTTCCCTGACCTGTGGAGTGTTTCCAACATTTAATGAACAATTTCAGATCCAGCATCTGCTGCATTTCGCTTTTTATTTTACCGCAGTGTCCTCGCTTCTATTAACAAAAGTCAAAAATAAATTGTAGCTAACGGAAAATGGGCTTGATTGTCGCTCTGAGCATTGGTGGTTCAGGGGTAGAATTCTCGCCTGCCATGCGGGAGACCCGGGTTCGATTCCCGGCCAATGCAGTTTTAAATTTTTAACAATTTATTTCAGAGCAAACACATCACATGAAACATTAATAATAAATTAGCTGTTCCTGTGTAACTGGATCAAGGGAATGAATGGCCTCCACCTGTTCCTGTGTAACAGGCTTGAGGGGCTGAATGACCTTCTGTTGCATTGTAACAGGCTCAAGGGGCTGAATGGCCTCCTTCTGTTCCTGTGTAACAGGCTCGAGGGGCTGAATGGCCTCCTCCTGTGTAACAGGCTCGAGGGACTGAATGGCCTCCTGTTCCAGTGTAACGGGCTCGAGGGACTGAATGGCCTCCTCCTGTTCCTGTTTGACAGGCTCGAGGGGCTGAATGGCCTCCTACTGTTCCTGTTTGACAGGCTCGAGGGGCTGAATGGCCTCCTACTGTTCCTGTTTGACAGGCTCGAGGGGCTGAATGGCCTCCTCCTGTTCCGGTTTGACAGGCTCGAGGGGCTGAATGGCCTCCTCCTGTTCCTGTTCGACAGGCTCAAGGGGCTGAATGGTCTCCTCCTGTCCTGGTTTGACAGGCTCGAGGGGCTGAATGGCCTCCTCCTGTTCCGGTTTGACAGGCTCGAGGGGCTGAATGGACTCCTCCTGTTCCGGTTTGACAGGCTCGAGGGGCTGAATGGCCTCCTCCTGTTCCTGTTCGACAGGCTCAAGGGCATGAATGGCCTCCTCCTGTTCCGGTTTGACAGGCTCGAGGGGCTGAATGGCCTCTCCCTGTTCCTGTTCGACAGGCTCAAGGGGCTGAATGGCCTCCTCCTGTTCCTGTTCGACAGGCTCAAGGGGCTGAATTGCCTCCTCCTGTTCCTGTTCGACAGGCTCAAGGGGTTGAATGGCCTCCTCCTGTTCCGGTTTGACAGGCTCAAGGGGCTGAATGGCCTCCTCCTGTTCCGGTTTGACAGGCTCGCGGTGCTGAATGGCCTCCTCCTGTTCCGGTTTGACAGGCTCGAGGGGCTGAACGGCCTCCTCCTGTTCCTATTGAACCATGTTTCAGGCACTAATGTGGCTGATGTTCCGATTGTGCCCTCTGCTGTCCCGGCGCAGAAAGAAACACAGTGCCTGTGTATAAAACCCCAAGTCCTTGTACTTTCTTTCTTTCTTTGAATCTTTCTTTCAATTCTTCCTTTTCTGTGCCATATGCTCCTTATTCTATTGTTGCTTAGTGATATATGTGTTCATATTTGCCGGTTTCAACGTGTTCATTGCTTCTGCTGCTTCGAATTGTGTCGAAAAAGTGAACTGAATTTCTCCACCTGTGTGAAGCATCCTCGTGTTCGAAGCTGTTTTGGTTTCAATCAAACAAACGCACAGATTACTCGAACTCGCTAAGACTTTCCTGGCCAGTATTTGTTTCTTGCTTCCTTGCATTTGGAAAGGCCCAGGCTTCATCCCCGGCCTGTGCTGAGGGAGCTGACCTGAGCCTGGGCAGCGGTTACAATTGGTGTCTGTGGCCCTGTGTTATGGAGAGGGTGAATGAGCCTGGCTTCTTGTCCACTCGCCCTGCTGGCTGTGGGCAATGGCTGAGCAGAGGACCAGTTGTGATGTGCTTCAGCAGGAGGGGAGAGGTGGAGAAGGGAAGTTGTAAAGATAAAGAAAGGGGCTCCCAGCTGTTACAGCTGCTGCTGCCCACAGTAGGCAGTTTGGACAGTGGGTTACCACAGCCCATGACACACACGAGCCAATCCAGCCTCCTCGTGGACTGCCTTCACTTACACTTCTCCTTTTTAAGAGGAAACTGTTATTTCATTCATGTGACGTCTAAACCACATCCCCTCTGATTGTCATTTCAAAACCATTGCACTTACAGTCTCAGCTCAACATCGGCAAACCCCAGCAGCAAGCAGGTGAGATTTACAATCTCTTAATGATCAATGATCTTTCACAGGAACGTGTCAAACCAATGCTATTTTATTAAAGTCAACACAGGATGGCAAGGTCTTAGAGAGGGTGCAGAGGAGATTTACCAGAATGGTACCAGGGATGAGGGAATTCAATTATGTGGAGAGACTGGAGAAGCTGGGATTGTCCTCCTTAGAGCAGAGAGGGTTAAGAGGAGATTTGATAGAGATGTTCAAAATTATGAATAGTTTTGATAGCATAAATAAGAAGAAAGTGTTTCCACTGGCAGAAGGTTCGGTAACCAGAGGATGCAGATTTATGGTGATTGGCAAAAGAACCAGAGGTGACATGAGGAAACATTTTTTTTAAGCAGCAAGTTGTTGTGATCTGGAATGCGCTGCCTGAAAGGGCAGTGGAAGCAGATTCAATAGTGACTTTCAAAAAGCAGTTGAATTAATACTTGAAGGATAAACATTACAGGGCTATGGGGAAAGGGCAGGTGAATGAAATTAATTGCAGAGCTCTTTCAAAGTGCCGGCGCAGGGCTATGGGGAGAGAGTGGGGCACTGGGATTTATTTGGCATTGATACAGGTCTATGGGGTGTGAGTGGGGCAGTGTGATTAGTTTGGGATTGATTCAGGGCTATGGGGTGAGAGCGGGGCAGTGGGATTAGTTTGTGATTGATACAGGTCTATGGGGTGTGAGCGGGGCAGTGGGATTAGTTTAGGATTGATTCTGGGCTATGGGGTGAGAGCGGGGCAGCGGGATTAGTTTGGGATTGATACAGGTCTATGGTGTGTGAGCGGGGCAGTGGGATTAGTTTGGTGATTGATACAGGTCTATGGGGAGATAGTGGGTCAGTGGGTTTAGTTTAGTATTGCTGTGGCAAAGACCCAGAATTAACACAGTGGGCCGAATGGTCTCCTCTGCTCTGTAAATATCTATTGTTGGAGACTCCTCGGCAGCTTTTAACACACCATTTGGTGTACATTTCCTCTCAATATTCTTCTCTAAATGTTCACTGACGGTTCCTTCACAGCTACCCAGGCTCCCTGTTTTTCGTGTTAGCAGCAAATGTCGATACGTCTGCCTCCTGTACCCAAGTCCAGTTTGTTGAAATAGCAAGAAGGGCAACGGTCGCAGCAGTGATGCAGGGGGGCCCACTCTTTACATCGTCCAGTCAAAAAAACACCCAAAAACTACCGCACTCTGCTTCTGTCTTTTAACCAGCTTCCTGGTTTCTAGAACCGTTTCTAGTTGAGTATTAATTTTATCCCATATAAGGACATAGAAACATAGAAACATAGAAGATAGGAGCAGGCGTAGGACATTCAGCCCCTCGAGCCTGCTCCGCCATTCAATGCGATCATGGCTGATCATCCAAATTCAGTACCCGGTCCCTGCTTTCTCCCCATACCCCTTGATCCCTTTAGGCTTAAGAAATATATCCAACTCCTTCTTGAATATATTTAATGAACTGGCCTCTACTGCCTTCTGTGGTAGAGAATTCCACAGGTTCACCACTCTCTGGGTGAAGAAATTCCTCCTCATCTCAGTCCTAAATGGCTTACCCCTTATCCTTAGACTGTGACCCCTGGTTCTGGACTCCCTGTCCATCGAGAACATCCTTCCTGCATCTGGTCTGTCCAGTCCTGTCAGAATTTTATAAGTTTCAATGAGGCCCCCTCTCATTCTTCTAAACTCCAGCGAGTATAAGCTCAATCGACCCAATCTCTCCTCATACGTCATGGGCTCAGAGGAAGAGACCAGGAAGCTCCAGAGCGATTTGGACAGACTGGGCGATTGGGCGGATAAATGGCAGATGCACTATAATGTGGACAAGTGCGAAGTTATCCACCTTGGGTGCAGGAACGGGAGGGCAAATTATTATTTAAATGGCAATAGATTGGGAGAGGGGGAAGTACAGAGAGACCTGGGTGTTCTTGTACACCAGTCACTGAAGGCGAGCATGCAGGTGCAACAGGCGGTCAAGAAGGCAAACGGTATGCTGGCCTTCATAGCAAAAGGGTTAGAATACAGGAACAGGGATACCTTGCTGCAGCTGTACAGGGCACTGGTGAGACCACACCTCGAGTACTGTGTACAGTTTTGGTCGCCTCATCTGAGGAAGGATGTTCTTGCCATGGAGGGGGTGCAGCGGCGATTCACCAGGCTGATACCAGGAATGGCGGGAATGACCTATGAGGAGAGACTATGTAGTTTAGGGATGTACACACTGGAGTTTAGAAGATTGAGAGGGGACCTCATAGAAGTGTATAAAATTCTGACAGGTCTAGACAGACTGGATGCAGAAGGAATGTTTCCCTTGGCGGGTGAGAACAGAACTAGAGGACATAATTTAAGGATAAGGGCTAAACCATTTTGGACAGAGATGAGGGGGAATTTCTTCACTCAGAGAGTGGTGAACCTGTGGAACTCATTGCCACAGAGGGCAGTGTACGCCAGCTCATTAAATATATTTAAGAGGGAATTAGATATATTTCTACGGGCAAAAGGGGTTAAGGGTTACGGAGAGAAGGCGGGGACGGGATACTGAATTAAAGGATCAGCCATGATCTCATTAAATGGCGGAGCAGGCACGAAGGGCCGAATGGCCTACTCCTGCTCCTATCTTCTATGTATCTATGTATCTATGTATTCCTGCCATCCCAGGTATCAGCCTGGTGAATCTTCGCTGAACTCCTTCCATGGCAAGAACATCCTTCCTCAGATAAGGCGACCAAAACTGCACACAATCCTCACGATGTGGTCTCACCAAGGCCCTGTACAACTGCAGCAAGACATCCTTGTTCCTTTACTCAAACCATCTCGCTACGAAGGCCAACATACCATTTGCCTTCTTAACTGCCTGCTGCACCTGCATGCTTACCTTCAGCGACTGCTGTACAAGGACACCCAGGTCTCGTTGCACTTCCCCTTCTCCCAATCTATTGCTATTCAGATAATAATCTGCCTTCCTGTTTTTGACACCAAAGTGGATAACCTCGCATTTATCCACATTATATTGCATCTGCCATGCTTTTGCCCAATCACCCAACCTGTCCAAATGATACTGGAGTTTCTCGGCATCCTCCTCACAGCACACACGCCCACCCAGCTTTGTGTCATCTGCAAACTTGGAGATATTACATCTAGTTCCCTTGTCTAGATCATTATTATATATTGTGAATAGCTGGGGTCCAAGGACCGATCCCTGCGGTGCCCCACTAGTCACTGCCTGCCGCTCAGAAAAAGACCCATTTATTCCAACTCTTTGTCAACTGTCAGCCAACAAGTTCTCTAACCAAGTCAATACCTTGCCCCCAATCCCATGTGCTTTAACTTTACACGCTAATCTCTTATGCGGGACCTTATCGAAAGCCTTTTGAAAGTCCAAATATACCACATCCACTGGTTCTCCATTATCTATTTTACCAGTTACATCCTCAAAAAATTCCAGCAGATTAGTCAAGCACGATTTACCTTTTGTAAATCCATGTTGACTTTGTCCGATCCTGTCACTGTTTTCCAAGTGCTCTGCTATTATATCTTTTATAATGGACTCTAGCATTTTCCCCACTACCGATGTCAGGTTTACCGGTCTGTAATTCCCACTTTTCTCTCTACCACCTTTTTTGAATAGTGGGGTAACATTAGCTACCCTCCAATCTATGGGTACTGTTCCAGATTACATCGAATGTTGGAAGATGATCAGCAATGCATCTACTATTTCTAGGGCCACCTCCTTAAGTACCCAAGGATGTAGATTATCAGCCCCTGGGGATTTATCGGCCTTCAAACCCGTCAATTTCCCTCACACCATTTCCCTACAAATACTGATTTCTTTCAGTTCCTCCCTTTCATCAGACGCTATAAGAACATAAGAACATAAGAAATAGGAGCAGGAGTAGGCCAATCGGCCACTCGAGCCTGCTCCGCCATTCAATAAGATCATGGCTGATCTGATACTAGCCGCCAATCTACTATCACAGAACCATCTCCTGAATCTAACAGAATTAGACACACGAAATAGGAGCAGGATTAGGCTACACAGCCCCTGGGCCCGCTCCGCTCCCCACAGGGCCATGTCCGATCCGAACCTAGACTCATGTCCAAATTCCTGCCCGCTCCCCGTAACCCTTAATTCCCTTTACTTCTAGGAAACTGTCTATTTCTGTTTTAAATTTATGTAATGATGTAGCTTCTCCAGCTTTTTGGGGCAGCATATTCCATGGACCTACCACCCTCTGAGTGAAGTAGTTCCTCTTCATCTCAGTTTTGAAAGAGCAGCCCCTTATTCTAAGACTATGCCCCCTAGTTCTAGTTTCACCCATCATCGGGAACATCCTCCCCGCATCCAGCCGATCCAACCCCTTCACAATCTTATATGTTTCAATAAGATCGCCTCTCATTCTTCTGAACTCCAATGAGTAGAGTCCCAATCTACTCATCCTCTCCTCATATGTCCATCCCCTCATCCCCGGAATTAACCGAGTGAACCTTCTTTGGACTGACTCGAGAACAAGTATGTCTTTTCTTAACTATGGACACCAAAACTGTATGCAGTATTCCAGGTGCGGTCTCACCAATACCTTGTACAACTGAAGCAATACCTCCCTATTTTTATATTCTATCCCCCTAGCAATGAAAGCCAACATTCCATTGGACTTCTTAATCACTTGCTGCACCTGCATACTAACCTTTTGAATTTCATGCACCAGGACCCCCAGATCCCTTTGTACTTCAGTACTTTCAGTTTCTTGCCATTAAGATAATAACTTGCTCTACGATTTTTCCTGCCAAAGTGCATAACCTCACACTTTCCAGTATTGTATTCCATCTGCCAAATCTCTGCCCACTTATTTAGCCTGTCTATGTCCCCTTGCAGGTTTTTTATGTCCTCCTCACTCACTACTTTCCCTCCCATCTTAGTATCATCTGCAAATTTTGATATGTTACACTCGGTCCCCTCCTCCAAATCGTTAATATAGGTTGTAACGAGTTGGGGACCCAGCACTGACCCCTGTGGAACACCACGAGTTACTGATTGCCAGTCTGAGAATGAACCATTTATCCCCAACTCTCTGCCTTCTGTTAGATAGCCCATCCTCTATCCATGCCAGAATGTTACCCCCAATCCCGTGATATTTTATCTTAAGCAATAATCTTTTGTGTGGCACCTTGTCAAATGCCTTTTGGAAGTTTAAATACACTACGTCCACTGGTTCCCCTTTATCCACCCTACATGTTACTTCCTCAAAGAATTCCAGCAAATTTGTCAAACATGACTTCCCCTTCATAAAACCATGCTGACTTTGTCCTATTAAATTATGATTATCCAAATGTCCTGTTACTGTCTCCTTAATTATGGACTCCAAAATTTTACCTACCACAAATGTTAGGCTAACCGGTCTATAGTTTCCAGCCTTCTGTCTGCTGCTCTTTTTAAATAAGGGTGTTACATTAGCAGTTTTCCAGTCTGCTGGGACCTTTGCTGAGTCCAGGGAGTTTTGGAAAATTATTACCAATGCATCCACAATCACTACCGCCACTTCCCTCAAGACCCTAGGATGTAAGCCATCAGGTCCAGCTGATTTATCCACCTTGAGTCCCATTATTTTACCGAGTACCACTTCCTTAGTGATTTTGATCGTGTTTAGCTCCTCCCCACCTATAGCCCCCTGTTTGTCCAGTGTTGGGATATTCTTAGTGTCCTCTACTGTAAAGACTGATACAAAATATTCATTCAGTGTTTTTGCCATCTCCATATTTCACACCATTAATTTCCCAGTCTCATCCTCTAAGGCACCAACATTTACTTTAGCCACTCTTTTTCTTTTTATATAACTATAAAAACGCTTACTATCTCTTTTTATATTTTTTGCTAATTTACTTTCATAATCTATCTTCCGTTTCTTAATCAATCTTTTTGTTATTTTTTGCTGTCTTTTAAAGTTTTCCCAATCCTCTATCCTCCCACTAGATTTGGCTACCTTATATGCCCTTGTTTTTACTCGAATACTATCCTTAATTTCTTTACTTAACCACGAATGGCTGTCTTTTCTTTTACACCCTTTTCTTCTCAGAGGAATATATTTTTTTTGGAAGTTGTAAAATAACTCCTTAAATGTACACCACTGATCATGTATCGTCTACCCTTTAATCTATTTTCCCTATCCACTCTACTCAATTCTGCTCTCATACTTTCATAGTCTCCTTTATTCAAGCTTAGCACGCTTGTTTGAGATCCAAACTTTTCCCCCTCTAATTGAATATGGAATTCAACCATGTTATGGTCACTCATTCCAAGGGGATCCTTTACTAGGACATTTTTAATTAATCCTGCCTTGTTACACAGGACCAGATCTAAGGTTGCTTGCCCCCTGGTCGCTTCAGTTACATACTGCTCAAGAAACCCATCCCTAATACACTCAATGAACTCATCCTCAAGGCAGCCCTGCCCAATTTGATTTGTCCAATTAATATGATAGTTAAAATCCCCTATAATTATAGATGTTCCCTTATTACAAGCCTCAACTATTTCCTGATTGATACTCCGTCCAACAAAGTTGCAACTGTTCGGTAGGCCTATAGACTACGCCCACTAGTGTTTTTTTCCCCTTATTATTCCTTACCTCCACCCAAACTGTTTCATTATCCTGATCTTTTGACCCAATATCATTTCTCTGCATTACAGTGATTCCTTCCTTTATTAACATAGCCATCCCACCTCCCCTTCCTTCCGGCCTGTCCTTCCTGATCGTTAAAAACCTGGTATGTTTAATTCCCAGGCATTGTCACCCTGCAGCCATGTTTCTGTAATGGCCACAAGATCATACCCATATGTAGTTAGTGTGCCATTAACTCATCTATTTTGTTACAAATGCTACGTACTTTCAGATAGAGAATTTTCAAATATGTTTTGTGACACTTAGTTCCTGCTTTTGCCCTTTTTATTACTTTACCTTTTACTCCATACCTTCTGCCCCTTCCTGACACGCTCTGGTTTTTAATTTCCCCACTGCTACCTAAGTCTATGACCTTCTCTGTTGTCATTTTTATTATTTGCTCTCTAGGAACCTCCCCCCAACTAGTTAGTTTAAAGCCCTCTCTACAGCCCTAGTTATATGATCCGCCAGGACTCTAGTCCCAGCACTGGCCAAGTGAAGCCCGGCCCAACGGAACAGCTCCATCCTGCCCCAGTACTGGTGCCAGTGTCCCAGGAAGCAAAACCCATTTCTCCCACACCAGTCTTTGAGCCACGCATTTAACTCTCTAATTTTACTTGTCCTAGCCAAATTCGCTCGTGGCTCAGGTAATAATCCAGAGATTATTACCCTTGAGGTTCTGTTTTTTAATTTGTCCCCTAGCTGCTCATACTCCTTTAACAGAACCGGCTTCCTGGTCCTATATACGTTGTTTGTACCAACATGCACCACGACAACTGGATCCACCCCCTCCCACTGCAAGTTTCTTTCCAGCCCAGAGGAGATGTCCTTAACCCTCGCACCGGGTAGGCAACACAACCTTCGGGACTCTCGCTCTCGGCTGCAGAGAGCTCTATCTGTCCCCCTAATAATACTATCCCCTACCACTACAACATTTCTATTTACTCCCCCCCTCTTGAATGGCCCCCTGTTCCACGGTGCTGTGGCCAGGTTGCTCATCCTCCCTGCAGTCCCTGCTCCCGTCAGCCGTGGCTCAGTGGGAAGCACCCTTGCCCTGAGTCACTCTCGCTCTCCCCACTCCAGTGACTTGAGCACAAAAATCCAGGCTGACACTCCAATGCTGTACACAGAGTGTGCTGCACTGTCGGAGGCGCCGTCTTTCAGATGAGATGTTAAACCGAGACCGTGTCTGCCATCTCAGGTGGTTGTTAAAAATCCTATGGCACTATTTCGAAGAAGAGCAGGAGAGTTCTCCCCTGGGCCCTGGGCCAATACTTATCTCTTAATCAACATAACTAAAACAGATTATCTGGTCATTATCACACTGCTGTTTGTGGGAGCTTGCTGTGCGCAAATTGGCTACCACATTTCCTACATTACAAAAGTGACGACACTTCATTGGCGCTAAAGCGTTGGGACATCCTGAGGTCATGAAAGGCGCTGTAGAAATGCAAGACTTTCTTTTTTCTTTCTCTGGGAGCTCACCGACCACCAATGTTAGGCCGACTGGTCTGATTTATCCCTTTCACTCTGATTGAACAGAGTTGTTATATTGGCAATTGCAGGCATGTGGCACAACTTCCATATCCAAGGTTTAGATAGAATTTTACAGCACAGACACCAGCCATTCGGCTCGACCGGTCCACGCCAGCGTTTATGCTCCACACGAGCCTCCTCCCACCCTACTTCCTCTCACACTATCACCACATCCTTCCATTCCTTTCTCCCTCATGTCCTTATCTAGCTTCCCCTCAAATGACATTCGCCTCAATCACTCCTTTTGGTAGCATCTTCCACATTGTCACCACTCTCTGGGTAAAGAACTTTCTCCTGAATTCCCTATTGGATTAATTAGTGACTATCTCATACGTATGGCCCCCAGTTTCGGTCTCCCCCCACAACTAGAAATATCTTCTCTCTGTCCACCCTATCGAACCCCTTCATAATTTTAAAGACCTCTATCAGGTCACCTCTCAGTCACTTTTCTAAAGAGCCCCAGCCTGTTTAACCTTTCCTGATAGTTGAACCGTCTCAGTTCTGGTACAAACCTTTTGTGCAGCTTCTCCAGTGCCTCTATATCTTTTTTGTAATATGGGGACCAGAACTGTGCACAGGATGTTTGGAGCATTGTCTTCAAAGCCTCTGTTATCTCCTCTCTGTCTTCCCTCAGTATTCGAGAACACAGTCATCAGGGTCTGGGGCCTTTGGCACTTCAACACAAAGAGGAAGCAGATCTTAATGAGAAAGTAGCCGTGGCCTGGGAGAGCCGCAGGTGATGATGGAATGGGCGAGGTATGCGAGAGCGTGAAGTGTTCAGAGGACAAAGGGGTCTTCAGGGAGCTGGTAATATCTGGACAGAAAGGAGCCTTCCGCATATCACAAATATTAAAGATGGGAACGGCTTTTCAGAGTAGTAGAGAACAGAGTATCCATGGCAGCAGGTTAACTGATTTGTTAATTTCTACTAAACTGACAATGTAAACCATCTCTGACTTTACAGGCTGTTCTGGAAGCGACAGAGAAAAAACATCTCACACCCACAGAATTTATCTTGAGTGAGGTCCTGCAAAACATGTGAACCCTCGATGGAAGAAGGAGGCTGTGATGTTGAGACTGAGCGTTGACTGGCTGCTGCTTCTCTGTGCCCTCTCCTGCAATGTGTTGGTGCCCACAGTCCCCGGGTACAGTTTCAATAACTGCATGCAGGATGCCAACCACAATGGTACCTTTCGGTGCGTCCACCGCTTCCTGACAAAGGTCTCCAGTGCCGTGTCCGACCTCCCAGCCAGCACCGTGCACTTGAACATCTCCCACAACTGGCTCACCCAACTGCAAGCGGGCAGCTTCCGCAGCCTGCCCAAGCTGCTCACCCTGCAGCTGGATTACAATCGGACTGAGAGTGTTTGCTGCAGTGTGTTTAGTAATCTCACCAGCCTACTGACCCTCAACCTGTCCTACAACAGTATCTCTCGTCTGAAATCTTCGGGCTTCCAAGAACTTGAAAAGTTAGATAAACTCCTGCTCCATCACAACCGCTTCGTCACAGTTGAACCCAAAGCCTTCGCTGCATTGGACAATCTTCAAACACTTGTCTTAAGCTCCAATAAACTCCAGAATTTCTCCCATCTGGTGAGCGCTGTCTCTGGGCTCAGTAATCTGATGCTCCTGGATCTGGGCAACAATCAACTCGCCTCCCTGCAACATCGCACCGCCCTCCCGCCCTCCCTCCGAAACCTCTCCCTCTCTAAAACCTCTCTCACAACATTTGACTGCCAACGGAACTTCCTCAGCACCATTCTCAATTTGGATCTGTCCAATAACAAACTCTCCGATGCTTTGGAATTTTCTAAAGTTGACCTGAGGAACATCTCGTGTTTGATCATCAAGAACAACCCCTTAAATGTCACCGAGTTTCTCAAATCTGCAAACCTGGATCTACAGAATGTTCAATACTCTGGGTTAAGGCTGCACAACCAGAGACAGCTGTCCAACCTGTGCCACTATCTGGGTCACAGGTTTATGAAGAGCCTGGTCCTGCAGAACAATCAGATCTCAATCCGCACTGCCCATTCCCTATCCCAGTGCCCACCCATCACCAGCTGGGATTTATCACACAATCTCCTCACATCTGTGGCCTGCTTTGAATTTACATCGAAAAGCAAGCAAGCTGTTTCCTTCATTATCGAGCACAACAGAATTAACAATTTACCTTCCTGTTACAAGGACGGGAAGGCAGTCGCGATGTTTCCCAAGCTGTCCAATTCCAATTCCAATTTAAATGCTTTATTGGCATGAAAGTTTACAGAGAACCATATTGCCAAAGCTAACATAGTAAAAAGTTACAGTTTTCTAAAAATATTCTTTTGACATTTGTTGGTTACATACAATATTACTTATAAACAATATTAATTTTTTTTTTTTTTTTTTACAATCTTTGTATTACATTTGGTACTTTCAATATTAGTTTTAAACATTCTTAACTTTAAACAGTTCTCAGGTTGTGACATGTTGTTACATATTTCGCCCCCAGGTATCGTCTGTCTCCTTCTCCCAGGACTAATCTTAGTTTTGACACGTCATCCAATTCCTTGAATTCTGGGGTTGTTTGGCTGAACGTGTTGAGTAATATGTTTCTTGGTGTGGTGAATTTTTCGCATTTTAGGAGAAAATGCATTTCTGTTTCAACCTCGCCTGACAGACATTGATCGCAAATTCTATTCTCTCTAGGCTGCCAGGATTTTTTGTATCTGCCTTTTTCAATTTCTAGTTGGTGGTCGCTTAGTCTGTACCTGGTGAGGGTCTGTCTCTGTTTTGTGTCTCTGATGGTCGAGAGGTAGTCTGCCAGTTTATATTCTCTTTTTAGGGCCCGGTAACATTCTAATCTGCTTTGGCTTTCGGTTACTTTGTTCCAATGTTCCAGATAGGTTTCTTTGCATTTTTTAATGATTTGGTTTACTCGGATTGGTGTTTGGATGGCTGTGTTGGTCTGAGGCTGGTCAGGGTCCGGCTGAGTACTTTGTTTCAGTAGTAGCTGACTCAGGTGACTCTTTTCTGGGTTTAGCTCTTGGGTCTGGAAGGCTTTGAAATGAAGGGTGTCTGGGGGGCTAGATTTGAGGTGATTTAGGAAGTTTAGTGCTCGTTTTTGGATGTTTATTATCAGTGGGTATCTGGCCAGTTCGGCTCTGCATGCATTTGTTGGTGTTTTCCTTTGGGTGCGAAGGATGCTTCGGCAAAATTCTGCATGTAGGGCTTCTATTGTGTGTTTTTCCCATTTAGTGTAGCTATGGTGGTTTAGCGGGCCCCATACTTCGCTACCATACAGCGCAGTGGGCAGGATTATGCTGTTGAATATTTTGAGCCAGATTCTGATTGGGATTTGGATGTTGTAAAATTTTCTTTTGATTGCATATAGGGCTCTTCGTGCTTTTTCTTTTAGTACATTCACTGCTATGTTGAAGCTCCCTGATGCTGTGATAGTTAGACCAAGGTAGGTGTAGCTCATAGTGTGTTCTATAGTGGTATCACTGAGAGTAAACTGGTATTTGTTTTCCTGACACCTGGGCCTTTTTTGAACGATCATGATGTTGGTTTTCTTTAGATTTACTGTTAGAGCCCAATTTTGGCAGTATTTGTCGAGTAGGTCTAGTTGTTGCTGTAATCCCTGTTCTGTGGGAGACAGCAGAACCAGGTCGTCCGCATAGAACAGGGATTTCACTTCTCCATCCAGGAGACAGAGACCTGGTGACTCACTTTGCTCCAGCATGTCTGCTAATTCATTTATGTATATGTTGAACAGGGTCAGGCTCAAATTGCAGCCCTGCCAGACACCTCTTCTCTGGGTGAAGAAGTCGGTGCGTTTGTCTCCAATTTTGACCCCGCATTTATTTTTCAGATACATTGATTTAATAAGGTCATAGACTTTGCCCCCTATTCCACACTGAAGAAGTTTATAATAGAGCCCTTCGTGCCATATAGAGTCAAAGGCTTTCTTGAAGTCAATGAAACAGGCGAATATTTTCCCATTTTTTGTTTGGTGTATATGTTTTTCAATGAGGGTGTGGAGGGTATAGATATGGTCGGTGGTGCGGTGTTTTGGGAGAAAGCCTATTTGGTTTTTTCTGAGGATATTATGTTTTTTAAGAAAATTTAGTAATCTACTATTTAGAATACTGCAGAATAACTTCCCTATACAACTGTTGACACAGATGCCGCGGTAGTTATTGGGGTCTGATTTGTTTCCACTTTTATATATGGGAGAGATTAGTCCTTGGCACCAGATATCGGGAAAACAGCCTGACCGTAATATGATGTTGAATAGCTTGAGTACCGCACCCTGCATCTCTACACTGCTGAACTTGAGCATTTCGTTTTTGATGTTGTCTGGGCCACAGGCTTTCTTTAGGTGGAGAGATTTTGTTTTTGTGGCCAGTTCTTTCCATGTGATTGGGGAGTCTAGAGGGTTTTGGTTGTCTTTGATTGTTGCTTCTAAAGTGTGGAGTTTTTCTGTGACATGTTGTTGACTTGGGTTTGTTTCGTTTATTGGGATGTCTTTGTAGAGGTTTTCAAAATGTGTTCTCCAGATGTCTCCATCTTGGATTGGTAATGCTTGCAATTGTGTTTTACTTAGTTCATTCCACATTCCCCAGAATTGTTTTGGATTAGTGGAGTTTTCAATTTCTTCAAGTAGTTTGTGGGTATAATTTTGTGTTTTTTTCCTAATGGTGTGTTTATATCTTTTGAGGGTTTCATTGTATTTAATACGTAGGTCCGGATTGTTTGGTTGGCGATGCTTTTGGTTTGCTATTTTTCTCAGGTATTTTCTGGCATTTTTGCATTCGTAGTCAAACCATTTCTTGTTTTTATTTTGTCTTATGTAACGCTTCCTCTTCTGTTTCACAATGTCGGCTTTTACAGCTGCCTCGTGGAAGATCCTATTTATATCCTCTATGGCTATGTTTACACCATCTCTGGTGATATCATATAGATTTTCTTTAAATTTTGATATTTTACTTGTGAGATCAGGTGAATTTAGTGCTGTGATGAATTTATCTCCACTGTCTGGAGCCCATCTGTATGTCTGGTTTATTTTATGTAGCTTACTGGGTTCTTTTTTTGTGTCTGTAGTTTGGGCACAAAGTTTAAGGTACACATTTATTTGGTTATGGTCTGAGAGGGGGGATTGCTGCCTGACAGTGAATGAGTTGATATCGCAGGGGTCCAGGTCAGTGATTGTATAATCCACCACACTAGAGCCAAGAGTTGAGGAATATGTGAGTCTCCCTAAGGAGTCTCCTCTGAACCTACCGTTAACTATGTACAGGCCTAAGGCTCGGCAGAGTTGCACTACCTCCCTACCGCTTTTATTTATTTCACGGTCAAGGTTGTTCCGGTTTGCGATGGCTGGTGTGACATCTAAAGGGGTCTGGCCAAACACATGGTTATTTCCCTGTGGGTCTATGAAGTCAGGTTCACACCCGGTCCTTGCATTTAGGTCCCCACATAGTATCACCTTTCCCTGGGCCTGGAAATGGCTGATTTCCATGTGGAGAGTATCAAATAACTCCTCTTCGAAGTATGGCGAATCTATTGGAGGTATGTAGATCGCACATAAGTAAACATCTTTTTTTGCTATTCCTATATTTTTATCCAGTTTTAGCCATACGTGTGATTTCCCCTGTTTTACCGGTGAGATGTGTTTATCCAGTTCTTCTATATACCATACCAATATTCCTCCGGAGGTTCTGCCCTTGCGTGTCTTAGTGTTCTTTACTGAGGGCACAATGATTTCATGGTACATTGGAGGACAGTGGGTCGCCCCGTCCTTTTGGTACCATGTTTCTGTTAATACACTTATGTCAATGTCTTTTATCGCTTTTAGGAATTCAGGGTCTGTACTCTTCATCCCAAAAGTTGAGGAGCGGAGACCCTGGATATTCCAGCAGCTTATGTGGAAGGAACACATTTATATAGTTCAGGAAACGAGATAAAATGGACCTATTTTGTAGGATGAGTGTGGAAACACTATTTTCTATAATGCTAAATAACGATTTAGTATTAGTTTCATGAGGCAAGCACATATATCTATCTAATAGTAGTACTAGTAGTGACAAAATACCAATAGTGATAATGATAAATTAACAATACTAATAATTTAGTGCATTTCTCTTCGGCTTTCTATCAGGGTGTGTATCATCGACATGATCTTTTCCAGTTCTTTGTAAAAAGTCTGTGGTCTAGAGGGGGGTCTGGGGTTAGGTGCAAAAGCACGGTTCTGTTGTTGGTTTTGTATAGGGGGGTGGGCATTGGTTGTCCTGTTTGGGTTAGGGCTCCCAATGGTAGAGAGTGTGCGAAGGCTGCGTCTTCTGGCAGTGTCTATGAGGTTTTTTGCGAAGACCCACATCCGCTGTTTGAGTAGATGTATTTTGTCATAGAGGTCCCTTGTGTTGATGTTTGGATGATGGGCCAGGTAGACGTTGGGGAAGACAGAACATCTCCTGTCGATTTCCCTGTTGGTGTTGTGGATTATATGGGCTGAGGTGTCCTTTCTGGGTAGTAGTGTGGAGATCACGATCTGCGTATCGGGGAATTCCCTGCTTGCCTTTTCCGCCATCTTGCTCACCGCCCTAGCAGTGTCTTCCCGTAGGGTGTGTAGGTCGTTTGTGCCTGTGTGGATCACAATCCATTTGGGGCTCCCAAGGGATTCTTGGTTCAGGATCTTCGTTGCTTGGTCTGTGTTGGCGCACAATTTTTTCAGGACTTGATGGCCTGGGAACAGCCTCTGGGGGTCTAGGAACTTTCCGTTGGAGTCGGTCAGCACGACTGCCTGATAGGCTGGTTTTTCAGACTGGGTAGCAGTAGTCTGGGTAGGACTTGACTGATGGCTGGCTGTTGGCTGGGTTTCTGGGATATGTAGTGTGGCAGGAGCAAGGTTTGGGGCTTTCGGTGTGTCCTCGTTTAGGGGTGTATCTGACGGTTTTAGTGTTCCTGTGCGTGGGGACTGGGTAGCCATAGTTTGGGCATGACTCGGCTGGGGGCTGGTTGTTGGTTGGGTTTCTGGGATATGCTGTGTGGCAGGAGCGGGGTTTGGGGCTTTCGGTGTGTTCTCGTTTAGGGGTGTGTCTGACGGTTTTAGTGTTCCTGTGCGTGAGGACTGGGTAGCCGTAGTCTGGGCATGACTCGACTGAGGGTTGGTTGTTGGTTGGGTTTCTGGGATATGCTGTGTGGCATGGGCGGAGTTTGTGGCTTTCGATGTGTTCTTGTGTGAGGTGGCCTCCGTTGGGTTCTGTGTCCTTCTTTGTGTGTTGTTTTTGTGTCATCAGGTTTTTGGACCTTAGGAGTTTTGGGTTGCTTATTGAGCCTTTCTACGGCCTCCATCCTTTGGTTTAGCTGAGTACGGATTTCTTTGATCTCATTTCTCAGCTTGTGGATGGTGGACTCGTTTTCCGTTTTCAGCTGTTTGAGCTCCTCCCTCCAATTCTTGGCCTGTGTTTCTCTGTATTCGTTGAACTCGAGTTCTAGTGTGGACAGATTCTCCTTCAGCATTGTGTTTGCGTTGAGAGGTGTGGGGGGGGTGGAGATGGGCAGGGAGGTGATTGCCTCTGCTTGTCTCTCTTCTTCTTCCTCCGTTTGGCTCTCCTCATTCTCTAGTCGAATCTCTGTTGACTCCTGTTCATTTGTCTTCTTTATGGCTGCCTTAACTTTCAACTGGGGGTATTCATTTTCGAAGGATTTCAGATTTTCTACATTCCCCTGTATCATGATCTTTCCTTTGGTGTAGTAGCTTATGGTTAACAGGGGGTCATCTTTATCTAGATTTTCATCTTTACATATTTTCAGTCTGCCTCCCTTGCCAATACCTTCATTGGAGATGTATGCGTACTATTGTAATAAGGTCTTCTTCCATGGGGTAATGGAATTGGTGTAGAATAGGAGGTTGTTCTTCATCTTCATCCCTCTGTGTGAGGTATAGTCGACGTAGAGTGTCTCTGGGTTACTTTTTAGTGTTTTGTCCTTGTATTTTTCCTTTGAACTCTTTTTTTTGCATTGCTCAGGATATGTCATGTCCCTGCTCATTTTAGTCGTTTGTTTGTTTTTTTTTTTTTTGAAAGATATATAACTTTTTTTCTTTTTTTCCGTGTTCCACTTTATCCTACTTTTAGGTCCAAAATTGAAAGTTTTTCAGGGGTTCATATTTGATATAGTTGCTCTTAAAAGTTTCTCTTTCTCTTTCTCTCTCAGGCTCTTGGTTCGGGTAGTTTGTCTTTTCTCTCAGGTTTCTATTTCTTTTTTCTCGTGGGTTTGTTGTTCTTTTTTTCAGGGTTTTTTTCACACTTTTTTCTCCGGTATCACTCGCTCTCAGTGTCTCGGGCTCGCTCTCTCCGCGCTCCGGGCGGATCTCCTCGTGTCGATCTCAGGCCCCCGGGTTTCCCCGATTCACCAGGCTGTTTTCTGCTCTGGTCTCCCGGTCTCCGGTCTCGTGTGGCCCGGCCCGGCCCGGTGTTTGTCCGAGTTTCTCGGGGTTTCTGTGCTTGCTCGCTCTCCGGGCCCGACAGTCCCGACCTGGCCTGTCCCACCGGACCGCAGCTCCCGGTCTGGGTCTGGGGGTCTCGGTTCCCGGGCTGCTCCCCCTCTCCGACCCCGCGGTCACTGGGACTCGGTTCCCGGGTTCCCCCTCCCCCAGGCCTCGTACTCACTCTGCTTCGGGCCGCTCCTCCCGATCTGGGTCTGGGGTTCGGCCTCGCGGTCTCTGAGCCTCGGTTCTCGGGTTTCCCCAGGCCTCGTACTCACTCTGCTTCGGGCCGCTCCTCCCGATCTGGGTCTGGGGTTCGGCCTCGCGGTCACTTAGCCTCGGTTCTCGGGTTTCCCCAGGCCTCGTACTCACTCTGCTTCGGGCCGCTCCTCCCGATCTGGGTCTGGGGGCCGGTGTTTCCGGGCTGCTCCCCCTCTCCGACCCCACGGTCTCTGGGCCTCGGTTTTCGGGTCCTGGCTCTGGCCGCTCTTCTCGGTCAGGCTTCTCCCGCTTCAGGCTCCGTGCTGCGGTTGCTGCTCCGGGCTATTTCGTGTTTGTTTTACTCTAACTCGCTGTCTTTCCTTTTTTCCTTTATGCCTCTTTTTTTCCAAATTTTTTTTTTCTCTCTTTGGCGCTCTTTTTAGCGGTCTTTTCCTTTGGTACTTATTTCTTAAACTAAACTTAACTTAACTTAATTTAAACTAAACTAAACTCTCTCACCTTTTCTCTTTGACTTTAAGAAGTAGATTTAAATGGCAAAAACCTTAGAAAAATGCAGCAGCTCTCTCTCCCTCTCTCTCTCTCTCACACTCCCAATCTCTCTCCGTCACTCTCTCTCTCTCAGTCGCTCCTAACCTTTCGCTAAAACAGGATTTTCACCATTTATAGTCAAGCCTTCTCTTATGCTCCCGATCTCCGGACCCTAAAGCTGAACATTAACAACATTGCTGTCATCAACAAGGCTGCCTTTTCTAACCTCACCAACTTGCAGGAGCTCCGACTCGACAACAACCTCATAACTGACATCTGTGAACACACCTTCAGCAACCTTGGGAGTCTCAGGAATCTCAATCTCAGAAACAACAGGATCTCAATTGTTTTCAGCAAGGTGTTTGCAAATCTCAATAACCTGGACACATTGGACCTGGGAGGGAACAAAATTCTAAGCCTCACCAGCCAGTCTTTCTGTGGATTACACAACCTGACCAAGCTTTATCTCGATAGGAACTGTACAACTCGTATCAGCAGGGAGATCTTCGATATCCTCCCATCATTTGGAGTGTTCGACTTGGACAGTAACCGGATCAGATACAACACTGGCCTGATTGCAGCATCTCCCTTTGTTAACCTCACAAAGCTCTACATTCTCAAACTACAAGCCCAGCAACCCTACAGCATCAACATTATTCCTCCAAAGTTTTTCAACGGCCTCATCTCTTTAAGAAGCCTGTATATAGGAGAGAATAAAATGTCGCTGTCCAAAGGCGGATTTGAAGACCTGATCAATTATGAGAATCATCTCCATGCCCGATGCTTGCAACGGGATCCACAGTCTGAATCCAGGGATCTTCAAGAATCTCCCGAGTCTAAAGAGACTCAACCTTGGAAATGTCGGCCTCCAATCCATGTCTCTTGACATCTTTGGAAAACTTTCCAACCTGAGGACATTGTTCTTGGGGAAAAACACTATTCAGATCATCAATAGCACGGTTGTGGAACACCTGCCCTCCCTGACCTACCTGGATCTACGGAAGAACCGGTTCCCCTGCACCTGTGACATCAGTTGGTTCCATAACTGGTCCCTGTCCAACCCGAGGGTGCAGGTTATCTATTTTTACAACCAAACCTGTGCAGATCGGCCAACTGAATGCTTGTACAAGTTTGATGCTCGCGTTTGTTACTTGGACATTGGGCAGATTATGTTCCATATAACTGTGCCGGTCTTGATCTTGTTCATGTTCTTCAGCAAAGGGTACTGGCACATCAAGTATGGGTTTTATATTTTCCGATCGTGGTTGAATGACCACAGAGGGAGAGGAGAGAGTCAACAGTCCTACAGGTATGATGCATTTATCTCCTATAATTCTCAGGACGAAGACTGGGTTCTGCAAGAGTTAGTGCCAAACCTAGAAATGAGAGGACCTCAATGCTTCAAACTCTGCCTCCACCACAGAGATTTTGAGCTGGGCAAATATATCATCGACAACATCGTGGACAGCATCTACCAGAGCAGGAAGACCATCTGTGTGATGAGCCGCAACTACCTGTACAGCGAGTGGTGCTCCATGGAACTGCAGCTAGCGAGCTACAGACTCTTCCATGAGCTGAACGATATCATCATCCGGATCTTCTTGGAGACGATTCCAGAAGCTGAACTCTCAACCTACCACAAGACGAGAAATGTCATGAAAAAGAAGACATACATCCAGTGGCCATCAGACATCGAAGCTCAAAAATTGTTTTGGGTCAAAGTGAGAGAAGCGATTAAAGGCTCCAACTGGGCCATGGAGGCGAATCCCGCTGCTGAAAGTTAATCTTCAAGGCCTAGAAATCCGCAGTCTTACCGCAGGCCCTTAAGGCCCGATTCGGGGAGACATGGTGGCTGCCGCACTTCCCATGTGTTTTGGAGTGCGCCGCTCAACTAACCGCCCTGTGTTAATTGTGAACAACTCCCCCAGTGGCTGCAGAATGGCCGGTGGAATGCTGCTGACTTTCAGTGGGGGAGACTGCAAATGGTCTTGCAGGACGACCTCGAACAATTCTGGCCCTAGAAGGCCTGGCTGTAGACTACACCACCTCGGCATGGGCGGCAGCAGCCTAGGCTGGCTGACAGGCAGTGGCACGGGCAATGGTGGAGTGGCAGAGGTGGGAGTAGGAATGCTGTCATCCTGAGAGAGGGCAGCAGGTTCCTGCTCCCCAGACCCACTGCCACTCCCCCCGGGACGGTGCCTCAACATTCCTAGCAATCTGTTGGTGGCCAGATGGTGGGGCGGCTGTGACACCCTGCAAGCCCCGTTCGACACTGGTAAACCGAGCCATGGTGGCAGCAGTCTGAGCTTGGCTGGCAGCAAGCTGAGGCTGCAGGAGAGCACTCTAATAGAGCGTGATCGTCCAAGTGGCGCTCCAAATGGAATGACAATGAGTTGCTGCTTCATCAAATAACCTCCCCTTTAACTAGTGGAGAAAGCCGAGGCCTAACATGGCTTGCAGTTAGACTGCACCCGATATTGGCCCATCTGTTGAGCTGTAAACCAATGAGCAGCGGGTGTAGTGCTCAGATCAGCACTATATAATCATGTACAAGAGCACTCAGCATGAATTTTGCGTACTACTTAGACCACTATGCCCAGACGCAGCTAAGCAACGCTGGGCCATGACTCCGTCCGTTTTCAGGCCATATCCGATTTCTTGGCCCGTGTTCCTCAAAGCCCCTTTGGTTCTAGTGGCAGGATACCCACTCATCTCGGAACCCACTGCCACATGCTTCCATCCACCACCGACACAGTCCCTCCTTATTGTTAATCCTGTCATTGCTGCTATTGACCCAGGATATGGCAAAGGTACAGGCAGACAATGTAATCACAGAATAAAGCCTTAAACTTCTCACCCCCGCATGTCGGCTCACTGTCGTATTTCCATCCAACACCTGTTCGAATCTGGGACAGACTGATGGAGTGAACGACTCCTCGATCCGTGGTAATCTGACACTGGTGGACATCAATCCACTGCACAAGACTGTCCACACTGGAGCCAAAAAGGAGTTCTCAGTCACACTCCCAGTGGCCTGGAGATTGGCCGGTGTGAGAAAACCAGCTAATTAACCTTTCATTTTCGCTAATTTTCATAGAATACTGGCTCCCATGGCAGGATAGCCCTGGTGCTACCCATTGCAGGTAATTTCAGGATATGCCTGCAGGGACGGCGATTACAGGTAATGCCCAGATATCCCTGGTGGGACAGTGATTACAGGTAATGCCCAGATGCCCCTGGTCAGACGGTGATTACAGGTAATGCCCAGATACCCCTGGTGAGCCAGTGATAACAGTTAATACCGAAATACCCCTGGTGGGACCATGATAACAGGTAATGCCCAGATACCCCTGGTGGGACAGTGATTACCAGCTTTCACCACATCAGGACGTTCCAAAACACTTTACAGCCAAATAAGTGCTTTTTGAAGTGCAGTCACTGTTGTAATGTAGGAAACGCAGCAGCCAATTTGCACACAGCAAGCTCCCACAAACAGCAATGTGAAATGGCCAGATAATCTGTTTATTAGTCATTTTGATTGAGGGGTAAATATTGGTCCTGGACACCAGGGAGAATGACCCTGCTCTCCTTCGAATAGTGGCCGTGGGCTCATTTACATCAACCTGAGAGAGCAGTTTAACGTCTGATCCGAAAGATAGCACCTCCTACAGTGCGACACTCCCTCCCTCCCGACAGTGGGGCGCTCCCTCAGTACTTCCTCTCTGATAGTGCAGCGCTCCCTCAGTACTGATCCTCCGACAGTGCAGCACTCCCTCAGTACTGCCTGTCTGACAGAAACATAGAAACACAGAAGATAGGATCAGGAGTAGGCCTTTCGGCCCCTCGAGCCTGCTCCGCCATTCAATGCAATCATGGCTGATCATCCAAATTCAGTACCCTGTCCCTGCTTTCTCGCCATATCCCTTGATCCCTTTAGCCTTAAGAAATATATCCAACTCCTTCATGAATATATATAATGTATTGGCATCTACTGCCTTCTGTGGTAGAGAATTCCACAGGTTCACCATTCTCTGGTAAATAAATTCCTCTTCTTTCCTGTCTTAAATGGCCTACACCATAACCTTAGACTGTCACCACTGGTTCTGGCCTCCACGACCATCGGAATCATCGTTCCCGCATCTAGTCTGTCCAGTCCTGTCACAATTTTATAAGATTATGAGATCCCCTCTCATTCTACTAAACTCCAGCGAGTACAAGCCCAATCGACCCAATCTCTCTTCATACATCATTCCTGCCATCCCAGGTACCAGCCTGGTGAATATTCACTGAACTCCTTGCATGGCAGGAACATCCTTCCTCAGATAATGCGACCAGAACTGCACGCAATACTCAAGATGTGGTTACACCAAGGCCCTGTACAACTGGGGCAAGACACCCTTGTTCCTGTGCTCAAACCCTCTCGCTACGAAGGCCAACATACCATTTTCCTTCTTAACTGCCTGCTGCACCTGCATGCTTACCTTCAGCGACTGCTGCACAAGGACACTCGGGTCTCGTTGCACTTCCCCTTCTCCCAATCTATTGCCATTCAGATAATAATCTGCCTTCCTGTTTTTCCACCAAAGTGGGTAACCTCACATTTATCCACATTATATTGCATCTGCCATGCTTCTGCCCAATCACCCAACCTGTCCAAATCATCCTGTAATTTCTCAGCATCCTCCTCACAGCACACACGCCCACCCAGCTTTGTGTCGACTGCAAATTTGGAGATATTACATCTAGTTCCCTTGTCTAGATCAATAATATATATTGTGAATAGCTGGAGTCCAAGGACCGATCCCTGCGGTACCACACTAGTCACTGCCTGCCACTCGGAAAAAGACCCGTTTATTCCAACTCTTTGCTTTCTGTTGCCAACCAGTTCTGTATCCAAGTAAATACCTTGCTCACAATCCCATGTGCTTTAAATTTACAGAGCAGCACTCCCTCAGTACTGTCCCTCCAACAGTGCAGCGCTTCCTCAGTATTTCCCCTCCGACAGTGCAGCGCTCCCTCAGTATTTCCCCTCCGACAGTGCAGCGCTCTCTCAGTATTGCCCCACGACAGTGCAGCGCTCACTTAGTACTGCCCCTCCGACTGTGCAGCGTTCCGTCAGTACTGCCCCTTCGACAGTGCAGCACTCCCTCAGTACTGATCGTCCAATAGTGCAGCGTTCCGTCAGTACTGCCTATCCGACAGTGCAGTGCTCCTTCCGTACTGCTCCTCCGACAATGCAGCGCTCCCTCAGTATTTCCCCTCCGACAGTGCTGCGCTCTCTCAGTATTGCCCCCCGACAGTGCAGCGCTCACTTAGTACTGCCCCTCCGACTGTGCAGCGTTCCGTCAGTACTGCCCCTTCGACAGTGCAGCACTCCCTCAGTACTGATCGTCCAATAGTGCAGCGTTCCTTCAGTACTGCCTATCCGACAGTGCAGTGCTCCCTCCGTACTGCTCCTCCGACAATGCAGCGCTCCCTCAGTTTGGCCCCTCCATCAGTGCGGTGCTCCCTCAGTACCGCCCCTCCGACAGAGCAGCACTCCCTCAGAACCGCCCTTCCAACAGTGCAGCGCTTCCTCAGTACTGCCCCTTCGAAAGTGTGGCGGTCATTCAGTACTGCCCCTCCGACAGTGCAGCGCTCCCTCAGCGCTGCTCCTCCGACAGTTCAGCCCTCCCTCCGTAATGCCCCTCCGACAGTGCATTGCTCCCTCAGTACTACCCCTCTGACAGTGCGGCGCTCCCTCAGTACTGCCCCTCCGACAGCGTGGCGCTCCCTCAGTGCTGCCCCTCCGACAGTGCAGCACTCCCTCAGTACCACCCTCTGACAGTGCGGCTCTCCCTCAGAACAGCCCCTCCGACAGTGCAGCACTCCCTCACTATCACCCTCTGACAGTGCAGTGCTCCCTCAATACCGCCCTTCCGACAGTGCAGCACTCCCTCAGTATCACCCTCTGACAGTGTAGTGCTCCCTCAATACCACCCCTCCAACAGTGCAGTGCTCCCTCTGTATAGACCCTCCGATATTGCAGCATTCCCTCGGTACTGCACTGGGAATGTCAGCCTGGATTTTTTTGTTCAAGTTTCTGGTGTAGGACTATGAAACCACTTCCTGCTGACTCAGAAGCAAGATGCCGGCCCACTGAGCCGCAACTGACTCAATCCAGAGCATCCTATACAACATGAGTAATAAACCTTGGACAATTCTTAAACATGGTCCCATCATTACTGGCAGGTGGATCACGGAGTCCAGTTTGGAAGTCCCACCCTGCTGGTCTCTCCATCCAATCCCCCTCAGTGTCTCTGGACTTTCTGCTGGAGTGACTGCAGGAGACCAGCGATGATCCCACAGGATCTCGGGAACTGAGTGGGACAGCGCGGCTCACGCACTGCTCGAAATCACAAGAGACTCTGCCTCAAAATTTTTAAAATATTTCAGTGTTTGGATTGCGCCGTATTCCATTTCGAAGCACTCGACAGGAGGACGGGCAGTACAAGGCATCAGACTGCAGGAATATGTCAATGGACTGGTCAGGTGGGCAGAACAGAGGCAAATGGAATTCAATCAGGAGGTGTGTGAAGTAATGCATTTGGGGAGGGCTAACAAGGCAAGGAATGCACATTAAACGGTAGGACACTGAGAAGTACAGAAGATCAGAGGGACCTTGGAGTGCAGGTCCACAGATCCCTGAAGGTAGCAGGACAGGTAGATAAAGTGGTTAAGAAGGCATACGGGATACATTCCTTTATTAGCCGAGCCATAGAATATAAGAGCAGGGAGGTTATGCTTGAAATGTATAAAACACTAGTTAGGCTGCAGCTAGAATACTGTGTGCAGTTCTGGTCACCACATTACAGGAAGGATGTGATTGCACTATAAAGGGCGCGGAGGAGATTTACAAGGATGTTGCAAGGCTGGGGAAATTTAGATATGCGGAAAGAATGGATAGGCTGGGGTTGTTTTCTCTGGAACAGAGGAGGCTGAAGGGAGACCTAATTCAGCTGGATATAATTATGAGGGGCCTAGATAGATTGGCTAGGAACGATTTACTTCCCTTAGCAGAAGGGTTAGTAACCAGGGGGCATAGATTTCAAGCAATTGGTCGGAGGTTGAGAGGGGATTTGAGGAGAAATATTTTAACCCAGAGCGTGGTAGGGTCCGGTGCTCATTGCCTGAAAGGGTGGTAGAGGCAAAAGCCCTCATCACATTTAAAAAGGACTTGGATATGCACTTGAACTGCCGTAACCTACAGGGCTACGAACCAAGAGCTGGAATGTGGGATTAGGGTGGATTGTTTTTTGTCTGCCGGCACGGACACGATGGGCCGAATGGCCTCCTTCTGTGCTGTAAATTTCGATGATTCTATGATAAGGACACACGGGTGCGTTATATCCAAACTAGTCATTTGTGCTTCAGCCGTTGTAGAATAAATTCCCTCAAGATTCTTCCGTGGCTCAGTGGGCAGCACTCTTGCCTCTGCATCAGAAGGGCGGGGTTCAAGTCCCCACTTCAGAGAGTTGAGCCCATAATCCAGGCTGACACCCCCAGTACTGGCATTTACCCCACAACGTGGCTGATTACCCGGGCATGGCCAATCCACAGAAAACGGATAAATCACTCTCCCATCGTTCCCCTCCCAATCTTCAGTGAAGTGTTGGAAGGAGTCATCAATAGTGGCATCAATCATAACCCACTCACTATTAATCTGGTTAATAATACCAGCCCTCACTTCGAGATCCGCCCAGAATCACCACGGCTCCCCAATAAGAACTTACATTACTGTAACGGCTTTGAAAACAGCGAGACGACCCCAGGCAGTTATCAGGCAAAAAAGACCAGAGCCCAGTCGAAGAAGATATGACGAGGGGTGACAAAAGGCTGGGTTCAAAGCGATGGGTTATAGAGGAGGAGCGGGTGGTGGAGAGGCGTAGGAAATTAGGGAGGGAATCCCAGAGTGTGAGCCCTAGGCGGCTGAAGGCATGGCCGCCAATAGTGGGATGAAGGGAGGCCTGGTGCGGGGACGGGTCGGGCGATCTTAGAGGTGAGTCGGAAGTTCCCCTTCGGATTACATAGGATGCCGAGGTTGCAACCAGTCTGGATCAGCCTCAGACAGTGGCCAGGGGGAGGGCTGGAGTCCCTAGCTAGTGAACAGAGTTAGTGGCGGGGTCCGAAGACAATCACCCAGAAATTCGCGTCCCAACACGTGAGTGCGCACGGGGTACTCATGCGTAGACCCAACGAAAGTGCCGGTTTCGTTCATGCACTGTGCATGCGCGGGAATCCGGCACTTCCGTTCCCCTGAAAGAAGGGGTTAAGCGCTGGAAGGCGTGCACGGGAGAGTCAGCGTGTGCACTTTGAACTTTCCATTTTTTTCCAGGTTTCTCCGGGACAGTAAGTCTCCAGAAGTTAGACATGTAAAAAGCAGTCGCAAGGCCTGCTTTTAAAATGGTAAGTGGTGAATTCATTACAATCAAAACATTTTTTCCACAGGTTTATTATTTTTAAATAATTTAAAGAAAGGTAAGTTTATTTTTTAGCCCCATTAGAAAATGTAATACATATTTTCAAAAATTTAAATTGTTAGAAAGCCATAGAGTCATAGAGTTATACAGCACAGAAAGAGGCCCTTCCGCCCATCGCGTCCGTGCCGGCCATCAATCCCTGTCTAATCTAATCACATTTTCCAGCATTTGGCCGGAGCCTTGTATATTATGGTATTTCAAGTACTCATCCAGATGCTTCTTGAATGTTGTGAGTGTTCCTGCCTCCACCACCCTTTCAGGCAGTGAGTTCCAGATTCCAACCACCCTCCGGGTGAAAAAGTTCTTCCTCAAATCCGCTCTAAACCTCCTGCCCCTTACCTTGAATCTATGCCCCCTTGTTATTGACCGCTCTACTAAGGGAAAATTTCATTTCTATCTACACTATCTATGCCACTCATAATTTTGTACACATCAATCAGGTCCCCCCTCAGCCTTCGATGCTCCAAGGAAAACAACCCCAGCCTGTCCAGTCTTTCTTCATAGCTGAAGCGCTCCAACACAGGTAACATCCTGGTGAATCGCCTCTGCACCCTCACCAAAGCAATCACATCCTCCCTATAGTGTGGCGACCAGAACTGCACACAGTTTTCCAGCTGTGGCCTAACCAACGTTTTGTACAGCTCCATCATAACCTCCCTGCTCTTATATTCTATACCTCGGCTAATGAAGCCAAGTATCCCATATGACTTTTTAACCATCTTATCCACCTGTTCTGCTGCCTTCAGGGATCTATGTATATACACACCAAGGTCCCTCTGATCCTTTGTCTTCCCTAGGGTCTTACCATTCATTGTGTATTCCCTTGCCTTGTTAGTCCCTCAAAAATGCATCACCTCACACTTTTCACGGTTAAATTCCATTTGCCACTGTTCCGCCCATCTGACCAACCCACCTATATCGTCCTCAGGCTGAGGCTACCCTCTTCGCTATTTACCACCCTACCAATTTTATTTTCATCTGCGAACTTACTGATCATACCTTTTACATTCACATCCAAATAATGAATGTAGACCACAAACAGCAAGGGACCCAGCACCGATGCCTGCGGTACCCCACTGGACACAGGCTTCCAGTCACAAAAACAACCTTCGACCATCACCCACTGCCTTCTGCCACTAAGCCAGTTTTGGATCCAATGTGCCAAGGCACCCTGGATCCCATGGGGTCTTACATTCTTGACCAGTCTCCTGTGCGGGAATTTATCGAAAGCCTTACCAAAATCCCTGTATACCACATCCACTGCACTACCCTCATCAACACACCTAGTCACCCACTCAAAAAATTCAATCAAATTGGTCAAACATAATCTTCCCTTGACAAAGCCATGCTGACTATTGCTGATTAATCCTTGCCTCTCCAAGTGGGGACTAATTCTGTCCCTCAGAATTTTTTCCAATAAATTCCCTACCACTGATGTTGGGCTCACTGGCTTGTAATTCCCTGTTTTATCCCTATTACACTTCCTGAATAATGGTACTACGTTAGCTGTTCTCCAGTCCTCTGGCACATCCCCCGTGGCCAGAGAGGTTTTGAAAATTTGTGTCAGAGCCCCTGCAATCTCCTCCTTTGCCTCAGACAGCAGCCTGGGATACATTTCATCCGGGCCTGGGGATTTATCCACTTTTAAGCCTGCTAAAACCGCTATTACCTCCTCCCTCCCGAGGCTAATATATTCAAGTATATCACAGTCCCCCTGCCCGATTACGATGTCTACATCGTCCTTCTCCATAGTGAACACACAGGCAAGAAAATCATTTAAAACCCCACCTTCATCTTCTGGCTCCATACAAAGATTTCCACTTTGCTCCCTAATGGTCCCTACTCTTTGCCTAGTTATTCTCTTGCCCTTAATATATTTATAAAACACCCTAGGATTTTCCTTTATTTTGCTCGTCAGTGTTATTTCATGGACCATCCTCGCTCTCCTAATTTCTTTTTTAAGTATCCCCCCGCACTTTTTAGGGCTTCCTCTGTCTTTAGTCCTCTTTATCTGCCAAAAGCAACCATTTTTTCCCTAATCCATTCAAGTATATCCCTTGACATCCAAGGTTCCCTGGGCTTTTGCTCACATCCTTGACCTTTACGGGAACATGTTGCCATTGTACTCTCTCAATTTCCTTTCTGAAAGACTCCCATTGCTCCGATGTGGATTTTCCTACAAGTAGCTGATGCCAGTCCACTTTGGCCAGATCCTGCCTTTTCATATTAAAATCGGCCTGCCCCCAATTTCGAATTTTATTTCCGTTCCATCTCTGTCCTTTTCCATGACTACCTTAACTCTCACCGAAATATGTTCACTGTCACCAAAGTGCTCACCTATTAACACTTCAATCACTTGCCCGGCCACATTCCCTAGAATTAGGTCCAGCACCGCCCGCTCTCTTGTAGGACTTTCTACATGCTGGCTCAAAAAGCTCTCTTGGATGCACTTTACGAATTCTGTACCATCTACGCCTTTCACACTCTGACTATCCCAGTTAATATTGGGGAAGTTGAAATCCCCCACTATTATTACCGTATTATTTGCATATTTCTCTGAGATTTGCCTAATTATCTGTTCATCTATCTCCCTCTGACTGTTTGGGGGCCTATAGTACACTCCCAGCAAAATGCTTGCCCACTTTTGGTTTTTAAGTTCTACCCATATGGCCTCATTAGAGGAACCTGTTAATATATCATCCCTCCTTACAGCAGCAATTGACTCCTTAATTCATATTGCGACACCCCCTCCTCTTTTACCCCCCCCCCACCTCTGTCTCGCCTGAAGATTCTACACCCTGGAATATTGAGCTACCAGCCTTGCCCCTCCCTCAACCATGTCTCCGTGATAGCAACAATATCATACTCCCATGTGTTCATCAACATCTTCAGTTCATCCAACTTATTCCCAAGACTCCTTGCATTAAAATAAATGCCATTCAGCCTTGCCCTTCTCCCTTGGCCGTTACATATTTGCTCTGCCTTCCAAGCTGACTAGTTTTTTCCTCTCTATTTGGCTGTACATCACCCCCTATTATAGCTCCACTCTGTATCCCATCCCCCTGCCAAGTTAGTTAACCCCCCCCAACAGTGCTAGCAAACCTCCCTGCAAGGATATTTGACCCGTTCTGGTTCAGGTGCAACCCGTCTGACTTGTACAAGTCCCACCTTCCCCAGAAGCAGACACAGTGTTCCAGGAAACTAAAGCGCTCCCTCTTGCCCCAACACTTTAGCCACGCATTCATCTGCTCTATCCTCCTATTCCTGTACTCACTAGCACGTGGCTCCTGGAGTAATCCAGAGATTACAGCCTTTGAGGTCCTGCTCTTTAATCTGCCACCTAGCTCCCTAAATCTTTGCTGCAGGACCTCATCCCTCTTCCTACCCATGTCATTGGTCCCAATGTGAACCACGACCTCTGACTGTTCACCCTCTCCCTTCAGAATGCCCTGCAGCGGTTCAGTGACATCCTTGACCCTGGCACCAGGGAGGCAACAAACCATCCTGGAGTCACGTCTATGGCCACCGAAATGCTTATCTTTTCCCCTTACGATAGAATCCCCTACCACTCTTGCTCTCCCACTCTTATTCCTCCCTTCCTGAGCATCAGAAGCACCCCCGGTGCCAGGTCGTAGGCTGCTACTGCCTTCCCCTGGTAAGTCATCCCCCTAAACAGTATCCAAATCGGTATATCTGTTTGAGAGGGGGATGGGCACAGGGGTCCCCTGCACTACCTGCCTGCTTCTACTGCACCACCTGATGGTCACTCCTTTCCCTCTGCCTCTGCAGCCATTGCCTGCGGTGCGGCCAACTCATAAACTAAATTATTGTTTAAAATAGTTATTTCATGTAATTATAGTTATTTTAAAAATGTGGTTTTTAAAAAAAAATGATTTGAAGTTTTAGTAATGTTTTGTGGCATATAGTGTTGATAGGTTTGACAGCTCTTCCTGTCAAAATTATGAATGAATCATTCCCTGCCACAATTGGCTCTCCATGGCCCACGTGATCCCAGGGGACGCATAGAACTAACTGCGCCCCTGGGATACGCAAGCACTGCGCGCCGGCAGTTGGAGGAGGCCCAGGATCGGAATCCCATGTGGGGCCACAGCTCAATGACCCGTGCGCAAGGTAAGTGCAGGTCAGGGGGCTTGCACCCGCAGGGAGTACCGACCCGAATTTCCGGGCGAATGGCTTCACTCTTCCCAATATTCAATCGGAGGAAATTTCTCCACATCCAGAACTGGAAGTCAACGTGACAAATCATAGGCAGCGGAGAGGTCGAGAGAGGTGGTGGTGATGTCAGCACACATGTGGATACTGATGATGTGTTTACAGATGATATCTCCGAGGGGCAACATATAGATTAGAAATAGGAAGGGGCCATGTATAGATCCTCGGTGGACACTTGAGTTGACGGTGCAGAAGCAGGACGATAAGCTGTTACAGGAGATTCTCTGGCTATGATTAGATAGGTAAGGGTGGAACCATGGAATGGGCAGTCCCACCCAGCTGGACGACAGTGGAGGGACGTTGGAGGAGGATAGTGTGGTCAACTGTATCAAAGCTTGCAGACAGGTTGAGAAGGACGAGGAGGGACAGTGCACCATGGTCCCACTCACAGAGGATGCCATTTGTGACTTTGTGAGGCCGTTTTAGTGCAGTAGCGGGGCCGAAACCTGATTGGAGAGATTCAAACATGGAGCTGCTGGAATGATGGGCACGGATTTGATAGGCGACAACATGTTCAAGATCTCAGCCCATCAGTTTCAGCTGCTTCATCAATGACCTTCCCTCTGTCAGAATGAGACGATTCTGGTGATCAGCTTCTTTCACAAACTCTTCCAATAATGCAGCATCCCAAAGCCTCTCAGTGCGAGTCGTGGCTCAGTGCATTTCCCTACCTCGGCTCTGAATCAGGAGGATCCACGCCAGAAGACTGAGCCCATGACAACTGTACGGGAGAGAGCTGGAGTGAGCGGGGGAGTGCGGTAGTGAGCGGGAGCGAGTGGGTGAGTGTGGGAGTGAGCGGGAGAGAGTGTGGGAGTGAGCGGGACAGCTGGATTGAGTGTGGGAGTGGGCGAGAGAGCTGAAGTGAGTGGGGGAGTGAGCGGGAGAGCTTGAGTGAGTATGGCAGTGGCCGGGAGAGCTGGAGTGAGTGTGGGAGTGAGCTGCAGTGAGTGTGGGAGAGGGCGGGAGAGCTGAAGTGTGTGTGGGAGTGGAGGAGAGAGCTCCAGTGAATGTGGGAGTGAGCGGGAGAGCTGGAGTGAGTGACGGAGTGAGCGGGAGAGCTGGAGTGAGCGGGACAGCTGTAGTGAGTGTGCGAGTGAGCTGGCGAGCTGGATTGAGTGTGGGAGTGGGTGGGCGAATGAGGGAGGGAGCAGGAGTTCGTGGGCGGGTGCTGGAGAGTGCGGGAGAGTGCAGAAGTGATGATGATCAGCCATGATCTTATTGAATGGTGGAACAGGCTCGAGGGGCCGTATGCCCTACTCCTCTTCCTAATTCTTGTATCCTTATGCGTGAGCTGGAGAGTGCTGGAGTGAGCTGGAGAGTGCTGGAGGGTGCTGGAGTGAGCTGGAGTGAGTTGGGGGAGCTGGAGTGAGCTAATTATAATAATAATTAAACTTTATTGTCATTGCACAAATACATGAACAACGAAATGTGATCTTGCAAGCTCCCATGACTGGGAGAAGCAAAGCCGCTGCATCGGTGCGCACCGCCATTCCATTTCCACCATTCCTCCTGTCCGACAATCTTCAGCCCAACGCCCGGGCCTGCTCACCAGCCGCTCCTCTTTCCGTGACCTTCTCACCAACCGCCCCTTCTCAGGGCTCCTTCCGTGACCTTCTGCACCTGGTTCCTACCCTGGTGGTCACCCCTCCAGGATACTAACCAGGCCTGGCCCTGCTTAGTTTCACAAGCCTTGCCAGTGACCCTGTCCCTAGTCCCAGGAACAGGGTAGAATGAACTAAGGTGAGGTAGAGTGAGCTAAGGTGAGCTGGAGTGAGCGGGAGAATGCTGGGGGAGCTGGAGTGAGCGGGAGTCAGCTGGTCCCACTCACAGCACTATACTCATTAGATATTTACATTCAGGATATGAAATTCAGTCCTTCATACACTGCACTAACTGACTCGAAACTAACGCTTTGTACAACACATAAAATCAGTAGGAAAATTCTGACCTTGAGCTATTTTAAACCAGGTGCAGAGGGTGTGGGTTTAGTACTCTGCGTGGCAAACAGACCGACCAGAATCACACACCACCCACAGTCCAACTCCGCTAACAGTCGTTTCCACACGCTGACCTTCCCCAGCCCACCAGCTTTAAAATCCATTCCAGCTACACCCCTCAAATCAAATTAAAATCAAATCAAATCAAATCAACATTTTTTGTCATTTTTAGTGCACAAGTGCAGTACAACGAAATGTCGGCTTGCTGCTCACGAGAGTGTACATTTAGATTAAGACATTTAAACATTCAGCATACATTTGCCTTGTAGTATATTAACATAAACATAAACATAATAAAGTGCATTGGCAGATGTGTAGGCTTTAGACTTTATTTGTGGAGTTCAGTAGGATGACAGCCCTGGGAAAGAAGCTGTTCCTAAATCTGGTCGTATGGGTGTGAAAGCATCTGTAGCGTCTCCCAGATGGCAGGAGGGCAAACAGACTGTGGCTGGGGTGGGTAGGGTCTTTGATGATGGACCGTGACCTCCGTAGACAGCGTTTCTGGCATATGTGCTCAATGGTCGGCAGCCGGCTGCCTGTAATGCATTGGGCAGTTTTGACTACCCGCTGCAGGGCTTTCCGGTCATAGTAGCTACAGCTGCCATAAAATACTGTGATACAGTTTGTCAGGATGCTGTCTATAGTGCAGCGGTAAAAGTTAGAGAGGATCAGGGGTGACAGGTTACATCCTTCAGCCTCCTTAGGAAAAGTAGGCGCTGCTGGGCCTTCTTCACCAGAGAGGAGGTGTTGATGGACCAGGAGAGGTCTTCCATGATGTGGACTCCGAGGAACTTAAAGCTGTCCACCCTTTCCATCACAGCCCCATTGATGTGCATGTGGGTGTGACTTCCGCCTTTGGACTTCCTGAAGTCCACAATGATTTCTTTGGTTTTCTTGATGTTAATGGCCAGGTTGTTATCGGCGCACCACTTCACAAGATGCTGGACCTCCTCCCTGTAGGCTGACTCATCGTTGTTGGTGATCTGCCCTACTACCGTGGTGTCATCCACAAACTTGATGATGGTGTTGGAACCATTAACAGCCACATAGTCGTGGGTGAAGAGGGAGTAGAGGAGGGTGCTCAGCACACATCCTTGTGGGGACCCCGTGTTCAGGGTCAGGGGCGGGAGGTGTGGTTACCTAATTTGAAAGACTGGGGTCTGTTTGTTAGGAAGTCCTGGGCCCAGTTGCAGAGGGAAGTGTTCAGGCCAAGAGTTTGGAATTTGATGGCCAGCTTGTTGGGGAAGATAGTGTTGAATGCAGAGCTGTAGTCTAGGAACAGCATTATCATGTAGGTCTCCTTACCATCTAGGTGATTCACCTGTATACACGCAGCCGAACACACACCTGTATACCCCCAGCCCACCCCTCACCTGTATACCCCAAGCCCACCACTCACCTGTACACCCCAGCCCAGCCCTCAAGGTTACATCCCCAGCCCACCCCTCATCTGTACACCCCATCCTAGCACTCAGCTGTACACTCAGCCCAACGCTCACCTGTATAACTGCAGCCCACCCCTCACCTGTACACCCCCACCCCACCACTCACCTGTACACACCAGCCCAGCCCTCAACTTTACACCCCAACACACCTCTCACCTGTACACCCCAGCCCACCACTCACCTGTACACCCCAGCCCAGCCCTCACCTTTACACCCCAGCCCAAACACTCAACTGTACACCCCAGCGCATCCCTCACCTGAACACACCAGCACACCCTTCACCTGTACACCCCAGCCCACCCCTCACCTGTACATACTAGCCCAACCCTCACCTGTACTCCACCGCCCGCCCCTCACCTGTATACCACAGCCCAGCACTCATCTTTACACTGCAGCCCAACAATCACATGTACACCCCAGCCCACCCCTCACCTGTACACCCCGCCCAACCCACACCTGTACACCCACGCCCACCCCTCACCTGTTAACCCCAGCCCAAACACTCAGCTGTATACCCCAGCCCAGCCCTCAGCTTTAAACCACAGCACACCCCTCACGAGGACACCACAGCCCAGCGCTCACCTTTACACCACAGCACACCACTCACCTGTATACACGCAGCCCACCCCTCACATGTACACCCCAGCCCACACTTCACCTGTGCACCCCTAGCCCATCCAATTACCTGTACACCTCCAGCCCACCCTTCACCTGTACACACCAGCCCAGCCCTCAAACATACACCCTAGCCCACCCCTCACCTGTACAACCCCAGCCCACCCCTCATCTGTAAACCCCAGCCCACCCCTCACCTGTACACCCCAGCCCAAATACTCACCTGTAACTCCAGCACAACACTCACATGTACATACAAGCCCACACATCACCTGTACGCACCAGTCCACCCCTCAACTGTACACCCCAGCACAAACACTCACGTGTACACCCCTAGCCCACCGCTCACCTGTAAAACCCCAGCCCACCCCTCACCTGTACACTCCAGCCCGTCCCCCACCTGTACACCGCAGCCCACCCCTCTCCTGTACAACCCCAGCACAACCCTCACCTGTACACCCCCAGCCCAGCCCTCACCTGTACACCTACAGCCCAGCCCTCACCTGTACACCTACAGCCCAGCTCTCACCTGTACACCCCAGACCAGCCCTCATCTGTACACACTAACCCAGCCCTCACCTGTACACCCCAGCACAGCCCACACTGTAAACACCAGCACAACCCCCAGCTGTACAATCCAGCCCAGCCCTCACCTGTACACCCCAGCCCACCCCTCACCTGTAAACCCCAGCCCAGCCCTCACCTGTAAACCCCAGCCCACCCCTCACATGTACACCCCAGCCCAAACCCTCACCTGTACACACCAGCACAATCCCTCACCTCTACACCCCCAGCCCACCCCTCACCTGTAAACCCCAGCCCACCCATCACCTGTACACCCCAGCCGAGCCCTCACCTAGACACCCCAGCACAGCCCTCACCTGTACACATCAGCCCAACCCACACCTGTACACCCCAGCCCAACCCTTACCTGTACACCCCAGCCCGCCACTCACCTGTACACCACAGCCCAGCCCTCACCTTTACACACCAGCCCAACCCTCACCTGTACAGTCCAGCCCAACCGTCACTTGTACACCCCCAGCCCAACACTCACCTGTACACACCAGTCCAAACCCTCCATCCATACCGCTGAACTCTACACCTCCAGCTACTCACCTATCCATTCCCCTCCAGTCCTTCCTCCAATCATCACCTACAGCCCAACTCGCTCAACATTTAGCTCAACCCCCGATCGCTACACCTCCAGTCGTACCCCATCAATCACTCTCCCACCTCAAGCTACTCCCGCTACCCTATAGCCCACCCACACACTTCCTCCCGCATTTCCATCATCGCGGCACTAAGCCCCCAACTATCACTTGGCACACTCAGGAACACCCCCTGTAAACCCCTTCCCAGCTGACCCACGAACTCCCGCAGCAGCGTCAAAATCCTCGTTCGTCACCTCCCCGAATGTCTCCCAATGCTGATACTTGCTCTCTGACAGAACTGGTCAAAATGGTGAGCAGATCTGATCAAATAAATCAAGAGAGCGAATTCCCACTGGTTGGTATCTCGGTAACGAGAGAGCATCAATTTAAAATCATTTCAGAATCTCTCTTAACTTTCAAAAGGGAAGATTACAAATAAATATAGAAGAAAATTTAACAGGGTTTGTGGAAAGGAGCATGGAAGGGGACTAACTTGATAGCACCGTTAAGCTGCAAGCACAGGCACGATGGGCCGAATGGCCTCCTACTCTGCTCCGATAGTCTCGGGTTCTGTGGTCTCTTGGATTTTGCAGTAAAACTATTTTTATTATTGATTGTTTGAACTGTTCACAAACGCAAAATGAAAAGCAACACGCTCGCTGTTACTGGGTTACAGTCCTTGGGCCCTCCCTGTTACTGGGGTACAGTCCCTGGGCACTCCCTGTTACTGGGGTACAGTCCCTGGGCACTCCCTGTGACTGGGGTACGGTCCCTGGGCACTCCCTGTTACTCGGGTACAGTTCCCAGGCACTCCCTGTTACTGGGATACAGTCCCTGGGCAGCCCCTGTTACTCGGGGACAGTCCCTGGGCACTCCCTGTTACTGGGGTACAGTTCCTGGGCATTCCCTGTTACTGGGGTATAGTCACCGGGCACTCTCTGTTACTGGGGTACAGATCCTGGGCACTCCCTGTTACTAGGTTACGGTCTCTGGGCACTCCCTGTTACTGGGATACAGTCCCTGGGCACGCCCTGTTACTGGGGTACAGTCACTGGGCTCTCCCTGATACTGGGGTACTGTCCACTGGCACTCCCTCTTACTGGGGTACAGTCCCTGGGCACTCCTTATTACTGGGGTACTGTCCCTGGGCACTCCCTTTTACTGGGGCACAGTCCCTGGGCACTCCCTGTTACTGGGATACAGTCCCTGGGCACACCCTGTTACTGGGGTACAGTCCCGGGGCACTCTCCGTTACTGGTGTACAGTCCCTTGGCACTGCCTGTTACTGGGGTATTGTCCCTGGGCACTCGCTTTGACTGGGGTACTGAGCCTGGGCACTCCCTGTTACTGGGGTACCTTCCCTGGGCACTCCCTGTTACTGGGGTACCTTCCCTGGGCCCACCCTGTTACTGGGGTACAGTCCCTGTGCACTCCCTGTTGCTGGGGTACAGTCCCTGGGCACGCCCTGTTACTGGGGTAGTCTCTGGGCACTCCCTGTTACTGGGGTACAGTCGCTGGGCAATCTCTGTTACTGGGGTACAGTCCGTGGGCACTCCATGTTAGTGGGTTACGGTCCCTGGGCACTCCATGTTACTGGGGTGCTGTCCCTTGGCACTCCTTGTTACTGGAGTACAGCGCCTGGCCACTCCCTGTTACTGGGGTACAGTCGCTGGGCACTCAATGTTAACGGGGTACGGTCCCCGGGCACTCCCTGTTATTGGGGTACAGTCCCTGGGCACTCCCTTTTACTGGGGTACAGTCCCTGGGCTCTCCCTGTTATTGGGGTACAGTCCCTGGGCACTCCCTGTTACTGGGATACAGTCCCTGGGCACGCCCTGTTACTGGGGTACAGTCACTAGGCTCTCACTGATACTGGGGTACTGTCCACTGGCACTCCCTGTTACTGGGGTACATTCCCTGGGCACTCCCATTTACTGGGGTACAGTCCCCGGGCACTCTCTGTTACTGGGGTACAGTCCCGAGGCACTCGCTGTTACTGGGGTGCAGTCCCTGTGCACTCCCTGTTAATGGGGTACTGTCCCTATCCACCAGTTCTCTTCCTGTACCATGTCCAAATCACCATAATCTGTGTTGAAACCAGACAAGGTTGGCTGGATATTTTATTGTGGGAACAACCCCCACTAAATAAGACGAATGATTCAGCTGTGGTCGGCTGTCGTACATGTAGGTGGGTGTGAGGGCATTGATCAAAAATCCAATTTACCTCTATTTTAAAGGATTTGTTTTTAATCAGGGCATGTTTGGTCTGATGAATGAAGATTTAAAGAGCATGTGTATGATACTGAAATGGCAGTATGGGATTGGCAAGGAGAGGCCATTCCTCATAAACTTCCCGCTGCTCTTTGAGAGATTGATTAACCTGTAGGGGAAGGGCAATCCAACAAAGGCCATTTAGGATCATAGAATGTTTACATCACAGACGAAGGCCATCCTGCCCATCGAGCCTGTGCCGGCTCCTGCAAGAGCACTTCAGCTAGTCCCACTCGCCCACCATTTCCCCATAGCCCTGCAAATTTATTTCCTGGAGATACTTATGCAGCTCCCTTTTGAAAGCCATGATTGAGTCTGCCTCCACCACCCTCTCAGGTGGTGCATTCCAGATCTTAAACACTTGCAAGGGGGAAAAATTCAGTATCGCCCCGTCCTCCAACAGCAAATTTGGCTTTTATCACCCCAGGAGGTTAATGGAGCGCTCAATCATTTGCTCCATACCTGTCTTAAGGCACAAAGGCCGTGGAGCGAGGCGCTACCTCAGAGCGCTGGCGAAGCTCATGTGATGTCAGTCAGCAATGGAACACAGACACACTGGCGACGGCCAGTTCTGACGAAAGGTCATCGACCTGAAATATTAACTCTGTTTCTCTCTTGACAGATGCTGCTTGAACTGCAGAGTTTCTCCAGCATTTTTCTGTTTTTATCTTAAAGGGGAGGGTTGATCTTGCTCTCCATCCACATCCTGCTAATTGCAGCCTTGAATCTCGACCTGGAGAGAGCTTTGCATCAAATCTGCTGGAAAGAACAATCGAGAGACCGAGGGAAAGAGCTCAGAGTGCAGCCCCCACAGTCTCTTCCAAATAGATACAAGGAAGGGCAACTCAAAATGAACCTGCAAAGTACTGCTCAGTATGCAAAACTCCTTCACACAGTGTTGAATCTCTCCAGAAGTCTCTCTCGCTCTCTCTCAGAATGCGTGGTGCAAAAATGTCACCAACAAAAAAAGGCAGGAAGCGGTTGCCTTTACATAGCGCTCCCCCAGTCCCTTCCTGAATGCAAAACGCTCCCCTCAACATATCGTTGCTAGCGGCAGGCAGTAAGGCAGGGGGCGCCACTCAATATCTGGTCCGGGGCGCTACCGGGGCATTGCACGCTCGACTGACGTCACGATCTGCCGGCACAAACATCGCCGCACCCGGGCGCTAAATGATTTGCGCCCCATTAGCGCCCTCTTAAGGCGTTAACGGAAGGCGCAGGCAACTGACTTTTTCCCCCTTGCTGCGTAAAAAGTTTTTTCTTACGTCGCCTTTGGTTTTTTTGTAAATCAACTTAAATCTGTGTCCTCTGATTCACTACCCTTCTGCCAATGGGAACAGTTTCTCACTCTCTACTCTGTCCAGACCCTCATGATTTTGAGCACCTCTATCAAATCTCCTCTCAATCTTCTCTGCTCCAAGGAGAACAACCCCAGCTTCTCCAGTCTGTCAACATAACTGATGTCCCTAAATGCTGGAATCATTCTCAAAAATCTTTGCTGCACCCTCTCAATGGCCTTCACATCTTTCCTAAAGTGCGGTGCCCAGAATTGGGCACATTTGGACTTTCAACATACATTTGTAGGAAGGATTGGCACGACAGGATCTGTTGGAGTTTGAGGCTGAGAGAGATATCAACAAGATAACCGGGTTATGTACCGATCAGTCAGCGAGTTTCGTCGGGACAAGCGTCAGGCATCCTCCCTGCCATAACCAGGGGACTCACTGCGCAGAATGGTCCTGGGAGACATGATGCCCTGTTTACACTGCTGATCTTGATCCGGGGACCAGGGGCTGGAACTCCTGCCTGTTTGAGACCACTTGGAATAAGCAAATCCACCACTCAGAAAATGGCCAAAGTTTCTTTTTAACTCTTTTTTTAGGGGGGCCAAGAGGAGCAGGAGGTTTTGCTGCTGCTGCAGCCGTGGCTCAGTGGGTAGCACACTCTCGCCTGAGTTAGAAGGTTGTGGTTTTGAGCCCCATTCCAGAGACTTGAGCACAAAAATCCAGGCTGACACTCTGGTCCAGTACTGATGGAGCGGCGCACTGTTGGAGGGGCAGCACTGAGGGAACGCCGCACGTTCGGAGGGGCAGCACTGAGGGAGCACCACGCTGTCTGAGGGACAGTACTGAGGGAGCACGGCACCGTTGGAGGGCAGCACTGAGGGAGCGCCGCACTGTCGGAGGGGCAATACCGAGGGAGTGCTGTACTGTCGGAGGGGCAGTGCTGAGGGAGCGCTGCACTGTCGGAGGGGCAGTACTGAGGGAGTGCCACTTTGTCGGAATGGTGGTACTGAGCTGCATTGTCGCAGGGGCAGTAGAGATGGAGCGCAACACTGTCAGAGGTGCAGCACTGAGGGAGTCTAGTACTGTTGGAGGGGCAGTACACCGGGAGTGCAGCACTGTTGGAGGGGCAGTACTGAGCGAGCGCCGCTCTGTCAGAAGGGCGGTATTGAGGGAGTGCCGTACTGTCAGAGGGGCAGTACAGAGGGAGCGCTGTACTGTCGGATGGATGGTACTGAGGGAGCACCGAATTATCAGAGGGGCAGTACACATGTAGCGCCGCACTGTCAGAGGGGCAGCACTGAGGGAGTGCCGCACTGTCAGAGAGGCAGTACTGAGGGAGCGCTGCACTATCGGAGGGGCAGTACTGAGGGAGCGCTGCACTGTCGGAGGGGCAGTGCTGAGGGACTGCCGTGCTGTCGGAGGGGCAGTACTGAGGGAGGGCTGCACTGTTGGAGGGGCAGTACTGAGAGAGCGCTGCACTGTGGGAGGGGCAGTACTGCGGGACTGCAGCAGTGTTGGAGGGGCAGTACTGAGCGAGCGCCGCCCCGTCAGAGGGGCGGTATTTAGGGAGTGCCGTACTGTCGGAGGGGCAGTACTGAGGGAGCGCTGCACTGTCGGGGGGGTGGTAATGAGGGAGCACCGAACTATCAGAGCGGCAGTACACAGGGAGCGGCGCACTGTAGGAAGGGCAGTACTGAGGGAGTGCCGCACTGTCGGAGGGGCAGTAATGATGGAGCGCTGCACTGACAGAGGGGCAGTACTGAAGGGGCGCTTCACTGTCGGAGGGGCAGTACTGAGGGAGCACTGCACTGTCGGAGGGGCAGTACAGAGGAAGCGCTGCACTGTGGGAGGGGCAGTACTGAGGGAGTGCAGCACAGTCGGAGGGGCAGTACTGCGGGAGTGCAGCACTGTCGGAGGGGTAGTACTGAGTGAGCGCCGCTCTGTCAGAGGGGCGGTACTGAGGGAGTGCCATATTGTCGGAGGGGCAGTACTGAGGGAGAGCTGCACTGTCAGAGGGAAAGTACTGAGGGAGCATCTCACTGTCGGAGAGGCAGTACTAAGGGAGCGCTGCACTATCGGTGGGGCAGTATTGAGCTGCACTGTTGGAAGTGCAGTTCTGAAGGAGTGCTGCAGTGATGGAAGGGCAGCACGGTGGCATAGTGGTTAGCACTGTTGCCTCACAGCGCCAGGGACCCGGGTTCGAATCCGGCCTCGGGTGACTGTCTGTGTGGAGTTTGCACATTACATAGATACATAGATACATAGAAGATAGGAGCAGGAGTAGGCCATTCGGCCCTTCGTGCCTGCTCCGCCATTTAATGAGATCATGGCTGATCCTTTAATTCAGTATCCCGTCCCCGCCTTCTCTCCGTAACCCTTAACCCCTTTTGCCCGTAGAAATATATCTAATTCCCTCTTAAATATATTTAATGAGCTGGCGTACACTGCCCTCTGTGGCAATGAGTTCCACAGGTTCACCACTCTCTGAGTGAAGAAATTCCCCCTCATCTCTGTCCTAAATGGTTTAGCCCTTATCCTTAAATTATGTCCTCTAGTTCTGTTCTCACCCGCCAAGGGAAACATTCCTTCTGCATCCAGTCTGTCTAGACCTGTCAGAATTTTATACACTTCTATGAGGTCCCCTCTCAATCTTCTAAACTCCAGTGTGTACATCCCTAAACTACATAGTCTCTCCTCATAGGTCATTCCCGCCATTCCTGGTATCAGCCTGGTGAATCGCCGCTGCACCCCCTCCATGGCAAGAACATCCTTCCTCAGATGAGGCGACCAAAACTGTACACAGTACTCGAGGTGTGGTCTCACCAGTGCCCTGTACAGCTGCAGCAAGGTATCCCTGTTCCTGTATTCTAACCCTTTTGCTATGAAGGCCAGCATACCGTTTGCCTTCTTGACCGCCTGTTGCACCTGCATGCTCGCCTTCAGTGACTGGTGTACAAGAACACCCAGGTCTCTCTGTACTTCCCCCTCTCCCAATCTATTGCCATTTAAATAATAATTTGCCCTCCCGTTCCTGCACCCAAGGTGGATAACTTCGCACTTGTCCACATTATAGTGCATCTGCCATTTATCCGCCCAATCGCCCAGTCTGTCCAAATCGCTCTGGAGCTTCCTGGTCTCTTCCTCTGAGCCCACCCCCCCTCCTAGTTTAGTGTCGTCTGCAAATTTGGAAATGCTGCATCCGACTCCCTGATCCAGGTCATTAATGTAAATTGTGAACAGCTGGGGGCCCAGGACAGATCCCTGTGGTACCCCACTTGTTACTGCCTGCCATTCAGAAAATGAGCCGTTTATTCCAACTCTCTGTTTTCTATCTGACAGCCAGTTCCCTATCCACGCCAAAACTTTCCCCTTTATCCCATGAGCCTCAATTTTCCATGCTAATCTTTTATGTGGGACCTTATCGAAGGCCTTTTGGAAGTCCAGGTACACCACATCTACTGGCTCTCCCCCATCTATTCTACCAGTTACTCCCTCAAAAAATTCCAATAGATTAGTCAAGCACGATTTACCCTTTGTAAATCCATGTTGACTCTGTCCTATCCTGTCCCCATTTGCTAAGTGCTCCGCTATTTCATCCTTAATGATGGACTCCAGCATTTTGCCCACAACTGATGTAAGGCTTACAGGTCTGTAATTACCTGCTTTTTCCCTACCCCCCTTTTTGAATAGTGGGGTAACGTTAGCTACCCTCCAATCCATCGGCACTGTTCCCGAGTCTAATGAATTCTGAAAAATCATCCTTAGTGCATCCGCTATCTCTAGGGCCACCTCCTTCAGTACCCTAGGATGCATGTTATCAGGCCCTGGGGATTTGTCCACCTTCAATCCCTTTAGCTTCCTTAACACCATATCCTTAGAGATATTGATTTGCGTCAGTTCCTCCTTTGCCAATGTCCCTATTTTTCCCGATATCCCAGGGAGGTTTTTTGTGTCTTCCTTCGTAAAGACTGACCCAAAGTATGCATTTAGTTGATCTGCCATTTCCTTATTTCCCATTATATATTCCCCCGTATCTGACTGCAATGGACCAACTTTGGTTTTCACCAGTCTTTTCCTTTTGATATACTTATAAAAGCTTTTGGAGTTAGTTTTTATATTTTCCGCCAGCTTGTTTTCGTAAGCTATTTTGCCCCTCTTGATTATGCCCTTTGCCCTCCTTTGCTCTATCTTAAACTGTTCCACATTCTCCCTGTGTTTGCGTGGGTTTCCTCCGGGTGCTCCGGTTTCCTCCCACAGTCCAAAGATGTGCGGGTTAGGTTGATTGGCTATGATAAATATTGACCCTTAGTGTTAGGGGGATTAAGTACGTGGGGTTACAGGGATAGGGTGGGATATGTGTTGGTGTAGGGGTTACGGGGATCGGGTGGGATAAGTGTCGGTGCAGGCTCGTTCGGCCGAAATGGCCTCTGTCTGCACTGTGGGGTTTCTGTGATTCTGTGATACTGAGAGAGTGCCGCAGTGTCGGAGGGACGATACTGAGGGAGCGCTGCACTGTCGGAGGGGCTGTACTGAATGAGTGCAGCACTGTCAGAGGAGCAGGACTGAGAGAGCGCCAAACTGTCGGAGGGGCAGGACTGAGAGAGAGCCACGCTGTCGGAGGGGCAGTACTGTGGGAGCGCCACACTGTCGGAGGGGCAGTACTGAGGTAGCGCCGCACTGTTGGACGTGCCATCTTTCAGATGAGACGTTAAACGAAGGCCCCGTCTGCCTTCTCGGTTGGAGGTAAGATCTCACGTCCTCTACTAGAAGAAGAGCAGGTGGAGTTCTCCCCGGTGTCCTGGGGTCAATATTTACCCCTCAACCAACATCACAAAAAACCAGATGATCTGGTCATTATCACATTGATGTTTGTGGGAGCTTGCTGTGCACAAATTGGCTGCCGCGTTTCCTACATTCCAAGAGTGACTGCATTCAGAAAATACTTAATCGGTTGGAAAGCGCTTTGGCATGTCTGGTGTTGCGTGAAAGGCGTTATACAAATGCAACTCGCTGGTTGCATGCGAATCAGGGAGACAGGTGTGTGTCAGGCCAAGGTCCAGACCCCACGAGACAGGTGTGTGATAGGCCCAGACCCAGACACCAGGGGACAGGTGTGTGACAGGCCAATGCCCAAACCCCAGGAAACAGATATGTGACAGGCCCAGGCCCAGACCCCAGGAGACAGGTGGGTGACAGGCCCAGACCCCAGTGGACAGGTGTTTGACAGGCCCAGGCCCAGACCCCAGGAAACAGATGTGTGACAGAGCCAGGCCTAGACCCCAGGGGACAGGTGTGTGACAGTCCCCTGCCTCTCCCTCCTCCTCCCCACACAATCCCCCTGCTCTGTCTCTCCTCTCCCTTTCCTCTTTCCCCTCTCTTCCTCTCACCCACCCCTCCCGTCCCCTCTGTCTTTCCCCTCCTTCCCCCTCTCCTCTTCGCCTGCAGTGTCAGCTGATGCTCAGGTGGTAGCACATTCGCTTCTGAGTCAGAAGTGTGTGCGTTCAAATCCCACTCCAAATACTTGAGCTCATATTCCAGGCCGAGACTCCCAGTGCAGTACTGAGGGAATGCGGCACTGTCGGAGGTGCCGTCTCTCGGATGAGATGTTAAACGCAGTCTCTCAGGTGGACATCAAAGATCCCATGGCATTATGTCGAAGAAGAGCAGCGGAGTTATCCCCAGCGTCCTGACCAATATTTATCCCTCAATCAACCTAACCAAAAAAAAGTACCTGGTCATTATCACATTGCTGTTTGTGGGAGCTTACTGTTCTCAAATTGGCTGCCGCGTTTCACACATTCCAATGGTGACTACACTTCAAAAGTATTTCATTTATTGTAAACGTTTTGAGACGTCTGGTGGTCGTGAAAGGCGCTATATAAATGTATGTGTTTCTTACTCTCTTTCCCCCTCCCTCTCTCCCTCTCTCCACTCTTCTTTTGCTTCCACTCCCTCTCACTCTGTCCTCTGCACTCGCTATCTACCACCTCTCCCCCTCCTTTTATTCCACATCTCTCTCATCCCTCCAACTCCCCCTCTCTCACTCTCTTCTACTCTGCCTGCCTACCTCCCTCCCTCTCCCGTCTCTCCCTCTCTAGCGCCCCCCTCACTATCTCGTCCCTTCTCTCTACCTATCTCCCCCCTCACTCTCCCTTCCCTCTCTCTGCCTCTCCACCTCTCTCTCTCTCTCCCCTCACTCTCTCCTCCCCTCCTCCCCCATCTCTCTCCTTCCCCTCCTCTCCCCTCTCCCTCTCCTCCACACTCTCTCCCCTCTCTCGGACCCTCTCCCTCTCTCTCTCTACCCCACTCCCTCTCTCTCCACCTCCCTCTCTCCCCTCACTTTCCAATTCTCTCCCCTTCTCCCTTTCTCTCTCCTCTCTCTCTCCACATCCTCTCCCTCCCTCTCTCTCCCTCCCTCTCTCTCCCCATCTCTCTGTCTCCCTGTCTCTCTCCTCTCACCCCTCCTCTCCCTCCCACCCGCTCTCACACTACCTCCCCCTGTCACTCTCCCCCCTTCATCTCTCCCCCTCTCGTTGTCTCTACCCCATCTGTCCACCTGTCTCTCACTCTAACCTCTTTTCTCTCTCTTTCTCCACATCCTCTCCCTCCCTCTCTCTCTCCCTCTCCCTTTCCTAACCTCTCTCCCTTCCCTTCACTCTCTCCCTTCCCTTCTCTTTCTCCCCCTCTCCCTCTCTATCTCACCTCTCTCACTGTCTCTCTCCCCTCCTCCACCTGTCTCTCTCTCTCCCCCTCTACCACTCTTGCCGCTCATTCTCTCTCTCTCCCCCTCTCCATCTCTCTCTCTACCACTCTATCTCTCTGACTGTCTTACTCCTATTGCTCCCTCCCCTCTACCTCCTGCTCCCCCCTCTCCCTCTCTCTCCCCTCTCCCCGTCTCTCCCTGACTGCTGTCTCTCTTCTCTCACCACCACTCTCTCCCTCCCCCTCACACTATCTTCCCCTCTCTCTACTCCTTTTCCCTCTATCTCCTATCTCTATCTCTCCTCCTCTCTTTCTAGCCCTTCTCTCTCCCCCTCCCTTTCTCCATCTCCAACTCTCCCTCCTCCCTCTCTCTCTCCCTCTCCATCTCTTCCTCGTACCTCTTTCTCCCTCCCTCCCACTCTCACCCTTTATCTATCACTCTCATTCTGTCATCTCCCCATCACTCAACCTCTCTCCCCTCTCTCCCCCTTGCTTCTCTCTTCTATCTCTCTCTCCCCCTTGCTCCTCTCTCACCCCCATTTCCCCACCCCTCCCTCTCTCTTGCTCTCTCCCTTACTCGCTCTCTCCCCGTCTCTCTCGTCCCTCTCCCCGCCCCTCTCTCTCACTCGCTCTCTCTTTCCCCACCTCTCGCACCCCCGTCTTGTCACTCTCTCTCTCTCTCTCTCTCCAGCTGTTTCTCTCTTCCCGCTCTCCCTCTCTTTACCCTCTCCCACTTCTCCTCCCCCTCTCTACCTTGTCTCTATCTGCACCTCTCTCCCTCTGCCCCTTCTATCTCCACCTCTCTCACCTTTCCCTCTTCCCTCCCTCTCTCTCCCGCCTTCTCCCTCCCCCCTCTCACTCACGCTGCCTCTGTATCACTCTCTCCTTCTCTGTCTCTACACAACTCTCTCTCTCCCCCCTCTCCCCACTGTCTCTCCCCCTCTCTCTCACAATCCCTTTCTCTATCCCCGCCCTCTCTCTCTCTCCCTCTTACGCGCTCTCCCCTCTCTGCCCCATCTCCCTGCCCCTCTCTCTCTCCCTCCCTCCCCACTCCTGTCTATGCCCTCTCTCTGGCCCCCCACCCTCTCTATCTAGGCCACTCTCTCACTCACTATCAATCCCTCCCTCTCTGTCCGTCTCTCTCCCCACCTATCACTCCCCCCATCAGTTTCTCCACCTCGCTCTCTCTCAATCTCTCTAACTCTCTCTCTCTCAACCTTTCTCCACCTCTCTCTCCCCTCTCACTCTTTCCCTCTATCTCCATCTCTCTCCCAAGCCCTCTCTCCCCCTCTCTTTCCCTCTATCTCCATCAATCTCTTCAATACCTCTCTCTCCCCTCCCTCGATCTCTCCCTGCTCTACCCAACTCTCTGCCCCTCTCTCTCTCTCTATCTCCCCGCCCTTTCTCACGCCACCTATCCTCTCATCCTCTCGCTCTAACGCTCCCTCTCTCTGTCTATCTGTCCCTGTCTCTCTCCTCATCTCTCACTCCCCCCTTTCTCCCCTCTCCCTCTCTCTTACAACCCCTATGTCTCCCTCGCCCCTCTCCCTCTTGCTCTCCGTTTTACTGCTCACTCCCTTTCCCCATCTGTCTCTCTCTGCATCTCTTATTTTTCTCCCACCTCCACCTCTTTTCCCCCCTCTCCCTCCCCCTCTCTCTTTCCCTCTATCTCCAACTCTCTCTCCCTATCCCTCTCTCTCCCTCCCCCTCTCTAACTCTCTCTCTTGTCTCTCTTACTCTCTGCCCTCTCCCTCTCATCATTCTCTGACTCTCCCCCTGCTCTCTCTCCCCTCTCCCTCACACCATTCTCCGACGATAGTCCTGCTCTCGCTCTGCCTCTCCCTTTTTCTCTCTCCCCCCTTTAACTCTCCACTCTCTCTCCCTCCCGCTCTTGCTCTCCCACTCTCCCCACTACCACGGCTCTGCACTCCCTGTTTCACCCTCTGACTCCATCCATCCCTCCCCCTCGGACTCCATCCCTCCATCCCTGACTGTCTCTCCCCATTCCTCACACTCCCCCTTTTTCTCTCCTCTCCCCATCTCTCTATCCTCACTCACTGCTCCGATTTTCTCCCCCTCCCCCTCTCCATCGCTCTCTATCTCTCCCCTTACTCTCTCCCACTCTCACAACACCAATCTCTTACCCATCACTCTCCCGCACTCCCATTCTCTCTCCCTCCTCCCCATTACTCCCCCTCTCTCTCCCCACTCCCCTCTCTCTCAGCCTCTCCCTCTCTCTCAGCCACTCTTTCTCTCTACCTCCTTCTGTCTCTCTCTCTCCCCATCTCTCTCTCCCTCACTTTCTCTCACAACCCCTCTGTATGTCTCGCCTCTCCCCATCCACATCTGTCTCTCTCCACATCTCTCTCTCTCTCTCCCCCTAGCTCCTCCCTCTCTCACTGCCTCTCCCTCTCTCTTCCCCTCTCTATCACCCTCTCCACTCTCTACCCCCTCTCTACCCATTGTCTCCCCTCTCACGCTCTCTCCCCTCCCTGTACCCCATCTCTGCTCTCCCTCTACCTCATCTCCCCCCTCCCTCTACCCCATCTCTCTCCTCTCTCCGCTCCATCTCTCTCTCCCTCTCCTCTCCAGTCCACCTCTCGCTCCCTCTGACTGCATCCCTCCCACCATCTCTCCCCCACTCTCTCTCCCCATCTCTCTCTATCCCCCTCTCCCTCAATTTCTCTAACCCCCTCCCCGCTGTCCCTTTCTCCCTCCTCCTCTCTCCCCTCCCTTTCTCTCTCCGCACTCCCTCCCTCTCCATCACGCTCTCTCTTTCTCTCTCTCCCAATATCTCGCCACCTTTCTCTCTTCCCCTCTTTCTCTCCCCCTCCCCTCCTCTCCCCCTCCCCTACTCTCTCCCTCCCTCCCACTCTCTATTACTCGCCCTCTCTCGCCCTCTCTCCTCCTCTCTCCCCACCTCTCTCCTATCCTGCTCTTCTCTCTCCCCGCCTCACTACCTCTCCCTTTCTCCACCTGTCTCTTCTACCCTCTCTCCCTATCCCCCTCTCCCACACGCTATCTCTCTCTCTCTATCCCCCCCACTCACTCCCTCTCTCTGCCCGCGCTCTCTCTATCCCCCTCACTCAATCCCTCTCTCCCCCCGTTCTCTCTCTATCCCGCTCACACACACACTCTCTCTCACTCCTCCTCTATCTCTATCCCCCTCTGCCTTCACTCTGTCCCTCCCTCACTCTCTCTCTCACTATCCCTCCCCCGCTCTCTCTCTCCCTTCCTCGATCCCTCCCTCTCTCTCTCTCTCCCTCTCTCTCCCCTCCCTCAATCTCCCTCCCTCTCTCTATCCCTCTCTATCCCCCCTCTCTATAACCCTCCCTCACACCATCTATCCCATCCTCTCTCTATCCCACACTCTCCTCTCCCTTACTCTCTCTCACCCTCTCTATCTAATTCTATATCCCCCTCCCTCTCTATCCCCCTCTCCCTCTCTATCTCCCTCTCCCTCTCTATCCCCCTCTCCCTCTATATCCCCCTACCCCTCTCTATCTCGCTCACACTGTCTCTCTCCTCTCCCTTTCACCAACACCCTCTCCTACTCTATCCCTCTCTCCCTCCCTCTATTCGCCCTCCCTCAATCTCTCTATCACCCTCCCCCTCACTCTCTCTCCCCTCACTCACTCTCTCTCTCCCCCTCTCTATCCCTCTCTCTCTATCCCTCTCTCTCTCTATCCAGCTCCCTCTCTATACCTCTGTCTCTATCTATCCTTCCCCACTCTCTATCCCTCCCTCTCTCTATCCCGCCCTCCCTCTCTCTATCCCACCCACCCTCTCTCTATCCCTTCCTCCCTCTCTCTATCCCTCCCTTCCTCTATCCCTCCCTCCCGTTCTCTCTAACCCTCCCACTCTCGCTATCTCTCCCCCTCTCTCTGTACCCCCTCTCCCTCTATCCCCCCCACTCTCTCTATCCCCCCTCTCTCTCTAACCCCCCTCTCCATCCATCCCGCTCTCTCTATCTTTCTATCCCTCGCTCCCTCTCTCTATCCCTCCCTCCCTCTCTCTATCCCTCCCTCCCGTTCTCTATCCCTCCCACTCTCTCTATCACTCCTGCTCTCTCTATCCCTCCCGCTCTCTCTATCACTCCTGCTCTCTCTATCCCTCCCGCTCTCTCTATCCCGTCTCTCTCTATACCCCTCCCTCCCTCACTATTTATCTATCCCTCCCTCCCTCTTTATCTCTCCCTCCCTCCTTCTCTATCTATCCCTCCCTCCTTCTCTATCACACTCTCTCCCCTCCCCTCCCTCACTCTGTCTATCCCCCTCCCCCACACTCTCTCTCTCCTCCCTCTCTCTCTCCCCCTCACTCTCTCTCTCCTTCCTCTCTCTCTCCTTCCTCCATCTCTCTCTCTCTCCTTCCTCCCTCTCTCTCTCCATCCTCCCGCTCTCTCTCCTTCCTCCGCCTCTCTCTCCTTCCTCTCTCTCTCTCTCTCCTTCCTTCCACCCTCTCTCTCTCCCTCCCCCCTCACTCACTCTCTCCCTCCCCCTCACTCTCTCCCCCTCTCCCGCACTCTCTCTCTCCTCCCAATCTCTCTCCTCCCACTCTCTCCCCACTCTCTCTGCTCCCTCTCTCTCTCTCCTCCCTCTCTCCCTCTCAATCCTCCACCTCTCTCACTCCCTCCTTCCACCCTCTCTCTCCTTCCTCTCTCCCTCTCTCTCCTTCCTCCCTCACTCTCTCTCCTCCATCCCACTCTCTCATTCCTCCCTCTCTCTCTCCTCCCTCCCTCTCTCTGTCCTCCCTCTCTCTTCCTCCTCCCTCTCTCTTCCTGTTGCTCCTCCTCACTCCTTCTCCCCCACTCTCTCTCCCCCTCTCTCTCCCTCTCTCTCTCCTCCCACACTCTCTCTCCCCCCTCACTCACACCCCCTCTCACTCTCCTCCCCCTCACTCTCCCCCCTCTCCTCACTCCCTCTCTTCCTCACTCTCACCCTCCCTCAACCCTCCCTCACTCTCCCCTCCCTCACTCTCTCCCTCACTCTCCCCCTCACTCTCTCTCCCCCTCACTCTCTCTCCCCCTCACTCTCTCTCCCCCGCTCTCTCCCCAACTCACTTTCTCTCCCCACTCTCTCTCTCCCCTCTCTCTCCCCCTCTCTCTCCCTCCACTCTCACTCTCTCCCTCCCCCTCACCCTCTCTCCCTCCACCCCACTGTCAAACCCTCCCCCCTCACTCTCACTCCCCCCACTCTCTCTCCCCCCAATCTCTCTTGCCAGAACTCTCTCTCCCCCTCACGCTCTCTCCCCTCCACTCTATCTCCCCCCCTCCATCACTCTCTCTCCCTCCCTCAATCTCTCGCCCCCCCACTTCACTCTCTCTCCCTCCCTGTTGGAACCAACATCATAGTCAGGACAAGTAAAGAGGGAGGGGGGAGAGAGAGTGAGGGAGGGAGTAGAGCATGTGAGGGAGGGGCAGCGAGAGTTTGGGAGGGGGAGAGGGTGAGGGAGGGGAGGGAGTTAGTGTGGGAGCGAGGGAGGGGGGAGAGGGAGGCGGGAGAGTGAGTGAGGGGGGAGAGAGCGTAATGGGAACATAACACCAGAAAATAACACAAGAAATAGGAACAGGAGTAGGCCATACGGCCCCTCTGGCCTGCTCCACCATTCAATAGTATCATGGCTGATCCAAACTTAGACTCACGTCCACTTCCCTGCCCTCTCCCCATTACGCCTTATTCCCTATTCAGCTAGGAAACTTTCTATCTCCGTTTTCAATTTATTTATGTCGCATCTTCCACAACTCTCTGACGTAGCAAATTCCATAGATTTACTACCCTCTGAGTGAAGAAGTTTCTCCTCATCTCAGTTTTGAAAGAGCAGCCTCTTATTCTAATATTATGCCCCTAGTTCTAGTCTCACCCATCAGAGGAAACATCCTCACCGCATCCACCCGATCAAGCCCTTCACAATCTTATATGTCTCGATAAGATCACCTCTCAGGAGTAGAGGCCCAACCTGATCAACCTTTCCTCATATGTCAACCCCCTCATCTCCGGATTCAACCGAGTGAAAATTTGCTGAACGGCCTCAAGAGCAAATATATATTTTCTTTAATATGGAAAACTAAATTGATTCCTGCTTGCATTCTTGGTTGCATTCCTGAATTCTTGCTTGCATTCTTGCATTCTTGCATACATTCTTGCATTCTTGCTTGCATTCTTGCATGCTTTCATGCATTCTTGCATGCATTCCTGCATTCTTCAATGCATTCTTGCAGTCTTGCTTGCATTCTTCCATTCTTGCATTCTTGCTTGCATTCTTGCATTCTTGCTTGAATTCTTGCATACATTCCTTTGTTCTTGCATTCTTGTTTGCATTGTTTCATTCTTAGATTCTTGCTTGCGTTCTTGCATTCTTTCTTGCTTGCATGCATTCTTGCCTGCGTTCTTGCATTCTCGCATGCGTTCTTGCATTCTTGCATGCAGTCTTGCAATCTTGCATGCATTCTTGCATGGTTTCTTGCTTGCATTAATCCATTCTGACATACCTGCTTGCATTCTTGCATGCATTATTGCATTCTTTCTTGCATTCTTTTTTGCATTCCTGCATTCTTGCTTGCGTGCTAGCATTCTTGCTTGCATTTTTGCTTGCATTCTTGCTTGCATGCTTGCATGCATTCTTGCATTCTTGCTTGCATTATTGCAATCTCTCATGCATTCTTGCATTCTTGCTTCCATTCTTGCATGCATTCCTGCATGTATTCTGGCATCCTTGCCTGCATTCTTGCATTCCTGCTTGCTTTCTTGCATTCTTTCTTGCATTCTTGATTCCATTCTTGCATGCACTCTTGCTGTCTTGCTTGCATTCTTCCATTCTTGCATTCTTGCTTGCATTCCTGCATTTTGCTTGAATTCTTCCATACATTCATTTGTTCTTGCAGTCTTGTTTGCATTGTTGCATTCTAAGATTAATGCTTGCGTTATTGCATTCTTTCTTACATTCTTGCAATCTTGCATGCATTCTTGCATGCATTCTTGCCTGCATTCTTGCATTCCTGTGTTCTTGCATTCCTGCATTCACGCATGCGTTCTTGCATTCTTGCATGCAATCTTGCATGCATTCTTGCTTTGCTGGATTCTTGCTTGCATTCTTGCTTGCATTCTTGCATTCTCGCATGCTTTCTTGCATTCTTTAATTCTTATATGCATTCTTGCATTCTTGTTTGCATTCTTGCTTGCATTCATGCATTCTTGCATGCATTCTTGCATACAATCTTGCATTCTTGCTGCCATTTCATCCATTCTTGCATTCCTGCATGCTTGCTTGCATTCTTGCATACACTCTTGCATTTTTTTCTTGCATTCTTGCAATATTGCATGCATTCTTGCATACATTCTTGCTTGCATTCATCCATTCTTAATTTCCTGCTTGCATTCTTGCATGCATTCATCCATTCTTTCTTGCATTCTTTTTTGCATTCCTGCATTCTTGCTTGCGTGCTAGCATTCTTGCTTGCATTTTAGCTTGCATTTTTGCTTGCATTCTTGCTTTCTTGGATTCTTGATTGATTTATTGCATGCATTCTTGCTTGCATTGTTGCATTCTCGCATGCATTCGTGCATTCTTGCTTGAATTCTTGATTGTATTCTTGCATGCAGTCTTGCAATCTTGCATGCATTCTTGCATACATTCTTGCTTGCATTAATCCATTATTACATTCCTGCTTGCATTCTTGCATGCATTCTTCCATTCTATCTTGCATTCTTTTTTGCATTCTTGCTTGCGTGCTAGCATTCTTGCTTGCATTTTTGCTTCCATTCTTGCATTCTTGCTTTCATTCTTGTTTTGTTCGATTCTTGCTTGCAATCCTGCATGCATTCTTGCTTGCATTGTTGCATTCTCGCATGCATAGTTGCATTTTTCCTTGCATTCTTGATTGCATTCTTGCATGCATTCTTGCTGTCTTGCTTGCATTCTTTTCCTTGCATTTCTGAATTCTTGCTTGCATTCTTGCATTCACGCATGCAGTCTTGCATTCTTTCTTGTATTCTTGCTTGCATTCTTGCATGCATTCTTGCATGCGCTCTTCCGTGCGCTCTTGCGTTCATTCTTGCATGCATTCTTGCTTCCGTTCTTTCATTCTTGCATGCATTCTTGCATTACTGCATTTTTGCTTGCATTCTTGCATCCTCGCATGCATTCTTACATTCATGCTTGCATTCTTGCATTGTTGCTTGCAAAGTTGCATGCATTCTTGTGTTCCTATTTGCATTCTTGTTTGCATTCCTGCATTCCTGCATTCTTGCTTGCATTATTGGTGTGTTTTGGAGTGAGTGTTTTGGAGTGTTCTTGCATTCTTGCTTGCATTCTTGCATTCTTGCATTCATTCTTGCATTCGTGCATGCATTCCTGCATGTATTCTGGCATCCTTGCATGCATTATGCATTCTTGCTTGCATTCTTGCATTCTTTCTAGCTTTCTTGCATTCTGGCTTCCATTCTTGCATTCTTGCTTGCATTCGTCCATTCTTGCATGCATTCTTGCATTCTTGCTTGCATTCATGTATTCTTGCATGCATTCTTGCATTCTTGTGTACAATCTTGTATTTTGCTTTCATTCTTCCATTCTTGCATTCTTACATTCTTGCATTCATGCTTGCATTCGTGCATTCTTGCATACCTTCTTGCATTTTTTATTGCATTCTTGCACTCTTGCATTCTAGCATTCTTGCTTGCATTATTGCATGCATTCTTGCGTGCATTCCTGCATTATTGCTTGCATGCATTCTTGCATTCCTGTGCATTCTTACATGTATTCTGGCATCATTGCGTGCATTCTTGCATTCTTGCTTGCATTCTTGCATGCAATCTTGCATTCTTTCTTGCATTCTTGCAAGCAGCCTTGCAATCTTTCTTGCATTCTTGCTTGCACTCTTGCAATCTTGCATGCATCCTTGCATGCATTCTTGCATTCTTGCACTCTTGCTTACATTCTAGCAATCTTGTAAGCAATCTTGCATGCATTCTTGCATTGTTTCATTCTTGCTTGCATTCTTGCCTGCATTATTGCATTCTTGCGTGCATTCATGCATTCTCGCATGCATTATTGCATGCATTCTTACATTATTGAATGCATTCTTGCTTGCATTATTCCATTCTTGCATTCTTGCTTGCATTCTTGCAATCTTGTTTGCATTCTTGCATTCCTGCATTCTTGCTTGCGTGCTGGCATTCTTGCTTGCATTTTTGCTTGCATTCTTGCATGCATTCTTGCTTGCATTCTTTTTTGCATTCTTGCATTCCTGCATTCTTGCTTGCATGCTTGCATTCTTGCTTGCATTCTTTCTTGCATTCTTGCAGTTTTGCAGTCTTGCTTGCATTCTTGCATTCTTCCATTCTTGCATTCTTGCTTGCATTCTTGCATACATTGTTACATTTTTTCTTGCATTCTTTCTTCCATTCTTGTATTCTAGCATTCTTGCTTGCGTTCTTGCATGCAATCTTGCGTTCTTTCTTGCAGTCTGGCATGCAACCTTGCATTCTTTCTTGCATTCTTGCATTCTTGCAGACTTGCTTGCATTCTTGCAATCTTGTGTGCATTCTTGCAATCTTGCTGGCATTAATGCATGCATTCTTGCATGCGTTCTTGCATTCTATCTTGCATTTGTGCATTCCTGCATGCATTCTTGCATCACAGAAATCACAGAAATCACAGAAACCACACAGTGCAGATAGAGGCCATTTCGGCCCATCGAGCCTGCACCGACACATATCCCACCCGATCCCCGTTATCCCTACACCAACACATATCCCACCCTATCCCCGTAACCCCATGTATTTAATCCCGCTAACACTAAGGGTCAATTTATCATAGCCAATCAACCTAACCCGCACATCTTTGGACTGTGGGAGGAAACCGGAGCACCCGGAGTAAACCCACGCAAACACGGGGAGAATGTGCAAACTCCACACAGACAGTCGCCCGAGGCCGGATTCGAACCCGGGTCCCTGGCGCTGTGAGGCAACAGTGCTATATCTTGCATGCATTCTTGCTTGCATTCTTGCATGCATTCTTGCAGTCTTGCTTGCATTCTTCCATTCTGGCATTCTTGCATTCATGCTTGCATTCTTGCATTTTTGCTTGAATTCTTGCATACATTCATTTGTTCTTGCATTCTTGCTTGCGTTCTTGCATTCTTTCTTGCATTCTTGCATTCCTGCATGCATTCTTGCATTCTTGTTTCGATTCTTGAATTATTGGTTGCATTCCTGAATTCTTGCTTGCATTCTTGCATTCGCGCATACATTCTTGCATTCTTGCTCCATTCTTGCTATCTTTCATGCATTCTTGCTTGCATTCTTGCATGCATTCTTGCATGCATTCTTACATTCTTGCTTGCATTCTTGCATTCTAGCTTGCATTCTTGCATTCTTACTTTCTTGCTTACCTTCTTGCATTCTTGCATGCATTCGTGCATTCTTGCATGCATTCTTGAATTCTTGCTTGCATTCTTTCTTTTTTCTTGCATTCTGTCTAACTTTCTTGCAATCTTGCATGCATTCTTGCATTCTTGCTTGCATTCTAGCTTGCAGACTTGCATTCTTGCATGCAATCTTGTGTTTTTTCTTGCATTCTTGCATGCAACCTTGCATTCTTGCATCCTTGCAGTCTTGCTTGCAATTTTGCAATCTTGCATGCATTCTTGCATTCTTGTTCGCATTCATGCATGTATTCTTGCGTGCGTTCTTGCATTCTTTCTTGCATTCTGTCTGGCATGCTTGCATTCCTGCATGCATACTTGCATTCCTGCTTGCATTCTTGGTTGCATTCCTGAATTCTTGCTTGCATTCTTGCATACATTCTTGCATTCTTGCTTGCATTCTTGCATGCTTTCATGCATTCCTGCATTCTTCAATGCATTCTTGCAGTCTTGCTTGCATTCTTCCATTCTTGCATTCTTGCTTGCATTCTTGCATTCTTGCTTGAATTCTTGCATACATTCATTTGTTCTTGCATTCTTGTTTGCATTGTTTCATTCTTAGATTCTTGCTTGCGTTCTTGCATTCTTTCTTGCTTGCATGCATTCTTGCCTGCGTTCTTGCATTCTCGCATGCGTTCTTGCATTCTTGCATGCAGTCTTGCAATCTTGCATGCATTCTTGCATGCTTTCTTGCTTGCATTAATCCATTCTGACATTCCTGCTTGCATTCTTGCATGCATTCTTGCATTCTTTCTTGCATTCTTTTTTGCATTCCTGCATTCTTGCTTGCGTGCTAGCATTCTTGCTTGCATTTTTGCTTCCATTCTTGCTTGCACGCTTGCATGCATTCTTGCATTCTTGCTTGCATTGTTGCAATCTCTCATGCATTCTTGCATTCTTGCTTCCATTCTTGCATGCATTCCTGCATGTATTCTGGCATCCTTGCCTGCATTCTTGCATTCCTGCTTGCTTTCTTGCATTTTTTCTTGCATTCTTGATTCCAATCTTGCATGCACTCTTGCTGTCTTGCTTGCATTCTTCCATTCTTGCATTCTTGCTTGCATTCCTGCATTTTGCTTGAATTCTTCCATACATTCATTTGTTCTTGCAGTCTTGTTTGCATTGTTGCAGTCTTAGATTAATGCTTGCGTTATTGCATGCTTTCTTACATTCTTGCAATCTTGCATGCATTCTTGATTTTTTGCATGCATTCTTGCCTGCATTCCTGCGTTCTTGCATTCCTGCATTCACGCATACGTCCTTGCATTCTTGCATGCAATCTTGCATGCATTCTTGCTTTGTTGGATTCTTGCTTGCATTCTTGCATTCTCGCATGCTTTCTTGCATTCTTGAATTCTTGCATGCATTCTTGCATTCTTGTTTGCTTTCTTGCTTGCATTCATGCATTCTTGCATGCATTCTTGCATACAATCTTGCATTCTTGCTGCCATTTCATCCATTCTTGCATTCCTGCATGCTTGCTTGCATTCTTGCAATCTTGCATGCATTCTTGCATACATTCTTGCTTGCATTCATCCATTCTTAATTTCCTGTTTGCATTCTTGCATGCATTCTTCCATTCTTTCTTGCATTCTTTTTTGCATTCCTGCATTCTTGTTTGCGTGCTAGCATTCTTGCTTGCATTTTAGCTTGCATTCTTGCATTCTTGCTTGCATTCTTGCTTTCTCGCATGCTTTCTTGCATTCTTTAATTCGTGCATGCATTCTTGCATTCTTGTTTGCATTCTTGCTTGCATTCTTGCAATCTTGCATGCATTCTTGCATACATTCTTGCTTGCATTCATCCATTCTTAATTTCCTGCTTGCATTCTTGCATGCATTCTTCCATTCTTTCTTGCATTCTTTTTTGCATTCCTGCATTCTTGCTTGCGTGCTAGCATTCTTGCTTGCATTTTAGCTTGCATTCTTGCATTCTTGCTTGCATTCTTGCTTTCTTGGATTCTTGATTGATTTCTTGTATGCATTCTTGCTTGCATTGTTGCATTCTCGCATGCATTCTTGCATTCTTGCTTGAATTCTTGCTTGTATTCTTGCATGCAGTCTTGCAATCTTGCATGCATTCGTGCATACATTCTTGCTTGCATTAATCCATTCTTACATTCCTGCTTGCATTCTTGCATGCATTCTTCCATTCTATCTTGCATTCTTTTTTGCATTCTTGCTTGCGTGCTAGCATTCTTGCTTGCATTTTTGCTTCCATTCTTGCATTATTGCTTTCATTGTTGTTTTGTTCGATTCTTGCTTGCATTCCTGCATGCATTCTTGCTTGCATTGTTGCATTCTCGCATGCATAGTTGCATTTTTGCTTGCATTCTTGATTGCATTCTTGCATGCATTCTTGCTGTCTTGCTTGCATTCTTTTCCTTGCATTTCTGAATTCTTGCTTGCATTCTTGCATTCACGCATGCAGTCTTGCATTCTTTCTTGCATTCTTGCTTGCATTCTTGCATGCATTCTTGCATGCGCTCTTGCGTGCGCTCTTGCGTTCATTCTTGCATGCATTCTTGCTTCCGTTCTTTCATTCTTGCATGCATTCTTGCATTACTGCATTTTTGCTTGCATTCTTGCATTCATGCTTGCATTCTTGCATTGTTGCTTGCAAAGTTGCATGCATTCTTGTGTTCCTATTTGCATTCTTGTTTGCATTCCTGCATTCCTGCATTCTTGCTTGCATTATTGGTGTGTTTTGGAGTGAGTTTTTTGGAGTGTTCTTGCATTCTTGCTTGCATTCTTGCATTCATTCTTGCATTCGTGCATGCATTCCTGCATGTATTCTGGCATCCTTGCATGCATTATGCATTCTTGCTTGCATTCTTGCATTCTTTCTAGCTTTCTTGCATTCTGGCTTCCATTCTTGCATTCTTGCTTGCATTCGTCCATTCTTGCTTTCTTGCATGCATTCTTGCATTCTTGCTTGCATTCATGTATTCTTGCATGCATTCTTGCATTCTTGTGTACAATCTTGTATTTTGCTTTCATTCTTCCATTCTTGCATTCTTACATTCTTGCTTGCATTCTTGCATTCATGCTTGCATTCTTGCATATCTTCTTGCATTTTTTCTTGCATTCTTGCACTCTTGCATTCTAGCATTCTTGCTGGCATTATTGCATGCATTCTTGCGTGCATTCCTGCATTCTTGCTTGCATGCATTCTTGCATTCCTGTGCATTCTTACAAGTATTCTGGCATCATTCCGTGCATTCTTGCATTCTTGCTTGCATTCTTGCATGCAATCTTGCATTCTTTCTTGCATTCTTGCATGCAGCCTTGCAATCTTTCTTGCATTCTTGCTTGCACTCTTGCAATCTTGCATGCATCCTTGCATGCATTCTTGCATTCTTGCACTCTTGCTTACATTCTAGCAAGCTTGTAAGCAATCTTGCATGCATTCTTGCATTGTTTCATTCTTGCTTGCATTCTTGCCTGCGTTATTGCATTCTTGCGTGCATTCATGCATTCTCGCATGCATTATTGCATGCATTCTTACATTATTGAATGCATTCTTGTTTGCATTCTTGCATTCCTGCATTCTTGCTTGCGTGCTGGCATTCTTGCTTGCATTTTTGCTTGCATTCTTGCATGCATTCTTGCATTCTTTCTTGCATTCGTTTTTGCATTCTTGCATTCCTGCATTCTTGCTTGCATGCTTGCATTCTTGCTTGCATTCTTTCTTGCATTCTTGCAGTCTTGCAGTCTTGCTTGCATTCTTCCATTCTTGCATTCTTGCTTGCATTCTTGCATACATTGTTACATTTTTTCTTGCATTCTTTCTTCCATTCTTGTATTCTAGCATTCTTGCTTGCGTTCTTGCATGCAATCTTGCGTTCTTTCTTGCAGTCTGGCATGCAAACTTGCATTCTTTCTCGCATTCTTGCATTCTTGCAGACTTGCTTGCATTCTTGCAATCTTGTGTGCATTCTTGCAATCTTGCTGGCATTAATGCATGAATTCTTGCATGCGTTCTTGCATTCTATCTTGCATTTGTGCATTCCTGCATGCATTCTTGCATCCTCGCATATATTCTTGCATTCTTGCATGCATTCTTGCTTGCATTCTTGCATGCATTCTTGCAGTCTTGCTTGCATTCTTCCATTCTGGCATTCTTGCATTCATGCTTGCATTCTTGCATTTTTGCTTGAATTCTTGCATACATTCATTTGTTCTTGCATTCTTGCTTGCGTTCTTGCATTCTTTCTTGCATTCTTGCATTCCTGCATGCATTCTTGCATTCTTGTTTCGATTCTTGAATTATTGGTTGCATTCCTGAATTCTTGCTTGCATTCTTGCATTCGCGCATACATTCTTGCATTCTTGCTTCATTCTTGCTATCTTTCATGCATTCTTGCTTGCATTCTTGCATGCATTCTTGCATGCATTCTTACATTCTTGCTTGCATTCTTGCATTCTAGCTTGCATTCTTGCATTCTTACATTCTTGCTTACCTTCTTGCATTCTTGCATGCATTCGTGCATTCTTGCATGCATTCTTTAATTCTTGCTTGCATTCTTTCTTTTTTCTTGCATTCTGTCTAACTTTCTTGCAATCTTGCATGCATTCTTGCATTCTTGCTTGCATTCTAGCTTGCAGACTTGCATTCTTGCTTGCAATCTTGTGTTTTTTCTTGCATTCTTGCATGCAACCTTGCATTCTTGCATCCTTGCAGTCTTGCTTGCAATTTTGCAATCTTGCATGCATTCTTGCATTCTTGTTCGCATTCATGCATGTATTCTTGCGTGCGTTCTTGCATTCTTTCTTGCATTCTGTCTGGCATGCTTGCATTCCTGCATGCATACTTGCATTCCTGCTTGCATTCTTGGTTGCATTCCTGAATTCTTGCTTGCATTCTTGCATACATTCTTGCATTCTTGCTTGCATTCTTGCATGCTTTCATGCATTCTTGCATGCATTCCTGCATTCTTCAATGCATTCTTGCAGTCTTGCTTGCATTCTTCCATTCTTGCATTCTTGCTTGCATTCTTGCATTCTTGCTTGAATTCTTGCATACATACATTTGTTCTTGCATTCTTGTTTGCATTGTTTCATTCTTAGATTCTTGCTTGCGTTCTTGCATTCTTTCTTGCTTGCATGCATTCTTGCCTGCGTTCTTGCATTCTCGCATGCGTTCTTGCATTCTTGCATGCAGTCTTGCAATCTTGCATGCATTCTTGCATTATTTCTTGCATTCTTTTTTGCATTCCTGCATTCTTGCTTGCGTGCTAGCATTCTTGCTTGCATTTTTGCTTGCATTCTTGCTTGCATGCTTGCATGCATTCTTGCATTCTTGCTTGCATTGTTGCAATCTCTCTTGCATTCTTGCTTCCATTCTTGCATGCATTCCTGCATGTATTCTGGCATCCGTGCCTGCATTCTTGCATTCCTGCTTGCTTTCTTGCATTCTTGGTTCAATTCTTGCATGCACTCTTGCTGTCTTGCTTGCATTCTTCCATTCTTGCATTCTTGCTTGCATTCCTGCATTTTGCTTGAATTCTTCCATACATTCATTTGTTCTTGCAGTCTTGTTTGCATTGTTGCATTCTTAGATTAATGCTTGCGTTATTGCATTCTTTCTTACATTCTTGCAATCTTGCATGCATTCTTGCATTCTTGCATTCCTGCGTTCTTGCATTACTGCATTCACGCATGCGTTCTTGCATTCTTGCATGCAATCTTGCATGCATTCTTGCTTTGTTGGATTCTTTCTTGCATTCTTGCTTGCATTCTTGCATTCTCGCATGCTTTCTTGCATTCTTTAATTCTTGCATGCATTCTTGCATTCTTGTTTGCATTCTTGCTTGCATTCATGCATTCTTGCATGCATTCTTGCATACAATCTTGCATTCTTGCTGCCATTTCATCCATTCTTGCATTCCTGCATGCTTGCTTGCATTCTTGCATACACTCTTGCATTTTTTCTTGCATTCTTGCAATCTTGCATGCATTCTTGCATACATTCTTGCTTGCATTCATCCATTCTTAATTTCCTGCTTGCATTCTTGCATGCATTCTTCCATTCTTTCTTGCATTATTTTTTGCATTCCTGCATTCTTGCTTGCGTGCTAGCATTCTTGCTTGCATTTTAGCTTGCATTCTTGCATTCTTGCTTGCATTCTTGCTTTGTTGGATTCTTGATTGATTTCTTGCATGCAATCTTGCTTGCATTGTTGCATTCTCGCATGCATTCTTGCATTCTTGCTTGAATTCTTGCTTGTATTCTTGCATGCAGTCTTGCAATCTTGCATGCATTCTTGCATACATTCTTGCTTGCATTAATCCTTTCTTACATTCCTGCTTTCATTCTTGCATGCATTCTTCCATTCTATCTTGCATTCTTTTTTGCATTCTTGCTTGCGTGCTAGCATTCTTGCTTGCATTTTTGCTTCCATTCTTGCATTCTTGCTTTCATTCTTGTTTTGTTCGATTCTTGATTGCATTCTTGCATGCATTCTTGCTGTCTTGCTTGCATTCTTTTCCTTGCATTTCTGAATTCTTGCTTGCATTCTTGCATTCACGCATGCAGTCTTGCATTCTTTCTTGCATTCTTGCTTGCATTCTTGCATGCATTCTTGCATGCGTTCTTGCGTGCGCTCTTGCGTTCATTCTTGCATACATTCTTGCTTCCGTTCTTTCATTCTTGCATGCATTCTTGCATTACTGCATTTTTGCTTGCATTCTTGCATCCTCGCATGCATTCTTGCATTCATGCTTGCATTCTTGCATTGTTGCTTGCAAAGTTGCATGCATTCTTGTGTTCCTATTTGCATTCTTGTTTGCATTCCTGCATTCCTGCATTCTTGCTTGCATTATTGGTGTGTTTTGGAGTGAGTGTTTAGGAGTGTTCTTGCATTCTTGCTTGCATTCTTGCATTCTTTCTAGCTTTCTTGCATTCTGGCTTCCGTTCTTGCATTCTTGCTTGCATTCGTCCATTCTTGCATTCTTGCACGCATTCTTGCATTCTTGCTTGCATTCATGTATTCTTGCATGCATTCTTGCATTCTTGTGTACAATCTTGTATTTTGCTTTCATTCTTCCATTCTTGCATTCTTACATTCTTGCTTGCATTCTTGCATTCATGCTTGCATTCTTGCATACCTTCTTGCATTTTTTCTTGCATTCTTGCACTCTTGCATTCTAGCATTCTTGCTTGCATTATTGCATGCATTGTTGCGTGCATTCCTGCATTCTTGCTTGCATGCATTTTTTGCATTCCTGTGCATTCTTACATGTATTCTGGCATCATTGCGTGCATTCTTGCATTCTTGCTTGCATTCTTTCTTGCATGCAATCTTGCATTCTTTCTTGCATTCTTGCATTCTTGCATGCAGCCTTGCAATCTTTCTTGCATTCTTGCTTGCACTCTTGCAATCTTGCATGCATCCTTGCATGCATTCTTGCATTCTTGCACTCTTGCTTACATTCTAGCAATCTTGTAAGCAATCTTAGAGTCATAGAGTCATAGAGTCATAGAGTTTTACAGCACAGAAAGAGGCCCTTCGGCCCATCGTGTCTGCGCCACCCATCCATCCCTGTCCAGTCTAATCCCATTTTCCAGCATTTGGTCCATAGCCTTGTATGCAATGGCATTTCAAGTGCTCATCCAAATGCTTCTTGAATGTTGTGAGGGTTCCTGCCTCTACCACCCTTTCAGGCAGTGCGTTCCACATTCCAACCACCCTCTGGGTGAAAAAGTTCCTCCTCAAATCCCCTCTAAATCTCCTGCCCCTTACCCTGAATCTATGCACCCTTGTTATTGACCCCCCTACTAAGGGGAAAAGTTCCTCTTTATCTACCCTATCTATGCCCTTCATCATTTTGTACACCTCAATCAGGTCCCCCCTCAGCCTTCTTTGCTCCAAGGAAAACAACCCCAGCCTGTCCAGCCTCTCTTCATAGCTGAGGCGCTCCATCCCAGGTAACATCCTGGTGAATCTTCTCTGCACCCTCTCCAAAGCAATCGCATCCTTCCTATAGTGAGGCGACCAGAACTGCACACAGTACTCCAGCTGTGGCCTCACCAGCGTTTTGTACAGCTTCATCATAACCTCCCTGCTCTTATATTCTATGCCTCGGCTAATGAAGGCAAGTATCCCATATGCCTTTTTAACCATCTTATCTACCTGTTCCGCTGCCTTCAGGGATCTATGTACATGTACACCAAGGTCCCTCTGACCCTCTGTACTTCCTAGGGTCCTACCACTCATTGTGTATTCCCTTGCCTTATTTGTCCGTCCAAAATGCATCACCTCGCACTTTTCAGGGTTAAATTCCATTTGCCACTTTTCCGCCCATCTGACCAACCCGTTTATATCGTCCTGTAGCCTGAGGCTTTCCTCCTCACAATTTACCACCCCACCAATTTTCGTGTCATCTGCGAACTTACTGATCATACCTTTTACATTCTCATCCAAATCATTTATGTAGATCACAAACAACAAGGGACCCAGCACCGATCCCTGAGGTACCCCACTGGACACAGGTTTCCAGTCACAAAAGCAACCTTCGACCATCACCCTCTGCCTCCTGCCACTCAGCCAGTTTAGGATCCAATGCGCCAAGGCACCCTGGATCCCATGGGCTCTTACCTTCTTGACCAGTCTCCTATGCGGGACTTTGTCAAAAGCTTTACTGAAGTCCATGTAAACCACATCCACAGCATTTCCCTCATCCACCCCCCTAGTCATCCCCTCGAAAAATTCAATCAGATTTGTCAGACATGATTTACCCTTGACAAAGCCATGCTGACTATCCCCGATTAATCCTTGCCTCTCCAAGTGGAGACTAATTTTGTCCCTCAGAATTTTTTCCAATAATTTCCCTACCACAGATGTTAGACTCACTGGCCTGTAATTCCCTGGTTTATCCCTGCTACCCTTCTTGAATAATGGTACTACGTTAGCTGTTCTCCAGTCCTCTGGTACATCCCCTGTGGCCAGAGAGGTTCTGAAAATTTGTGTCAGAGCCCCTGCAATCTCCTCCTTTGCCTCCCACAGCAGCCTGGGATACATCTCGTCCGGGCCTGGGGATTTATCCACTTTTTGGCCTGCTAAAACCGCTAGCACCTCCTCCCTCTCGATGCTAATATGTTCAAGTATGTCACAGTCCCCTTGCCCGATTTCTATGTCTGCATCGTCTTTCTCCATAGTGAACACAGATGCAAAAAATTCATTTAATACCCCGCCTACATCATCTGGCTCTACACACAGATTGCCACTTTGGTCCCTAATGGGCCCTACCCTTTCCCTGGTTATCCTCTTGCCCTTAATATACTTATAAAACATCTTAGGATTTTCCTTTATTTTGCTCGCCAGTGTTATTTCATGGCCCCTCCTTGCCCTCCTAATTTCTTTTTTAAGTATGCCCCTGCACTTTTTATACTCCTCTAGGGCTTCTTCCATCTTTAGTCTTTTGTAACTGCCAAAAGCCCCCCTTTTATTTCTGATGCATTTTTGTATATCCCTTGTCATCCAAGGTTCCCTTTGCTTGTTAGTCCCAGCCTTGACCTTTACAGGAACATGTTGGCGTTGTACTCTCTCTATTTCCCTTCTGAAAATCTCCCACTGTTTTGATGCGGATTTTCCTATAAGTAGCTGCTCCCAGTCCACTTTGGCCAGATCCTGCCTTATCATATTAAAATCGGCCTTCCCCCAATTTAGAACCCTAATTTCTGGGCCATCTTTGTCTTTTTCCATGACCACCTTAAATCTCACCGAATTATGGTCACTGTCGCCAAAATGCTCTCCTACTGACACTTCCACCACTTGCCCGGCTACATTCCCCAGAATTAGGTCCAGTACCGCCCCCTCTCTTGTAGGACTTTCTACATGCTGGCTCAAAAAGCTCTCCTGGATGCACTTTAAGAATTCTGCACCCTCTAAGCCTTTCACACTCTGACTATCCCAATTTATATTGGGGAAGTTGAAATCCCCCACTATTATTACCCTATTATTTTCGCACTTCTCTGCGATTTGCCTACATATCTGTTCCTCTATCTCCCCCTGACTGTTTGGGGGCCTATAGTACACTCCCAGCAAAGTGCTTGCCCCCTTTTTGTTTTTAAGTTCTACCCATATGGCCTCATTAGAGGAACCCGCTAATATATCATCCATCCTTACAGCAGTAATTGACTCCTTAATTAATATTGCAACACCCCCTCCCCTTATACACCCCCCTCTGTCTCGCCTGAAGATTCTATACCCCGGAATATTCAGCTGCCAGTCCTGACCCTCCCTCAACCATGTCTCCGTGATAGCAACAATATCGTACTCCCATGTATTCAACAACAACTTCAGTTCATCCACCTTTTTTGCAAGACTCCTTGCATTAAAATAAATGCCCTCCAGCCCTGCCATATTCCCTTTTGCCTTCAAATATTTGCTCTGCCTTCCCAGCTGACTTGTTTTTTCCTCTGTATTTGTCTGTAAATCACCCCCTACTATAGCTCCACTCTGTACCCCATCCCCCTGCCAAGTTAGTTTAAACCTCCCGCAGCAGTGCTAGCAAACCTCCCCGCAAGGATATTGGTTCCCCTCTGGTTCAGGTGTAAACCGTCCGACTTGTACAAGTCCCACCTTTCCCAGAAGCAGACCCAGTGATCCAGGAAACTAAAGCCCTCCCTCCTGCACCATCCCTTTAGCCACGCATTCATCTGTTCTATCTTCCTATTCCTATACCCACTAGCACGTGGCACCGGGAGTAATCCAGAGATTACCACCTTTGAGGTCCTGCTCTTTAATCCTTCACCTAGCTCCCTAAATTCTTGCTGCAGGACCTCATCCCTCTTTTTCCCTATGTCGTTGGTACCAATGTGGACCACGACCTCTGACTGTTCACCCTCCCCCTCCAGAATGCCCTGCAGCCGCTCAGTGATATCCTTGACCCTGGCACCAGGGAGGCAACAAACCATCCTGGATTCACGTCTACGGCCACAGAAACGCCTATCTGTTCCCCTTACTATAGAGTCCCCTACCACTATTGCTCTCCCACTCTTTTTCCCCCCTTCCTGGGCAGCAGGAGCACCCCCAGTGCCAGGAAGTTGGCTGCTGCTGCCTTCCCCTGGTGAGTCATCCCCCTCAACAGTATCCAAAGCGGTATACTTGTTTGAGAGGGGAATGGTCACAGGGGTCTCCTGCACTACCTGCCTGCTTCTATTGCTCCGCCTGGTGGTCACCCATTTCCTGTCTTCCTGTGCAGCCCTTCCCTGCGGTGTGACCAACTCACTAAACGTGCTATCCACGACCCTCTCAGAATCGTGAATGCTCAACAACACATCCACCCGCAGCTCCAGCGCCTCAATGCGGTCTGCTAGTAGCTGCAGATGGATGCATCTCTGGCACACGTGGTCATCAGGGGCACCAGGGTCCCTGAATTCCCACATAGAGCAAGAGGAGCATATCACGGGGCTGGGCTCACCTGGCATGACCTTCCCCTTACTTAATTTAAACTAATTTACTATCCCCAATTAAAAATATCTCTAAGGCGCTTGTATAGTCTACCAACAGTCCCTGCAACACCAGAAAAGACCCTAGTAACTTAAAACTACAGAGTTAAAGTTTAAAAAAGAGAAATACTCACCAACCAAGAGAAATACTCACCAACCAATCACTTACCTGCTCCCTGGTGACGTCACACACCGATTACTTTTTACCTCTCTGCAACTTCCAAACTCGCCCACTGGAGTTTTGTCCCGCCTCTCCTGGCCTCTCCTGCTCCTTTTATCTCCGCCGCCGCCGGCGAGTCTCCCGCAGGTCCGCTGCTCCCGCTACCTGCCGCCGCTGCTCTGAGGCCTCTCCTGCTCCTTTTATCTCCGCCGCCGCCGGCGAGTCTCCCGCAGGTCCGCTGCTCCCGCTACCTGCCGCCGCTGCTCTGAGGCCTCTCCTGGCCTCTCCTGCTCCTTTTATCTCCGCCGCCGCCGGCGAGTGTCCCGCAGGTCCGCTGCTCCCGCTACCTGCCGCCGCTGCATTCTTGCATTGTTTCATTCTTGCTTGCATTCTTGTCTGCGTTATTGCATTCTTGCGTGCATTCATGCATTCTCGCATGCATTATTGCATGCATTCTTACATTATTGAATGCATTCTTGCTTGCATTATTCCATTCTTGCATTCTTGCTTGCATTCTTGCATTCTTGTTTGCATTCTTGCATTCCTGCATTCTTGCTTGCGTGCTGGCATTCTTGCTTGCATTTTTGCTTGCATTCTTGCTTGCTTTCTTGCATTCTTGCTTGCATTCTTGCATTGTTGAATTTTTGCTTATATTTTAGCAATCTTGCATGCATTCTTGCATTCTTGCTTGCTTGCATGCTTGCCTGCGTTCTTGCATTCTTGCATTCATTCTTGCATTCTCGCATGCATTATTGCATGCATTCTTACAACATTGAATGCATCATTGCATGCATTATTGCTTGCATTATTCCATTCTTGCATTCTTGCTTGCATTCTTGCTTGCTTTCTTGCATTCTTTCTTGCACTCTTGTTTGCATTCTTGCATTTCTGCATGATTGCTTGCATGTTAGCATTCTTGCTTGAATTTGTGCTTGCATTCTTGCTTGCTTTCTTGCATTCTTGATTGCATTCTTGCATTGCTGGATTTTTGCTTGCATTCTTCCATTCTTGCATTCTTACATTCTTGCTTGCATTCTTGCATTCATGCTTGCATTCTTGCATAACTTCCTGCATTTTTTCTTGCATTCTTGCACTCTTGCATTCTAGCATTCTTGCTTGCATTATTGCATGCATTCTAGCGTGCATTCCTGCATTCTTGCTTGCATGCATTCTTGCATTCCTGTGCATTCTTACATGTATTCTGGCATCATTGCATGCATTCTTGCTTGCATTCTTGCATGCAATCTTGCATTCTTTCTTGCATTCTTGCATGCAGCCTTGCAATCTTTCTTGCATTCTTGCATTCTTGCTTGCACTCTTGCAATCTTGCATGCATTCTTGCATGCATTCTTGCATTCTTGCACTCTTGCTTACATTCTAGCACTCTTGTAAGCAATCTTGCATGCATTCTTGCATTTTTCATTCTTGCTTGCATTCTTGCCTGCGTTATTACATTCTTGCGTGCATTCATGCATTCTCGCATGCATTATTGCATGCATTCTTACATTATTGAATGCATTCTTGCTTGCATTATTCCATTCTTGCATTCTTGCTTGCATTCTTGCATGCAATCTTGCATTCTTTCTTGCATTCTTACATGCAGCCTTGCAATCTTTCTTGCATTCTTGCATTCTTGCTTGCACTCTTGCAATCTTCCATGCATTCTTGCATGCATTCTTGCATTCTTGCACTCTTGCTTTCATTCTAGCAATCTTGTAAGCAATCTTGCATGCATTCTTGCATTTTTTCATTCTTGCTTGCATTATTGCCTGCGTTATTGCATTATTGCGTGCATTCATGCATTCTCGCATGCATTATTGCATGCATTCTTACATTATTGAATGCATTCTTGCTTGCATTATTCCATTCTTGCTTGCATTCTTGCATTCTTGTTTGCATTCTTGCATTCTTGTTTGCATTCTTGCATGCATTCTTGCTTGCATTCTTGCATGCATTCTTGCAGTCTTGCTTGCATTCTTCCATTCTTCCATTCTTGCATTCTTGCTTGCATTCTTGCATTTTGCTTGAATTCTTGCATACATTCATTTGTTCTTGCATTCTTGTTTGCATTGTTGCATTCTTAGATTCTTGCTTGCATTCTTGCATTATTTCTTGCATTCTTGCATTCCTGCATGCATTCTTGCATTCTTGCTTGGATTATTGAATTATTGGTTGCATTCCTGAATTCTTGCTTGCATTCTTGCATTCTCGCATACATTCTTGCATTCTTGCTTCATTCTTGCTATCTTGCATGCATTCTTGCATGCATTCTTGCATGCATTCTTGCATGCATTCTTACATTCTTGCATTCTTTCTTGCATTCTTACATTCTTGCTTGCATTCTTGCTTACCTTCTTGCATTCTTGCATGCATTCGTGCATTCTTGAATTCTTGCTTGCATTCTTTCTCTTTTTCTTGCATTCTGTCTATCTTTCTTGCAATCTTGCATGCATTCTTGCATTCTTGCTTGCATTCTTTCTTGCAGCCCTGCATGCCTTCTTGCACTCTTACTTGCAGTCTTGCATTCTTGCTTGCATTCTAGCTAGCAGACTTGCATGCATTCTTGCAGTCTTGCATGCAATCTTGCATTCTTGCATGCAATCTTGTGTTTATTCTTGCATTCTTGCATGCAACCTTGCATTCTTTCAGCCTTGCTTGCATTCTTGCAATCTTGCATGCATTCTTGTTTGCATTCATGCATGCATTCTTGCATGCGTCCTTGCATTCTTTCTTGCATTCTGTCTGGCATTCTTGCATTCCTGCATGCATACTTGCATTCCTGTTTGCATTCTTGGTTGCATTCCTGACTTCTTGCTTGCATTCTTGCATTCTCGCATACAATCTTCCATTCTTGCTTGCATTCTTGCATTCTTGCATACTTTCTTGCATGCATTCTTGCATTCTTGCTTGCATTGTTGCAATCTCTCATGCATTCTTGCATTATTGCTTCCATTCTTGCATGCATTCCTGCATGTATTCTGGCATCCGTGCCTGCATTCTTGCATTCCTGCTTGCTTTCTTGCATTCTTGATTCCATTCTTGCATGCACTCTTGCTGTCTTGCTTGCATTCTTCCATTCTTGCATTCTTGCTTGCATTCCTGCATTTTGCTTGAATTCTTCCATACATTCATTTGTTCTTGCAGTCTTGTTTGCATTGTTGCATTCTTAGATTAATGCTTGCGTTATTGCATTCTTTCTTACATTCTTGCAATCTTGCATGCATTCTTGCATTCTTGCATGCATTCTTGCCTGCATTCTTGCATTCCTGCGTTCTTGCATTCCTGCATTCACGCATGCGTTCTTGCATTCTTGCATGCAATCTTGCATGCATTCTTGATTTGTTGGATTCTTTCTTGCATTCTTGCTTGCATTCTTGCATTCTCGCATGCTTTCTTGCATTCTTTAATTCTTGCATGCATTCTTGCATTCTTGTTTGCATTCTTGCTTGCATTCATGCATTCTTGCCTGCATTCTTGCATACAATCTTGCATTCTTGCTGCCATTTCATCCATTCTTGCATTCCTGCATGCTTGCTTGCATTCTTGCATACACTCTTGCATTTTTTCTTGCATTCTTGCAATCTTGCATGCATTCTTGCATACATTCTTGCTTGCATTCATCCATTCTTGATTTCCTGCTTGCATTCTTGCATGCATTATTCCATTCTTTCTTGCATTCTTTTTTGCATTCCTCCATTCTTGCTTGCGTGCTAGCATTCTTGCTTGCATTTTAGCTTGCATTCTTGCATTCTTGCTTGCATTCTTGCTTTGTTGGATCCTTGATTGATTTCTTGCATGCATTCCTGCTTGCATTGTTGCATTCTCGCATGCATTCTTGCACTCTTGCTTGAATTCTTGCTTGTATTCTTGCATGCAGTCTTGCAATCTTGCATGCATTATTGCATACATTCTTGCTTGCATTAATCCATTCTTACATTCCTGCTTGCATTCTTGCATGCATTCTTCCATTCTATCTTGCATTCTTTTTTGCATTCTTGCTTGCATGCTAGCATTCTTGCTTGCATTTTTGCTTCCATTCTTGCATTCTTGCTTTCATTCTTGTTTTGTTCGATTCTTGCTTGCATTCCTGCATGCATTCTTGCATTCTTGCATGCATTCTTGCTGTCTTGCTTGCATTCTTTTCCTTGCATTTCTGAATTCTTGCTTGCATTCTTGCATTCACGCATGCAGTCTTGCATTCTTTCTTGCATTCTTGCTTGCATTCTTGCATGCGTTCTTGCGTGCGCTCTTGCGTTCATTCTTGCATGCATTCTTGCTTCCGTTCTGTCATTCTTGCATGCATTCTTGCATTACTGCATTTTTGCTTGCATTCTTGCATCCTCGCATGCATTCTTGCATTCATGCTTGCATTCTTGCATTGTTGCTTGCAAAGTTGCATGCATTCTTGTGTTCCTATTTGCATTCTTGTTTGCATTCCTGCATTCCTGCATTCTTGCTTACATTATTGGTGTGTTTTGGAGTGAGTGTTTAGGAGTGTTCTTGCATTCTTGCTTGCATTCTTTCTAGCTTTCTTGCATTCTGGCTTCCATTCTTGCATTCTTGCTTGCATTCGTCCATTCTTGCATTCTTGCATGCATTCTTGCATTCTTGCTTGCATTCATGTATTCTTGCATGCATTCTTGCATTCTTGTGTACAATCTTGTATTTTGCTTTCATTCTTCCATTCTTGCATTCTTACATTCTTGCTTGCATTCTTGCATTCATGCTTGCATTCTTGCATACCTTCTTGCATTTTTTCTTGCATACTTGCAGTCTTGCATTCTAGCATTCTTGCTTGCATTATTGCGTGATTTCCTGCATTCTTGCTTGCATGCATTTTTTGCATTCCTGTGCATTCTTACATGTATTCTGGCATCATTGCGTGCATTCTTGCATTCTTGCTTGCATTCTTTCTTGCATGCAATCTTGCATTCTTTCTTGCATTCTTGCATGCAGCCTTGCAATCTTTCTTGCATTCTTGCTTGCACTCTTGCAATCTTGCATGCATCCTTGCATGCATTCTTGCATTCTTGCACTCTTGCTTACATTCTAGCAATCTTGTAAGCAATCTTGCATGCATTCTTGCATTGTTTCATTCTTGCTTGCATTCTTGTCTGCGTTATTGCATTCTTGCGTGCATTCATGCATTCTCGCATGCATTATTGCATGCATTCTTACATTATTGAATGCATTCTTGCTTGCATTATTCCATTCTTGCATTCTTGCTTGCATTCTTGCATTCTTGTTTGCATTCTTGCATTCCTGCATTCTTGCTTGCGTGCTGGCATTCTTGCTTGCATTTTTGCTTGCATTCTTGCTTGCTTTCTTGCATTCTTGCTTGCATTCTTGCATTGTTGAATTTTTGCTTATATTTTAGCAATCTTGCATGCATTCTTGCATTCTTGCTTGCTTGCATGCTTGCCTGCGTTCTTGCATTCTTGCATTCATTCTTGCATTCTCGCATGCATTCTTGCATGCACTCTTACAATATTGAATGCATCATTGCATGCATTATTGCTTGCATTATTCCATTCTTGCATTCTTGCTTGCATTCTTGCTTGCTTTCTTGCATTCTTTCTTTCATTCTTGTTTGCATTCTTGCATTTCTGCATGATTGCTTGCATGTTAGCATTCTTGCTTGAATTTGTGCTTGCATTCTTGCTTGCTTTCTTGCATTCTTGATTGCATTATTGCATTGCTGGATTTTTGCTTGCATTCTTACATTCTTGCATGCATTCTTGCATTCTTGAGTGCATTCTTGCATGCTTTATTGCAATCTTGCATGCAATCTTGCATGTATTCTTGCATGCATTCTTTCATTGTTGCTTGCATTCTTGCATGCATTCCTGCATTCTTGCTTGCATTCTTGCATTCTTGCTTGCATTCTTGCTAGCATTCTTGCAAGCATTCTTGCATTCTTGCTTGCGTTCTTGCACTCTTGCATGCATAGAAACTTGACATATAGAAGATAGGAGCAGGAGTAGGTCATACGGGGTCTTGCGCCTGCTCCATCATTGGATGAGTTCATGCATGCATGCATTCTTGCTTGCATTCTTTAATGTATTCTTGCTTGCGTTCATCCATTCTTGCATGCATTCTTGCTTGCATTCATGTATTCTTGCATGCATTCTTGCATTCTTGTGTACAATCTTGTATTTTGCTTTCATTCTTCCATTCTTGCATTCTTACATTCTTGCTTGCATTCTTGCATTATTGCATGCATTCTTGCGTGCATTCCTGCATTCTTGCTTGCATGCATTCTTGCATTCCTGTGCATTCTTACATGTATTCTGGCATCATTGCATGCATTCTTGCATTCTTGCATGCAATCTTGCATTCATTCTTGCATTCCTGCATGCAGCCTTGCAATCTTTCTTGCATTCTTGCTTGCACTCTTGCAATCTTGCATACATTCTTGCATGCATTCTTGCATTCTTGCACTCTTGCTTACATTCTAGCACTCTTGTAAGCAATCTTGCATGCATTCTTGCATTTTTCATTCTTGCTTGCATTCTTGCCTGCGTTATTGCATTCTTGCGTGCATTCATGCATTCTCGCATGCATTATTGCATGCATTCTTACATTATTGAATGCATTCTTGCTTGCATTATTCAATTCTTGCATACTTGCTTGCATTCTTGCATGCAATCTTGCATTCTTTCTTGCATTCTTGCATGCAGCATTGCAATCTTTCTTGCATTCTTGCATTCTTGCTTGCACTCTTGCAATCTTGCATGCATTCTTTCATTCTTGCACTCTTGCTTTCAATCTAGCAATCTTGTAATCAATCTTGCATGCATTCTTGCATTTTTCATTCTTGCTTGCATTATTGCCTGCGTTATTGCATTCTTGCGTGCATTCATGCATTCTCGCATGCATTATTGCATGCATTCTTACATTATTGAATGCATTCTTGCTTGCATTATTCCATTCTTGCATTCTTGCTTGCATTCTTGCATTCTTGCTTGCATTCTTGCAGTCTTGTTTGCATTCTTGCATGCATTCTTGCTTGCATTCTTGCATGCATTCTTGCAGTCTTGCTTGCATTCTTTCATTCTTACATTCTTGCATTCTTGCTTGCATTCTTGCATTTTTGCTTGAATTCTTTCATACATTCATTTGTTCTTGCATTCTTGTTTGCATTGTTGCATTCTTAGATTCTTGCTTGCACTCTTGCATTATTTCTTGCATTCTTGCATTCCTGCATGCATTCTTGCATTCTTGCTTGGATTATTGAATTATTGGTTGCATTCCTGAATTCTTGCTTGCATTCTTGCATTCTCGCATATATTCTTGCATTCTTGCTTCATTCTTGCTATCTTGCATGCAATCGTGCTTACATTCTTGCATGCATTCTTGCATGCATTCTTACATTCTTGCTTGCATTCTTGCATTCTTACATTCTTGCTTGCATTCTTGCTTACCTTCTTGCATTCTTGCATGCATTCGTGCATTCTTGAATTCTTGCCTGCATTCTTTCTCTTTTTCTTGCATTCTGTCTATCTTTCTTGCAATCTTGCATGCATTCTTGCTTGCATTCTTTCTTTCTTTCTTGCAGCCCTGCATGCCTTCTTGCACTCTTACTTGCAGTCTTGCATTCTTGCTTGCATTCTAGCTTGCAGACTTGCATGCATTCTTGCAGTCTTGCATGCAATCTTGCATTCTTGCATGCAATCTTGTGTTTATTCTTGCATTCTTGCATGCAACCTTGCATTCTTTCTTGCATTCTTTCAGCCTTGCTTGCATTCTTGTAATCTTACATGCATTCTTGTTTGCATTCATGCATGCATTCTTGCATGCGTCCTTGCATTCTTTCTTGCATTCTGTCTGGCATTCTTGCATTCCTGCATGCATACTTGCATTCCTGTTTGCATTCTTGGTTGCATTCCTGACTTCTTGCTTGCATTCTTGCATTCTCGCATACATTCTTCCATTCTTGCTTGCATTCTTGCATGCTTTCTTGCATGCATTCCTGCATTCTTCAATGCATTCTTGCAGTCTTGCTTGCATTCTTCCATTCTTGCATTCTTGCTTGCATTCTTGCATTCTTGCTTGAATTCTTGCATACATTCATTTGTTCTTGCATTCTTGCTTGCATTCTTTAATGTATTCTTGCTTGCGTTCATCCATTCTTGCATGCATTCTTGCATTCTTGCTTGCATTCATGTATTCTTGCATGCATTCTTGCATTCTTGTGTGCAATCCTGTATTTTGCTTTCATTCTTCCATTCTTGCATTCTTACATTCTTGCTTGCATTCTTGCATTCATGCTTGCATTCTTGCATAATTTCTTGCATTTTTTCTTGCATTCTTGCACTCTTGCATTCTAGCATTCTTGCTTGCATTATTGCATGCATTCTTGCATTCTTGCGTGGATTCCTGCATTCTTGCTTGCATGCATTCTTGCATTCCTGTGCATTCTTACATGTATTCTGGCATCATTGCATGCATTCTTGCATTCTTGCTTGCATTCTTTCTTGCATTCTTGCATGCAGCCTTGCAATCTTTCTTACATTCTTGCATTCTTGCTTGCACTCTTGCAATATTGCATGCATTCTTGCATGCATTCTTGCACTCTTGCTTACATTCTAGCACTCTTGTAAGCAATCTTGCATGCATTCTTGCATTGTTCATTCTTGCTTGCATTCTTGCCTGCGTTATTGCATTCTTGCATGCATTCATACATTCTCGCATGCATTATTGCATGCATTCTTACATTATTGAATGCATTCTTGCTTGCATTATTCCATTCTTGCATTCCTGCTTGCATTCTTGCATTCTTGCTTGCATTCTTGCATTCTTATTTGCATTCTTGCATGCATTCTTTCTTGCATTCTTGCATGCATTCTTGCAGTCTTGCTTGCATTCTTCCATTCTTCCATTCTTGCATTCTTGCTTGCATTCTTGCATTTTTGCTTGAATTCTTGCATACATTCATTTGTTCTTGCATTCTCGTTTGCATTGTTGCATTCTTAGATTCTTGCTTGCATGCTTGCATTATTTCTTGCATTCTTGCATTCCTGCATGCATTCTTGCATTCTTGCTTGGATTATTGAATTATTGGTTGCATTCCTGAATTCTTGCTTGCATTCTTGCATTCTCGCATACATTCTTGCATTCACAGAAATCACAGAAACACCACAGTGCAGATAGAGGCCATTTCGGCCCATCGAGCCTGCACCGACACATATCCCACCTGATCCCCGTAACCCCTACACCAACACATATCCCACCCTATCCCCGTAACCCCACGTATGTAATCCCCCTAACACTAAGGGTCAATTTATCATAGCCAATCAACCTAACCCGCACATCTTTGGGCTGTGGGAGGAAACCGGAGCACCCGGAGAAAACCCACGCAAACACGGGGAAAATGTGCAAACTCCACACAGACAGTCACCCGAGGCCGGATTCGAACCCGGGTCCCTGGCGCTGTGAGGCAACAGTGCTAACCACTATGCCACCGTGCTGCCCCATTCTTGCTATCTTGCATGCATTCTTGCTCGCATTCTTGCATGCATTCTTGCATGCATTCTTACATTATTGAATGCATTCTTGCATGCATTATTGCTTGCGTTATTCCATTCTTGCATTCTTGCTTTCATTCTTGCTTGCGTTCTTGCATTATTTCTTGCATTCTTGTTTGCATTGTTGCATTCTTGCTTGCATTCTTGCATGCATTCTTGCATTCTAGCTTGCATTTGTCCATTCTTGCATGCTTCCATTCTTACTTGCATCCTTGCATGCATTCTTGCATGCTAGCTTGCATTCGTCCATTCTTACTTGCATTCTTGCATGCATTCTTGTATTATTTCTTGCATTCTTGTTTGCATTATTGCATTCTTGCTTGCATTCTTGCATTCTTGCTTGAGTGTTTTGGAGTGAGTGTTTTGGTGTTTTTTGGAGTGTTTGTTTTGGACTAAATGTCTTGGAGTAAGTGCTCTGGAGTGTTTTGGAGTGTGTGTTTTGGAGCGAGTGATATGGAGTGTGTGTTGTGGAGTGTTTTGGAGTGAGTGTTTTGGAGTGAGTGTTATGGAGTGTTTTGGAGTGTGTGTTTTGGAGTGTTTTGGAGTGAGTGTTTTGGAGTGTTCTTGCATTCTTGCATGCATTCTTGCATTCTTGCACTCTTGCTTTCATTCTAGCAATCTTGTAATCAATCTTGCATGCATTCTTGCATTTTTCATTCTTGCTTGCATTATTGCCTGCGTTATTGCATTCTTCCGTGCATTCATGCATTCTCGCATGCATTATTGCATGCATTCTTACATTATTGAATGCATTCTTGCTTGCATTATTCCATTCTTGCATTCTTGCTTGCATTCTTACATTCTTGCTTGCATTCTTGCATTCTTGTTTGCATTCTTGCATGCATTCTTGCTTGCATTCTTGCATGCATTCTTGCAGTCTTGCTTGCATTCTTCCATTCTTACATTCTTGCATTCTTGCTTGCATTCTTGCATTTTTGCTTGAATTCTTGCATACATTCATTTGTTCTTGCATTCTTGTTTGCATTGTTGCATTCTTAGATTCTTGCTTGCATTCTTGCATTATTTCTTGCATTCTTGCATTCCTGCATGCATTCTTGCATTCTTGCTTGGATTATTGAATTATTGGTTGCATTCCTGAATTCTTGCTTGCATTCTTGCATTCTCGCATATATTCTTGCATTCTTGCTTCATTCTTGCTATCTTGCATGCATTCTTGCTTGCATTCTTGCATGCATTCTTGCATGCATTCTTGCATGCATTCTTACATTCTTGCTTGCATTCTTGCATTCTTACATTCTTGCTTGCATTCTTGCTTACCTTCTTGCATTCTTGCATGCATTCGTGCATTCGTGAATTCTTGCTTGCATTCTTTCTCTTTTTCTTGCATTCTGTCTATCTTTCTTGCAATCTTGCATGCATTCTTGCTTGCATTCTTTCTTTCTTTCTTGCAGCCCTGCATGCCTTCTTGCACTCTTACTTGCAGTCTTGCATTCTTGCTTGTATTCTAGCTTGCAGACTTGCATGCATTCTTGCATTCTTGCATGCAACCTTGCATTCTTTCAGCCTTGCTTGCATTCTTGCAATCTTGCATGCATTCTTGTTTGCATTCATGCATGCATTCTTGCATGCGTCCTTGCATTCTTTCTTGCATTCTGTCTGGCATTCTTGCATTCCTGCATGCATACTTGCATTCCTGTTTGCATTCCTGACTTCTTGCTTGCTTTCTTGCATTCTCGCATACATTCTTCCATTCTTGCTTGCATTCTTGCATTCTTGCATACTTTCTAGCATGCATTCTTGCATTCTTGCTTGCATTGTTGCAATCTCTCATGCATTCTTGCATTCTTGCTTCCATTCTTGCATGCATTCCTGCATGTATTCTGGCATCCGTGCCTGCATTCTTGCATTCCTGCTTGCTTTCTTGCATTCTTGATTCCATTCTTGCATGCACTCTTGCTGTCTTGCTTGCATTTTTCCATTCTTGCATTCTTGCTTGCATTCCTGCATTTTGCTTGAATTCTTCCATACATTCATTTGTTCTTGCAGTCTTGTTTGCATTGTTGCATTCTTAGATTAATGCTTGCGTTATTGCATTCTTTCTTACATTCTTGCAATCTTGCATGCATTCTTGCATTCTTGCATGCATTCTTGCCTGCATTCTTGCATTCCTGCGTTCTTGCATTCCTGCATTCACGCATGCGTTCTTGAATTCTTGCATGCAATCTTGCATGCATTCTTGCTTTGTTGGATTCTTTCTTGCATTCTTGCTTGCATTCTTGCATTCTCGCATGCTTTCTTGCATTCTTTAATTCTTGCATGCATTCTTGCATTCTTGTTTGCATTCTTGCTTGCATTCATGCATTCTTGCCTGCATTCTTGCATACACTCTTGCATTCTTGCTGCCCTTTCATCCATTCTTGCATTCCTGCATGCTTGCTTGCATTCTTGCATACACTCTTGCATTTTTTCTTGCATTCTTGCAATCTTGCATGCATTCTTGCATACATTCTTGCTTGCATTCATCCATTCTTGATTTCCTGCTTACATTCTTGCATGCATTCTTCCATTCTTTCTTGCATTCTTTTTTGCATTCCTGCATTCTTGCTTGCGTGCTAGCACTCTTGCTTGCATTTTAGCTTGCATTCTTGCATTCTTGCTTGCATTCTTGCTTTGTTGGATTCTTGATTGATTTCTTGCATGCATTCTTGCTTGCATTGTTGCATTCTCGCATGCATTCTTGCATTCTTGCTTGAATTCTTGCTTGTATTCTTGCATGCAGTCTTGCAATCTTGCATGCATTCGTGCATACATTCTTACTTGCATTAATCCATTCTTACATTCCTGCTTGCATTCTTGCATGCATTCTTCCATTCTATCTTGCATTCTTTTTTGCATTCTTGCTTGCGTGCTAGCATTCTTGCTTGCATTTTTGCTTCCATTCTTGCATTCTTGCTTTCATTCTTGTTTTGTTCGATTCTTGCTTGCATTCCTGCATGCATTCTTGCTTGCATTGTTGCATTCTCGCATGCATAGTTGCAGTTTTGCTTGCTTTCTTGATTGCATTCTTGCATGCATTCTTGCTGTCTTGCTTGCATTCTTTTCCTTGCATTTCTGAGTTCTTGCTTGCATTCTTGCATTCACGCATGCAGTCTTGCATTCTTTCTTGCATTCTTGCATGCATTCTTGCATTACTGCATTTTTGCTTGCATTCTTGCATCCTCGCATGCATTCTTGCATTCATGCTTGCATTCTTGCATTGTTGCTTGCAAAGTTGCATGCATTCTTGTGTTCCTATTTGCATTCTTGTTTGCATTCCTGCATTCCTGCATTCTTGCTTGCATTATTGGTGTGTTTTGGAGTGAGTGTTTAGGAGTGTTCTTGCATTCTTGCTTGCATTCTTTCTAGCTTTCTTGCATTCTGGCTTCCATTCTTGCATTCTTGCTTGCATTCGTCCATTCTTGCATTCTTGCATGCATTCTTGCATTCTTGCTTGCATTCATGTATTCTTGCATGCATTCTTGCATTCTTGTGTACAATCTTGTATTTTGCTTTCATTCTTCCATTCTTGCATTCTTACATTCTTGCTTGCATTCTTGCATTCATGCTTGCATTCTTGCATACCTTCTTGCATTTTTTCTTGCATACTTGCACTCTTGCATTCTAGCATTCTTGCTTGCATTATTGCATGCATTGTTGCGTGCATTCCTGCATTCTTGCTTGCATGCATTTTTTGCATTCCTGTGCATTCTTACATGTATTCTGGCATCATTGCGTGCATTCTTGCATTCTTGCTTGCATTCTTGCATTCTTGATTCCATTCTTGCATGCACTCTTGCTGTCTTGCTTGCATTTTCCCATTCTTGCATTCTTGCTTGCATTCCTGCATTTTGCTTGAATTCTTCCATACATTCATTTGTTCTTGCAGTCTTGTTTGCATTGTTGCATTCTTAGATTAATGCTTGCGTTATTGCATTCTTTCTTACATTCTTGCAATCTTGCATGCATTCTTGCATTCTTGCATGCATTCTTGCCTGCATTCTTGCATTCCTGCGTTCTTGCATTCCTGCATTCACGCATGCGTTCTTGAATTCTTGCATGCAATCTTGCATGCATTCTTGCTTTGTTGGATTCTTTCTTGCATTCTTGCTTGCATTCTTGCATTCTCGCATGCTTTCTTGCATTCTTTAATTCTTGCATGCATTCTTGCATTCTTGTTTGCATTCTTGCTTGCATTCATGCATTCTTGCCTGCATTCTTGCATACACTCTTGCATTCTTGCTGCCATTTCATCCATTCTTGCATTCCTGCATGCTTGCTTGCATTCTTGCATACACTCTTGCATTTTTCTTGCATTCTTGCAATCTTGCATGCATTCTTGCATACATTCTTGCTTGCATTCATCCATTCTTGATATCCTGCTTACATTCTTGCATGCATTCTTCCATTCTTTCTTGCATTCTTTTTTGCATTCCTGCATTCTTGCTTGCGTGCTAGCATTCTTGCTTGCATTTTAGCTTGCATTCTTGCATTCTTGCTTGCATTCTTGCTTTGTTGGATTCTTGATTGATTTCTTGCATGCATTCTTGCTTGCATTGTTGCATTCTCGCATGCATTCTTGCATTCTTGCTTGAATTCTTGCTTGTATTCTTGCATGCAGTCTTGCAATCTTGCATGCATTCGTGCATACATTCTTACTTGCATTAATCCATTCTTACATTCCTGCTTGCATTCTTGCATGCATTCTTCCATTCTATCTTGCATTCTTTTTTGCATTCTTGCGTGCATTCATGCATTCTCGCATGCATTATTGCATGCATTCTTACATTATTGAATGCATTCTTGCTTGCATTATTCCATTCTTGCATACTTGCTTGCATTCTTGCATGCAATCTTGCATTCTTTCTTGCATTCTTGCATGCAGCCTTGCAATCTTTCTTGCATTCTTGCATTCTGGCTTGCACTCTTGCAACCTTGCATGCATTCTTGCATGCATTCTTGCACTCTTGCTTTCATTCTAGCAATCTTGTAAGCAATCTTGCATGCATTCTTGCATTTTTTCATTCTTGCTTGCATTATTGCCTGCGTTATTGCATTCTTGCGTGCATTCATGCATTCTCGCATGCATTATTGCATGCATTCTTACATTATTGAATGCATTCTTGCTTGCATTATTCCATTCTTGCATTCTTGCATTCTTGCTTGCATTCTTGTTTGCATTCTTGCATGCATTCTTGCTTGCATTCTTGCATGCATTCTTGCAGTCTTGCTTGCATTCTTCCATTCTTCCATTCTTGCATTCTTGCTTGCATTCTTGCATTTTTGCTTGAATTCTTGCATACATTCATTTGTTCTTGCATTCTTGTATGCATTGTTGCATTCTTAGATTCTTGCTTGCATTCTTGCATTATTTCTTGCATTCTTGCATTCCTGCATGCATTCTTGCATTCTTGCTTGGATTATTGAATTATTGGTTGCATTCCTGAATTCTTGCTTGCATTCTTGCATTCTCGCATACATTCTTGCATTCTTGCTTCATTCTTGCTATCTTTCATGCATTCTTGCTTGCATTCTTGCATGCATTCTTGCATGCATTCTTGCATTCTTGCATTCTAGCTTGCATTCTTGCATTCTTACATTCTTGCTTACCTTCTTGCATTCTTGCATGCATTCGTGCATTCTTGCATGCATTCTTGAATTCTTGCTTGCATTCTTTCTTTTTTCTTGCATTCTGTCTAACTTTCTTGCAATCTTGCATGCATTCTTGCATTCTTGCTTGCATTCTAGCTTGCAGACTTGCATTCTTGCATGCAATCTTGTGTTTTTTCTTGCATTCTTGCATGCAACCTTGCATTCTTGCATCCTTGCAATCTTGCTTGCAATTTTGCAATCTTGCATGCATTCTTGCATTCTTGTTCGCATTCATGCATGTATTCTTGCGTGCGTTCTTGCATTCTTTCTTGCATTCTGTCTGGCATGCTTGCATTCCTGCATGCATACTTGCATTCCTGCTTGCATTCTTGGTTGCATTCCTGAATTCTTGCTTGCATTCTTGCATACATTCTTGCATTCTTGCTTGCATTCTTGCATGCTTTCATGCATTCTTGCATGCATTCCTGCATTCTTCAATGCATTCTTGCAGTCTTGCTTGCATTCTTCCATTCTTGCATTCTTGCTTGCATTCTTGCTTGAATTCTTGCATACATTCATTTGTTCTTGCATTCTTGTTTGCATTGTTTCATTCTTAGATTCTTGCTTGCGTTCTTGCATTCTTTCTTGCTTGCATGCATTCTTGCCTGCGTTCTTACATTCTCGCATGCGTTCTTGCATTCTTGCATGCAGTCTTGCAATCTTGCATGCATTCTTGCATGCTTTCTTGCTTGCATTAATCCATTCTGACATTCCTGCTTGCATTCTTGCATTCTTTCTTGCATTCCTGCATTCTTGCTTACGTGCTAGCATTCTTGCTTGCATGCTTGCATGCATTCTTGCATTCTTGCTTGCATTGTTGCAATCTCTCATGCATTCTTGCATTCTTGCTTCCATTCTTGCATGCATTCCTGCATGTATTCTGGCATCCGTGCCTGCATTCTTGCATTCCTGCTTGCTTTCTTGCATTCTTTCTTGCATTCTTGATTCAATTCTTGCATGCACTCTTGCTGTCTTGCTTGCATTCTTCCATTCTTGCATTCTTGCTTGCATTCCTGCATTTTGCTTGAATTCTTCCATACATTCATTTGTTCTTGCAGTCTTGTTTGCATTGTTGCATTCTTAGATTAATGCTTGCGTTATTGCATTCTTTCTTACATTCTTGCAATCTTGCATGCATTCTTGCATTCTTGCATGCATTCTTGCCTGCATTCTTGCATTCCTGCGTTCTTGCATTCCTGCATTCACGCATGCGTTCTTGCATTCTTGCATGCAATCTTGCATGCATTCTTGCATACATTCTTGCTTGCATTAATCCATTCTTACATTCCTGCTTGCATTCTTGCATGCATTCTTCCATTCTATCTTGCATTCTTTTTTGCATTCTTGCTTGCATTCTTGCATGCATTATTGCATGCATTCTTGCATGCATTCTTACATTCTTGCATTCTTGCTTGCATTCTTGCATTCTTACATTCTTGCTTGCATTCTTGCTTACCTTCTTGCATTCTTGCATGCATTCGTGCATTCTTGAATTCTTGCTTGCATTCTTTCTCTTTTTCTTGCATTCTGTCTATCTTTCTTGCTATCTTGCATGCATTCTTGCATTCTTGCTTGCATTCTTTCTTTCTTTCTTGCAGCCCTGCATGCCTTCTTGCACTCTTACTTGCAGTCTTGCATTCTTGCTTGCATTCTAGCTTGCAGACTTGCATGCAATCTTGCATTCTTGCATGCAATCTTGTGTTTATTTTTGCATTCTTGCATGCAACCTTGCATTCTTTCAGCCTTGCTTGTATTCTTGCAATCTTGCATGCATTCTTGTTTGCATTCATGCATGCATTCTTGCATGCGTCCTTGCATTCTTTCTTGCATTCTGTCTGGCATTCTTGCATTCCTGCATGCATACTTGCATTCCTGTTTGCATTCTTGGTTGCATTCCTGACTTCTTGCTTGCATTCTTGCATTCTCGCATACATTCTTCCATTCTTGCTTGCATTCTTGCATTCTTGCATACTTTCTTGCATGCATTCTTGCATTCTTGCTTGCATTGTTGCAATCTCTCATGCATTCTTGCATTCTTGCTTCCATTCTTGCATGCATTCCTGCATGTATTCTGGCATCCGTGCCTGCATTCTTGCATTCCTGCTTGCTTTCTTGCATTCTTGATTCCATTCTTGCATGCACTCTTGCTGTCTTGCTTGCATTCTTCCATTCTTGCATTCTTGCTTGCATTCCTGCATTTTGCTTGAATTCTTCCATACATTCATTTGTTCTTGCAGTCTTGTTTGCATTGTTGCATTCTTAGATTAATGCTTGCGTTATTGCATTCTTTCTTACATTCTTGCAATCTTGCATGCATTCTTGCTTTGTTGGATTCTTTCTTGCATTCTTGCTAGCATTCTTGCATTCTCGCATGCTTTCTTGCATTCTTTAATTCTTGCATGCATTCTTGCATTCTTGTTTGCATTCTTGCTTGCATTCATGCATTCTTGCCTGCATTCTTGCATACAATCTTGCATTCTTGCTGCCATTTCATCCATTCTTGCATTCCTGCATGCTTGCTTGCATTCTTGCATACACTCTTGCATTTTTTCTTGCATTCTTGCAATCTTGCATGCATTCTTGCATACATTCTTGCTTGCATTCATCCATTCTTGATTTCCTGCTTGCATTCTTGCATGCATTCTTCCATTCTTTCTTGCATTCTTTTTTGCATTCCTGCATTCTTGCTTGCGTGCTAGCATTCTTGCTTGCATTTTAGCTTGCATTCTTGCATTCTTGCTTGCATTCTTGCTTTGTTGGATTCTTGATTGATTTCTTGCATGCATTCTTGCTTGCATGGTTGCATTCTCGCATGCATTCTTGCATTCTTGCTTGAATTCTTGCTTGTATTCTTGCATGCAGTCTTGCAATCTTGCATGCATTATTGCATACATTCTTGCTTGCATTAATCCATTCTTACATTCCTGCTTGCATTCTTGCATGCATTCTTCCATTCTATCTTGCATTCTTTTTTGCATTCTTGCTTGCGTGCTAGCATTCTTGCTTGCATTTTTGCTTCCATTCTTGCATTCTTGCTTTCATTCTTGTTTTGTTCGATTCTTGCTTGCATTCCTGCATGCATTCTTGCATTCTTGCTTGCATTGTTGCATTCTCGCATGCATAGTTGCATTTTTTGCTTGCATTCTTGATTGCACTCTTTCATGCATTCTTGCTGTCTTGCTTGCATTCTTTTCCTTGCATTTCTGAATTCTTGCTTGCATTCTTGCATTCACGCACGCAGTCTTGCATTCTTTCTTGCATTCTTGCTTGCATTCTTGCATGCGTTCTTGCGTGCGCTCTTGCGTTCATTCTTGCATGCATTCTTGCTTCCGTTCTTTCATTCTTGCATGCATTCTTGCATTACTGCATTTTTGCTTGCATTCTTGCATCCTCGCATGCATTCTTGCATTCATGCTTGCATTCTTGCATTGTTGCTTGCAAAGTTGCATGCATTCTTGTGTTCCTATTTACATTCTTGTTTGCATTCCTGCATTCTTGCTTGCATTATTGGTGTGTTTTGGAGTGAGTGTTTAGGAGTGTTCTTGCATTCTTGCTTGCATTCTTGCATTCTTTCTAGCTATCTTGCATTCTGGCTTCCATTCTTGCATTCTTGCTTGCATTCGTCCATTCTTGCATTCTTGCATGCATTCTTGCATTCTTGCTTGCATTCATGTATTCTTGCATGCATTCTTGCATTCTTGTGTACAATCTTGTATTTTGCTTTCATTCTTCCATTCTTGCATTCTTACATTCTTGCTTGCATTCTTGCATTCATGCTTGCATTCTTGCATACCTTCTTGCATTTTTTCTTGCATTCTTGCACTCTTGCATTCTAGCATTCTTGCTTGCATTATTGCATGCATTGTTGCGTGCATTCCTGCATTCTTGCTTGCATGCATTTTTTGCATTCCTGTGCATTCTTACATGTATTCTGGCATCATTGCGTGCATTCTTGCATTCTTGCTTGCATTCTTTCTTGCATGCAATCTTGCATTCTTTCTTGCATTCTTGCATGCAGCCTTGCAATCTTTCTTGCATTCTTGCTTGCACTCTTGCAATCTTGCATGCATCCTTGCATGCATTCTTGCATTCTTGCACTCTTGCTTACATTCTAGCAATCTTGTAAGCAATCTTGCATGCATGCTTGCATTGTTTCATTCTTGCTTGCATTCTTGACTGCGTTATTGCATTCTTGCGTGCATTCATGCATTCTCGCATGCATTATTGCATGCATTCTTACATTATTGAATGCATTCTTGCTTGCATTATTCCATTCTTGCATTCTTGCATTGTTGAATTTTTGTTTATATTTTAGCAATCTTGCATGCATTATTGCATTCTTGCTTGCTTGCATGCTTGCCTGCGTTCTTGCATTCTTGCATTCATTCTTGCATTCTCGCATGCATTCTTGCATGCATTCTTACAATATTGAATGCATCATTGCATGCATTATTGCTTGCATTATTCCATTCTTGCATTCTTGCTTGCATTCTTGCTTGCTTTCTTGCATTGTTTCTTGCATTCTTGTTTGCATTCTTGCATTTCTGCATGATTGCTTGCATGTTAGCATTCTTGCTTGAATTTGTGCTTGCATTCTTGCTTGCTTTCTTGCATTCTTGATTGCATTCTTGCATTGCTGGATTTTTGCTTTCATTCTTACATTCTTGCATGCATTCTTGCATTCTTGAGTGCATTCTTGCATGCTTTATTGCAATCTTGCATGCAATCTTGCATGTATTCTTGCATGCATTCTTTCATTGTTGCTTGCATTCTTGCATGCATTCCTGCATTCTTGCTTGCATTCTTGCATTCTTGCTTGCATTCTTGCTAGCATTCTTGCAAGCATTCTTGCATTCTTGCTTGCGTTCTTGCACTCTTGCATGCATAGAAACTTGAAATATAGAAGATAGGAGCAGGAGTAGGTCATACAGGGTCTTGCGCCTGCTCCATCATTGGATGAGTTCATGCATGCATGCATTCTTGCTTGCATTCTTTAATGTATTCTTGCTTGCGTTCATCCATTCTTGCATGCATTCTTGCATTCTTGCTTGCATTCTTGTATTCTTGCATGCATTCTTGCATTCTTGTGTACAATCTTGTATTTTGCTTTCATTCTTCCATTCTTGCATTCTTACATTCTTGCTTGCATTCTTGCATTCATGCTTGCATTCTTGCATAACTTCTTGCATTTTTTCTTGCATTCTTGCACTCTTGCATTCTAGCATTCTTGCTTGCATTATTGCATGCATTCTTGCGTGCATTCCTGCATTCTTGCTTGCATGCATTCTTGCATTCCTGTGCATTCTTACATGTATTCTGGCATCATTGCATGCATTCTTGCATTCTTGCTTGCATTGTTGCATGCAATCTTGCATTCTTTCTTGCATTCTTGCATGCAGCCTTGCAATCTTTCTTGCATTCTTGCATTCTTGCTTGCACTCTTGCAATCTTGCATGCATTCTTGCATGCATTCTTGCATTCTTGCACTCTTGCTTTCATTCTAGCAATCTTGTAAGCAATCTTGCATGCATTCTTGCATTTTTCATTCTTGCTTGCATTATTGCCTGCGTTATTGCATTCTTGCGTGCATTCATGCATTCTCGCATGCATTATTGCATGCATTCTTACATTATTGAATGCATTCTTGCTTGCATTATTCCATTCTTGCATTCTTGCTTGCATTCTTGCATTCTTGCTTGAATTCTTGCATTCTTGTTTGCATTCTTGCATGCATTCTTGCTTGCATTCTTGCATGCATTCTTGCATGCATTCTTGCAGTCTTGCTTGCATTCTTCCATTCTTACATTCTTGCATTCTTGCTTGCATTCTTGCATTTTTGCTTGAATTCTTGCATACATTCATTTGTTCTTGCATTCTTGTTTGCATTGTTGCATTCTTAGATTCTTGCTTGCATGCTTGCATTATTTCTTGCATTCTTGCATTCCTGCATGCATTCTTGCATTCTTGCTTGGATTATTGAATTATTGGTTGCATTCCTTAATTCTTGCTTGCATTCTTGCATTCTCGCATACATTCTTGCATTCTTGCTTCATTCTTGCTATCTTGCATGCATTCTTGCTTGCATTCTTGCATGCATTCTTGCATGCATTCTTACATTCTTGCATTCTTGCTTGCATTCTTGCATTCTTACATTCTTGCTTGCATTCTTGCTTACCTTCTTGCATTCTTGCATGCATTCGTGCATTCTTGAATTCTTGCTTGCATTCTTTCTCTTTTTCTTGCATTCTGTCTATCTTTCTTGCAATCTTGCATGCATTCTTGCTTGCATTTTTTCTTTCTTTCTTGCAGCCCTGCATGCCTTCTTGCACTCTTACTTGCAGTCTTGCATTCTTGCTTGCATTCTAGCTTGCAGACTTGCATGCATTCTTGCAGTCTTGCATGCAATCTTGCATTCTTGCATGCAATCTTGTGTTTATTCTTGCATTCTTGCATGCAACCTTGCATTCTTTCTTGCATTCTTTCAGCCTTGCTTGCATTCTTGCAATCTTGCATGCATTCTTGTTTGCTTTCATGCATGCATTCTTGCATGCGTCCTTGCATTCTTTCTTGCATTCTGTCTGGCATTCTTGCATTCCTGCATGCATACTTGCATTCCCGTTTGCATTCTTGGTTGCATTCCTGACTTCTTGCTTGCATTCTTGCATTCTCGCATACATTCTTCCTTTCTTGCTTGCATTCTTGCATTCTTGCATACTTTCTTGCATGCATTCCTGCATTCTTCAATGCATTCTTGCAGTCTTGCTTGCATTCTTCCATTCTTGCAATCTTGCTTGCATTCTTGCTTGAATTCTTGCATACATTCATTTGTTCTTGCATTCTTGCTTGCATTCTTTAATGTATTCTTGCTTGCGTTCATCCATTCTTGCATGCATTCTTGCTTGCATTCATGTATTCTTGCATGCATTCTTGCATTCTTGTGTACAATCTTGTATTTTGCTTTCATTCTTCCATTCTTGCATTCTTACATTCTTGCTTGCATTCTTGCATTCATGCTTGCATTCTTGCATAACTTCTTGCATTTTTTATTGCATTCTTGCACTCTTGCATTCTAGCATTCTTGCTTGCATTATTGCATGCATTCTTGCGTGCATTCCTGCATTCTTGCTTGCATGCATTCTTGCATTCCTGTGCATTCTTACATGTATTCTGGCATCATTGCATGCATTCTTGCATTCTTGCATGCAATCTTGCATTCTTTCTTGCATTCTTGCATGCAACCTTGCAATCTTTCTTGCATTATTGCATTCTTGTTTGCACTCTTGCAATCTTGCATGCATTCTTGCATGCATTCTTGCACTCTTGCTTACATTCTAGCACTCTTGTAAGCAATCTTGCATGCATTCTTGCATTTTTCATTCTTGCTTGCATTCTTGCCTGCGTTATTACATACTTGCGTGCATTCATGCATTCTCGCATGCATTATTGCATGCATTCTTACATTATTGAATGCATTCTTGCTTGCATTATTCCATTCTTGCATTCTTGCTTGCATTCTTGCATGCAATCTTGCATTCTTACATGCAGCCCTGCAATCTTTCTCGCATTCTTGCATTCTTGCTTGCACTCTTGCAATCTTGCATGCATTCTTGCATGCATTCTTGCATTCTTGCACTCTTGCTTTCTTTCTAGCAATCGTGTAAGCAATCTTGCATGCATTCTTGCATTTTTTCATTCTTGCTTGCATTATTGCCTGCGTTATTGCATTCTTGCGTGCATTCATGCATTCTCGCATGCATTATTGCATGCATTCTTACATTATTGAATGCATTCTTGCTTGCATTATTCCATTCTTGCATTCTTGCTTGCATTCTTGCATTCTTGCTTGCATTCTTGTTTGCATTCTTGCATGCATTCTTGCAGTCTTGCTTGCATTCTTCCATTCTTCCATTCTTGCATTCTTGCTTGCATTCTTGCATTTTTGCTTGAATTCTTGCATACATTCATTTGTTCTTGCATTCTTGTATGCATTGTTGCATTCTTAGATTCTTGCTTGCATTCTTGCATTATTTCTTGCATTCTTGCATTCCTGCATGCATTCTTGCTTGGATTGTTGAATTATTGGTTGCATTCCTGAATTCTTGCTTGCATTCTTGCATTCTCGCATACATTCTTGCATTCTTGCTTCATTCTTGCTATCTTGCATGCATTCTTGCTTGCATTCTTGCATGCATTCTTGCATGCATTCTTACATTCTTGCATTCTTGCTTGCATTCTTGCATTCTTACATTCTTGCTTGCATTCTTGCTTACCTTCTTGCATTCTTGCATGCATTCGTGCATTCTTGAATTCTTGCTTGCATTCTTTCTCTTTTTCTTGCATTCTGTCTATCTTTCTTGCAATCTTGCATGCATTCTTGCATTCTTGCTTGCATTCTTTCTTTCTTTATTGCAGCCCTGCATGCCTTCTTGCACTCTTACTTGCAGTCTTGCATTCTTGCTTGCATTCTAGCTTGCAGACTTGCATGCATTCTTGCAGCCTTGCATGCAATCTTGCATTCAATCTTGTGTTTATTCTTGCATTCTTGCATGCAACCTTGCATTCTATCAGCCTTGCTTGCATTCTTGCAATCTTGCATGCATTCTTGTTTGCATTCATGCATCCATTCTTGCATGCGTCCTTGCATTCTGTCTGGCATTCTTGCATTCCTGCATGCATACTTGCATTCCTGTTTGCATTCTTGGTTGCATTCCTGACTTCTTGCTTGCATTCTTGCATTCTCGCATACATTCTTCCATTCTTGCTTGCATTCTTGCATTCTTGCATACTTTCTTGCATGCATTCTTGCATTCTTGCTTGCATTGTTGCAATCTCTCATGCATTCTTGCATTATTGCTTCCATTCTTGCATGCATTCCTGCATGTATTCTGGCATCCGTGCCTGCATTCTTGCATTCCTGCTTGCTTTCTTGCATTCTTGATTCCATTCTTGCATGCACTCTTGCTGTCTTGCTTGCATTCTTCCATTCTTGCATTCTTGCTTGCATTCCTGCATTTTGCTTGAATTCTTCCATACATTCATTTGTTCTTGCAGTCTTGTTTGCATTGTTGCATTCTTAGATTAATGCTTGCGTTATTGCATTCTTTCTTACATTCTTTCAATCTTGCATGCATTCTTGCATTCTTGCATGCATTCTTGCCTGCATTCTTGCATTCCTGCGTTCTTGCATTCCTGCATTCACGCATGCGTTCTTGAATTCTTGCATGCAATCTTGCATGCATTCTTGCTTTGTTGGATTCTTTCTTGCATTCTTGCTTGCATTCTTGCATTCTCGCATGCTTTCTTGCATTCTTTAATTCTTGCATGCATTCTTGCATTCTTGTTTGCATTCTTGCTTGCATTCATGCATTCTTGCCTGCATTCTTGCATACACTCTTGCATTCTTGCTGCCATTTCATCCATTCTTGCATTCCTGCATGCTTGCTTGCATTCTTGCATACACTCTTACATTTTTTCTTGCATTCTTGCAATCTTGCATGCATTCTTGCATACATTCTTGCTTGCATTCATCCATTCTTGATTTCCTGCTTACATTCTTGCATGCATTCTTCCATTCTTTCTTGCATTCTTTTTTGCATTCCTGCATTCTTGCTTGCGTGCTAGCATTCTTGCTTGCATTTTAGCTTGCATTCTTGCATTCTTGCTTGCATTTTTGCTTTGTTGGATTCTTGATTGATTTCTTGCATGCATTCTTGCTTGCATTGTTGCATTCTCGCATGCATTCTTGCATTCTTGCTTGAATTCTTGCATGCAGTCTTGCAATCTTGCATGCATTCTTGCATACATTCTTGCTTGCATTAATCCATTCTTACATTCCTTCTTGCATTCTTGCATGCATTCTTCCATTCTATCTTGCATTCTTTTTTGCATTCTTGCTGGCGTGCTAGCATTCTTGCTTGCATTTTTGCTTCCATTCTTGCATTCTTGCTTTCATTCTTGTTTTGTTCGATTCTTGCTTGCATTCCTGCATGCATTCTTGCATTCTTGCTTGCATTGTTGCATTCTCGCATGCATAGTTGCATTTTTTGCTTGCATTCTTGATTGCCTTCTTGCATGCATTCTTGCTGTCTTGCTTGCATTCTTTTCCTTGCATTTCTGAATTCTTGCTTGCATTCTTGCATTCACGCACGCAGTCTTGCATTCTATCTTGCATTCTTGCTTGCATTCTTGCATGCATTCTTGCATGCGTTCTTGCGTGCGCTCTTGCGTTCATTCTTGCATGCATTCTTGCTTCCGTTCTTTCATTCTTGCATGCATTCTTGCATTACTGCATTTTTGCTTGCATTCTTGCATCCTCGCATGCATTATTGCATTCATGCTTGCATTCTTGCATTGTTGCTTGCAAAGTTGCATGCATTCTTGTGTTCCTATTTGCATTCTTGTTTGCATTCCTGCATTCCTGCATTCTTGCTTGCATTATTGGTGTGTTTTGGAGTGAGTGTTTAGGAGTGTTCTTGCATTCTTGCTTGCATTCTTGCATTCTTTCTAGCTTTCTTGCATTCTGGCTTCCATTCTTGCATTCTTGCTTGCATTCGTCCATTCTTGCATTCTTGCATGCATTCTTGCATTCTTGCTTGCATTCATGTATTCTTGCATGCATTCTTGCATTCTTGTGTACAATCTTGTATTTTGCTTTCATTCTTCCATTCTTGCATTCTTACATTCTTGCTTGCATTCTTGCATTCATGCTTGCATTCTTGCATACCTTCTTGCATTTTTTCTTGCATTCTTGCACTCTTGCATTCTAGCATTCTTGCTTGCATTATTGCATGCATTGTTGCGTGCATTCCTGCATTCTTGCTTGCATGCATTTTTTGCATTCCTGTGCATTCTTACATGTATTCTGGCATCATTGCGTGCATTCTTGCATTCTTGCTTGCATTCTTTCTTGCATGCAATCTTGCATTCTTTCTTGCATTCTTGCATGCAGCCTTGCAATCTTTCTTGCATTCTTGCTTGCACTCTTGCAATCTTGCATGCGTCCTTGCATGCATTCTTGCATTCTTGCACTCTTGCTTACATTCTAGCACTTTTGTAAGCAATCTTGCATGCATTCTTGCATTGTTTCATTCTTGCTTGCATTCTTGTCTGCGTTATTGCATTCTTGCGTGCATTCATGCATTCTCGCATGCATTATTGCATGCATTCTTACATTATTGAATGCATTCTTGCTTGCATTATTCCATTCTTGCATTCTTGTTTGCATTCTTGCATTCCTGCATTCTTGCTTGCGTGCTGGCATTCTTGCTTGCATTTTTGCTTGCATTCTTGCTTGCTTTCTTGCATTCTTGCTTGCATTCTTGCATTGTTGAATTTTTGCTTATATTTTAGCAATCTTGCATGCATTCTTGCATTCTTGCTTGCTTGCATGCTTGCCTGCGTTCTTGCGTTCTTGCATTCATTCTTGCATTCTCGCATGCATTCTTGCATGCATTCTTACAATATTGAATGCATCATTGCATGCATTATTGCTTGCATTATTCCATTCTTGCATTCTTGCTTGCATTCTTGCTTGCTTTCTTGCATTCTTTCTTGCATTCTTGTTTGCATTCTTGCATTTCTGCATGATTGCTTGCATGTTAGCATTCTTGCTTGAATTTGTGCTTGCATTCTTGCTTGCTTTCTTGCATTCTTGATTGCATTCTTGCATTGCTGGATTTTTGCTTGCATTCTTACATTCTTGCATGCATTCTTGCATTCTTGAGTGCATTCATGCATGCTTTATTGCAACCTTGCATGCAATCTTGCATGTATTCTTGCATGCATTCTTTCATTGTTGCTTGCATTCTTGCATGCATTCCTGCATTCTTGCTTGCATTCTTGCATTCTTGCTTGCATTCTTGCTAGCATTCTTGCAAGCATTCTTGCATTCTTGCTTGCGTTCTTGCACTCTTGCATGCATAGAAACTTGAAATATAGAAGATAGGAGCAGGAGTAGGTCATACGGGGTCTTGCGCCTGCTCCATCATTCGATGAGTTCATGCATGCATGCATTCTTGCTTGCATTCTTTAATGTATTCTTGCTTGCGTTCATCCATTCTTGCATGCATTTTTGCATTCTTGCTTGCATTCATGTATTCTTGCATGCATTCTTGCATTCTTGTGTACAATCTTGTATTTTGCTTTCATTCTTCCATTCTTGCTTTCTTACATTCTTGCTTGCATTCTTGCATGCATTCTTGCATTCTTGTGTACAATCTTGTATTTTGCTTTCATTCTTCCATTCTTGCTTTCTTACATTCTTGCTTGCATTCATGTATTCTTGCATGCATTCTTGCATTCTTGTGTACAATCTTGTATTTTGCTTTCATTCTTCCATTCTTGCATTCTTACATTCTTGCTTGCATTCTTGCATTCATGCTTGCATTCTTGCATAATTTCTTGCATTTTTTCTTGCATTCTTGCACTCTTGCATTCTAGCATTATTGCTTGCATTATTGCATGCATTCTTGCATTCTTGCGTGCATTCCTGCATTCTTGCTTGCATGCATTCTTGCATTCCTGTGCATTCTTACATGTATTCTGGCATCATTGCATGCATTCTTGCATTCTTGCTTGCATTCATTCTTGCATTCTTGCATGCCGCCTTGCAATCTTTCTTGCATTCTTGCATTCCTGCTTGCACTCTTGCAATCTTGCATGCATTCTTGCATGCATTCTTGCACTCTTGCTTACATTCTAGCACTCTTGTAAGCAATCTTGCATGCATTCTTGCATTGTTCATTCTTGCTTGCATTCTTGCCTGCGTTATTGCATTCTTGCATGCATTCATACATTCTCGCATGCATTATTGCATGCATTCTTACATTATTGAATGCATTCTTGCTTGCATTATTCCATTCTTGCATTCCTGCTTGCATTCTTGCATTCTTTCTTGCATTCTTATTTGCATTCTTGCATGCATTCTTTCTTGCATTCTTGCATGCATTCTTGCAGTCTTGCTTGCATTCTTCCATTCTTCCATTCTTGCATTCTTGCTTGCATTCTTGCATTTTTGCTTGAATTCTTGCATACATTCATTTGTTCTTGCATTCTCGTTTGCATTGTTGCATTCTTAGATTCTTGCTTGCATTCTTGCATTATTTCTTGCATTCTTGCATTCCTGCATGCATTCTTGCATTCTTGCTTGGATTACTGAATTATTGGTTGCATTCCTGAATTCTTGCTTGCATTCTTGCATTCTCGCATACATTCTTGCATTCTTGCTTCATTCTTGCTATCTTGCATGCATTCTTGCTCGCATTCTTGCATGCATTCTTACATTATTGAATGCATTATTGCATGCATTATTGCTTGCGTTATTCCATTCTTGCATTCTTGCTTTCATTCTTGCTTGCGTTCTTGCATTATTTCTTGCATTCTTGTTTGCATTGTTGCATTCTTGCTTGCATTCTTGCATGCATTCTTGCATTCTAGCTTGCATTTGTCCATTCTTGCATGCTTCCATTCTTACTTGCATCCTTGCATGCATTCTTGCATGCTAGCTTGCATTCGTCCATTCTTGCATGCTTCCATTCTTACTTGCATTCTTGCATGCATTCTTGTATTATTTCTTCCATTCTTGTTTGCATTATTGCATTCTTGCTTGCATTCTTGCATTCTTGCTTGAGTGTTTTGGAGTGAGTGTTTTGGTGTTTTTTGGAGTGTTTGTTTTGGACTAAATGTCTTGGAGTAAGTGCTCTGGAGTGTTTTGGAGTGTGTGTTTTGGAGCGAGTGATATGGAGTGTGTGTTGTGGAGTGTTTTGGAGTGAGTGTTATGGAGTGTTTTGGAGTGTGTGTTTTGGAGTGTTTTGGAGTGAGTGTTTTGGAGTGTTCTTGCATTCTTGCTTGCATTCTTGCATGCATTCATGCATTCTTGCTGGCATTCTTGCATTCATTCTTGCATTCTTGCATGCATTCCTGCATGTATTCTGGCATCCTTGCATGCATTATGCATTCTTGCTTGCATTCTTGCATTCTTTCTAGCTTTCTTGCATTCTGGCTTCCATTCTTGCATTCTTGCTTGCATTCTTCCATTCTTGCATTCTTGCATGCATTCTTGCATTCTTGCTTGCATTCATGTATTCTTGCATGCATTCTTTCATTGTTGCTTGCATTCTTGCATGCATTCCTGCATTCTTGCTTGCATTCTTGCATTCTTGCTTGCATTCTTGCTAGCATTCTTGCAAGCATTCTTGCATTCTTGCTTGCGTTCTTGCACTCTTGCATGCATAGAAACTTGAAATATAGAAGATAGGAGCAGGAGTAGGTCATACGGGGTCTTGCGCCTGCTCCATCATTCGATGAGTTCATGCATGCATGCATTCTTGCTTGCATTCTTTAATGTATTCTTGCTTGCGTTCATCCATTCTTGCATGCATTCTTGCATTCTTGCTTGCATGCATGTATTCTTGCATGCATTCTTGCATTCTTGTGTACAATCTTGTATTTTGCTTTCATTCTTCCATTCTTGCATTCTTACATTCTTGCTTGCATTCTTGCATTCATGCTTGCATTCTTGCATAACTTCTTGCATTTTTCTTGCATTCTTGCACTCTTGCATTCTAGCATTCTTGCTTGCATTATTGCATGCATTCTTGCGTGCATTCCTGCATTCTTGCTTGCATGCATTATTGCATTCCTGTGCAATCTTACATGTATTCTGGCATCATTGCATGCATTCTTGCATTCTTGCTTGCATTCTTGCATGCAATCTTGCATTCTTTCTTGCATTCTTGCATGCAGCCTTGCAATCTTTCTTGCATTCTTGCATTCTTGCTTGCACTCTTGCAATCTTGCATGCATTCTTGCATGCATTCTTGCATTCTTGCACTCTTGCTTACATTCTAGCACTCTTGTAAGCAATCTTGCATGCATTCTTGCATTTTTCATTCTTGCTTGCATTCTTGCCTGCGTTATTGCATTCTTGCGTGTATTCGTGCATTATTGCATGCATTCTTACATTATTGAATGCATCCTTGCTTGCATTATTCCATTCTTGCATTCTTGCTTGCATTCTTGCATGCAATCTTGCATTCTTTCTTGCATTCTTGCATGCAGCCTTGCAATCTTTCTTGCATTCTTGCTTGCACTCTTGCAATCTTGCATGCATTCTTGCATGCATTCTTGCATTCTTGCACTCTTGCTTTCATTCTAGCAATCTTGTAAGCAATCTTGCATGCATTCTTGCATTTTTCATTCTTGCTTGCATTATTGCCTGCGTTATTGCATTCTTGCGTGCATTCATGCATTCTCGCATGCATTACTGCATGCAATCTTACATTATTGAATGCATTCTTGCTTGCATTATTCCATTCTTGCATTCTTGCTTGCATTCTTGCATTCTTGCTTGCATTCTTGCATTCTTGTTTGCATTCTTGCTTGCATTCTTGCATGCATTCTTGCAGTCTTGCTTGCATTCTTCCATTCTTCCATTCTTGCATTCTTGCTTGCATTCTTGAATTTTTGCTTGAATTCTTGCATACATTCATTTGTTCTTGCATTCTTGTTTGCATTGTTGCATTCTTAGATTCTTGCTTGCATTCTTGCATTATTTCTTGCATTCTTGCATTCCTGCATGCATTCTTGCATTCTTGCTTGGATTATTGAATTATTGGTTGCATTCCTGAATTCTTGCTTGCATTCTTGCATTCTCGCATACATTCTTGCATTCTTGCTTCATTCTTGCTATCTTGCATGCATTCTTGCTTGCATTCGCGCATACATTCTTGCATTCTTGCTTCATTCTTGCTATCTTTCATGCATTCTTGCTTGCATTCTTGCATGCATTCTTGCATTCTTGCTTGCATTCTTGCATTCTAGCTTGCATTCTTGCATTCTTACATTCTTGCTTACCTTCTTGCATTCTTGCATGCATTCGTGCAATCTTGCATGCATTCTTGAATTCTTGCTTGCATTCTTTCTTTTTTCTTGCATTCTGTCTAACTTTCTTGCAATCTTGCATGCATTCTTGCATTCTTGCTTGCATTCTAGCTTGCAGACTTGCATTCTTGCATGCAATCTTGTTTTTTTTCTTGCATTCTTGCATGCAACCTTGCATTCTTGCATCCTTGCAGTCTTGCTTGCAATTTTGCAATCTTGCATGCATTCTTGCATTCTTGTTCGCATTCATGCATGTATTCTTGCGTGCGTTCTTGCATTCTTTCTTGCATTCTGTCTGGCATGCTTGCATTCCTGCATGCATACTTGCATTCCTGCTTGCATTCTTGGTTGCATTCCTGAATTCTTGCTTGCATTCTTGCATACATTCTTGCATTCTTGCTTGCATTCTTGCATGCTTTCATGCATTCTTGCATGCATTCCTGCATTCTTCAATGCATTCTTGCAGTCTTGCTTGCATTCTTCCATTCTTGCATTCTTGCTTGCATTCTTGCTTGAATTCTTGCATACATTCATTTGTTCTTGCATTCTTGTTTGCATTGTTTCATTCTTAGATTCTTGCTTGCGTTCTTGCATTCTTTCTTGCTTGCATGCATTCTTGCCTGCGTTCTTACATTCTCGCATGCGTTCTTGCATTCTTGCATGCAGTCTTGCAATCTTGCATGCATTCTTGCATGCTTTCTTGCTTGCATTAATCCATTCTGACATTCCTGCTTGCATTCTTGCATGCATTCTTGCATTCTTTCTTGCATTCCTGCATTCTTGCTTACGTGCTAGCATTCTTGCTTGCATTTTTGCTTGCATTCTTGCTTGCATGCTTGCATGCATTCTTGCATTCTTGCTTGCATTGTTGCAAACTCTCATGCATTCTTGCTTCCATTCTTGCATGCATTCCTGCATGTATTCTGGCATCCGTGCCTGCATTCTTGCATTCCTGCTTGCTTTCTTGCATTCTTTCTTGCATTCCTGATTCCATTCTTGCATGCACTCTTGCTGTCTTGCTTGCATTCTTCCATTCTTGCATTCTTGCTTGCATTCCTGCATTTTGCTTGAATTCTTCCATACATTCATTTGTTCTTGCAGTCTTGTTTGCATTGTTGCATTCTTAGATTAATGCTTGCGTTATTGCATTCTTTCTTACATTCTTGCAATCTTGCATGCATTCTTGCATTCTTGCATGCATTCTTGCCTGCATTCTTGCATTCCTGCGTTCTTGCATTCCTGCATTCACGCATGCGTTCTTGCATTCTTGCATGCAATCTTGCATGCATTCTTGCATACATTCTTGCTTGCATTAATCCATTCTTACATTCCTGCTTGCATTCTTGCATGCATTCTTCCATTCTATCTTGCATTCTTTTTTGCATTCTTGCTTGCATTCTTGCATGCATTCTTGCATGCATTCTTGCATGCATTCTTACTTTCTTGCATTCTTGCCTGCATTCTTGCATTCTTACATTCTTGCTTGCATTCTTGCTTACCTTCTTGCATTCTTGCATGCATTCGTGCATTCTTGAATTCTTGCTTGCATTCTTTCTCTTTTTCTTGCATTCTGTCTATCTTCCTTGCAATCTTGCATGCATTCTTGCATTTTTGCTTGCATTCTTTCTTTCTTTCTTGCAGCCCTGCATGCCTTCTTGCACACTTACTTGCAATCTTGCATTCTTGCTTGCATTCTAGCTTGCAGACTTGCATGCATTCTTGCAGTCTTGCATGCACTCTTGCATTCTTGCATGCAATCTTGTGTTTATTCTTGCATTCTTGCATGCAACCTTGCATTCTTTCAGCCTTGCTTGTATTCTTGCAATCTTGCATGCATTCTTGTTTGCATTCATGCATTCATTCTTGCATGCGTCCTTGCATTCTTTCTTGCATTCTGTCTGGCATTCTTGCATTCCTGCATGCATACTTGCATTCCTGTTTGCATTCTTGGTTGCATTCCTGACTTCTTGCTTGCATTCTTGCATTCTCGCATACATTCTTCCATTCTTGCTTGCATTCTTGCATTCTTGCATACTTTCTTGCATGCATTCTTGCATTCTTGCTTGCATTGTTGCAATCTCTCATGCATTCTTGCATTTTTGCTTCCATTCTTGCATGCATTCCTGCATGTATTCTGGCATCCGTGCCTGCATTCTTGCATTCCTGCTTGCTTTCTTGCATTCTTGATTCCATTCTTGCATGCACTCTTGCTGTCTTGCTTGCATTCTTCCATTCTTGCATTCTTGCTTGCATTCCTGCATTTTGCTTGAACTCTTCCATACATTCATTTGTTCTTGCAGTCTTGTTTGCATTGTTGCATTCTTAGATTAATGCTTGCGTTATTGCATTCTTTCTTACATTCTTGCAATCTTGCATGCATTCTTGCATTCTTGCATGCATTCTTGCCTGCATTCTTGCATTCCTGCGTTCTTGCATTCCTGCATTCACGCATGCGTTCTTGCATTCTTGCATGCAATCTTGCATGCATTCTTGCTTTGTTGGATTCTTTCTTGCATTCTTGCTTGCATTCTTGCATTCTCGCATGCTTTCTTGCATTCTTTAATTCTTGCATGCATTCTTGCATTCTTGTTTGCATTCTTGCTTGCATTCATGCATTCTTGCCTGCATTCTTGCATACAATCTTGCATTCTTGCTGCCATTTCATCCATTCTTGCATTCCTGCATGCTTGCTTGCATTCTTGCATACACTCTTGCATTTTTTCTTGCATTCTTGCAATCTTGCATGCATTCTTGCATACATTCTTGCTTGCATTCATCCATTCTTGATTTCCTGCTTGCATTCTTGCATGCATTCTTCCATTCTTTCTTGCATTCTTTTTTGCATTCCTGCATTCTTGCTTGCGTGCTAGCATTCTTGCTTGCATTTTAGCTTGCATTCTTGCAATCTTGCTTGCATTCTTGCTTTGTTGGATTATTGATTGATTTCTTGCATGCATTCTTGCTTGCATTGTTGCATTCTCGCATGCATTCTTGCATTCTTGCTTGAATTATTGCTTGTATTCTTGCATGCAGTCTTGCAATCTTGCATGCATTCTTGCATACATTCTTGCTTGCATTAATCCATTCTTACATTCCTGCTTGCATTCTTGCATGCATTCTTCCATTCTATCTTGCATTCTTTTTTGCATTCTTGCTTGCGTGCTAGCATTCTTGCTTGCATTTTTGCTTCCATTCTTGCATTCTTGCTTTCATTCTTGTTTTGTTCGATTCTTGCTTGCATTCCTGCATGCATTCTTGCATTCTTGCTTGCATTGTTGCATTCTCGCATGCATAGTTGCATTTTTTGTTTGCATTCTTGATTGCACTCTTGCATGCATTCTTGCTGTCTTGCTTGCATTCTTTTCCTTGCATTTCTGAATTCTTGCTTGCATTCTTGCATTCACGCACGCAGTCTTGCATTCTTTCTTGCATTCTTGCTTGCATTCTTGCATGCGTTCTTGCGTGCGCTCTTGCGTTCATTCTTGCATGCATTCTTGCTTCCGTTCTTTCATTCTTGCATGCATTCTTGCATTACTGCATTTTTGCTTGCTTTCTTGCATCCTCGCATGCATTCTTGCATTCATGCTTGCATTCTTGCATTGTTGCTTGCAAAGTTGCATGCATTCTTGTGTTCCTATTTACATTCTTGTTTGCATTCCTGCATTCCTGCATTCTTGCTTGCATTATTGGTGTGTTTTGGAGTGCGTGTTTAGGAGTGTTCTTGCATTCTTGCTTGCATTCTTGCATTCTTTCTAGCTTTCTTGCATTCTGGCTTCCATTCTTGCATTCTTGCTTGCATTCGTCCATTCTTGCATTCTTGCATGCATTCTTGCATTCTTGCTTGCATTCATGTATTCTTGCATGCATTCTTGCATTCTTGTGTACAATCTTGTATTTTGCTTTCATTCTTCCATTCTTGCATTCTTACATTCTTGCTTGCATTCTTGCATTCATGCTTGCATTCTTGCATACCTTCTTGCATTTTTTCTTGCATTCTTGCACTCTTGCATTCTAGCATTCTTGCTTGCATTATTGCATGCATTGTTGCGTGCATTCCTGCATTCTTGCTTGCATGCATTTTTTGCATTCCTGTGCATTCTTACATGTATTCTGGCATCATTGCGTGCATTCTTGCATTCTTGTTTGCATTCTTTCTTGCATGCAATCTTGCATTCTTTCTTGCATTCTTGCATGCAGCCTTGCAATCTTTCTTGCATTCTTGCTTGCACTCTTGCAATCTTGCATGCATCCTTGCATGCATTCTTGCATTCTTGCACTCTTGCTTACATTCTAGCAATCTTGTAAGCAATCTTGCATGCATGCTTGCATTGTTTCATTCTTGCTTGCATTCTTGTCTGCGTTATTGCATTCTTGCGTGCATTCATGCATTCTCGCATGCATTATTGCATGCATTCTTACATTATTGAATGCATTCTTGCTTGCATTATTCCATTCTTGCATTCTTGCTTGCATTCTTGCATTCTTGTTTGAAATCTTGCATTCCTGCATTCTTGCTTGCGTGCTGGCATTCTTGCTTGCATTTTTGCTTGCATTCTTGCTTGCTTTCTTGCATTCTTGCTTGCATTCTTGCATTGTTGAATTTTTGCTTATATTTTAGTAATCTTGCATGCATTCTTGCATTCTTGCTTGCTTGCCTGCTTGCCTGCGTTCTTGCATTCTTGCATTCATTCTTGCATTCTCGCATGCATTCTTGAATGCATTCTTACAATATTGAATGCATCATTGCATGCATTATTGCTTGCATTATTCCATTCTTGCATTCTTGCTTGCATTCTTGCTTGCTTTCTTGCATTCTTTCTTGCATTCTTGTTTGCATTCTTGCATTTCTGCATGATTGCATGCATGTTAGCATTCTTGCTTGAATTTGTGCTTGCATTCTTGCTTGCTTTCTTGCATTCTTGATTGCATTCTTGCATTGCTGGATTTTTGCTTGCATTCTTACATTCTTGCATGCATTCTTGCATTCTTGAGTGCATTCTTGCATGCTTTATTGCAATCTTGCATGCAATCTTGCATGTATTCTTGCATGCATTCTTTCATTGTTGCTTGCATTCTTGCATGCATTCCTGCATTCTTGCTTGCATTCTTGCATTCTTGCTTGCATTCTTGCTAGCATTCTTGCAAGCATTCTTGCATTCTTGCTTGCGTTCTTGCACTCTTGCATGCATAGAAACTTGAAATATAGAAGATAGGAGCAGGAGTAGGTCATATGGGGTCTTGCGCCTGCTCCATCATTGGATGAGTTCATGCATGCATGCATTCTTGCTTGCATTCTTTAATGTATTCTTGCTTGCGTTCATCCATTCTTGCATGCATTCTTGCATTCTTGCTTGCATTCTTGTATTCTTGCATGCATTCTTGCATTCTTGTGTACAATCTTGTATTTTGCTTTCATTCTTCCATTCTTGCATTCTTACATTCTTGCTTGCATTCTTGCATTCATGCTTGCATTCTTGCATAACTTCTTGCATTTTTTCTTGCATTCTTGCACTCTTCCATTCTAGCATTCTTGCTTGCATTATTGCATGCATTCTTGCGTGCATTCCTGCATTCTTGCTTGCACGCATTCTTGCATTCCTGTGCATTCATACATGTATTCTGGCATCATTGCATGCATTCTTGCAATCTTGCTTGCATTCTTGCATGCAATCTTGCATTCTTTCTTGCATTCTTGCATGCAGCCTTGCCATCTATCTTGCATTCTTGCATTCTTGCTTGCACTCTTGCAATCTTGCATGCATTCTTGCATGCATTCTTGCATTCTTGAACTCTTGCTTTCATTCTAGCAATCTTGTAAGCAATCTTGCATGCATTCTTGCATTTTTCATTCTTGCTTGCATTCTTGCCTGCGTTATTACATTCTCGCATGCTTTCTTGCATTCTTTAATTCTTGCATGCATTCTTGCATTCTTGTTTGCATTCTTGCTTGCATTCATGCATTCTTGCATGCATTCTTGCATACAATCTTGCATTCTTGCTGCCATTTCATCCATTCTTGCATTCCTGCATGCTTGCTTGCATTCTTGCATACACTCTTGCATTTTTTCTTGCATTCTTGCAATCTTGCATGCATTCTTGCATACATTCTTGCTTGCATTCATCCATTCTTAATTTCCTGCTTGCATTCTTGCATGCATTCTTCCATTCTTTCTTGCATTATTTTTTGCATTCCTGCATTCTTGCTTGCGTGCTAGCATTCTTGCTTGCATTTTAGCTTGCATTCTTGCATTCTTGCTTGCATTCTTGCTTTGTTGGATTCTTGATTGATTTCTTGCATGCAATCTTGCTTGCATTGTTGCATTCTCGCATGCATTCTTGCATTCTTGCTTGAATTCTTGCTTGTATTCTTGCATGCAGTCTTGCAATCTTGCATGCATTCTTGCATACATTCTTGCTTGCATTAATCCTTTCTTACATTCCTGCTTTCATTCTTGCATGCATTCTTCCATTCTATCTTGCATTCTTTTTTGCATTCTTGCTTGCGTGCTAGCATTCTTGCTTGCATTTTTGCTTCCATTCTTGCATTCTTGCTTTCATTCTTGTTTTGTTCGATTCTTGATTGCATTCTTGCATGCATTCTTGCTGTCTTGCTTGCATTCTTTTCCTTGCATTTCTGAATTCTTGCTTGCATTCTTGCATTCACGCATGCAGTCTTGCATTCTTTCTTGCATTCTTGCTTGCATTCTTGCATGCATTCTTGCATGCGTTCTTGCGTGCGCTCTTGCGTTCATTCTTGCATACATTCTTGCTTCCGTTCTTTCATTCTTGCATGCATTCTTGCATTACTGCATTTTTGCTTGCATTCTTGCATCCTCGCATGCATTCTTGCATTCATGCTTGCATTCTTGCATTGTTGCTTGCAAAGTTGCATGCATTCTTGTGTTCCTATTTGCATTCTTGTTTGCATTCCTGCATTCCTGCATTCTTGCTTGCATTATTGGTGTGTTTTGGAGTGAGTGTTTAGGAGTGTTCTTGCATTCTTGCTTGCATTCTTGCATTCTTTCTAGCTTTCTTGCATTCTGGCTTCCGTTCTTGCATTCTTGCTTGCATTCGTCCATTCTTGCATTCTTGCACGCATTCTTGCATTCTTGCTTGCATTCATGTATTCTTGCATGCATTCTTGCATTCTTGTGTACAATCTTGTATTTTGCTTTCATTCTTCCATTCTTGCATTCTTACATTCTTGCTTGCATTCTTGCATTCATGCTTGCATTCTTGCATACCTTCTTGCATTTTTTCTTGCATTCTTGCACTCTTGCATTCTAGCATTCTTGCTTGCATTATTGCATGCATTGTTGCGTGCATTCCTGCATTCTTGCTTGCATGCATTTTTTGCATTCCTGTGCATTCTTACATGTATTCTGGCATCATTGCGTGCATTCTTGCATTCTTGCTTGCATTCTTTCTTGCATGCAATCTTGCATTCTTTCTTGCATTCTTGCATTCTTGCATGCAGCCTTGCAATCTTTCTTGCATTCTTGCTTGCACTCTTGCAATCTTGCATGCATCCTTGCATGCATTCTTGCATTCTTGCACTCTTGCTTACATTCTAGCAATCTTGTAAGCAATCTTAGAGTCATAGAGTCATAGAGTTTTACAGCACAGAAAGAGGCCCTTCGGCCCATCGTGTCTGCGCCACCCATCCATCCCTGTCCAGTCTAATCCCATTTTCCAGCATTTGGTCCATAGCCTTGTATGCAATGGCATTTCAAGTGCTCATCCAAATGCTTCTTGAATGTTGTGAGGGTTCCTGCCTCTACCACCCTTTCAGGCAGTGCGTTCCACATTCCAACCACCCTCTGGGTGAAAAAGTTCCTCCTCAAATCCCCTCTAAATCTCCTGCCCCTTACCCTGAATCTATGCACCCTTGTTATTGACCCCCCTACTAAGGGGAAAAGTTCCTCTTTATCTACCCTATCTATGCCCTTCATCATTTTGTACACCTCAATCAGGTCCCCCCTCAGCCTTCTTTGCTCCAAGGAAAACAACCCCAGCCTGTCCAGCCTCTCTTCATAGCTGAGGCGCTCCATCCCAGGTAACATCCTGGTGAATCTTCTCTGCACCCTCTCCAAAGCAATCACATCCTTCCTATAGTGAGGCGACCAGAACTGCACACAGTACTCCAGCTGTGGCCTCACCAGCGTTTTGTACAGCTTCATCATAACCTCCCTGCTCTTATATTCTATGCCTCGGCTAATGAAGGCAAGTATCCCATATGCCTTTTTAACCATCTTATCTACCTGTTCCGCTGCCTTCAGGGATCTATGTACATGTACACCAAGGTCCCTCTGACCCTCTGTACTTCCTAGGGTCCTACCACTCATTGTGTATTCCCTTGCCTTATTTGTCCGTCCAAAATGCATCACCTCGCACTTTTCAGGGTTAAATTCCATTTGCCACTTTTCCGCCCATCTGACCAACCCGTTTATATCGTCCTGTAGCCTGAGGCTTTCCTCCTCACAATTTACCACCCCACCAATTTTCGTGTCATCTGCGAACTTACTGATCATACCTTTTACATTCTCATCCAAATCATTTATGTAGATCACAAACAACAAGGGACCCAGCACCGATCCCTGAGGTACCCCACTGGACACAGGTTTCCAGTCACAAAAGCAACCTTCGACCATCACCCTCTGCCTCCTGCCACTCAGCCAGTTTAGGATCCAATGCGCCAAGGCACCCTGGATCCCATGGGCTCTTACCTTCTTGACCAGTCTCCTATGCGGGACTTTGTCAAAAGCTTTACTGAAGTCCATGTAAACCACATCCACAGCATTTCCCTCATCCACCCCCCTAGTCATCCCCTCGAAAAATTCAATCAGATTTGTCAGACATGATTTACCCTTGACAAAGCCATGCTGACTATCCCCGATTAATCCTTGCCTCTCCAAGTGGAGACTAATTTTGTCCCTCAGAATTTTTTCCAATAATTTCCCTACCACAGATGTTAGACTCACTGGCCTGTAATTCCCTGGTTTATCCCTGCTACCCTTCTTGAATAATGGTACTACGTTAGCTGTTCTCCAGTCCTCTGGTACATCCCCTGTGGCCAGAGAGGTTCTGAAAATTTGTGTCAGAGCCCCTGCAATCTCCTCCTTTGCCTCCCACAGCAGCCTGGGATACATCTCGTCCGGGCCTGGGGATTTATCCACTTTTTGGCCTGCTAAAACCGCTAGCACCTCCTCCCTCTCGATGCTAATATGTTCAAGTATGTCACAGTCCCCTTGCCCGATTTCTATGTCTGCATCGTCTTTCTCCATAGTGAACACAGATGCAAAAAATTCATTTAATACCCCGCCTACATCATCTGGCTCTACACACAGATTGCCACTTTGGTCCCTAATGGGCCCTACCCTTTCCCTGGTTATCCTCTTGCCCTTAATATACTTATAAAACATCTTAGGATTTTCCTTTATTTTGCTCGCCAGTGTTATTTCATGGCCCCTCCTTGCCCTCCTAATTTCTTTTTTAAGTATGCCCCTGCACTTTTTATACTCCTCTAGGGCTTCTTCCATCTTTAGTCTTTTGTAACTGCCAAAAGCCCCCCTTTTATTTCTGATGCATTTTTGTATATCCCTTGTCATCCAAGGTTCCCTTTGCTTGTTAGTCCCAGCCTTGACCTTTACAGGAACATGTTGGCGTTGTACTCTCTCTATTTCCCTTCTGAAAATCTCCCACTGTTTTGATGCGGATTTTCCTATAAGTAGCTGCTCCCAGTCCACTTTGGCCAGATCCTGCCTTATCATATTAAAATCGGCCTTCCCCCAATTTAGAACCCTAATTTCTGGGCCATCTTTGTCTTTTTCCATGACCACCTTAAATCTCACCGAATTATGGTCACTGTCGCCAAAATGCTCTCCTACTGACACTTCCACCACTTGCCCGGCTACATTCCCCAGAATTAGGTCCAGTACCGCCCCCTCTCTTGTAGGACTTTCTACATGCTGGCTCAAAAAGCTCTCCTGGATGCACTTTAAGAATTCTGCACCCTCTAAGCCTTTCACACTCTGACTATCCCAATTTATATTGGGGAAGTTGAAATCCCCCACTATTATTACCCTATTATTTTCGCACTTCTCTGCGATTTGCCTACATATCTGTTCCTCTATCTCCCCCTGACTGTTTGGGGGCCTATAGTACACTCCCAGCAAAGTGCTTGCCCCCTTTTTGTTTTTAAGTTCTACCCATATGGCCTCATTAGAGGAACCCGCTAATATATCATCCATCCTTACAGCAGTAATTGACTCCTTAATTAATATTGCAACACCCCCTCCCCTTATACACCCCCCTCTGTCTCGCCTGAAGATTCTATACCCCGGAATATTCAGCTGCCAGTCCTGACCCTCCCTCAACCATGTCTCCGTGATAGCAACAATATCGTACTCCCATGTATTCAACAACAACTTCAGTTCATCCACCTTTTTTGCAAGACTCCTTGCATTAAAATAAATGCCCTCCAGCCCTGCCATATTCCCTTTTGCCTTCAAATATTTGCTCTGCCTTCCCAGCTGACTTGTTTTTTCCTCTGTATTTGTCTGTAAATCACCCCCTACTATAGCTCCACTCTGTACCCCATCCCCCTGCCAAGTTAGTTTAAACCTCCCGCAGCAGTGCTAGCAAACCTCCCCGCAAGGATATTGGTTCCCCTCTGGTTCAGGTGTAAACCGTCCGACTTGTACAAGTCCCACCTTTCCCAGAAGCAGACCCAGTGATCCAGGAAACTAAAGCCCTCCCTCCTGCACCATCCCTTTAGCCACGCATTCATCTGTTCTATCTTCCTATTCCTATACCCACTAGCACGTGGCACCGGGAGTAATCCAGAGATTACCACCTTTGAGGTCCTGCTCTTTAATCCTTCACCTAGCTCCCTAAATTCTTGCTGCAGGACCTCATCCCTCTTTTTCCCTATGTCGTTGGTACCAATGTGGACCACGACCTCTGACTGTTCACCCTCCCCCTCCAGAATGCCCTGCAGCCGCTCAGTGATATCCTTGACCCTGGCACCAGGGAGGCAACAAACCATCCTGGATTCACGTCTACGGCCACAGAAACGCCTATCTGTTCCCCTTACTATAGAGTCCCCTACCACTATTGCTCTCCCACTCTTTTTCCCCCCTTCCTGGGCAGCAGGAGCACCCCCAGTGCCAGGAAGTTGGCTGCTGCTGCCTTCCCCTGGTGAGTCATCCCCCTCAACAGTATCCAAAGCGGTATACTTGTTTGAGAGGGGAATGGTCACAGGGGTCTCCTGCACTACCTGCCTGCTTCTATTGCTCCGCCTGGTGGTCACCCATTTCCTGTCTTCCTGTGCAGCCCTTCCCTGCGGTGTGACCAACTCACTAAACGTGCTATCCACGACCCTCTCAGAATCGTGAATGCTCAACAACACATCCACCCGCAGCTCCAGCGCCTCAATGCGGTCTGCTAGTAGCTGCAGATGGATGCATCTCTGGCACACGTGGTCATCAGGGGCACCAGGGTCCCTGAATTCCCACATAGAGCAAGAGGAGCATATCACGGGGCTGGGCTCACCTGGCATGACCTTCCCCTTACTTAATTTAAACTAATTTACTATCCCCAATTAAAAATATCTCTAAGGCGCTTGTATAGTCTACCAACAGTCCCTGCAACACCAGAAAAGACCCTAGTAACTTAAAACTACAGAGTTAAAGTTTAAAAAAGAGAAATACTCACCAACCAAGAGAAATACTCACCAACCAATCACTTACCTGCTCCCTGGTGACGTCACACACCGATTACTTTTTACCTCTCTGCAACTTCCAAACTCGCCCACTGGAGTTTTGTCCCGCCTCTCCTGGCCTCTCCTGCTCCTTTTATCTCCGCCGCCGCCGGCGAGTCTCCCGCAGGTCCGCTGCTCCCGCTACCTGCCGCCGCTGCTCTGAGGCCTCTCCTGCTCCTTTTATCTCCGCCGCCGCCGGCGAGTCTCCCGCAGGTCCGCTGCTCCCGCTACCTGCCGCCGCTGCTCTGAGGCCTCTCCTGGCCTCTCCTGCTCCTTTTATCTCCGCCGCCGCCGGCGAGTGTCCCGCAGGTCCGCTGCTCCCGCTACCTGCCGCCGCTGCATTCTTGCATTGTTTCATTCTTGCTTGCATTCTTGTCTGCGTTATTGCATTCTTGCGTGCATTCATGCATTCTCGCATGCATTATTGCATGCATTCTTACATTATTGAATGCATTCTTGCTTGCATTATTCCATTCTTGCATTCTTGCTTGCATTCTTGCATTCTTGTTTGCATTCTTGCATTCCTGCATTCTTGCTTGCGTGCTGGCATTCTTGCTTGCATTTTTGCTTGCATTCTTGCTTGCTTTCTTGCATTCTTGCTTGCATTCTTGCATTGTTGAATTTTTGCTTATATTTTAGCAATCTTGCATGCATTCTTGCATTCTTGCTTGCTTGCATGCTTGCCTGCGTTCTTGCATTCTTGCATTCATTCTTGCATTCTCGCATGCATTATTGCATGCATTCTTACAACATTGAATGCATCATTGCATGCATTATTGCTTGCATTATTCCATTCTTGCATTCTTGCTTGCATTCTTGCTTGCTTTCTTGCATTCTTTCTTGCACTCTTGTTTGCATTCTTGCATTTCTGCATGATTGCTTGCATGTTAGCATTCTTGCTTGAATTTGTGCTTGCATTCTTGCTTGCTTTCTTGCATTCTTGATTGCATTCTTGCATTGCTGGATTTTTGCTTGCATTCTTCCATTCTTGCATTCTTACATTCTTGCTTGCATTCTTGCATTCATGCTTGCATTCTTGCATAACTTCCTGCATTTTTTCTTGCATTCTTGCACTCTTGCATTCTAGCATTCTTGCTTGCATTATTGCATGCATTCTAGCGTGCATTCCTGCATTCTTGCTTGCATGCATTCTTGCATTCCTGTGCATTCTTACATGTATTCTGGCATCATTGCATGCATTCTTGCTTGCATTCTTGCATGCAATCTTGCATTCTTTCTTGCATTCTTGCATGCAGCCTTGCAATCTTTCTTGCATTCTTGCATTCTTGCTTGCACTCTTGCAATCTTGCATGCATTCTTGCATGCATTCTTGCATTCTTGCACTCTTGCTTACATTCTAGCACTCTTGTAAGCAATCTTGCATGCATTCTTGCATTTTTCATTCTTGCTTGCATTCTTGCCTGCGTTATTACATTCTTGCGTGCATTCATGCATTCTCGCATGCATTATTGCATGCATTCTTACATTATTGAATGCATTCTTGCTTGCATTATTCCATTCTTGCATTCTTGCTTGCATTCTTGCATGCAATCTTGCATTCGTTCTTGCATTCTTACATGCAGCCTTGCAATCTTTCTTGCATTCTTGCATTCTTGCTTGCACTCTTGCAATCTTCCATGCATTCTTGCATGCATTCTTGCATTCTTGCACTCTTGCTTTCATTCTAGCAATCTTGTAAGCAATCTTGCATGCATTCTTGCATTTTTTCATTCTTGCTTGCATTATTGCCTGCGTTATTGCATTATTGCGTGCATTCATGCATTCTCGCATGCATTATTGCATGCATTCTTACATTATTGAATGCATTCTTGCTTGCATTATTCCATTCTTGCTTGCATTCTTGCATTCTTGTTTGCATTCTTGCATTCTTGTTTGCATTCTTGCATGCATTCTTGCTTGCATTCTTGCATGCATTCTTGCAGTCTTGCTTGCATTCTTCCATTCTTCCATTCTTGCATTCTTGCTTGCATTCTTGCATTTTGCTTGAATTCTTGCATACATTCATTTGTTCTTGCATTCTTGTTTGCATTGTTGCATTCTTAGATTCTTGCTTGCATTCTTGCATTATTTCTTGCATTCTTGCATTCCTGCATGCATTCTTGCATTCTTGCTTGGATTATTGAATTATTGGTTGCATTCCTGAATTCTTGCTTGCATTCTTGCATTCTCGCATACATTCTTGCATTCTTGCTTCATTCTTGCTATCTTGCATGCATTCTTGCATGCATTCTTGCATGCATTCTTACATTCTTGCATTCTTGCTTGCATTCTTGCATTCTTACATTCTTGCTTGCATTCTTGCTTACCTTCTTGCATTCTTGCATGCATTCGTGCATTCTTGAATTCTTGCTTGCATTCTTTCTCTTTTTCTTGCATTCTGTCTATCTTTCTTGCAATCTTGCATGCATTCTTGCATTCTTGCTTGCATTCTTTCTTGCAGCCCTGCATGCCTTCTTGCACTCTTACTTGCAGTCTTGCATTCTTGCTTGCATTCTAGCTAGCAGACTTGCATGCATTCTTGCAGTCTTGCATGCAATCTTGCATTCTTGCATGCAATCTTGTGTTTATTCTTGCATTCTTGCATGCAACCTTGCATTCTTTCAGCCTTGCTTGCATTCTTGCAATCTTGCATGCATTATTGTTTGCATTCATGCATGCATTCTTGCATGCGTCCTTGCATTCTTTCTTGCATTCTGTCTGGCATTCTTGCATTCCTGCATGCATACTTGCATTCCTGTTTGCATTCTTGGTTGCATTCCTGACTTCTTGCTTGCATTCTTGCATTCTCGCATACATTCTTCCATTCTTGCTTGCATTCTTGCATTCTTGCATACTTTCTTGCATGCATTCTTGCATTCTTGCTTGCATTGTTGCAATCTCTCATGCATTCTTGCATTATTGCTTCCATTCTTGCATGCATTCCTGCATGTATTCTGGCATCCGTGCCTGCATTCTTGCATTCCTGCTTGCTTTCTTGCATTCTTGATTCCATTCTTGCATGCACTCTTGCTGTCTTGCTTGCATTCTTCCATTCTTGCATTCTTGCTTGCATTCCTGCATTTTGCTTGAATTCTTCCATACATTCATTTGTTCTTGCAGTCTTGTTTGCATTGTTGCATTCTTAGATTAATGCTTGCGTTATTGCATTCTTTCTTACATTCTTGCAAACTTGCATGCATTCTTGCATGCATTCTTGCCTGCATTCTTGCATTCCTGCGTTCTTGCATTCCTGCATTCACGCATGCGTTCTTGCATTCTTGCATGCAATCTTGCATGCATTCTTGATTTGTTGGATTCTTTCTTGCATTCTTGCTTGCATTCTTGCATTCTCGCATGCTTTCTTGCATTCTTTAATTCTTGCATGCATTCTTGCATTCTTGTTTGCATTCTTGCTTGCATTCATGCATTCTTGCCTGCATTCTTGCATACAATCTTGCATTCTTGCTGCCATTTCATCCATTCTTGCATTCCTGCATGCTTGCTTGCATTCTTGCATACACTCTTGCATTTTTTCTTGCATTCTTGCAATCTTGCATGCATTCTTGCATACATTCTTGCTTGCATTCATCCATTCTTGATTTCCTGCTTGCATTCTTGCATGCATTATTCCATTCTTTCTTGCATTCTTTTTTGCATTCCTCCATTCTTGCTTGCGTGCTAGCATTCTTGCTTGCATTTTAGCTTGCATTCTTGCATTCTTGCTTGCATTCTTGCTTTGTTGGATCCTTGATTGATTTCTTGCATGCATTCCTGCTTGCATTGTTGCATTCTCGCATGCATTCTTGCACACTTGCTTGAATTCTTGCTTGTATTCTTGCATGCAGTCTTGCAATCTTGCATGCATTATTGCATACATTCTTGCTTGCATTAATCCATTCTTACATTCCTGCTTGCATTCTTGCATGCATTCTTCCATTCTATCTTGCATTCTTTTTTGCATTCTTGCTTGCGTGCTAGCATTCTTGCTTGCATTTTTGCTTCCATTCTTGCATTCTTGCTTTCATTCTTGTTTTGTTCGATTCTTGCTTGCATTCCTGCATGCATTCTTGCATTCTTGCATGCATTCTTGCTGTCTTGCTTGCATTCTTTTCCTTGCATTTCTGAATTCTTGCTTGCATTCTTGCATTCACGCACGCAGTCTTGCATTCTTTCTTGCATTCTTGCTTGCATTCTTGCATGCGTTCTTGCGTGCGCTCTTGCGTTCATTCTTGCATGCATTCTTGCTTCCGTTCTGTCATTCTTGCATGCATTCTTGCATTACTGCATTTTTGCTTGCATTCTAGCATCCTCGCATGCATTCTTGCATTCATGCTTGCATTCTTGCATTGTTGCTTGCAAAGTTGCATGCATTCTTGTGTTCCTATTTGCATTCTTGTTTGCATTCCTGCATTCCTGCATTCTTGCTTACATTATTGGTGTGTTTTGGAGTGAGTGTTTAGGAGTGTTCTTGCATTCTTGCTTGCATTCTTTCTAGCTTTCTTGCATTCTGGCTTCCATTCTTGCATTCTTGCTTGCATTCGTCCATTCTTGCATTCTTGCATGCATTCTTGCATTCTTGCTTGCATTCATGTATTCTTGCATGCATTCTTGCATTCTTGTGTACAATCTTGTATTTTGCTTTCATTCTTCCATTCTTGCATTCTTACATTCTTGCTTGCATTCTTGCATTCATGCTTGCATTCTTGCATACCTTCTTGCATTTTTTCTTGCATACTTGCAGTCTTGCATTCTAGCATTCTTGCTTGCATTATTGCGTGATTTCCTGCATTCTTGCTTGCATGCATTTTTTGCATTCCTGTGCATTCTTACATGTATTCTGGCATCATTGCGTGCATTCTTGCATTCTTGCTTGCATTCTTTCTTGCATGCAATCTTGCATTCTTTCTTGCATTCTTGCATGCAGCCTTGCAATCTTTCTTGCATTCTTGCTTGCACTCTTGCAATCTTGCATGCATCCTTGCATGCATTCTTGCATTCTTGCACTCTTGCTTACATTCTAGCAATCTTGTAAGCAATCTTGCATGCATTCTTGCATTGTTTCATTCTTGCTTGCATTCTTGTCTGCGTTATTGCATTCTTGCGTGCATTCATGCATTCTCGCATGCATTATTGCATGCATTCTTACATTATTGAATGCATTCTTGCTTGCATTATTCCATTCTTGCATTCTTGCTTGCATTCTTGCATTCTTGTTTGCATTCTTGCATTCCTGCATTCTTGCTTGCGTGCTGGCATTCTTGCTTGCATTTTTGCTTGCATTCTTGCTTGCTTTCTTGCATTCTTGCTTGCATTCTTGCATTGTTGAATTTTTGCTTATATTTTAGCAATCTTGCATGCATTCTTGCATTCTTGCTTGCTTGCATGCTTGCCTGCGTTCTTGCATTCTTGCATTCATTCTTGCATTCTCGCATGCATTCTTGCATGCACTCTTACAATATTGAATGCATCATTGCATGCATTATTGCTTGCATTATTCCATTCTTGCATTCTTGCTTGCATTCTTGCTTGCTTTCTTGCATTCTTTCTTTCATTCTTGTTTGCATTCTTGCATTTCTGCATGATTGCTTGCATGTTAGCATTCTTGCTTGAATTTGTGCTTGCATTCTTGCTTGCTTTCTTGCATTCTTGATTGCATTATTGCATTGCTGGATTTTTGCTTGCATTCTTACATTCTTGCATGCATTCTTGCATTCTTGAGTGCATTCTTGCATGCTTTATTGCAATCTTGCATGCAATCTTGCATGTATTCTTGCATGCATTCTTTCATTGTTGCTTGCATTCTTGCATGCATTCCTGCATTCTTGCTTGCATTCTTGCATGCATTCTTGCTAGCATTCTTGCAAGCATTCTTGCATTCTTGCTTGCGTTCTTGCACTCTTGCATGCATAGAAACTTGACATATAGAAGATAGGAGCAGGAGTAGGTCATACGGGGTCTTGCGCCTGCTCCATCATTGGATGAGTTCATGCATGCATGCATTCTTGCTTGCATTCTTTAATGTATTCTTGCTTGCGTTCATCCATTCTTGCATGCATTCTTGCTTGCATTCATGTATTCTTGCATGCATTCTTGCATTCTTGTGTACAATCTTGTATTTTGCTTTCATTCTTCCATTCTTGCATTCTTACATTCTTGCTTGCATTCTTGCATTATTGCATGCATTCTTGCGTGCATTCCTGCATTCTTGCTTGCATGCATTCTTGCATTCCTGTGCATTCTTACATGTATTCTGGCATCATTGCATGCATTCTTGCATTCTTGCAGGCAATCTTGCATTCATTCTTGCATTCCTGCATGCAGCCTTGCAATCTTTCTTGCATTCTTGCTTGCACTCTTGCAATCTTGCATACATTCTTGCATGCATTCTTGCATTCTTGCACTCTTGCTTACATTCTAGCACTCTTGTAAGCAATCTTGCATGCATTCTTGCATTTTTCATTCTTGCTTGCATTCTTGCCTGCGTTATTGCATTCTTGCGTGCATTCATGCATTCTCGCATGCATTATTGCATGCATTCTTACATTATTGAATGCATTCTTGCTTGCATTATTCAATTCTTGCATACTTGCTTGCATTCTTGCATGCAATCTTGCATTCTTTCTTGCATTCTTGCATGCAGCATTGCAATCTTTCTTGCATTCTTGCATTCTTGCTTGCACTCTTGCAATCTTGCATGCATTCTTTCATTCTTGCACTCTTGCTTTCAATCTAGCAATCTTGTAATCAATCTTGCATGCATTCTTGCATTTTTCATTCTTGCTTGCATTATTGCCTGCGTTATTGCATTCTTGCGTGCATTCATGCATTCTCGCATGCATTATTGCATGCATTCTTACATTATTGAATGCATTCTTGCTTGCATTATTCCATTCTTGCATTCTTGCTTGCTTTCTTGCATTCTTGCTTGCATTCTTGCAGTCTTGTTTGCATTCTTGCATGCATTCTTGCTTGCATTCTTGCATGCATTCTTGCAGTCTTGCTTGCATTCTTTCATTCTTACATTCTTGCATTCTTGCTTGCATTCTTGCATTTTTGCTTGAATTCTTTCATACATTCATTTGTTCTTGCATTCTTGTTTGCATTGTTGCATTCTTAGATTCTTGCTTGCACTCTTGCATTATTTCTTGCATTCTTGCATTCCTGCATGCATTCTTGCATTCTTGCTTGGATTATTGAATTATTGGTTGCATTCCTGAATTCTTGCTTGCATTCTTGCATTCTCGCATATATTCTTGCATTCTTGCTTCATTCTTGCTATCTTGCATGCAATCGTGCTTACATTCTTGCATGCATTCTTGCATGCATTCTTACATTCTTGCTTGCATTCTTGCATTCTTACATTCTTGCTTGCATTCTTGCTTACCTTCTTGCATTCTTGCATGCATTCGTGCATTCTTGAATTCTTGCTTGCATTCTTTCTCTTTTTCTTGCATTCTGTCTATCTTTCTTGCAATCTTGCATGCATTCTTGCTTGCATTCTTTCTTTCTTTCTTGCAGCCCTGCATGCCTTCTTGCACTCTTACTTGCAGTCTTGCATTCTTGCTTGCATTCTAGCTTGCAGACTTGCATGCATTCTTGCAGTCTTGCATGCAATCTTGCATTCTTGCATGCAATCTTGTGTTTATTCTTGCATTCTTGCATGCAACCTTGCATTCTTTCTTGCATTCTTTCAGCCTTGCTTGCATTCTTGTAATCTTACATGCATTCTTGTTTGCATTCATGCATGCATTCTTGCATGCGTCCTTGCATTCTTTCTTGCATTCTGTCTGGCATTCTTGCATTCCTGCATGCATACTTGCATTCCTGTTTGCATTCTTGGTTGCATTCCTGACTTCTTGCTTGCATTCTTGCATTCTCGCATACATTCTTCCATTCTTGCTTGCATTCTTGCATACTTTCTTGCATGCATTCCTGCATTCTTCAATGCATTCTTGCAGTCTTGCTTGCATTCTTCCATTCTTGCATTCTTGCTTGCATTCTTGCATTCTTGCTTGAATTCTTGCATACATTCATTTGTTCTTGCATTCTTGCTTGCATTCTTTAATGTATTCTTGCTTGTGTTCATCCATTCTTGCATGCATTCTTGCATTCTTGCTTGCATTCATGTATTCTTGCATGCATTCTTGCATTCTTGTGTACAATCCTGTATTTTGCTTTCATTCTTCCATTCTTGCATTCTTACATTCTTGCTTGCATTCTTGCATTCATGCTTGCATTCTTGCATAATTTCTTGCATTTTTTCTTGCATTCTTGCACTCTTGCATTCTAGCATTCTTGCTTGCATTATTGCATGCATTCTTGCATTCTTGCGTGGATTCCTGCATTCTTGCTTGCATGCATTCTTGCATTCCTGTGCATTCTTACATGTATTCTGGCATCATTGCATGCATTCTTGCATTCTTGCTTGCATTCTTTCTTGCATTCTTGCATGCAGCCTTGCAATCTTTCTTACATTCTTGCATTCTTGCTTGCACTCTTGCAATATTGCATGCATTCTTGCATGCATTCTTGCACTCTTGCTTACATTCTAGCACTCTTGTAAGCAATCTTGCATGCATTCTTGCATTGTTCATTCTTGCTTGCATTCTTGCCTGCGTTATTGCATTCTTGCATGCATTCATACATTCTCGCATGCATTATTGCATGCATTCTTACATTATTGAATGCATTCTTGCTTGCATTATTCCATTCTTGCATTCCTGCTTGCATTCTTGCATTCTTGCTTGCATTCTTGCATTCTTATTTGCATTCTTGCATGCATTCTTTCTTGCATTCTTGCATGCATTCTTGCAGTCTTGCTTGCATTCTTCCATTCTTCCATTCTTGCATTCTTGCTTGCATTCTTGCATTTTTGCTTGAATTCTTGCATACATTCATTTGTTCTTGCATTCTCGTTTGCATTGTTGCATTCTTAGATTCTTGCTTGCATGCTTGCATTATTTCTTGCATTCTTGCATTCCTGCATGCATTCTTGCATTCTTGCTTGGATTATTGAATTATTGGTTGCATTCCTGAATTCTTGCTTGCATTCTTGCATTCTCGCATACATTCTTGCATTCACAGAAATCACAGAAACCCCACAGTGCAGATAGAGGCCATTTCGGCCCATCGAGCCTGCACCGACACATATCCCACCTGATCCCCGTAACCCCTACACCAACACATATCCCACCCTATCCCCGTAACCCCACGTATGTAATCCCCCTAACACTAAGGGTCAATTTATCATAGCCAATCAACCTAACCCGCACATCTTTGGGCTGTGGGAGGAAACCGGAGCACCCGGAGAAAACCCACGCAAACACGGGGAAAATGTGCAAACTCCACACAGACAGTCACCCGAGGCCGGATTCGAACCCGGGTCCCTGGCGCTGTGAGGCAACAGTGCTAACCACTATGCCACCATGCTGCCCCATTCTTGCTATCTTGCATGCATTCTTGCTCGCATTCTTGCATGCATTCTTGCATGCATTCTTACATTATTGAATGCATTCTTGCATGCATTATTGCTTGCGTTATTCCATTCTTGCATTCTTGCTTTCATTCTTGCTTGCGTTCTTGCATTATTTCTTGCATTCTTGTTTGCATTGTTGCATTCTTGCTTGCATTCTTGCATGCATTCTTGCATTCTAGCTTGCATTTGTCCATTCTTGCATGCTTCCATTCTTACTTGCATCCTTGCATGCATTCTTGCATGCTAGCTTGCATTCGTCCATTCTTACTTGCATTCTTGCATGCATTCTTGTATTATTTCTTGCATTCTTGTTTGCATTATTGCATTCTTGCTTGCATTCTTGCATTCTTGCTTGAGTGTTTTGGAGTGAGTGTTTTGGTGTTTTTTGGAGTGTTTGTTTTGGACTAAATGTCTTGGAGTAAGTGCTCTGGAGTGTTTTGGAGTGTGTGTTTTGGAGCGAGTGATATGGAGTGTGTGTTGTGGAGTGTTTTGGAGTGAGTGTTTTGGAGTGAGTGTTATGGAGTGTTTTGGAGTGTGTGTTTTGGAGTGTTTTGGAGTGAGTGTTTTGGAGTGTTCTTGCATTCTTGCATGCATTCTTGCATTCTTGCACTCTTGCTTTCATTCTAGCAATCTTGTAATCAATCTTGCATGCATTCTTGCATTTTTCATTCTTGCTTGCATTATTGCCTGCGTTATTGCATTCTTCCGTGCATTCATGCATTCTCGCATGCATTATTGCATGCATTCTTACATTATTGAATGCATTCTTGCTTGCATTATTCCATTCTTGCATTCTTGCTTGCATTCTTACATTCTTGCTTGCATTCTTGCATTCTTGTTTGCATTCTTGCATGCATTCTTGCTTGCATTCTTGCATGCATTCTTGCAGTCTTGCTTGCATTCTTCCATTCTTACATTCTTGCATTCTTGCTTGCATTCTTGCATTTTTGCTTGAATTCTTGCATACATTCATTTGTTCTTGCATTCTTGTTTGCATTGTTGCATTCTTAGATTCTTGCTTGCATTCTTGCATTATTTCTTGCATTCTTGCATTCCTGCATGCATTCTTGCATTCTTGCTTGGATTATTGAATTATTGGTTGCATTCCTGAATTCTTGCTTGCATTCTCGCATATATTCTTGCATTCTTGCTTCATTCTTGCTATCTTGCATGCATTCTTGCTTGCATTCTTGCATGCATTCTTGCATGCATTCTTGCATGCATTCTTACATTCTTGCTTGCATTCTTGCATTCTTACATTCTTGCTTGCATTCTTGCTTACCTTCTTGCATTCTTGCATGCATTCGTGCATTCGTGAATTCTTGCTTGCATTCTTTCTCTTTTTCTTGCATTCTGTCTATCTTTCTTGCAATCTTGCATGCATTCTTGCTTGCATTCTTTCTTTCTTTCTTGCAGCCCTGCATGCCTTCTTGCACTCTTACTTGCAGTCTTGCATTCTTGCTTGTATTCTAGCTTGCAGACTTGCATGCATTCTTGCATTCTTGCATGCAACCTTGCATTCTTTCAGCCTTGCTTGCATTCTTGCAATCTTGCATGCATTCTTGTTTGCATTCATGCATGCATTCTTGCATGCGTCCTTGCATTCTTTCTTGCATTCTGTCTGGCATTCTTGCATTCCTGCATGCATACTTGCATTCCTGTTTGCATTCCTGACTTCTTGCTTGCTTTCTTGCATTCTCGCATACATTCTTCCATTCTTGCTTGCATTCTTGCATTCTTGCATACTTTCTAGCATGCATTCTTGCATTCTTGCTTGCATTGTTGCAATCTCTCATGCATTCTTGCATTCTTGCTTCCATTCTTGCATGCATTCCTGCATGTATTCTGGCATCCGTGCCTGCATTCTTGCATTCCTGCTTGCTTTCTTGCATTCTTGATTCCATTCTTGCATGCACTCTTGCTGTCTTGCTTGCATTTTTCCATTCTTGCATTCTTGCTTGCATTCCTGCATTTTGCTTGAATTCTTCCATACATTCATTTGTTCTTGCAGTCTTGTTTGCATTGTTGCATTCTTAGATTAATGCTTGCGTTATTGCATTCTTTCTTACATTCTTGCAATCTTGCATGCATTCTTGCATTCTTGCATGCATTCTTGCCTGCATTCTTGCATTCCTGCGTTCTTGCATTCCTGCATTCACGCATGCGTTCTTGAATTCTTGCATGCAATCTTGCATGCATTCTTGCTTTGTTGGATTCTTTCTTGCATTCTTGCTTGCATTCTTGCATTCTCGCATGCTTTCTTGCATTCTTTAATTCTTGCATGCATTCTTGCATTCTTGTTTGCATTCTTGCTTGCATTCATGCATTCTTGCCTGCATTCTTGCATACACTCTTGCATTCTTGCTGCCCTTTCATCCATTCTTGCATTCCTGCATGCTTGCTTGCATTCTTGCATACACTCTTGCATTTTTTCTTGCATTCTTGCAATCTTGCATGCATTCTTGCATACATTCTTGCTTGCATTCATCCATTCTTGATTTCCTGCTTACATTCTTGCATGCATTCTTCCATTCTTTCTTGCATTCTTTTTTGCATTCCTGCAGTCTTGCTTGCGTGCTAGCATTCTTGCTTGCATTTTAGCTTGCATTCTTGCATTCTTGCTTGCATTCTTGCTTTGTTGGATTCTTGATTGATTTCGTGCATGCATTCTTGCTTGCATTGTTGCATTCTCGCATGCATTCTTGCATTCTTGCTTGAATTCTTGCTTGTATTCTTGCATGCAGTCTTGCAATCTTGCATGCATTCGTGCATACATTCTTACTTGCATTAATCCATTCTTACATTCCTGCTTGCATTCTTGCATGCATTCTTCCATTCTATCTTGCATTCTTTTTTGCATTCTTGCTTGCGTGCTAGCATTCTTGCTTGCATTTTTGCTTCCATTCTTGCATTCTTGCTTTCATTCTTGTTTTGTTCGATTCTTGCTTGCATTCCTGCATGCATTCTTGCTTGCATTGTTGCATTCTCGCATGCATAGTTGCATTTTTGCTTGCTTTCTTGATTGCATTCTTGCATGCATTCTTGCTGTCTTGCTTGCATTCTTTTCCTTGCATTTCTGAGTTCTTGCTTGCATTCTTGCATTCACGCATGCAGTCTTGCATTCTTTCTTGCATTCTTGCATGCATTCTTGCATTACTGCATTTTTGCTTGCATTCTTGCATCCTCGCATGCATTCTTGCATTCATGCTTGCATTCTTGCATTGTTGCTTGCAAAGTTGCATGCATTCTTGTGTTCCTATTTGCATTCTTGTTTGCATTCCTGCATTCCTGCATTCTTGCTTGCATTATTGGTGTGTTTTGGAGTGAGTGTTTAGGAGTGTTCTTGCATTCTTGCTTGCATTCTTTCTAGCTTTCTTGCATTCTGGCTTCCATTCTTGCATTCTTGCTTGCATTCGTCCATTCTTGCATTCTTGCATGCATTCTTGCATTCTTGCTTGCATTCATGTATTCTTGCATGCATTCTTGCATTCTTGTGTACAATCTTGTATTTTGCTTTCATTCTTCCATTCTTGCATTCTTACATTCTTGCTTGCATTCTTGCATTCATGCTTGCATTCTTGCATACCTTCTTGCATTTTTTCTTGCATACTTGCACTCTTGCATTCTAGCATTCTTGCTTGCATTATTGCATGCATTGTTGCGTGCATTCCTGCATTCTTGCTTGCATGCATTTTTTGCATTCCTGTGCATTCTTACATGTATTCTGGCATCATTGCGTGCATTCTTGCATTCTTGCTTGCATTCTTGCATTCTTGATTCCATTCTTGCATGCACTCTTGCTGTCTTGCTTGCATTTTCCCATTCTTGCATTCTTGCTTGCATTCCTGCATTTTGCTTGAATTCTTCCATACATTCATTTGTTCTTGCAGTCTTGTTTGCATTGTTGCATTCTTAGATTAATGCTTGCGTTATTGCATTCTTTCTTACATTCTTGCAATCTTGCATGCATTCTTGCATTCTTGCATGCATTCTTGCCTGCATTCTTGCATTCCTGCGTTCTTGCATTCCTGCATTCACGCATGCGTTCTTGAATTCTTGCATGCAATCTTGCATGCATTCTTGCTTTGTTGGATTCTTTCTTGCATTCTTGCTTGCATTCTTGCATTCTCGCATGCTTTCTTGCATTCTTTAATTCTTGCATGCATTCTTGCATTCTTGTTTGCATTCTTGCTTGCATTCATGCATTCTTGCCTGCATTCTTGCATACACTCTTGCATTCTTGCTGCCATTTCATCCATTCTTGCATTCCTGCATGCTTGCTTGCATTCTTGCATACACTCTTGCATTTTTCTTGCATTCTTGCAATCTTGCATGCATTCTTGCATACATTCTTGCTTGCATTCATCCATTCTTGATATCCTGCTTACATTCTTGCATGCATTCTTCCATTCTTTCTTGCATTCTTTTTTGCATTCCTGCATTCTTGCTTGCGTGCTAGCATTCTTGCTTGCATTTTAGCTTGCATTCTTGCATTCTTGCTTGCATTCTTGCTTTGTTGGATTCTTGATTGATTTCTTGCATGCATTCTTGCTTGCATTGTTGCATTCTCGCATGCATTCTTGCATTCTTGCTTGAATTCTTGCTTGTATTCTTGCATGCAGTCTTGCAATCTTGCATGCATTCGTGCATACATTCTTACTTGCATTAATCCATTCTTACATTCCTGCTTGCATTCTTGCATGCATTCTTCCATTCTATCTTGCATTCTTTTTTGCATTCTTGCGTGCATTCATGCATTCTCGCATGCATTATTGCATGCATTCTTACATTATTGAATGCATTCTTGCTTGCATTATTCCATTCTTGCATACTTGCTTGCATTCTTGCATGCAATCTTGCATTCTTTCTTGCATTCTTGCATGCAGCCTTGCAATCTTTCTTGCATTCTTGCATTCTGGCTTGCACTCTTGCAACCTTGCATGCATTCTTGCATGCATTCTTGCACTCTTGCTTTCATTCTAGCAATCTTGTAAGCAATCTTGCATGCATTCTTGCATTTTTTCATTCTTGCTTGCATTATTGCCTGCGTTATTGCATTCTTGCGTGCATTCATGCATTCTCGCATGCATTATTGCATGCATTCTTACATTATTGAATGCATTCTTGCTTGCATTATTCCATTCTTGCATTCTTGCTTGCATTCTTGTTTGCATTCTTGCATGCATTCTTGCTTGCATTCTTGCATGCATTCTTGCAGTCTTGCTTGCATTCTTCCATTCTTCCATTCTTGCATTCTTGCTTGCATTCTTGCATTTTTGCTTGAATTCTTGCATACATTCATTTGTTCTTGCATTCTTGTATGCATTGTTGCATTCTTAGATTCTTGCTTGCATTCTTGCATTATTTCTTGCATTCTTGCATTCCTGCATGCATTCTTGCATTCTTGCTTGGATTATTGAATTATTGGTTGCATTCCTGAATTCTTGCTTGCATTCTTGCATTCTCGCATACATTCTTGCATTCTTGCTTCATTCTTGCTATCTTTCATGCATTCTTGCTTGCATTCTTGCATGCATTCTTGCATGCATTCTTGCATTCTAGCTTGCATTCTTGCATTCTTACATTCTTGCTTACCTTCTTGCATTCTTGCATGCATTCGTGCATTCTTGCATGCATTCTTGAATTCTTGCTTGCATTCTTTCTTTTTTCTTGCATTCTGTCTAACTTTCTTGCAATCTTGCATGCATTCTTGCATTCTTGCTTGCATTCTAGCTTGCAGACTTGCATTCTTGCATGCAATCTTGTGTTTTTTCTTGCATTCTTGCATGCAACCTTGCATTCTTGCATCCTTGCAATCTTGCTTGCAATTTTGCAATCTTGCATGCATTCTTGCATTCTTGTTCGCATTCATGCATGTATTCTTGCGTGCGTTCTTGCATTCTTTCTTGCATTCTGTCTGGCATGCTTGCATTCCTGCATGCATACTTGCATTCCTGCTTGCATTCTTGGTTGCATTCCTGAATTCTTGCTTGCATTCTTGCATACATTCTTGCATTCTTGCTTGCATTCTTGCATGCTTTCATGCATTCTTGCATGCATTCCTGCATTCTTCAATGCATTCTTGCAGTCTTGCTTGCATTCTTCCATTCTTGCATTCTTGCTTGAATTCTTGCATACATTCATTTGTTCTTGCATTCTTGTTTGCATTGTTTCATTCTTAGATTCTTGCTTGCGTTCTTGCATTCTTTCTTGCTTGCATGCATTCTTGCCTGCGTTCTTACATTCTCGCATGCGTTCTTGCATTCTTGCATGCAGTCTTGCAATCTTGCATGCATTCTTGCATGCTTTCTTGCTTGCATTAATCCATTCTGACATTCCTGCTTGCATTCTTGCATTCTTTCTTGCATTCCTGCATTCTTGCTTACGTGCTAGCATTCTTGCTTGCATGCTTGCATGCATTCTTGCATTCTTGCTTGCATTGTTGCAATCTCTCATGCATTCTTGCATTCTTGCTTCCATTCTTGCATGCATTCCTGCATGTATTCTGGCATCCGTGCCTGCATTCTTGCATTCCTGCTTGCTTTCTTGCATTCTTTCTTGCATTCTTGATTCAATTCTTGCATGCACTCTTGCTGTCTTGCTTGCATTCTTCCATTCTTGCATTCTTGCTTGCATTCCTGCATTTTGCTTGAATTCTTCCATACATTCATTTGTTCTTGCAGTCTTGTTTGCATTGTTGCATTCTTAGATTAATGCTTGCGTTATTGCATTCTTTCTTACATTCTTGCAATCTTGCATGCATTCTTGCATTCTTGCATGCATTCTTGCCTGCATTCTTGCATTCCTGCGTTCTTGCATTCCTGCATTCACGCATGCGTTCTTGCATTCTTGCATGCAATCTTGCATGCATTCTTGCATACATTCTTGCTTGCATTAATCCATTCTTACATTCCTGCTTGCATTCTTGCATGCATTCTTCCATTCTATCTTGCATTCTTTTTTGCATTCTTGCTTGCATTCTTGCATGCATTATTGCATGCATTCTTGCATGCATTCTTACATTCTTGCATTCTTGCTTGCATTCTTGCATTCTTACATTCTTGCTTGCATTCTTGCTTACCTTCTTGCATTCTTGCATGCATTCGTGCATTCTTGAATTCTTGCTTGCATTCTTTCTCTTTTTCTTGCATTCTGTCTATCTTTCTTGCTATCTTGCATGCATTCTTGCATTCTTGCTTGCATTCTTTCTTTCTTTCTTGCAGCCCTGCATGCCTTCTTGCACTCTTACTTGCAGTCTTGCATTCTTGCTTGCATTCTAGCTTGCAGACTTGCATGCAATCTTGCATTCTTGCATGCAATCTTGTGTTTATTTTTGCATTCTTGCATGCAACCTTGCATTCTTTCAGCCTTGCTTGTATTCTTGCAATCTTGCATGCATTCTTGTTTGCATTCATGCATGCATTCTTGCATGCGTCCTTGCATTCTTTCTTGCATTCTGTCTGGCATTCTTGCATTCCTGCATGCATACTTGCATTCCTGTTTGCATTCTTGGTTGCATTCCTGACTTCTTGCTTGCATTCTTGCATTCTCGCATACATTCTTCCATTCTTGCTTGCATTCTTGCATTCTTGCATACTTTCTTGCATGCATTCTTGCATTCTTGCTTGCATTGTTGCAATCTCTCATGCATTCTTGCATTCTTGCTTCCATTCTTGCATGCATTCCTGCATGTATTCTGGCATCCGTGCCTGCATTCTTGCATTCCTGCTTGCTTTCTTGCATTCTTGATTCCATTCTTGCATGCACTCTTGCTGTCTTGCTTGCATTCTTCCATTCTTGCATTCTTGCTTGCATTCCTGCATTTTGCTTGAATTCTTCCATACATTCATTTGTTCTTGCAGTCTTGTTTGCATTGTTGCATTCTTAGATTAATGCTTGCGTTATTGCATTCTTTCTTACATTCTTGCAATCTTGCATGCATTCTTGCTTTGTTGGATTCTTTCTTGCATTCTTGCTAGCATTCTTGCATTCTCGCATGCTTTCTTGCATTCTTTAATTCTTGCATGCATTATTGCATTCTTGTTTGCATTCTTGCTTGCATTCATGCATTCTTGCCTGCATTCTTGCATACAATCTTGCATTCTTGCTGCCATTTCATCCATTCTTGCATTCCTGCATGCTTGCTTGCATTCTTGCATACACTCTTGCATTTTTTCTTGCATTCTTGCAATCTTGCATGCATTCTTGCATACATTCTTGCTTGCATTCATCCATTCTTGATTTCCTGCTTGCATTCTTGCATGCATTCTTCCATTCTTTCTTGCATTCTTTTTTGCATTCCTGCATTCTTGCTTGCGTGCTAGCATTCTTGCTTGCATTTTAGCTTGCATTCTTGCATTCTTGCTTGCATTCTTGCTTTGTTGGATTCTTGATTGATTTCTTGCATGCATTCTTGCTTGCATGGTTGCATTCTCGCATGCATTCTTGCATTCTTGCTTGAATTCTTGCTTGTATTCTTGCATGCAGTCTTGCAATCTTGCATGCATTATTGCATACATTCTTGCTTGCATTAATCCATTCTTACATTCCTGCTTGCATTCTTGCATGCATTCTTCCATTCTATCTTGCATTCTTTTTTGCATTCTTGCTTGCGTGCTAGCATTCTTGCTTGCATTTTTGCTTCCATTCTTGCATTCTTGCTTTCATTCTTGTTTTGTTCGATTCTTGCTTGCATTCCTGCATGCATTCTTGCATTCTTGCTTGCATTGTTGCATTCTCGCATGCATAGTTGCATTTTTTGCTTGCATTCTTGATTGCACTCTTTCATGCATTCTTGCTGTCTTGCTTGCATTCTTTTCCTTGCATTTCTGAATTCTTGCTTGCATTCTTGCATTCACGCACGCAGTCTTGCATTCTTTCTTGCATTCTTGCTTGCATTCTTGCATGCGTTCTTGCGTGCGCTCTTGCGTTCATTCTTGCATGCATTCTTGCTTCCGTTCTTTCATTCTTGCATGCATTCTTGCATTACTGCATTTTTGCTTGCATTCTTGCATCCTCGCATGCATTCTTGCATTCATGCTTGCATTCTTGCATTGTTGCTTGCAAAGTTGCATGCATTCTTGTGTTCCTATTTACATTCTTGTTTGCATTCCTGCATTCCTGCATTCTTGCTTGCATTATTGGTGTGTTTTGGAGTGAGTGTTTAGGAGTGTTCTTGCATTCTTGCTTGCATTCTTGCATTCTTTCTAGCTATCTTGCATTCTGGCTTCCATTCTTGCATTCTTGCTTGCATTCGTCCATTCTTGCATTCTTGCATGCATTCTTGCATTCTTGCTTGCATTCATGTATTCTTGCATGCATTCTTGCATTCTTGTGTACAATCTTGTATTTTGCTTTCATTCTTCCATTCTTGCATTCTTACATTCTTGCTTGCATTCTTGCATTCATGCTTGCATTCTTGCATACCTTCTTGCATTTTTTCTTGCATTCTTGCACTCTTGCATTCTAGCATTCTTGCTTGCATTATTGCATGCATTGTTGCGTGCATTCCTGCATTCTTGCTTGCATGCATTTTTTGCATTCCTGTGCATTCTTACATGTATTCTGGCATCATTGCGTGCATTCTTGCATTCTTGCTTGCATTCTTTCTTGCATGCAATCTTGCATTCTTTCTTGCATTCTTGCATGCAGCCTTGCAATCTTTCTTGCATTCTTGCTTGCACTCTTGCAATCTTGCATGCATCCTTGCATGCATTCTTGCATTCTTGCACTCTTGCTTACATTCTAGCAATCTTGTAAGCAATCTTGCATGCATGCTTGCATTGTTTCATTCTTGCTTGCATTCTTGACTGCGTTATTGCATTCTTGCGTGCATTCATGCATTCTCGCATGCATTATTGCATGCATTCTTACATTATTGAATGCATTCTTGCTTGCATTATTCCATTCTTGCATTCTTGCATTGTTGAATTTTTGTTTATATTTTAGCAATCTTGCATGCATTCTTGCATTCTTGCTTGCTTGCATGCTTGCCTGCGTTCTTGCATTCTTGCATTCATTCTTGCATTCTCGCATGCATTCTTGCATGCATTCTTACAATATTGAATGCATCATTGCATGCATTATTGCTTGCATTATTCCATTCTTGCATTCTTGCTTGCATTCTTGCTTGCTTTCTTGCATTCTTTCTTGCATTCTTGTTTGCATTCTTGCATTTCTGCATGATTGCTTGCATGTTAGCATTCTTGCTTGAATTTGTGCTTGCATTCTTGCTTGCTTTCTTGCATTCTTGATTGCATTCTTGCATTGCTGGATTTTTGCTTGCATTCTTACATTCTTGCATGCATTCTTGCATTCTTGAGTGCATTCTTGCATGCTTTATTGCAATCTTGCATGCAATCTTGCATGTATTCTTGCATGCATTCTTTCATTGTTGCTTGCATTCTTGCATGCATTCCTGCATTCTTGCTTGCATTCTTGCATTCTTGCTTGCATTCTTGCTAGCATTCTTGCAAGCATTCTTGCATTCTTGCTTGCGTTCTTGCACTCTTGCATGCATAGAAACTTGAAATATAGAAGATAGGAGCAGGAGTAGGTCATACAGGGTCTTGCGCCTGCTCCATCATTGGATGAGTTCATGCATGCATGCATTCTTGCTTGCATTCTTTAATGTATTCTTGCTTGCGTTCATCCATTCTTGCATGCATTCTTGCATTCTTGCTTGCATTCTTGTATTCTTGCATGCATTCTTGCATTCTTGTGTACAATCTTGTATTTTGCTTTCATTCTTCCATTCTTGCATTCTTACATTCTTGCTTGCATTCTTGCATTCATGCTTGCATTCTTGCATAACTTCTTGCATTTTTTCTTGCATTCTTGCACTCTTGCATTCTAGCATTCTTGCTTGCATTATTGCATGCATTCTTGCGTGCATTCCTGCATTCTTGCTTGCATGCATTCTTGCATTCCTGTGCATTCTTACATGTATTCTGGCATCATTGCATGCATTCTTGCATTCTTGCTTGCATTGTTGCATGCAATCTTGCATTCTTTCTTGCATTCTTGCATGCAACCTTGCAATCTTTCTTGCATTCTTGCATTCTTGCTTGCACTCTTGCAATCTTGCATGCATTCTTGCATGCATTCTTGCATTCTTGCACTCTTGCTTTCATTCTAGCAATCTTGTAAGCAATCTTGCATGCATTCTTGCATTTTTCATTCTTGCTTGCATTATTGCCTGCGTTATTGCATTCTTGCGTGCATTCATGCATTCTCGCATGCATTATTGCATGCATTCTTACATTATTGAATGCATTCTTGCTTGCATTATTCCATTCTTGCATTCTTGCTTGCATTCTTGCATTCTTGCTTGAATTCTTGCATTCTTGTTTGCATTCTTGCATGCATTCTTGCTTGCATTCTTGCATGCATTCTTGCATGCATTCTTGCAGTCTTGCTTGCATTCTTCCATTCTTACATTCTTGCATTCTTGCTTGCATTCTTGCATTTTTGCTTGAATTCTTGCATACATTCATTTGTTCTTGCATTCTTGTTTGCATTGTTGCATTCTTAGATTCTTGCTTGCATGCTTGCATTATTTCTTGCATTCTTGCATTCCTGCATGCATTCTTGCATTCTTGCTTGGATTATTGAATTATTGGTTGCATTCCTTAATTCTTGCTTGCATTCTTGCATTCTCGCATACATTCTTGCATTCTTGCTTCATTCTTGCTATCTTGCATGCATTCTTGCTTGCATTCTTGCATGCATTCTTGCATGCATTCTTACATTCTTGCATTCTTGCTTGCATTCTTGCATTCTTACATTCTTGCTTGCATTCTTGCTTACCTTGTTGCATTCTTGCATGCATTCGTGCATTCTTGAATTCTTGCTTGCATTCTTTCTCTTTTTCTTGCATTCTGTCTATCTTTCTTGCAATCTTGCATGCATTCTTGCTTGCATTTTTTCTTTCTTTCTTGCAGCCCTGCATGCCTTCTTGCACTCTTACTTGCAGTCTTGCATTCTTGCTTGCATTCTAGCTTGCAGACTTGCATGCATTCTTGCAGTCTTGCATGCAATCTTGCATTCTTGCATGCAATCTTGTGTTTATTCTTGCATTCTTGCATGCAACCTTGCATTCTTTCTTGCATTCTTTCAGCCTTGCTTGCATTCTTGCATGCATTCTTGTTTGCTTTCATGCATGCATTCTTGCATGCGTCCTTGCATTCTTTCTTGCATTCTGTCTGGCATTCTTGCATTCCTGCATGCATACTTGCATTCCCGTTTGCATTCTTGGTTGCATTCCTGACTTCTTGCTTGCATTCTTGCATTCTCGCATACATTCTTCCTTTCTTGCTTGCATTCTTGCATTCTTGCATACTTTCTTGCATGCATTCCTGCATTCTTCAATGCATTCTTGCAGTCTTGCTTGCATTCTTCCATTCTTGCAATCTTGCTTGCATTCTTGCTTGAATTCTTGCATACATTCATTTGTTCTTGCATTCTTGCTTGCATTCTTTAATGTATTCTTGCTTGCGTTCATCCATTCTTGCATGCATTCTTGCTTGCATTCATGTATTCTTGCATGCATTCTTGCATTCTTGTGTACAATCTTGTATTTTGCTTTCATTCTTCCATTCTTGCATTCTTACATTCTTGCTTGCATTCTTGCATTCATGCTTGCATTCTTGCATAACTTCTTGCATTTTTTATTGCATTCTTGCACTCTTGCATTCTAGCTTGCATTATTGCATGCATTCTTGCGTGCATTCCTGCATTCTTGCTTGCATGCATTCTTGCATTCCTGTGCATTCTTACATGTATTCTGGCATCATTGCATGCATTCTTGCATTCTTGCATGCAATCTTGCATTCTTTCTTGCATTCTTGCATGCAACCTTGCAATCTTTCTTGCATTATTGCATTCTTGTTTGCACTCTTGCAATCTTGCATGCATTCTTGCATGCATTCTTGCACTCTTGCTTACATTCTAGCACTCTTGTAAGCAATCTTGCATGCATTCTTGCATTTTTCATTCTTGCTTGCATTCTTGCCTGCGTTATTACATACTTGCGTGCATTCATGCATTCTCGCATGCATTATTGCATGCATTCTTACATTATTGAATGCATTCTTGCTTGCATTATTCCATTCTTGCATTCTTGCTTGCATTCTTGCATGCAATCTTGCATTCTTACATGCAGCCCTGCAATCTTTCTCGCATTCTTGCATTCTTGCTTGCACTCTTGCAATCTTGCATGCATTCTTGCATGCATTCTTGCATTCTTGCACTCTTGCTTTCTTTCTAGCAATCGTGTAAGCAATCTTGCATGCATTCTTGCATTTTTTCATTCTTGCTTGCATTATTGCCTGCGTTATTGCATTCTTGCGTGCATTCATGCATTCTCGCATGCATTATTGCATGCATTCTTACATTATTGAATGCATTCTTGCTTGCATTATTCCATTCTTGCATTCTTGCTTGCATTCTTGCATTCTTGCTTGCATTCTTGTTTGCATTCTTGCATGCATTCTTGCAGTCTTGCTTGCATTCTTCCATTCTTCCATTCTTGCATTCTTGCTTGCATTCTTGCATTTTTGCTTGAATTCTTGCATACATTCATTTGTTCTTGCATTCTTGTATGCATTGTTGCATTCTTAGATTCTTGCTTGCATTCTTGCATTATTTCTTGCATTCTTGCATTCCTGCATGCATTCTTGCTTGGATTGTTGAATTATTGGTTGCATTCCTGAATTCTTGCTTGCATTCTTGCATTCTCGCATACATTCTTGCATTCTTGCTTCATTCTTGCTATCTTGCATGCATTCTTGCTGGCATTCTTGCATGCATTCTTGCATGCATTCTTACATTCTTGCATTCTTGCTTGCATTCTTGCATTCTTACATTCTTGCTTGCATTCTTGCTTACCTTCTTGCATTCTTGCATGCATTCGTGCATTCTTGAATTCTTGCTTGCATTCTTTCTCTTTTTCTTGCATTCTGTCTATCTTTCTTGCAATCTTGCATGCATTCTTGCATTCTTGCTTGCATTCTTTCTTTCTTTATTGCAGCCCTGCATGCCTTCTTGCACTCTTACTTGCAGTCTTGCATTCTTGCTTGCATTCTAGCTTGCAGACTTGCATGCATTCTTGCAGCCTTGCATGCAATCTTGCATTCAATCTTGTGTTTATTCTTGCATTCTTGCATGCAACCTTGCATTCTATCAGCCTTGCTTGCATTCTTGCAATCTTGCATGCATTCTTGTTTGCATTCATGCATGCATTCTTGCATGCGTCCTTGCATTCTGTCTGGCATTCTTGCATTCCTGCATGCATACTTGCATTCCTGTTTGCATTCTTGGTTGCATTCCTGACTTCTTGCTTGCATTCTTGCATTCTCGCATACATTCTTCCATTCTTGCTTGCATTCTTGCATTCTTGCATACTTTCTTGCATGCATTCTTGCATTCTTGCTTGCATTGTTGCAATCTCTCATGCATTCTTGCATTATTGCTTCCATTCTTGCATGCATTCCTGCATGTATTCTGGCATCCGTGCCTGCATTCTTGCATTCCTGCTTGCTTTCTTGCATTCTTGATTCCATTCTTGCATGCACTCTTGCTGTCTTGCTTGCATTCTTCCATTCTTGCATTCTTGCTTGCATTCCTGCATTTTGCTTGAATTCTTCCATACATTCATTTGTTCTTGCAGTCTTGTTTGCATTGTTGCATTCTTAGATTAATGCTTGCGTTATTGCATTCTTTCTTACATTCTTTCAATCTTGCATGCATTCTTGCATTCTTGCATGCATTCTTGCCTGCATTCTTGCATTCCTGCGTTCTTGCATTCCTGCATTCACGCATGCGTTCTTGAATTCTTGCATGCAATCTTGCATGCATTCTTGCTTTGTTGGATTCTTTCTTGCATTCTTGCTTGCATTCTTGCATTCTCGCATGCTTTCTTGCATTCTTTAATTCTTGCATGCATTCTTGCATTCTTGTTTGCATTCTTGCTTGCATTCATGCATTCTTGCCTGCATTCTTGCATACACTCTTGCATTCTTGCTGCCATTTCATCCATTCTTGCATTCCTGCATGCTTGCTTGCATTCTTGCATACACTCTTACATTTTTTCTTGCATTCTTGCAATCTTGCATGCATTCTTGCATACATTCTTGCTTGCATTCATCCATTCTTGATTTCCTGCTTACATTCTTGCATGCATTCTTCCATTCTTTCTTGCATTCTTTTTTGCATTCCTGCATTCTTGCTTGCGTGCTAGCATTCTTGCTTGCATTTTAGCTTGCATTCTTGCATTCTTGCTTGCATTTTTGCTTTGTTGGATTCTTGATTGATTTCTTGCATGCATTCTTGCTTGCATTGTTGCATTCTCGCATGCATTCTTGCATTCTTGCTTGAATTCTTGCATGCAGTCTTGCAATCTTGCATGCATTCTTGCATACATTCTTGCTTGCATTAATCCATTCTTACATTCCTTCTTGCATTCTTGCATGCATTCTTCCATTCTATCTTGCATTCTTTTTTGCATTCTTGCTGGCGTGCTAGCATTCTTGCTTGCATTTTTGCTTCCATTCTTGCATTCTTGCTTTCATTCTTGTTTTGTTCGATTCTTGCTTGCATTCCTGCATGCATTCTTGCATTCTTGCTTGCATTGTTGCATTCTCGCATGCATAGTTGCATTTTTTGCTTGCATTCTTGATTGCCTTCTTGCATGCATTCTTGCTGTCTTGCTTGCATTCTTTTCCTTGCATTTCTGAATTCTTGCTTGCATTCTTGCATTCACGCACGCAGTCTTGCATTCTATCTTGCATTCTTGCTTGCATTCTTGCATGCATTCTTGCATGCGTTCTTGCGTGCGCTCTTGCGTTCATTCTTGCATGCATTCTTGCTTCCGTTCTTTCATTCTTGCATGCATTCTTGCATTACTGCATTTTTGCTTGCATTCTTGCATCCTCGCATGCATTCTTGCATTCATGCTTGCATTCTTGCATTGTTGCTTGCAAAGTTGCATGCATTCTTGTGTTCCTATTTGCATTCTTGTTTGCATTCCTGCATTCCTGCATTCTTGCTTGCATTATTGGTGTGTTTTGGAGTGAGTGTTTAGGAGTGTTCTTGCATTCTTGCTTGCATTCTTGCATTCTTTCTAGCTTTCTTGCATTCTGGCTTCCATTCTTGCATTCTTGCTTGCATTCGTCCATTCTTGCATTCTTGCATGCATTCTTGCTTGCATTCATGTATTCTTGCATGCATTCTTGCATTCTTGTGTACAATCTTGTATTTTGCTTTCATTCTTCCATTCTTGCATTCTTACATTCTTGCTTGCATTCTTGCATTCATGCTTGCATTCTTGCATACCTTCTTGCATTTTTTCTTGCATTCTTGCACTCTTGCATTCTAGCATTCTTGCTTGCATTATTGCATGCATTGTTGCGTGCATTCCTGCATTCTTGCTTGCATGCATTTTTTGCATTCCTGTGCATTCTTACATGTATTCTGGCATCATTGCGTGCATTCTTGCATTCTTGCTTGCATTCTTTCTTGCATGCAATCTTGCATTCTTTCTTGCATTCTTGCATGCAGCCTTGCAATCTTTCTTGCATTCTTGCTTGCACTCTTGCAATCTTGCATGCGTCCTTGCATGCATTCTTGCATTCTTGCACTCTTGCTTACATTCTAGCAATTTTGTAAGCAATCTTGCATGCATTCTTGCATTGTTTCATTCTTGCTTGCATTCTTGTCTGCGTTATTGCATTCTTGCGTGCATTCATGCATTCTCGCATGCATTATTGCATGCATTCTTACATTATTGAATGCATTCTTGCTTGCATTATTCCATTCTTGCATTCTTGTTTGCATTCTTGCATTCCTGCATTCTTGCTTGCGTGCTGGCATTCTTGCTTGCATTTTTGCTTGCATTCTTGCTTGCTTTCTTGCATTCTTGCTTGCATTCTTGCATTGTTGAATTTTTGCTTATATTTTAGCAATCTTGCATGCATTCTTGCATTCTTGCTTGCTTGCATGCTTGCCTGCGTTCTTGCGTTCTTGCATTCATTCTTGCATTCTCGCATGCATTCTTGCATGCATTCTTACAATATTGAATGCATCATTGCATGCATTATTGCTTGCATTATTCCATTCTTGCATTCTTGCTTGCATTCTTGCTTGCTTTCTTGCATTCTTTCTTGCATTCTTGTTTGCATTCTTGCATTTCTGCATGATTGCTTGCATGTTAGCATTCTTGCTTGAATTTGTGCTTGCATTCTTGCTTGCTTTCTTGCATTCTTGATTGCATTCTTGCATTGCTGGATTTTTGCTTGCATTCTTACATTCTTGCATGCATTCTTGCATTCTTGAGTGCATTCTTGCATGCTTTATTGCAACCTTGCATGCAATCTTGCATGTATTCTTGCATGCATTCTTTCATTGTTGCTTGCATTCTTGCATGCATTCCTGCATTCTTGCTTGCATTCTTGCATTCTTGCTTGCATTCTTGCTAGCATTCTTGCAAGCATTCTTGCATTCTTGCTTGCGTTCTTGCACTCTTGCATGCATAGAAACTTGAAATATAGAAGATAGGAGCAGGAGTAGGTCATACGGGGTCTTGCGCCTGCTCCATCATTCGATGAGTTCATGCATGCATGCATTCTTGCTTGCATTCTTTAATGTATTCTTGCTTGCGTTCATCCATTCTTGCATGCATTTTTGCATTCTTGCTTGCATTCATGTATTCTTGCATGCATTCTTGCATTCTTGTGTACAATCTTGTATTTTGCTTTCATTCTTCCATTCTTGCTTTCTTACATTCTTGCTTGCATTCTTGCATGCATTCTTGCATTCTTGTGTACAATCTTGTATTTTGCTTTCATTCTTCCATTCTTGCTTTCTTACATTCTTGCTTGCATTCATGTATTCTTGCATGCATTCTTGCATTCTTGTGTACAATCTTGTATTTTGCTTTCATTCTTCCATTCTTGCATTCTTACATTCTTGCTTGCATTCTTGCATTCATGCTTGCATTCTTGCATAATTTCTTGCATTTTTTCTTGCATTCTTGCACTCTTGCATTCTAGCATTATTGCTTGCATTATTGCATGCATTCTTGCATTCTTGCGTGCATTCCTGCATTCTTGCTTGCATGCATTCTTGCATTCCTGTGCATTCTTACATGTATTCTGGCATCATTGCATGCATTCTTGCATTCTTGCTTGCATTCATTCTTGCATTCTTGCATGCCGCCTTGCAATCTTTCTTGCATTCTTGCATTCCTGCTTGCACTCTTGCAATCTTGCATGCATTCTTGCATGCATTCTTGCACTCTTGCTTACATTCTAGCACTCTTGTAAGCAATCTTGCATGCATTCTTGCATTGTTCATTCTTGCTTGCATTCTTGCCTGCGTTATTGCATTCTTGCATGCATTCATACATTCTCGCATGCATTATTGCATGCATTCTTACATTATTGAATGCATTCTTGCTTGCATTATTCCATTCTTGCATTCCTGCTTGCATTCTTGCATTCTTTCTTGCATTCTTATTTGCATTCTTGCATGCATTCTTTCTTGCATTCTTGCATGCATTCTTGCAGTCTTGCTTGCATTCTTCCATTCTTCCATTCTTGCATTCTTGCTTGCATTCTTGCATTTTTGCTTGAATTCTTGCATACATTCATTTGTTCTTGCATTCTCGTTTGCATTGTTGCATTCTTAGATTCTTGCTTGCATTCTTGCATTATTTCTTGCATTCTTGCATTCCTGCATGCATTCTTGCATTCTTGCTTGGATTACTGAATTATTGGTTGCATTCCTGAATTCTTGCTTGCATTCTTGCATTCTCGCATACATTCTTGCATTCTTGCTTCATTCTTGCTATCTTGCATGCATTCTTGCTCGCATTCTTGCATGCATTCTTACATTATTGAATGCATTCTTGCATGCATTATTGCTTGCGTTATTCCATTCTTGCATTCTTGCTTTCATTCTTGCTTGCGTTCTTGCATTATTTCTTGCATTCTTGTTTGCATTGTTGCATTCTTGCTTGCATTCTTGCATGCATTCTTGCATTCTAGCTTGCATTTGTCCATTCTTGCATGCTTCCATTCTTACTTGCATCCTTGCATGCATTCTTGCATGCTAGCTTGCATTCGTCCATTCTTGCATGCTTCCATTCTTACTTGCATTCTTGCATGCATTCTTGTATTATTTCTTCCATTCTTGTTTGCATTATTGCATTCTTGCTTGCATTCTTGCATTCTTGCTTGAGTGTTTTGGAGTGAGTGTTTTGGTGTTTTTTGGAGTGTTTGTTTTGGACTAAATGTCTTGGAGTAAGTGCTCTGGAGTGTTTTGGAGTGTGTGTTTTGGAGCGAGTGATATGGAGTGTGTGTTGTGGAGTGTTTTGGAGTGAGTGTTATGGAGTGTTTTGGAGTGTGTGTTTTGGAGTGTTTTGGAGTGAGTGTTTTGGAGTGTTCTTGCATTCTTGCTTGCATTCTTGCATGCATTCATGCATTCTTGCTGGCATTCTTGCATTCATTCTTGCATTCTTGCATGCATTCCTGCATGTATTCTGGCATCCTTGCATGCATTATGCATTCTTGCTTGCATTCTTGCATTCTTTCTAGCTTTCTTGCATTCTGGCTTCCATTCTTGCATTCTTGCTTGCATTCTTCCATTCTTGCATTCTTGCATGCATTCTTGCATTCTTGCTTGCATTCATGTATTCTTGCATGCATTCTTTCATTGTTGCTTGCATTCTTGCATGCATTCCTGCATTCTTGCTTGCATTCTTGCATTCTTGCTTGCATTCTTGCTAGCATTCTTGCAAGCATTCTTGCATTCTTGCTTGCGTTCTTGCACTCTTGCATGCATAGAAACTTGAAATATAGAAGATAGGAGCAGGAGTAGGTCATACGGGGTCTTGCGCCTGCTCCATCATTCGATGAGTTCATGCATGCATGCATTCTTGCTTGCATTCTTTAATGTATTCTTGCTTGCGTTCATCCATTCTTGCATGCATTCTTGCATTCTTGCTTGCATGCATGTATTCTTGCATGCATTCTTGCATTCTTGTGTACAATCTTGTATTTTGCTTTCATTCTTCCATTCTTGCATTCTTACATTCTTGCTTGCATTCTTGCATTCATGCTTGCATTCTTGCATAACTTCTTGCATTTTTCTTGCATTCTTGCACTCTTGCATTCTAGCATTCTTGCTTGCATTATTGCATGCATTCTTGCGTGCATTCCTGCATTCTTGCTTGCATGCATTATTGCATTCCTGTGCAATCTTACATGTATTCTGGCATCATTGCATGCATTCTTGCATTCTTGCTTGCATTCTTGCATGCAATCTTGCATTCTTTCTTGCATTCTTGCATGCAGCCTTGCAATCTTTCTTGCATTCTTGCATTCTTGCTTGCACTCTTGCAATCTTGCATGCATTCTTGCATGCATTCTTGCATTCTTGCACTCTTGCTTACATTCTAGCACTCTTGTAAGCATTATTGCATGCATTCTTACATTATTGAATGCATCCTTGCTTGCATTATTCCATTCTTGCATTCTTGCTTGCATTCTTGCATGCAATCTTGCATTCTTTCTTGCATTCTTGCATGCAACCTTGCAATCTTTCTTGCATTCTTGCTTGCACTCTTGCAATCTTGCATGCATTCTTGCATGCATTCTTGCATTCTTGCACTCTTGCTTTCATTCTAGCAATCTTGTAAGCAATCTTGCATGCATTCTTGCATTTTTCATTCTTGCTTGCATTATTGCCTGCGTTATTGCATTCTTGCGTGCATTCATGCATTCTCGCATGCATTACTGCATGCAATCTTACATTATTGAATGCATTCTTGCTTGCATTATTCCATTCTTGCATTCTTGCTTGCATTCTTGCATTCTTGCTTGCATTCTTGCATTCTTGTTTGCATTCTTGCTTGCATTCTTGCATGCATTCTTGCAGTCTTGCTTGCATTCTTCCATTCTTCCATTCTTGCATTCTTGCTTGCATTCTTGAATTTTTGCTTGAATTCTTGCATACATTCATTTGTTCTTGCATTCTTGTTTGCATTGTTGCATTCTTAGATTCTTGCTTGCATTCTTGCATTATTTCTTGCATTCTTGCATTCCTGCATGCATTCTTGCATTCTTGCTTGGATTATTGAATTATTGGTTGCATTCCTGAATTCTTGCTTGCATTCTTGCATTCTCGCATACATTCTTGCATTCTTGCTTCATTCTTGCTATCTTGCATGCATTCTTGCTTGCATTCGCGCATACATTCTTGCATTCTTGCTTCATTCTTGCTATCTTTCATGCATTCTTGCTTGCATTCTTGCATGCATTCTTGCATTCTTGCTTGCATTCTTGCATTCTAGCTTGCATTCTTGCATTCTTACATTCTTGCTTACCTTCTTGCATTCTTGCATGCATTCGTGCAATCTTGCATGCATTCTTGAATTCTTGCTTGCATTCTTTCTTTTTTCTTGCATTCTGTCTAACTTTCTTGCAATCTTGCATGCATTCTTGCATTCTTGCTTGCATTCTAGCTTGCAGACTTGCATTCTTGCATGCAATCTTGTGTTTTTTCTTGCATTCTTGCATGCAACCTTGCATTCTTGCATCCTTGCAGTCTTGCTTGCAATTTTGCAATCTTGCATGCATTCTTGCATTCTTGTTCGCATTCATGCATGTATTCTTGCGTGCGTTCTTGCATTCTTTCTTGCATTCTGTCTGGCATGCTTGCATTCCTGCATGCATACTTGCATTCCTGCTTGCATTCTTGGTTGCATTCCTGAATTCTTGCTTGCATTCTTGCATACATTCTTGCATTCTTGCTTGCATTCTTGCATGCTTTCATGCATTCTTGCATGCATTCCTGCATTCTTCAATGCATTCTTGCAGTCTTGCTTGCATTCTTCCATTCTTGCATTCTTGCTTGCATTCTTGCTTGAATTCTTGCATACATTCATTTGTTCTTGCATTCTTGTTTGCATTGTTTCATTCTTAGATTCTTGCTTGCGTTCTTGCATTCTTTCTTGCTTGCATGCATTCTTGCCTGCGTTCTTACATTCTCGCATGCGTTCTTGCATTCTTGCATGCAGTCTTGCAATCTTGCATGCATTCTTGCATGCTTTCTTGCTTGCATTAATCCATTCTGACATTCCTGCTTGCATTCTTGCATGCATTCTTGCATTCTTTCTTGCATTCCTGCATTCTTGCTTACGTGCTAGCATTCTTGCTTGCATTTTTGCTTGCATTCTTGCTTGCATGCTTGCATGCATTCTTGCATTCTTGCTTGCATTGTTGCAAACTCTCATGCATTCTTGCTTCCATTCTTGCATGCATTCCTGCATGTATTCTGGCATCCGTGCCTGCATTCTTGCATTCCTGCTTGCTTTCTTGCATTCTTTCTTGCATTCCTGATTCCATTCTTGCATGCACTCTTGCTGTCTTGCTTGCATTCTTCCATTCTTGCATTCTTGCTTGCATTCCTGCATTTTGCTTGAATTCTTCCATACATTCATTTGTTCTTGCAGTCTTGTTTGCATTGTTGCATTCTTAGATTAATGCTTGCGTTATTGCATTCTTTCTTACATTCTTGCAATCTTGCATGCATTCTTGCATTCTTGCATGCATTCTTGCCTGCATTCTTGCATTCCTGCGTTCTTGCATTCCTGCATTCACGCATGCGTTCTTGCATTCTTGCATGCAATCTTGCATGCATTCTTGCATACATTCTTGCTTGCATTAATCCATTCTTACATTCCTGCTTGCATTCTTGCATGCATTCTTCCATTCTATCTTGCATTCTTTTTTGCATTCTTGCTTGCATTCTTGCATGCATTCTTGCATGCATTCTTGCATGCATTCTTACTTTCTTGCATTCTTGCCTGCATTCTTGCATTCTTACATTCTTGCTTGCATTGTTGCTTACCTTCTTGCATTCTTGCATGCATTCGTGCATTCTTGAATTCTTGCTTGCATTCTTTCTCTTTTTCTTGCATTCTGTCTATCTTCCTTGCAATCTTGCATGCATTCTTGCATTTTTGCTTGCATTCTTTCTTTCTTTCTTGCAGCCCTGCATGCCTTCTTGCACACTTACTTGCAATCTTGCATTCTTGCTTGCATTCTAGCTTGCAGACTTGCATGCATTCTTGCAGTCTTGCATGCACTCTTGCATTCTTGCATGCAATCTTGTGTTTATTCTTGCATTCTTGCATGCAACCTTGCATTCTTTCAGCCTTGCTTGTATTCTTGCAATCTTGCATGCATTCTTGTTTGCATTCATGCATTCATTCTTGCATGCGTCCTTGCATTCTTTCTTGCATTCTGTCTGGCATTCTTGCATTCCTGCATGCATACTTGCATTCCTGTTTGCATTCTTGGTTGCATTCCTGACTTCTTGCTTGCATTCTTGCATTCTCGCATACATTCTTCCATTCTTGCTTGCATTCTTGCATTCTTGCATACTTTCTTGCATGCATTCTTGCATTCTTGCTTGCATTGTTGCAATCTCTCATGCATTCTTGCATTTTTGCTTCCATTCTTGCATGCATTCCTGCATGTATTCTGGCATCCGTGCCTGCATTCTTGCATTCCTGCTTGCTTTCTTGCATTCTTGATTCCATTCTTGCATGCACTCTTGCTGTCTTGCTTGCATTCTTCCATTCTTGCATTCTTGCTTGCATTCCTGCATTTTGCTTGAACTCTTCCATACATTCATTTGTTCTTGCAGTCTTGTTTGCATTGTTGCATTCTTAGATTAATGCTTGCGTTATTGCATTCTTTCTTACATTCTTGCAATCTTGCATGCATTCTTGCATTCTTGCATGCATTCTTGCCTGCATTCTTGCATTCCTGCGTTCTTGCATTCCTGCATTCACGCATGCGTTCTTGCATTCTTGCATGCAATCTTGCATGCATTCTTGCTTTGTTGGATTCTTTCTTGCATTCTTGCTTGCATTCTTGCATTCTCGCATGCTTTCTTGCATTCTTTAATTCTTGCATGCATTCTTGCATTCTTGTTTGCATTCTTGCTTGCATTCATGCATTCTTGCCTGCATTCTTGCATACAATCTTGCATTCTTGCTGCCATTTCATCCATTCTTGCATTCCTGCATGCTTGCTTGCATTCTTGCATACACTCTTGCATTTTTTCTTGCATTCTTGCAATCTTGCATGCATTCTTGCATACATTCTTGCTTGCATTCATCCATTCTTGATTTCCTGCTTGCATTCTTGCATGCATTCTTCCATTCTTTCTTGCATTCTTTTTTGCATTCCTGCATTCTTGCTTGCGTGCTAGCATTCTTGCTTGCATTTTAGCTTGCATTCTTGCAATCTTGCTTGCATTCTTGCTTTGTTGGATTATTGATTGATTTCTTGCATGCATTCTTGCTTGCATTGTTGCATTCTCGCATGCATTCTTGCATTCTTGCTTGAATTATTGCTTGTATTCTTGCATGCAGTCTTGCAATCTTGCATGCATTCTTGCATACATTCTTGCTTGCATTAATCCATTCTTACATTCCTGCTTGCATTCTTGCATGCATTCTTCCATTCTATCTTGCATTCTTTTTTGCATTCTTGCTTGCGTGCTAGCATTCTTGCTTGCATTTTTGCTTCCATTCTTGCATTCTTGCTTTCATTCTTGTTTTGTTCGATTCTTGCTTGCATTCCTGCATGCATTCTTGCATTCTTGCTTGCATTGTTGCATTCTCGCATGCATAGTTGCATTTTTTGTTTGCATTCTTGATTGCACTCTTGCATGCATTCTTGCTGTCTTGCTTGCATTCTTTTCCTTGCATTTCTGAATTCTTGCTTGCATTCTTGCATTCACGCACGCAGTCTTGCATTCTTTCTTGCATTCTTGCTTGCATTCTTGCATGCGTTCTTGCGTGCGCTCTTGCGTTCATTCTTGCATGCATTCTTGCTTCCGTTCTTTCATTCTTGCATGCATTCTTGCATTACTGCATTTTTGCTTGCTTTCTTGCATCCTCGCATGCATTCTTGCATTCATGCTTGCATTCTTGCATTGTTGCTTGCAAAGTTGCATGCATTCTTGTGTTCCTATTTACATTCTTGTTTGCATTCCTGCATTCCTGCATTCTTGCTTGCATTATTGGTGTGTTTTGGAGTGCGTGTTTAGGAGTGTTCTTGCATTCTTGCTTGCATTCTTGCATTCTTTCTAGCTTTCTTGCATTCTGGCTTCCATTCTTGCATTCTTGCTTGCATTCGTCCATTCTTGCATTCTTGCATGCATTCTTGCATTCTTGCTTGCATTCATGTATTCTTGCATGCATTCTTGCATTCTTGTGTACAATCTTGTATTTTGCTTTCATTCTTCCATTCTTGCATTCTTACATTCTTGCTTGCATTCTTGCATTCATGCTTGCATTCTTGCATACCTTCTTGCATTTTTTCTTGCATTCTTGCACTCTTGCATTCTAGCATTCTTGCTTGCATTATTGCATGCATTGTTGCGTGCATTCCTGCATTCTTGCTTGCATGCATTTTTTGCATTCCTGTGCATTCTTACATGTATTCTGGCATCATTGCGTGCATTCTTGCATTCTTGTTTGCATTCTTTCTTGCATGCAATCTTGCATTCTTTCTTGCATTCTTGCATGCAGCCTTGCAATCTTTCTTGCATTCTTGCTTGCACTCTTGCAATCTTGCATGCATCCTTGCATGCATTCTTGCATTCTTGCACTCTTGCTTACATTCTAGCAATCTTGTAAGCAATCTTGCATGCATGCTTGCATTGTTTCATTCTTGCTTGCATTCTTGTCTGCGTTATTGCATTCTTGCGTGCATTCATGCATTCTCGCATGCATTATTGCATGCATTCTTACATTATTGAATGCATTCTTGCTTGCATTATTCCATTCTTGCATTCTTGCTTGCATTCTTGCATTCTTGTTTGAAATCTTGCATTCCTGCATTCTTGCTTGCGTGCTGGCATTCTTGCTTGCATTTTTGCTTGCATTCTTGCTTGCTTTCTTGCATTCTTGCTTGCATTCTTGCATTGTTGAATTTTTGCTTATATTTTAGTAATCTTGCATGCAATCTTGCATTCTTTCTTGCATTCTTGCATGCAGCCTTGCCATCTATCTTGCATTCTTGCATTCTTGCTTGCACTCTTGCAATCTTGCATGCATTCTTGCATGCATTCTTGCATTCTTGAACTCTTGCTTTCATTCTAGCAATCTTGTAAGCAATCTTGCATGCATTCTTGCATTTTTCATTCTTGCTTGCATTATTGCCTGCGTTATTGCATTCTTGCGTGCATTCATGCATTCTCGCATGCATTATTGCATGCATTCTTACATTATTGAATGCATTCTTGCTTGCATTATTCCATTCTTGCATTCTTGCTTGCAATCTTGCATTCTTGCTTGCATTCTTGCATTCTTGTTTGCATTCTTGCATGCATTCTTGTTTGCATTCTTGCATGCATTCTTGCAGTCTTGCTTGCATTCTTCCATTCTTACATTCTTGCATTCTTGCTTGCATTCTTGCATTTTTGCTTGAATTCTTGCATACATTCATTTGTTCTTGCATTCTTGTTTGCATTGTTGCATTCTTAGATTCTTGCTTGCATGCTTGCATTATTTCTTGCATTCTTGCATTCCTGCATGCATTCTTGCATTCTTGCTTGGAGTATTGAATTATTGGTTGCATTCCTGAATTCTTGCTTGCATTCTTGCATTCTCGCATACATTCTTGCATTCTTGCTTCATTCTTGCTATCTTGCATGCATTCTTGCTTGCATTCTTGCATGCATTCTTTCATGCATTCTTACATTCTTGCATTCTTGCTTGCATTCTTGCATTCTTACATGCTTGCTTGCATTCTTGCTTACCTTCTTGCATTCTTGCATGCATTCGTGCATTCTTGAATTCTTGCTTGCATTCTTTCTCTTTTTCTTGCATTCTGTCTATCTCTCTTGCAATCTTGCATGCATTCTTGCTTGCATTTTTTCTTTCTTTCTTGCAGCCCTGCATGCCTTCTTGCACTCTTACTTGCAGTCTTGCATTCTTGCTTGCATTCTAGCTTGCAGACTTGCATGCATTCTTGCAGTCTTGCATGCAATCTTGCATTCTTGCATGCAGTCTTGTGTTTATTCTTGCATTCTTGCATGCAACCTTGCATTCTTTCTTGCATTCTTTCAGCCTTGCTTGCATTCTTGCAATCTTGCATGCATTCTTGTTTGCATTCATGCATGCATTCTTGCATGCGTCCTTGCATTCTTTCTTGCATTCTGTCTGGCATTCTTGCATTCCTGCATGCATACTTGCATTCCCGTTTGCATTCTTGGTTGCATTGCTGACTTCTTGCTTGCATTCTTGCATTCTCGCATACATTCTTTCATTCTTGCTTGCATTCTTGCATACTTTCTTGCATGCATTCCTGCATTCTTCAATGCATTCTTGCAGTCTTGCTTGCATTCTTCCATTCTTGCATTCTTGCTTGCATTCTTGCATTCTTGCTTGAATTCTTGCATACATTCATTTGTTCTTGCATTCTTGCTTGCATTCTTTAATGTATTCTTGCTTGCGTTCATCCATTCTTGCATGCATTCTTGCTTGCATTCATGTATTCTTGCATGCATTCTTGCATTCTTGTGTACAATCTTGTATTTTGCTTTCATTCTTCCATTCTTGCATTCTTACATTCTTGCTTGCATTCTTGCATTCATGCTTGCATTCTTGCATAACTTCTTGCATTTTTTATTGCATTCTTGCACTCTTGCATTCTAGCATTCTTGCTTGCATTATTGCATGCATTCTTGCGTGCATTCCTGCATTCTTGCTTGCATGCATTCTTGCATTCCTGTGCATTCTTACATGTATTCTGGCATCATTGCATGCATTCTTGCATTCTTGCTTGCATTCTTGCATGCAATCTTGCATTCTTTCTTGCATTCTTGCATTCTTGCTTGCACTCTTGCAATCTTGCATGCATTCTTGCACTCTTGCTTACATTCTAGCACTCTTGTAAGCAATCTTGCATGCATTCTTGCATTTTTCATTCTTGCTTGCATTCTTGCCTGCGTTATTACATACTTGCGTGCATTCATGCATTCTCGCATGCATTATTGCATGCATTCTTACATTATTGAATGCATTCTTGCTTGCATTATTCCTTTCTTGCATTCTTGCTTGCATTCTTGCATGCAATCTTGCATTCTTTCTTGCATTCTTACATGCAGCCTTGCAATCTTTCTTGCATTCTTGCATTCTTGCTTGCACTCTTGCAATCTTGCATGCATTCTTGCATGCATTCTTGCATTCTTGCACTCTTGCTTTCATTGTAGCAATCTTGTAAGCAATCTTGCATGCATTCTTGCATTTTTTTCATTCTTGCTTGCATTATTGCCTGCGTTATTGCATTCTTGCGTGCATTCATGCATGCTCGCATGCATTATTGCATGCATTCTTACATTACTGAATGCATTCTTGCTTGCATTATTCCATTCTTGCATTCTTGCTTGCATTCTTGCATTCTTGCTTGCATTCTTGTTTGCATTCTTGCATGCATTCTTGCGTGCATTCTTGCATGCATTCTTGCAGTCTTGCTTGCATTCTTCCATTCTTCCATTCTTGCATTCTTGCTTGCATTCTTGCATTTTTGCTTGAATTCTTGCATACATTCATTTGTTCTTGCATTCTTGTTTGCATTGTTGCATTCTTAGATTCTTGCTTGCATTCTTGCATTATTTCTTGCATTCTTGCATTCCTGCATGCATTCTTGCATTCTTGCTTGGATTATTGAATTATTGGTTGCATTCCTGAATTCTTGCTTGCATTCTTGCATTCTCGCATACATTCTTGCATTCTTGCTTCATTCTTGCTATCTTGCATGCATTCTTGTTTGCATTTTTGCATGCATTCTTGCATGCATTCTTGCATGCATTCTTACATTCTTGCATTCTTGCTTGCATTCTTGCATTCTTACATTCTTGCTTGCATTCTTGCTTACCTTCTTGCATTCTTGCATGCATTCGTGCATTCTTGAATTCTTGCTTGCATTCTTTCTCTTTTTCTTGCATTCTGTCTATCTTTCTTGCAATCTTGCATGCATTCTTGCATTCTTGCTTGCATTCTTTCTTTCTTTCTTGCAGCACTGCATGCCTTCTTGCACTCTTACTTGCAGTCTTGCATTCTTGCTTGCATTCTAGCTTGCAGACTTGCATGCATTCTTGCAGTCTTGCATGCAATCTTGCATTCAATCTTGTGTTTATTCTTGCATTCTTGCATGCAACCTTGCATTCTTTCAGCCTTGCTTGCATTCTTGCAATCTTGCATGCATTGTTGTTTGCATTCATGCATGCATTCTTGCATGCGTCCTTGCATTCTTTCTTGCATTCTGTCTGGCATTCTTGCATTCCTGCATGCATACTTGCATTCCTGTTTGCATTCTTGGTTGCATTCCTGACTTCTTGCTTGCATTCTTGCATTCTCGCATACATTCTTCCATTCTTGCTTGCATTCTTGCATACTTTCTTGCATGCATTCTTGCATTCTTGCTTGCATTGTTGCAATCTCTCATGCATTCTTGCATTCTTGCTTCCATTCTTGCATGCATTCCTGCATGTATTCTGGCATCCGTGCCTGCATTCTTGCATTCCTGCTTGCTTTCTTGCATTCTTGATTCCATTTTTGCATGCACTCTTGCTGTCTTGCTTGCGTTCTTCCATTCTTGCATTCTTGATTGCATTCCTGCATTTTGCTTGAATTCTTCCATACATTCATTTGTTCTTGCAGTCTTGTTTGCATTGTTGCATTCTTAGATTAATGCTTGCGTTATTGCATTCTTTCTTACATTCTTGCGATCTTGCATGCATTCTTGCATGCATTCTTGCCTGCATTCTTGCATTCCTGCGTTCTTGCATTCCTGCATTCACGCATGCGTTCTTGAATTCTTGCATGCAATCTTGCATGCATTCTTGCTTTGTTGGATTCTTTCTTGCATTCTTGCTTGCATTCTTGCATTCTCGCATGCTTTCTTGCATTCTTTAATTCTTGCATGCATTCTTGCATTCTTGTTTGCATTCTTGCTTGCATTCATGCATTCTTGCCTGCATTCTTGCATACACTCTTGCATTCTTGCTGCCATTTCATCCATTCTTGCATGCTTGCTTGCATTCTTGCATACACTCTTGCATTTTTTCTCGCATTCTTGCAATCTTGCATGCATTCTTGCATACATTCTTGCTTGCATTCATCCATTCTTGATTTCCTGCTTACATTCTTGCATGCATTCTTCCATTCTTTCTTGCATTCTTTTTTGCATTCCTGCATTCTTGCTTGCGTGCTAGCATTCTTGCTTGCATTTTAGCTTGCATTCTTGCATTCTTGCTTGCATTCTTGCTTTGTTGGATTCTTGATTGATTTCTTGCATGCATTCTTGCTTGCATTGTTGCATTCTCGCATGCATTCTTGCATTCTTGCTTGAATTCTTGCTTGTATTCTTGCATGCAGTCTTGCAATCTTGCATGCATTCTTGCATACATTCTTGCTTGCATTAATCCATTCTTACATTCCTGCTTGCATTCTTGCATGCATTCTTCCATTCTATCTTGCATTCTTTTTTGCATTCTTGCTTGCGTGCTAGCATTCTTGCTTGCATTTTTGCTTCCATTCTTGCATTCTTGCTTTCATTCTTGTTTTGTTCGATTCTTGCTTGCATTCCTGCATGCATTCTTGCATTCTTGCTTGCATTGTTGCTTTCTCGCATGCATAGTTGCATTTTTTGCTTGCATTCTTGATTGCATTCTTGCATGCATTCTTGCTGTCTTGCTTGCATTCTTTTCCTTGCATTTCTGAATTCTTGCTTGCATTCTTGCATTTACGCACGCAGTCTTGCATTCTTTCTTGCATTCTTGCTTGCATTCTTGCATGCATGTATTCTTGCATGCATTCTTGCATTCTTGTGTACAATCTTGTATTTTGCTTTCATTCTTCCATTCTTGCATTCTTACATTCTTGCTTGCATTCTTGCATTCATGCTTGCATTCTTGCATAATTTCTTGCATTTTTTCTTGCATTCTTGCACTCTTGCATTCTAGCATTCTTGCTTGCATTATTGCATGCATTCTTGCATTCTTGCGTGCATTCCTGCATTCTTGCTTGCATGCATTCTTGCATTCCTGTGCATTCTTACATGTATTCTGGCATCATTGCATGCATTCTTGCATTCTTGCTTGCATTCTTTCTTGCATTCTTGCATGCAGCCTTGCAATCTTTCTTGCATTCTTGCATTCTTCCTTGCACTCTTGCAATCTTGCATGCATTCTTGCATGCATTCTTGCACTCTTGCTTACATTCTAGCACTCTTGTAAGCAATCTTGCATGCATTCTTGCATTGTTCATTCTTGCTTGCATTCTTGCCTGCGTTATTGCATTCTTGCATGCATTCATACATTCTCGCATGCATTATTGCATGCATTCTTGCATTATTGAATGCAATCTTGCTTGCATTATTCCATTCTTGCATTCCTGCTTGCATTCTTGCTTGCATTCTTGCATTCTTATTTGCATTCTTGCATGCATTCTTGCTTGCATTCTTGCATGCATTCTTGCAGTCTTGCTTGCATTCTTCCATTCTTCCATTCTTGCATTCTTGCTTGCATTCTTGCATTTTTGCTTGAATTCTTGCATACATTCATTTGTTCTTGCATTCTCGTTTGCATTGTTGCATTCTTAGATTCTTGCTTGCATTCTTGCATTAGTTCTTGCATTCTTGCATTCCTGCATGCATTCTTGCATTCTTGCTTGGATTATTGAATTATTGGTTGCATTCCTGAATTCTTGCTTGCATTCTTGCATTCTTGCTTCATTCTTGCTATCTTGCATGCATTCTTGCTTGCATTCTTGCATGCATTCTTGCATGCATTCTTACATTATTGAATGCATTCTTGCATGCATTATTGCTTGCGTTATTCCATTCTTGCATTCTTGCTTTCATTCTTGCTTGCGTTCTTGCATTATTTCTTGCATTCTTGTTTGCATTCTTGCATTCTTGCTTGCATTCTTGCATGCATTCTTGCATTCTAGCTTGCATTTGTCCATTCTTGCATGCTTCCATTCTTACTTGCATCCTTGCATGCATTCTTGCATGCTAGCTTGCATTCGTCCATTCTTGCATGCTTCCATTCTTACTTGCATTCTTGCATGCATTCTTGTATTATTTCTTCCATTCTTGTTTGCATTATTGCATTCTTGCTTGCATTCTTGCATTCTTGCTTGAGTGTTTTGGAGTGAGTGTTTTGGTGTGTTTGTTTTGGACTAAATGTCTTGGAGTAAGTGCTCTGGAGTGTTTTGGAGTGTTTTGGAGTGTGTGTTTTGGAGCGAGTGATATGGAGTGTGTGTTGTGGAGTGTTTTAGAATGAGTGTTTTGGAGTGAGTGTTATGGAGTGTTTTGGAGTGTGTGTTTTGGAGTGTTTTGGAGTGAGTGTTTTGGAGTGTTCTTGCATTCTTGCTTGCATTCTTGCATGCATTCATGCATTCTTGCTTGCATTCTTGCATTCATTCTTGCGTTCTTGCATGCATTCCTGCATGTATTCTGGCATCCTTGCATGCATTATGCATTCTTGCTTGCATTCTTGCATTCTTTCTAGCTTTCTTGCATTCTGGCTTCCATTCTTGCATTCTTGCTTGCATTCTTCCATTCTTGCATTCTTGCATGCATTCTTGCATTCTTGCTTGCATTCAAGTATTCTTGCTTGCATTCTTGCATTCTTGTGTACAATCTTGTATTTTGCTTTCATTCTTCCATACTTGCATTCTTACATTCTTGCTTGCATTCTTGCATTCATGCTTGCATTCTTGCATAATTTCTTGCATTTTTTCTTGCATTCTTGCACTCTTGCATTCTAGCATTCTTGCTTGCATTATTGCATGCATTCTTGCATTCTTGCGTGCATGCATTCTTGCATTCCTGTGCATTCTTACATGTATTCTGGCATCATTGCATGCATTCTTGCATTCTTGCTTGCATTCTTTCTTGCATTCTTTCTTGCATGCAATCTTGCATTCTTTCTTGCATTCTTGCATGCAGCCTTGCAATCTTTCTTGCATTCTTGCATTCTTGCTTGCACTCTTGCAATCTTGCATGCATTCTTGCATGCATTCTTGCATTCTTGCACTCTTGCTTACATTCTAGCACTCTTGTAAGCAATCTTGCAGGCATTCTTGCATTTTTCATTCTTGCTTGCATTATTGCCTGTGTTATTGCTTTCTTGCGTGCATTCATGCATTCTTGCATGCATTATTGCATGCCTTCTTACATTATTGAATGCATTCATGCTTGCATTATTCCATTCTTGCATTCTTGCTTGCATTCTTGCCTTCTTGTTTGCATTCTTGCATGCATTCTTGCTTGCATTCTTGCAGTCTTGCTTGCATTCTTCCATTCTTCCATTCTTGCTTGCATTCTTGCATTTTTGCTTGAATGCTTGCATACATTCATTTGTTCTTGCATTCTTGTTTGCATTGTTGCATTCTTAGATTCTTGCTTGCATTCTTGCATTATTTCTTGCATTCTTGCATTCCTGCATGCATTCTTGCATTCTTGCTTGGATTATTGAATTATTGGTTGCATTCCTGAATTCTTGCTTGCATTCTTGCATTCTCGCATTCTTGCTTCATTCTTGCTATCTTGCATGCATTCTTGCATGCATTCTTGCATGCATTCTTACATTCTTGCATTCTTGCTTGCATTCTTGCATTCTTACATTCTTGCTTGCATTCTTGCTTACCTTCTTGCATTCTTGCATGCATTCCTGCATTCTTGAATTCTTGCTTGCATTCTTTCTCTTTTTCTTGCATTCTGTCTATCTTTCTTGCAATCTTGCATGCATTCTTGCTTGCATTCTTTCTTTCTTTCTTGCAGCCCTGCATGCCTTCTTGCACTCTTACTTGCAGTCTTGCATTCTTGCTTGCATTCTAGCTTGCAGACTTGCATGCATTCTTGCAGTCTTGCATGCAATCTTGCATTTTTGCATGCAATCTTGTGTTTATTCTTGCATTCTTGCATGCAACCTTGCATTATTTTTTGCATTCTTGCAGCCTTGCTTGCATTCTTGCAATCTTGCATGCATTCTTGTTTGCATTCATGCATGCATTCTTGCATGCGTCCTTGCATTCTTTCTTGCATTCTGTCTGGCATTCTTGCATTCCTGCATGCATACTTGCATTCCTGTTTGCATTCTTGGTTGCATTCCTGACTTCTTGCTTGCATTCTTGCATTCTCGCATACATTTTTCCATTCTTGCTTGCATTCTTGCATTCTTGCATACTTTCTTGCATGCATTCCTGCATTCTTCAATGCATTCTTGCAGTCTTGCTTGCATTCTTCCATTCTTGCATTCTTTCTTGCATTCTTGCTTGAATTCTTGCATACATTCATTTGTTCTTGCATTCTTGCTTGCATTCTTTAATGTATTCTTGCTTGCGTTCATCCATTCTTGCAGGCATTCTTGCATTCTTGCTTGCATTCATGTAATCTTGCATGCATTCTTGCATTCTTGTGTACAATCTTGTATTTTGCTTTCATTCTTCCATTCTTGCTTGCATTCTTGCATTCATGCTTGCATTCTTGCATAATTTCTTGCATTTTTTCTTGCTTTCTTGCACTCTTGCATTCTAGCATTCTTGCTTGCATTATTGCATGCATTCTTGCATTCTTGCGTGCATTCCTGCATTCTTGCTTGCATGCATTCTTGCATTCCTGTGCATTCTTACATATATTCTGGCATCATTGCATGCATTCTTGCATTCTTGCATTCTTGCTTGCATTCATGTATTCTTGCATGCATTCTTGCATTCTTGTGTACAATCTTGTATTTTGCTTTCATTCTTCCATTCTTCCATTCTTCCATTCTTGCTTGCATTCTTGCATTCATGCTTGCATTCTTGCATAATTTCTTGCATTTTTTCTTGCATTCTTGCACTCTTGCATTCTAGCATTCTTGCTTGCATTATTGCATGCATTCTTGCATTCTTGCGTGCATTCCTGCATTCTTGCTTGCATGCATTCTTGCATTCCTGTGCATTCTTACATGTATTCTGACATCATTGCATGCATTCTTGCATTCTTGCTTGCATTCTTTCTTGCATTCTTGCATGCAGCCTTGCAATCTTTCTTGCATTTTTGCATTCTTGCTTGCACTCTTGCAATCTTGCATGCATCCTTGCATGCATTCTTGCATTCTTGCACTCTTGCTTACATTCTAGCAAGCTTGTAAGCAATCTTGCATGCATTCTTTCTTTGTTTCATTCTTGCTTGCATTCTTGCCTGCGTTATTGCATTCTTGCGTGCATTCATGCATTCTCGCATGCATTATTGCATGCATTCTTACATTATTGAATGCATTCTTGCTTGCATTATTCCATTCTTGCATTCCTGCTTGCATTCTTGCATTCTTGCTTGCATTCTTGCATTCTTATTTGCATTCTTGCATGCATTCTTGCTTGCATTCTTGCATGCATTCTTGCAGTCTTGCTTGCATTCTTCCATTCTTCCATTCTTGCATTCTTGCTTGCATTCTTGCATTTTTGCTTGAATTCTTGCATACATTCATTTGTTCTTGCATTCTCGTTTGCATTGTTGCATTCTTAGATTCTTGCTTGCATTCTTGCATTATTTCTTGCATTCTTGCATTCCTGCATGCATTCTTGCATTCTTGCTTGGATTATTGAATTATTGGTTGCATTCCTGAATTCTTGCTTGCATTCTTGCATTCTCGCATACATTCTTGCATTCTTGCTTAATTCTTGCTATCTTGCATGCATTCTTGCATGCATTCTTGCATGCATTCTTACATTATTGAATGCATTCTTGCATGCATTATTGCTTGCGTTATTCCATTCTTGCATTCTTGCTTTCATTCTTGCTTACGTTCTTGCATTATTTCTTGCATTCTTGTTTGCATTCTTGCATTCTTGCTTGCATTCTTGCATGCATTCTTGCATTCTAGCTTGCATTTGTCCATTCTTGCATGCTTCCATTCTTACTTGCATCCTTGCATGCATTCTTGCATGCTAGCTTGCATTCGTCCATTCTTGCATGCTTCCATTCTTACTTGCATTCTTGCATGCATTCTTGTATTATTTCTTCCATTCTTGTTTCCATTATTGCATTCTTGCTTGCATTCTTGCATTCTTGCTTGAGTGTTTTGGAGTGAGTGTTTTGGTGTGTTTGTTTTGGACTAAATGTCTTGGAGTAAGTGCTATGGAGTGTTTTGGAGTGTTTTGGAGTGTGTGTTTTGGAGCGAGTGATATGGAGTGTGTGTTGTGGAGTGTTTTGGAATGAGTGTTTTGGAGTGAGTGTTATGGAGTGTTTTGGAGTGTGTGTTTTGGAGTGTTTTGGAGTGAGTGTTTTGGAGTGTTCTTGCATTCTTGCTTGCATTCTTGCATGCATTCATGCATTCTTGCTTGCATTCTTGCATTCATTCTTGCGTTCTTACATGCATTCCTGCATGTATTCTGGCATCCTTGCAAGCATTATGCATTTTTGCTTGCATTCTTGCATTCTTTCTAGCTTTCTTGCATTCTGGCTTCCATTCTTGCATTCTTGCTTGCATTCTTCCATTCTTGCATTCTTGCATGCATTCTTGCATTCTTGCTTGCATTCAAGTATTCTTGCTTGCATTCTTGCATTCTTGTGTACAATCTTGTATTTTGCTTTCATTCTTCCATACTTGCATTCTTACATTCTTGCTTGCATTCTTGCATTCATGCTTGCATTCTTGCATACCTTCTTGCATTTTTTCTTGCATTCTTGCACTCTTGCATTCTAGCATTCTTGCTTGCATTATTGCATGCATTTTTGCGTGGATTCCTGCATTCTTGCATTCCTGTGCATTCTTACATGTATTCTGGCATCATTGCATGCATTCTTGCATTCTTGTTTGCATTCTTGCATGCAATCTTGCATTCTTTCTTGCATTCTTGCATGCAGCCTTGCAATCTTTCTTGCATTCTTGCATTCTTGCTTGCACTCTTGCAATCCTGCATGCATCCTTGCATGCATTCTTTCATTCTTGCACTCTTGCTTACTTTCTAGCAATATTGTAAGCAATCTTGCATGCATTCTTGCATTTTTCATTCTTGCCTGCATTCTTGCCTGCGTTATCGCATTCTTGCGTGCATTCATGCATTCTCGCATGCATTATTGCATGCATTATTACATTATTGAATGCATTCTTGCCTGCATTATTCCATTCTTGCATTCTTGCTTGCATTCTTGTTTGCATTCTTGCATTCTTGCTTGCATGCTGGCATTCTTGCTTGCATTTTTGCTTGCATTCTTGCTTGCTTTCTTGCATTCTTGCTTGCATTCTTGCATTGTCGAATTTTTGCTTATATTTTAGCAATCTTGCATGCATTCTTGCATTCTTGCTTGCTTGCATGCTTGCCTGCGTTCTTGCATTCTTGCATTCTCGCATGCATTCTTGCATGCATTCTTGCAATCTTGAATGCATCATTGCATGCATTATTGCTTGCATTATACCATTCTTGCATTCTTGCTTGCATTCTTGCTTGCTTTCTTGCATTCTTTCTTGCATTCTTGTTTGCATTCTTGCATTTCTGCATTATTGCTTGCATGTTAACATTCTTGCTTGAATTTTTGCTTGCATTCTTGCTTGCTTTCTTGCATTCTTGATTGCATTCTTGCATTGCTGGATTTTTGCTTGCATTCTTACATTCTTGCATGCATTCTTGCATTCTTGAGTGCATTCTTGCATGCTTTATTGCAATCTTGCATGCAATCTTGCATGTATTCTTGCATGCATTCTTTCATTGTTGCTTGCATTGTTGCTTGCATTCTTGCATGCATTCCTGCATTCTTGCTTGCATTCTTGCATTCTTGCTTGCATTCTTGCTAGCATTCTTGCAAGCATTCTTGCATTCTTGCTTGCATTCTTGCATTCTTGCATGCATAGAAACTTGAAATATAGAAGATAGGAGCAGGAGTAGGTCATACGGTGTCTTGCGCCTGCTCCATCATTCGAAGAGTTCATGCATGCATGCATTCTTGCTTGCATTCTTGCTTGCATTCTTTAATGTATTCTTGCTTGTGTTCATCCATTCTTGCATGCATTCTTACATTCTTGCTTGCATTCATGTATTCTTGCATGCATTCTTGCATTCTTGTGTACAATCTTGTATTTTGCTTTCATTCTTCCATTCTTGCATTCTTACATTCTTGCTTGCATTCTTGCATTCATGCTTGCATTCTTGCATAACTTCTTGCATTTTTCTTGCATTCTTGCACTCTTGCATTCTAGCTTTCTTGCTTGCATTATTGCATGCATTGTTGCATTATTGCGTGCATTCCTGCATTCTTGCGTGCATGCATTCTTGCATTCCTGTGCATTCTTACATGTATTCTGGCATCATTGCAGCATTCTTGCATTCTTGCTTGCATTCTTGCATGCAATCTTGCATTCTTTCTTGCATTCTTGCAAGCAGCCTTGCAATCTTTCTTGCATTCTTGCATTCTTGCTTGCATTCTTGCATTCATTCTTGCATGTATTCTGGCATCCTTGCATTCATTCTTGCTTGCATGCATTCTTGCATTCCTGTGCATTCGTACATGTATTCTGGCATCATTGCATGCATTCTTGCATTCTTTCTTGCATTCTTGCATGCAATCTTGCATTCTTGAATTCTTGCATGCAGCCTTGCAATCTTTCTTGCATTCTTGCTTGCACTCTTGCAATCTTGCATGCATCCTTGCATGCATTCTTGCATTTGTGCACTCTTGCATACATTCTAGCAATCTTGTAAGCAATCTTGCATGCATTCTTGCATTTTTCATTCTTGCTTGCATTCTTGCCTGCGTTATTGCATTCTTGCGTGCATTCATGCATTCTCGCATGCATTATTGCATGCATTCTTACATTATTGAATGCATTCTTGCTTGCATTATTCCATTCTAGCATTCTTGGTTGCATTATTGCATGCATTCTTGCATTCTTGCGTGCATTCCTGCATTCTTGCTTGCATGCATTCTTGCATTCCTGTGCATTCTTACATGCATTCTGGCATCATTGCATGCATTCTTGCATTCTTGTTTGCATTCTTGCATGCAATCTTGCATTCTTTCTTGCATTCTTGCATGCAGCCTTGCAATCTTTCTTGCATTCTTGCATTCTTGCTTGCACTCTTGCAATCTTGCATGCATTCTTGCATGCATTCTTGCATTCTTGCACTCTTGCTTACATTCTAGCACGCTTGTATGCAATCTTGCATTTTTCATTCTTGCTTGCATTATTGCCTGCGTTATTGCATTCTTGCGTGCATTCATGCATTCTTGCATGCATTGTTGCATGCCTTCTTACATTATTGAATGCATTCATGCTTGCATTATTCCATTCTTGCATTCTTGCTTGCATTCTTGCATTCTTGTTTGCATTCTTGCATGCATTCTTGCTTGCATTCTTGCACTCTTGCTTGCATTCTTCCATTCTTCCATTCTTGCTTGCATTCTTGCATTTTTGCTTGAATTCTTGCATACATTCATTTGTTCTTGCATTCTTGTTTGCATTGTTGCATTCTTAGATTCTTGCTTGCATTCTTGCATTATTTCTTCCATTCTTGCATTCCTGCATGCATTCTTGCATTCTTGCTTGGATTATTGAATTATTGGTTGCATTCCTGAATTCTTGCTTGCATTCTTGCATTCTCGCATACATTCTTGCATTCTTGCTTCATTCTTGCTATCTTGCATGCATTCTTGCTTGCATTCTTGCATGCATTCTTGCATGCATTCTTGCATGCATTCTTACATTCTTGCATTCTTGCTTGCATTCTTGCATTCTTACATTCTTGCTTGCATTCTTGCTTACCTTCTTGCATTATTGCATGCATTCGTGCATTCTTGAATTCTTGCTTGCATTCTTTCTCTTTTTCTTGCATTCTGTCTATCTTTCTTGCAATCTTGCATGCATTCTTGCATTCTTTCTTTCTTTCTGCAGCCCTGCATGCCTTCTTGCACTCTTACTTGCAGTCTTGCATTCTTGCTTGCATTCTAGCTTGCAGACTTGCATGCATTCTTGCAGTCTTGCATGCAATCTTGCATTCTTGCATGCAATCTTGTGTTTATTCTTGCATTCTTGCATGCAACCTTGCATTATTTTTTGCATTCTTGCAGCCTTGCTTGCATTCTTGCAATCTTGCATGCATTCTTGTTTGCATTCATGCATGCATTCTTGCATGCGTCCTTGCATTCTTTCTTGCATTCTGTCTGGCATTCCTGCATTCCTGCATGCATACTTGCATTCCTGTTTGCATTCTTGGTTACATTCCTGACTTCTTGCTTGCATTCTTGCATTCTCGCATACATTCTTCCATTCTTTCTTGCATTCTTGCATACTTTCTTGCATGCATTCCTGCATTCTTCAATGCATTCTTGCAGTCTTGCTTGCATTCTTCCATTCTTGCATTCTTGCTTGCATTCTTGCATTCTTGCTTGAATTCTTGCATACATTCATTTGTTCTTGCATTCTTGCTTGCATTCTTTAATGTATTCTTGCTTGCGTTCATCCATTCTTGCAGGCATTCTTGCATTCTTGCTTGCATTCATGTATTCTTGCATGCATTCTTGCATTCTTGTGTACAATCTTGTATTTTGCTTTCATTCTTCCATTCTTACATTCTTACATTCTTGCTTGCATTCTTGCATTCATGCTTGCATTCTTGCATAATTTCTTGCATTTTTTCTTGCATTCTTGCACTCTTGCATTCTAGCATTCTTGCTTGCATTATTGCATGCATTCTTGCATTCTTGCGTGCATTCTTGCTTGCATGCATTCTTGCATTCCTGTGCATTCTTACATGTATTCTGGCATCATTGCATGCATTCTTGCATTCTTTCTTGCATTCTTGCAATCTTGCATGCATTCTTGCATGCATTCTTGCATTCTTGCACTCTTGCTTACATTCTAGCACTCTTGTAAACAATCTTGCATGCATTCTTGCATTGTTCATTCTTGCTTGCATTCTTGCCTGCGTTATTGCATTCTTGCATGCATTCATACATTCTCGCATGCATTATTGCATGCATTCTTACATTATTGAATGCAATCTTGCTTGCATTATTCCATTCTTGCATTCCTGCTTGCATTCTTGCATTCTTGCTTGCATTCTTGCATTCTTATTTGCATTCTTGCATGCATTCTTGCTTGCATTCTTGCATGCATTCTTGCAGTCTTGCTTGCATTCTTCCATTCTTCCATTCTTGCTTGCATTCTTGCATTTTTGCTTGAATTCTTGCATACATTCATTTGTTCTTGCATTCTCGTTTGCATTGTTGCATTCTTAGATTCTTGCTTGCATTCTTGCATTATTTCTTGCATTCTTGCATTCCTGCATGCATTCTTGCATTCTTGCTGGGATTATTGAATTATTGGTTGCATTCCTGAATTCTTGCTTGCATTCTTGCATTCTCGCATGCATTCTTGCATTCTTGCTTCATTCTTGCTATCTTGCATGCATTTTTGCTTGCATTCTTGCATGCATTCTTGCATGCATTCTTACATTATTGAATGCATTCTTGCATGCATTATTGCTTGCGTTATTCCATTCTTGCATTCTTGCTTTCATTCTTGCTTGCGTTCTTGCATTATTTCTTGCATTCTTGTTTGCATTCTTGCATTCTTGCTTGCATTCTTGCATACATTCTTGCATTCTAGCTTGCATTTGTCCATTCTTGCATGCTTCCATTCTTACTTGCATCCTTGCATGCATTCTTGCATGCTAGCTTGCATTCGTCCATTCTTGCATGCTTCCATTCTTACTTGCATTCTTGCATGCATTCTTGTATTATTTCTTGCATTCTTGTTTGCATTATTGCATTCTTGCTTGCATTCTTGCATTCTTGCTTGAGTGTTTTGGAGTGAGTGTTTTGGTGTGTTTGTTTTGGACTAAATGTCTTGGAGTAAGTGCTCTGGAGTGTTTTGGTGTTTTTTGGAGTGTTTGTTTTGGACTAAATGTCTTGGAGTAAGTGCTCTGGAGGTTTTGGAGTGTATGTTTTGGAGCGAGTGATATGGAGTGTGTGTTGTGGAGTGTTTTGGAGTGAGTGTTTTGGAGTGAGTGTTATGGAGTGTTTTGGAGTGTGTGTTTTGGAGTGTTTTGGAGTGAGTGTTTTGGAGTGTTCTTGCATTCTTGCTTGCATTCTTGCATGCATTCATACATTCTTGCTTGCATTCTTGCATTCATTCTTGCATTCTTGCATGCATTCCTGCATGTATTCTGGCATCCTTGCATGCATTATGCATTCTTGCTTGCATTCTTGCATTCTTTCTAGCTTTCTTGCATTCTGGCTTCCATTCTTGCATTCTTGCTTGCATTCGTCCATTCTTGCATTCTTGCATGCATTCTTGCATTCTTGCTTGCATTCATGTATTCTTGCATGCATTCTTGCATTCTTGTGTACAATCTTCCATTCTTGCATTCTTACATTCTTGCTTGCATTCTTGCATTCTTACATTCTTGCTTGCATTCTTGCATTCATGCTTGCATTCTTGCATACGTTCTTGCATTTTTTCTTGCATTCTTGCACTCTTGCATTCTAGCATTCTTGCTTGCATTATTGCATGCATTCTTGCGTGGATTCCTGCATTCTTGCTTGCATGCATTCTTGCATTCCTGTGCATTCTTACATGTATTCTGACATCATTGCATGCATTCTTGCATTCTTGCTTGCATTCTTGCATGCAGCCTTGCAATCTTTCTTGCATTCTTGCATTCCTGCTTGCACTCTTGCAATCTTGCATGCATCCTTGCATGCATTCTTGCACTCTTGCTTACATTCTATCAATCTTGTAAGCAATCTTGCATGCATTCTTGCATTTTTCATTCTTGCTTGCATTCTTGCCTGCGTTATCGCATTCTTGCGTGCATTCATGCATTGTCGCATGCATTATTGCATGCATTCTTACATTATTGAATGCATTCTTGCTTGCATTATTCCATTCTTGCATTCTTGTTTGCATTCTTGCATTCCTGCATTCTTGCTTGCATGCTGGCATTCTTGCTTGCATTTTTGCTTGCATTCTTGCTTGCTTTCTTGCATTCTTGCTTGCATTCTTGCATTGTTGAATTTTTGCTTATATTTTTGCAATCTTGCATGCATTCTTGCATTCTTGCTTGCTTGCATGCTTGCCTGCGTTCTTGCATTCTTGCATTCATTCTTGCATTCTCGCATGCATTCTTGCCTGCATTCTTACAATATTGAATGCATCATTGCATGCATTATTGCTTGCATTATTCCATTCTTGCATTCTTTCTTGCTTTCTTGCATTCTTTCTTGCATTCTTGTTTGCATTCTTGCATTTCTGCATTATTGCTTGCATGTTAGCATTCTTGCTTGAATTTTTGCTTGCATTCTTGCTTGCTTTCTTGCATTCTTGATTGCATTCTTGCATTGCTGGATTTTTGCTTGCATTCTTACATTCTTGCATGCATTCTTGCATTCTTGAGTGCATTCTTGCATGCTTTATTGCAATCTTGCATGCAATCTTGCATGTATTCTTGCATGCATTCTTTCATTGTTGCTTGCATTTTTCTTGCATTCTTGCATGCATTCCTGCATTCTTGCTTGCATTCCTGCATTCTTGCTTGCATTCTTGCTAGCATTCTTGCAAGCATTCTTGCATTCTTGCTTGCGTTCTTGCATTCTTGCATGCATAGAAACTTGAAATATAGAAGATAGGAGCAGGAGTAGGTCTGCTCCATCATTCGATGAGTTCATGCATGCATGCATTCTTGCTTGCATTCTTTAATGTATTCTTGCTTGCGTTCATCCATTCTTGCATGCATTCTTGCTTGCATTCATGTATTCTTGCATGCATTCTTGCATTCTTGTGTACAATCTTGTATTTTGCTTTCATTCTTCCATTCTTGCATTCTTACATTCTTGCTTGCATTCTTGCATTCATGCTTGCATTCTTGCATAACTTCTTGCATTTTTTCTTGCATTCTTGCTTGCATTATTGCATGCATTCTTGCATTCTTGCGCGCATTCCTGCATTCTTGCTTGCATGCATTCTTGCATTCCTGTGCATTCTTACATGTATTCTGGCATCATTGCATGCATTCTTGCATTCTTGCTTGCATTCTTGCATGCGGCCTTGCAATCTTTCTTGCGTTCTTGCTTGCACTCTTGCAATCTTGCATGCATTATTGCATGCATTCCTGCATTCTTGCACTCTTGCTTACATTCTAGCACTCTTGTAAGCAATCTTGCATGCATTCTTGCATTTTTCATTCTTGCTTGCATTCTTGCCTGTGTTATTGCATTCTTGCGTGCATTCATGCATTCTCGCATGCATTATTGCATGCATTCTTACATTTTTGAATGCATTCTTGCTTGCATTATTCCATTCTTGCATTCTTGCTTGCATTCTTGCATGCAATCTTGCAATCTTTCTTGCATTCTTGCATTCTTGCTTGCACTCTTGCAATCTTGCATGCATTCTTGCATGCATTCTTGCATTCTTGCACTCTTGCTTACATTCTAGCACTCTTGTAAGCTATATTGCATGCATTCGTGCATTTTTCATTCTTGCTTGCATTATTGCCTGCGTTATTGCATTCTTGCATGCATTTATGCATTCTCGCATGAATTATTGCATGCATTCTTACATTATTGAATGCATTCTTGCTTGCATTATTCCATTCTTGCATTCTTGCATTCTTGCTTGCATTCTTGCATTCTTGCTTGCATTCTTGCGTGCATTCTTGCTTGCATTCTTGCATGCATTCTTGCAGTCTTGCTTGCATTCTTCCATTCTTCCATTCTTGCATTCTTTCTTGTATTCTTGCATTTTTGCTTGAATTCTTGCATATATTCATTTGTTCTTGCATTCTTGTCTGCATTGTTGCATTCTTAGATTCTTGCTTGCATTCTTGCATTATTTCTTGCATTCTTACATTCCTGCATGCATTCTTGCATTCTTGCTTGGATTATTGAATTATTGGTTGCATTCCTGAATTCTTGCTTGCATTATTGCATTCTCGCATACATTCTTGCACTCTTGCTTCATTCTTGCGATCTTGCATGCATTCTTGCATGCATTCTTGCATGCATTCTTGCATTCTTACATTCTTGCTTGCATTCTTGCTTACCTTCTTGCATTCTTTCTTGCATTCTTGCAGCCTTGCTTGCATTCTTGCAATCTTGCATGCATTCTTGTTTGCATTCATGCATGCATTCTTGCATGCCTCCTTGCATTCTTTCTTGCATTCTGTCTGGCATTCTTGCATTCCTGCATGCATACTTGCATTCCTGCTTGCATTCTTGTTGCATTCCTGACTTCTTGCTCACATTCTTGCATTCTCGCATACATTCTTCCATTCTTGCTTGCATTCTTGCATTCTTGCATACTTTCTTGCATGCATTCCTACATTCTTCAATGCATTCTTGCAGTCTTGCTTGCATTCTTCCATTCTTGCATTCTTGCTTGCATTCTTGCATTCTTGCTTGAATTCTTGCATACATTCATTTGTTCTTGCATTCTTGCTTGCATTCTTTAATGTATTCTTGCTTGCGTTCATCCATTCTTGCATGCATTCTTGCTTGCATTCATGTATTCTTGCATGCATTCTTGCATTCTTGTGTACAATCTTGTATTTTGCTTCCATTCTTCCATTCTTGCATTCTTACATTCTTGCATTCATGCTTGCATTCTTGCATAACTTCTTGCATTTTTTCTTGCATTCTTGCACTCTTGCATTCTAGCATTCTTGCTTGCATTATTGCATGGATTCTTGCGCGCATTCCTGCATTCTTGCTTGCATGCATTCTTGCATTCCTGTGCATTTTTACATGTATTCTGGCATCATTGCATGCATTCTTGCATTCTTGCTTGCATTCTTGCATGCAATCTTGCATTCTTTCTTGCATTCTTGCTTGCAGCCTTGCAATCTTTCTTGCATTCTTGCATTCTTGCTTGCACTCTTGCAATCTTGCATGCATTCTTGCACTCTTGCTCACATTCTAGCACTCTTGCAAGCAATCTTGCATGCATTCTTGCATTGTTCATTCTTGCTTGCATTCTTGCCTGCGTTATTGCATTCTTGCGTGCATTCATACATTCTCGCATGCATTATTGCATGCATTCTTACATTATTGAATGCATTCTTGCTTGCATTATTCCATTCTTGCATTCTTGCTTGCATTCTTGCATTCTTGCTTGCATTCTTGTTTGCAGTCTGGCATGCATTCTTGCTTGCATTCTTGCATGCATTCTTGCAGTCTTGCTTGCATTCTTCCATTCTTCCATTCTTGCATTCTTGCTTGCATTCTTGCATTTTACTTGAATTCTTGCATACATTCATTTGTTCTTGCATTCTTGTATGCATTGTTGCATTCTTAGATTCTTGCTTGCATTCTTGCATTATTTCTTGCATTCTTGCATTCCTGCATGCATTCTTGCTTGGATTGTTGAATTATTGGTTGCATTCCTGAATTCTTGCTTGCATTCTTGCATTCTCGCATACATTCTTGCATTCTTGCTTCATTCTTGCTATCTTGCATGCATTCTTGCTTGCATTCTTGCATGCATTCTTGCATGCATTCTTACATTATTGAATGCATTCTTGCTTGCATTATTCCATTCTTGCATTCTTGCTTGCATTCTTGCTTGCATTCTTGCTTGCATTCTTGCATTCTTTTTTGCATTCTTGCATTCCTGCATTCTTGCTTGCATGCTGGCATTCTTGCTTGCATTTTTGCTTGCATTCTTGCATTCTTGCTTGCATTCTTGCATTGTTGGATTTTTGCTTATATTTTAGCAATCTTGCATGCATTCTTGCTTGGTTGCATTCTTGCCTGCGTTCTTACATTCTTGCATTCATTCTTGCATTCTCGCATGCATTCTTGCATGTATTCTTACAATCTTGAATGCATCATTGCATGCATTATTGCTTGCGTTATTCCATTCTTGCATTCTTGCTTTCATTCTTGCTTGCGTTCTTGCATTATTTCTTGCATTCTTGTTTGCATTCTTGCATTCTTGCTTGCATTCTTGCATGCATTCTTGCATTCTAGCTTGCATTTGTCCATTCTTGCATGCTTCCATTCTTACTTGCATCCTTGCATGCATTCTTGCATGCTAGCTTGCATTCTTCCATTCTTGCATACTTCTATTCTTACTTGCATTCTTGCATGCATTCTTGTATTATTTCTTGCATTCTTGTTTGCATTATTGCATTCTTGCTTGCATTCTTGCATTCTTGCTTGAGCGTTTTGGAGTGTTTTGGAGTGAGTGTTTTGGTGTTTTTTGCAGTGTTTGTTTTGGACTAAATGTCTTGGAGTAAGTGCTCTGGAGTGTTTTGGAGTGTTTTGGAGTGTGTGTTTTGGAGCGAGTGATATGGAGTGTGTGTTGTGGAGTGTTTTGGAGTGAGTGTTTTGGAGCGAGTGTTATGGAGTGTTTTGGAGTGTGTGTTTTGGAGTGTTTTGGAGTGAGTGTTTTGGAGTGTTCTTGCATTCTTGCTTGCATTCTTGCATGCATTCATGCATTCTTGCATTCATTCTTGCATGCATTCCTGCATGTATTCTGGCATCCTTGCATGCATTATGCATTCTTGCATTCTTTCTAGCTTTCTTGCATTCTGGCTTCCATTCTTGCATTCTTGCTTGCATTCTTCCATTCTTGCATTCTTGCATGCATTCTTGCATTATTGCTTGCATTCATGTATTCTTGCATGCATTCTTGCATTCTTGTGTACAATCTTGTATTTTGCTTTCATTCTTCCATTCTTGCATTCTTACATTCTTGCTTGCATTCTTGCATTCATGCTTGCATTCTTGCATACCTTCTTGCATTTTTTCTTGCATTCTTGCAATCTTGCATTCTAGCATTCTTGCTTGCATTATTGCATGCATTCTTGCGTGGATTCCTGCATTCTTGCTTGCATGCACTCTTGCATTCCTGTGCATTCTTACATGTATTCTGGCATCATTGCATGCATTCTTGCATTCTTGCTTGCATTCTTTCTTGCATGCAATCTTGCATTATTTCTTGCATTCTTGCATGCAGCCTTGCAATCTTTCTTGCATTCTTGCATTCTTGCTTGCACTCTTGCAATCTTGCATGCATTCTTGCATTCTTGCACTCTTGCTTACATTCTAGCACTCGTGTAAGCTATCTTGCATGCATTCTTGCATTTTTCATTCTTGCTTGCATTATTGCCTGCGTTATTGCATTCTTGCATGCATTTATGCATTCTCGCATGCATTATTGCATGCATTCTTACATTATTGAATGCATTCTTGCTTCCATTAATCCATTCTTGCATTCTAGCATTCCTGCATTCTTGCTTGCATGCTGGCATTCTTGCTTGCATTTTTGCTTGCATTCTTGCTTGCTTTCTTGCATTCTTGCTTGCATTCTTGCATTGTTGAATTTTTGCTTATATTTTAGCAATCTTGCATGCATTCTTGCATTCTTGCTTGCTTGCATGCTTGCCTGCGTTCTTGCATTCTTGCATTCATTCTTGCATTCTCGCGTGCATTCTTGCATGCATTCTTACAATCTTGAATGCATCATTGCATGCATTATTGCTTGCATTATTCCATTCTTGCATTCTTGCTTGCATTCTTGCTTGCATTCTTGCATTCTTTCTTGCATTCTTGTTTGCGTTCTTGCATTTCTGCATTATTGCTTGCATGTTAGCATTCTTGCTTGAATTTTTGCTTGCATTCTTGCTTGCTTTCTTGCATTCTTGATTGCATTCTTGCATTGCTGGATTTTTGCTTGCATTCTTACATTCTTGCATGCATTCTTGAGTGCATTATTGCATGCTTTATTGCAATCGTGCATGCAATCTTGCATGTATTCTTGCATGCATTCTTTCATTGTTGCTTGCATTCTTGCATGCATTCCTGCATTCTTGCTTGCATTCATGTATTCTTGCATGCATTCTTGCATTCTTGTGTACAATCTTGTATTTTGCTTTCATTCTTCCACTCTTGCATTCTTACATTCTTGCTTGCATTCTTGCATTCATGCTTGCATTCTTGCATAACTTCTTGCAGTTTTTCTTGCACTCTTGCACTCTTGCATTCTAGCATTCTTGCTTGCATTATTGCATGCATTCTTGCATTCTTGCGTGCATTCCTGCATTCTTGCTTGCATGCATTCTTGCATTCCTGTGCATTCTTGCATGTATTCAGGCATCATTGCATGCATTCTTGCTTGCATTCTTGCATGCAATCTTGCATTCTTTCTTGCATTCTTGCATGCAGCCTTGCAATCTTTCTTGCATTCTTGCTTGCACTCTTGCAATCTTGCATGCATTCTTGCATGCATTCTTGCATTCTTGCACTCTTGCTTACATTCTAGCACTCTTGTAAGCAATCTTGCATGCATTCTTGCTTGCATTCTTGCCTGTGTTATTGCATTCTTGCGTGCATTCATGCATTCTTACATTATTGAATGCATTCTTGCTTGCATTATTCCATTCTTGCATTCTTGCATTCTTGCATGCATTCTTGCTTGCATTCTTGCATGCATTCTTGCAGTCTTGCTTGCATTCTTCCATTCTTCCAATCTTGCATTCTTGCTTGCATTCTTCCATTTTTGCTTGAATTCTTGCATACATTCATTTGTTCTTGCATTCTTGTTTGCATTGTTGCATTCTTAGATTCTTGCTTGCATTCTTGCATTATTTCTTGCATTCTTGCATTCCTGCATGCATTCTTGCATTCTTGCTTGGATTATTGAATTATTGGTTGCATTCCTGAATACTTGCTTGCATTATTGCATTCTCGCATACATTCTTGCATTCTTGCTTCATTCTTGCTATCTTGCATGCATTCTTGCTTGCATTCTTGCATGCATTCTTGCATGCATTCTTGCATGCATTCTTACATTCTTGCATTCTTGCTTGCATTCTTGCATTCTTACATTCTTGCTTGCATTCTTGCTTACCTTCTTGCATTCTTGCATGTATTCGTGCATTCTTGCATACATTCTTGAATTCTTGCTTGCATTCTTTTTTTTCTTCTTGCATTCTGTCTATCTTTCTTGCAATCTTGCATGCATTCTTGCATTCTTGCTTGCATTCTTTCTTTCTTTCTTGCAGCCCTGCATGCCTTCTTGCACTCTTACTTGCAGTCTTGCATTCTAGCTTGCAGACTTGCATGCATTCTTGCAGTCTTGCATGCAATCTTGCATTCTTGCATGCAATCTTGTGTTTATTCTTGCATTCTTGCATGCAACCTTGCATTCATACTTGCATTCTTGCAATCTTGCTTGCATTCTTGCAATCTTGCATGCATTCTTGTTTGCATTCATGCATGCATTCTTGCATGCGTCCTTGCATTCTGTCTGGCATTCTTGCATTCTTGCATGCGTCCTTGCATTCTTTCTTGCATTCTCGCATGCATTCTTGCATGCATTCTTACAATCTTGAATGCATCATTGCATGCATTATTGCTTGCGTAATTCCATTCTTGCATTCTTGCTTTCATTCTTGCTTGCGTTCTTGCATTATTTCTTGCATTCTTGTTTGCATTCTTGCTTGCATTCTTGCATGCATTCTTGCATTCTAGCTTGCATTTGTCCATTCTTGCATGCTTCCATTCTTACTTGCATCCTTGCATGCATTCTTGCATGCTAGCTTGCATTCGTCCATTCTTGCATACTTCTATTCTTACTTGCATTCTTGCATGCATTCTTGTATTATTTCTTGCATTCTTGTTTGCATTATTGCATTCTTGCTTGCATTCTTGCATTCTTGCTTGAGTGTTTTGGAGTGTTTTGGAGTGAGTGTTTTGGTGTTTTTTGGAGTGTTTGTTTTGGACTAAATGTCTTGGAGTAAGTGCTCTGGAGTGTTTTGGAGTGTATGTTTTGGAGCGAGTGATATGGAGTGTGTGTTGTGGAGTGTTTTGGAGTGAGTGTTTTGGAGTGAGTGTTATGGAGTGTTTTGGAGTGTGTGTTTTGGAGTGTTTTGGAGTGTTCTTGCATTCTTGCTTGCATTCTTGCATGCATTCATGCATTCTTGCTTGCATTCTTGCATTCATTCTTGCATTCTTGCATGCATTCCTGCATGTATTCTGGCATCCTTGCATGCATTATGCATTCTTGCTTGTATTCTTGCATTCTTTCTAGCTTTCTTGCATTCTGGCTTCCATTCTTGCATTCTTGCTTGCATTCGTCCATTCTTGCATTCTTGCATGCATTCTTGCATTCTTGCTTGCATTCATGTATTCTTGCATGCATTCTTGCATTCTTGTGTACAATCTTGTATTTTGCTTTCATTCTTCCATTCTTGCATTCTTACATTCTTGCTTGCATTCTTGCATTCATGCTTGCATTCTTGCACACCTTCTTGCATTTTTTCTTGCATTCTTGCACTCTTGCATTCTAGCATTCTTGCTTGCATTATTGCATGCATTCTTGCGTGGATTCCTGCATTCTTGCTTGCATGCATTCTTGCATTCCTGTGCATTCTTACAGGGGTGAAAGAGGAGTTGGGGTGAGGGGTTGGAGAGTAGGGTGAAAGAGGAGTTGGGGTGAGGGTGTTTTTTGTGGGCCTTCATCCTGCGCCAGACTTCTGTAGCATGGAGGGAGCGAGGGAGACCTCCATGTCTGCAGGGGCCTCCGCCTCTGCTCCCTCCGGCGGAGCAGGTTTGTCGGCTTCCTCGGGCCCGAGCACGGCCTCAGGTATTGACGTTTCCGCTAAGGTGGACAATTCAGCCTGCTGCGCGCTCATAGTGTTGGGGAGCTTAATTGCCAGGGCAATGTTTGCCGCAGGGTCATAAACTCCACACCCTGTGAGTCGCTTGCCGTCAGATACCGTGCTAGAACCGTCTATGTAGATCTCGCGGCCTCTAGGATGTATCCCGGCCCGTAAACCTATGTTGACTTCCCATACCCCTTCTACGGAACATTGATGGGCTGTCCCGGGTTTTGCCATATTGGCTGCGAGCCTTGGCGCGCAGAGGCCTTTGACTTTGAGATCCATCTGGGAAAGGAGGAGGGTCCAGCGCGCGATCCGAGCGCTGCTTACGGTCCCATCCTTAATCCTTCCATCCAGAAGCATCTTTGTGGGGGTGTGATGGGTGAGGAGCGTAATGGGAGAGGTCCCTGTGAAGATCACTGATCTGTTCACAGCCCAATGCGTGGCCAGGAGATGCCGTTCGCAATTGGAGAAACTCCTCTCCACATCCGTGAGCACCCTGGAGGAATAAACTACTGGACTTAGCTTGCCGTGCCGCTCCTGGAGCAGCATTGCGCTCAGGCTGTCTCCACTAGCGGCTACCTCCAGAAAGAACTCCTCTCCCCCATCTATGGCCCCTAGGGCTGGCGCGGTCTGCAGATCTCTTTTCAACTTCTCGAATGCTGCCTGGCACCCCTGGTCCCAGGAGCACTCGACTCCCTTGTGTAAGAGTCGGAGTAGCGGGGCCGCCGTGGCAGCATAGTCCTCGATGAAATCTCTGCAGTACCCGGTCAATCCCAAAAAGGACCTTACACCCGTTACTGTGTTGGGAATCGGCAGATCTTGTATAGATTCCCGTCTGGCCTTATCTATGGCTCTTTCCCCAGCGCAGATGGCCAGACCCAGGAATTTGACTTCCTGCTGGCCGATCTGGGCTTTCTTTGCGTTTACTTTGAAACCCTTCCTTTCTAACAGTTCCAATAATTCGGCTAATAGTGGGCCGTGCTCCTCCCTTGTGTCTGTGAACAGGAGTAAGTCATCCACATACTGCACTATCTGGTTGGGCTGGCTAAACTCTTTCAAACTCCCCGCCATGCACTGATGGAAAATGCTGGGGCTGTTGTGAAAACCCTGTGGTAAGCAGTTCCAAGTGTACTGTTGCCCTTTGAAAGTAAAGGCGAACTTGTACTGGTCCTCCCGCCGCAGCGGAATGGACCAAAAACCGTTTGAGATGTCCAGCACCGTGAATGTGGTCGCCGATGCTGGAATACTCCCTATTAAGTCTGCAACTGCTGCTACCGTGGGCGCGCAGGCCGGGATGTTACTATTGAGGATTCTGTAGTCCACCGTGGCTCTCCACGAATTGTCCGGTTTCTTTACCGGCCATAATGGGGAGTTCACGTGGGTGACTATCGTTCTCAACACGCCCTGCTGCACCAATGAAGATATTGCTGTCTCCATGTCGGGTTCTGCCTCCTTGGGGAAATTATACTGCTTTTGGGGTCGGATCATGGGGTCCCCATCTACGCTGACTTCGAACCCAGTGACTCTCCCACAATCGTGCTTGTGGGTGGCAAACGCGGTCAGATTTTCTGACACACACGCCTGCAAGTCCGTTGGGACGTTCGCTACCATGACCTCGAGATCGTAACCTCCTGACGGCTTCATAGTGCACAGGGCCCCCTTTTCTTCCTTCCCCGGGATTACGACTACCTTACCTAAACCGCCCTCGGCTCCCCAGAGACAGTGATTTCTCAGGTCCATGAGGATCCCGTGTTCCACCAAGAAATCAGCCCCGAGGATGCCTTTTCCACCCCTTCTCTCCACTTCAATAGGATGCACGTCCATGTGGTGTGGAGTGCTCCCAACTGAATGGAGAGCGGGCGGGAGTACGCGCCAGCCTGTTCTCTGCCTGTGAAACCCGCTACTAAATATGGAGCCCGGGCGGACAGAGGTGAGGCAAAAGGTTTATCCATGTGGATCACGGTACACGAAGCTCCCGTATCCAACAGATAACTACCCCTTTGTCTTTCCACCTCCATCTCCACCACAGGTCTTCTCCAAGCGTCATAGCAGAGCGGACACAAGTAGACGGGCTGCGCAGGTGTCAGTCATTTAGGTGTTTCGGCTGGGGTCTCGGGGGCGATAGGGCTGTTAGCAACCGCTACCTTCCCCTGCCAGGTCATCAGAAACTGCATAGTCTCCAAGACTGACTCGATCGCAGCGGGGTCCACAACCGCACCGCCCCCTGTGGTTGGGGCAGGGGCTACGGTTGGGTTCTGGACTGGTGTTGGGGCAGCGGCCTGCACTTTTGTTGTGCTGGTGTCGGGTAAACGATTGGGCCGTTGGCGACTCGGGCTTGGGCTTCATCTTGGGCTGCGGCGAACGCTCTCTCTCTCTTATCCTTCCATGGATTCCTACAGTCCTTGCGCCAATGACCCTCCTTCCCACACCCGTAACAACTGTTATTTGCTTGGGGATGGCGATTTACCTCCTGACGCCATTCCCTTTTAGCAGAGGCTGCGGGCCTCACCTCATGCACCTTTCCTTTCACAACAGGCGTTTTCTTGCCCTTGTTGTTCCAATAACTGATCGTGAGCTGATCTAATACTACTTCCTCCGTGGAGCAGGCGTTAGTGGGGTCAAACCAAGCTTTGGCCTGTTCCCTCACTATCGGCAAGCACCCTGCTACCAGGCACCGAAGCCAATGAGCCCTCTGCTCATTATCCAACCCGGCCCGTCCTGGCCCGCCTGGGCAGCTGCGCCGATACACCGGCCACATCCTGTCGGCGAAAACCCGTGGGGGTTCTCCCTCTAGCTGCACCGTCTTTTCTAAACAGAGGAACGGAGTTCCGTCCCCCTCTCCCATAATCTCTAAGATCTCATCCCGTAGCAAATCATAGTCCTTGTGCCCTCTCTTGCTCTCGTCAGGGAGACATTGGAGGAGCGAGCTGTCCAGGGAGAACAGCAGCATTTTAGACTGTTCAACCCCGTCGCAGTCATTGACTGCTGCGGTCTGCTCCACGTCCCTGAAATGCACGGAGGGATCTCCTGACTCGGAGAGTTTCGGGATGTGACTTATCATCTCTCTTAGCTGTCGTGCGCTATGAGGCATTATGATCTGACTCTCAAGGGGTCCGTCATCGCCATTCTCTTCGTTTGGACCGAGCCTCCGGTGTCTCGTTGGACACATCGGCGCCGGCCCTGACTCTACTGTCGGGGGTTGTTTTACCTCAGGGCTCTCTTCCTCTACCGTCTCCGTCTCCTTTCCCGGAGTCCAAGACTCCTCATAAGCAGGAGGTGCAGAGGGTTCGGGGGTTGGTTCCTGAACTACCTCTTGTGGAATCGGTCTTTTGGATTCCTTGGCTAGTAATAGCTGGCTTGTCGGTGGATTTATGAGACACACCAACCCGTTTGCCTTCGCTAGGGCCTTTCTCAGGTCCTCTAGCTCCCGGCGGCAAGCGCTGTGGTCGGTGCTCTCAGATCTATCCTCCATGGCCATCTTATATGCTGCCCTGGCTCCCAGGAGCTTTCCCTCTTGGGCATCTACTTGCTTGGCCAGACGGAAACACCTCTCTCTCATTCTACCCTCACTGGCCTTGGCTTCAATGACCTGACATTTGATATATTCTACCCGGGTCTCGTGGCAGCGAATCATGGAGTGGCGTTCCTGATTCAGCGCGTTAAGTGCTTCAATCAGTTGCTGCCCTCCCGCAACCTTCTCCTCCACATCTTTAAGCAAGCCGTTGATCTGGGCTGTCTGTGCTGCAACGACCTGGTCCAAAAGCTGGACTTGCTTTTTGTAGCACATCAGCCAGACTGCCTTCTCTACAGATTTCTTATGCTCTTTACCCGCTGTCCACTTGATGGCTGCGTCTAGCGGGCGCCTATCCCTTAATAGGTCAGATATCCATTGCTTTGTGAGGTTAACTTTTCCAAAAACATAATCGGCTATTCTCTCGTCCATCACATCTCGTTTATTCAGAACCTGATCTAACACACTACTTTAATGCTGCCAAGGTCCTGCCGCGGTCGCCATTTCTGTAGGGGGTTTCTCCCTTGCCCGTTCTGGTCTCCTGCCAGGCTTCGAGCAATTACTCTTGAGTGGTTCAACCCACTCCCACTACGGTTCTAGACCTTGGACTTGGGTGCAGAGAACAGTAGTGCAGAGAAAAGGACTCAATAGACCAGGTTGAATAGCATGAAATGGATGCTTTTATTTTAAACCGTTTGAAGCATTAGAAAATACATGTCATAGGCACAGATTAAAGTAACTACAATCTTGCACAAATTTGTGAACTTAACTTTATGGAAATGGGGAACACACGGCACATCGAAAAAGGGAAAACACATTACGATAACCCTTAACCCCCTCCCCTATACCTAAACTAAGTTTCGACCTGGGGAACCTGGGATCATGCTCACCACTCTTGAAATCGCGAAAAAGGGGGGTTCGCAGCCTTTTGGTACCGCTTTCCGTCATCACGTGGATTTGGAAGCTTCTGGCGCAGTCGATATTCTCTCTCTCTCTCTCGAGGCGGTGGGGTAGACATAGCCTCGATGAGCGCTCGTCAAGGTTGAGATCCACTATGTGGATTTGTGTTCATGTAGCAGACCTAGATGCAGGCTGTTAACGAAGTGCATGCACATGGGAGAATCTTGTGGCCTGGATCGCCAGTCCTCCAGAGGGTTTCTTCTCCGTTGGCCTGGGTCGTCGATGATCTCCCGACCCCAGCACCCGGGCCGCCCTCGTCGTCTTCTCGTCGTGGCCGAGCCTTGTTTGGCTGAACACCGACCACGTTGTCTTTTTACCGAAGTCGTCCGTCTTTAAAAAGACGAAACGCCTTCATCGATGCTGCATCTGCCGAAGTGGAAGAGGCGCCGATCCTGGCACCGTCCGTCCTTCGTTCGTTTCTCGTAGAAGAAGTTCTTGAAGAAGTGGAAGTCTGAAGTCGCCCAACAAGAAGCCGTAGCAGTCAAGAAGTAGAAGCAATAACTTAGGTGGACTTTCAATCCATAGTTATACTCTTTTTGGGACAGTCTTATCTCCCGCCAAATCATAGTCCTGTCTTTGTATTAATTTTGGCGGGCAGAAATCTCTGCAGGGGCGCTTTGTCTTGTAACGGAGCCGGTGATAACTTAAACTGGCCTTCCTGGCCGATAATGTCTTTTAATGTCCGTTGCATTGTCACCGCGGCTCGGTTCGCATATTGATCGGTCCGGAGATTTTCCTTGATGGCTGCTAAACGGTTTTTCCTTTGTACAATAAATGGGTATAAGTGTTTTTGCATTGTCCGCCCATATCTTGATGGGCCCCATCCTGTACTTATAATCCATTGCTCAGCTGCATGTCGACCCTCTGCCTCTGGGTCATAAGAACATAAGAACATAAGAAATAGGAGCAGGAGTAGGCCAATCGGCCCCTCGAGCCTGCTCCACCATTCAATAAGATCATGGCTGATCTGATCCTAACCTCAAATCTTCTATCACTCAGCATCCACCCGAACCCATGTGATCTCCCGGGAGAGGCGAAAAACCAGATAAAGACCCAATGGCCAATTTGGGAGAAAAAAATCTGGGAAATTCCTCTCCGACCCATCTAGGCGATCGAAATTCTTCCAGGAGATCACTCTGTCCCTATATTTTCTACAGTACTTACCTTCTGTAAAGGCGATCTCCACCCCAGCCAGGAACAGGAATAAAACCATCTCCTGAAATCTAACACAGAATTAGAACACAATAGGAGCAGAACAAGGCTACACGGCCCCTGGGCCCACTCCGCTACCCACAGGGCCATGACCATTCCGAACCTAGACTCATGTCCAATTTCCTGCCCGCTCCCCGTAACCCTTAATTCCCTTTACTTCTAGGAAACTATCTATTTCTGTTTTAAATTTATTTAATGATGTAGCTTCCACAGCTTTCTGGGGCAGCAAATTCCACAAACCTACCACCCTCTGAGTGAAGAAGTTTCTCCTCATCTCAGTTTTGAATGAGCAGCCCCTTATTTTAAGATTATGCCCCCTAGTTCTAGTTTCACCCATCATTGGGAACATCCTCACCGCATCCACCCGATCAAGCCCCTTCACAATCTTATATGTTTCAATAAGATCGCCTCTCATTCTTCTGAACTCCAATGAGTAGAGTCCCAATCTACTCAACCTCTCCTCATATGTCCATCCCCTCATCCCCGGGATTAACCGAGTGAACCTTCTTTGTACTGACTCGAGAGCAAGTATGTCTTTTCTTAAGTATGGACACCAAAACTGTATGCAGTATTCCAGGTGCGGTCTCACCAATACCTTGTACAACTGCAGCAATACCTCCCTGTTTTTATATTCCATCCCCCTAGCAATAAAAGCCAACATTCCATTGGCCTTCTTAATCACTTGCTGCACCTGCATACTAACTTTTTGAGTTTCGTGCACCAGGACCCCCAGATCCCTTTGTACTACAGTACTTTCCAGTTTCTTGCCATTAAGATAATAACTTGCTCTATGATTTTTCCTGCCAAAGTGCATAACCTCACACTTTCCAGTATTGTATTCCATCTGCCAAATCTCTGCCCACTTACTTAGCCTGTCTATATCCCTTTGCAGGTTTTTTATGTCCTCCTCACTCACTACTTTCCGTCCCATCTTTGTATCATCTGCAAACTTTGATATGTTACACTCGGTCCCCTCCTCCAAATCGTTAATATAGATTGTAAAGAGTTGGGGACCCAGCACTGATCCCTGCGGAACACCACTAGTTACTGGTTGCCAATCTGAGAATGAACCATTTATCCCAACTCTCTGCTTTCTGTTAGAGAGCCAATCCTCCACCCACGCCAGAATATTACCCCCAATCCCGTGATTTTTTTATCTTGAGCAATAATCTTTTGTGTGGCACCTTGTCAAATGCCTTCTGGAAGTCTAAATACACTACGTCCACTGGTTCCCCTTTATCCACCCTGTATGTTACTTCCTCAAAAAACTCAAGCAAATTTGTCAAACATGACTTCCCCTTCATGAAACCATGCTGAGTTTGTCCTATTAAATTATGTTTATCCAAATGTCCCGTTACTGTCTCCTTAATAATGGACTCTAACATTTTACCAACCACAGATGTTAGGCTAACAGGTCTATAGTTTCCAGCCTTCTGCCTACTACCCTTTTTAAATAAGGGTGTTACATTAGCAGTTTTCCAATCTGCCGGGACCTTTGCTGAGTCCAGTGAGTTTTGGAAAATTATTACCAATGCATCCACAATCCCTACCGCCACTTCCCTCAAGACCCTAGGATGCAAGCCATCAGGTCCAGGGGATTTATCCGGCTTAAGTCCCATTATTTTACCAAGTACCACTTCCTTAGTGATTTTAATCGTATTTAGTTCCTCCCCCCCTAGAACCCCCTGTTTGTCCAGTGTTGGGATATTCTTAGTGTCCTCTACTGTAAAGACTGATACAAAATAATTGTTCAGTGTTTTTGCCATCTCCATGTTTCCCACCATTAATTTCCCAGTCTCATCCTCTAAGGGACCAACATTTACTTTAGCCACCCTTTTTCTTTTTATATAACTATAGAAACTTTTACTGTCTGTTTTTATATTTTTTGCTAATTTACTTTCATAATCTATCTTCCCTTTCTTAATCAATCTTTTATTTATTTTTTGATGTCTTTTAAAGACTTCCCAATCTTCCATCCTCCCACTAGATTTGGCTACCTTATATGCCCTTGTTTTTAGTCGGATACTATCCTTAATTACTTTACTTAGCCACGGATGGCTATCTTTTCTTTTCCACCCTTTTTTCCTCAGTGGAATATATTTTTTTTGGAAGTTGTAAAATAACTCCTTAAATGTACACCACTGGTCATGTACCGTCTTACCCTTTAATCTATTTTCCCAATCCACTCTAATTAATTCCGCTCTCATACCTTCATAGTCTCCTTTATTCAAGCTCAGCACACTTGTTTGAGATCCAACCTTCTCACCCTCTAATTGAATATGGAACTCAACCATGTTATGGTCACTCATTCCAAGGGGATCCTTTACTAGGACATTTTTAATTAATCCTGTCTCATTACACAGAACCAAATCTAAGGTTGCTTGCCCCCTGGTCGGTTCAGTTACATGCTGCTCAAGAAACCCATCCCTAATACACTCAATGAACTCATCCTCAAGGCTGCTCTGCCCAATATGATTTGTCCAGTTAATATGATAATTAAAATCCCCCATAATTATAGCTGTTCCCTTATTACAAGCCTCAACTATTTCCTGATTAATACTCCGTCCAACAGAGTTGCAACTGTTCGGAGGCCTGTAGACTACACCCACTAGTGTTTTTTTCCCCTTATTATTCCTTATCTCCACCCAAACTGTTTCACTATCCTGCTCCTTTGACCCAATATCATTTCTCTGTATTATAGTGATTCCTTCCTTTATTAACATAGCCACCCCACCTCCTCTCCCTTCCTGCCTGTCCTTCCTGATTGTTAAATAACCTGGTCTGTTTAATTCCCAGTCATGGTCATCCTGCAGCCATGTTTCTGTAATGGCCACAAGATCATACCCATATGTCATTATTTGTGCCGTTAACTCATTCATTTTGTTACGAATGCTACGTGCATTCAGATAAAGAACTTTCAAATATGTTTTGTAACACTTAGTTCCTGTTTTTTCCCCTTTTAGTACTTTACTTTTTACTCCATACCTTCTGTCCCTTCCTGACACATTCTGTTTTTTAATTCCCCCACTGCTACCTAAGTCTATGACCTTCTCTGTTGTCATTTCCATTATTTGCTCTCTAGAAACATCCCCCCCCACTAATTAGTTTAAAGCCCTCTCTACAGCCCTAGTTATATGATTCGCCAGGACTCTAGTCCCAGCACTGGCCAAGTGGAGTCCGTCCCAACGGAACAGCTCCCTCCTGTCCCAGTACTGGTGCCAGTGTCCCAAGAAGCAAAACCCATTTCTCCCACACCAGTCTTTGAGCCACGCATTTAACTCTTTAATTTTATTTATCCTAGCCAAATTCGCTCGTGGCTCAGGTAATAACCCAGAGATTATTACCCTTGAGGTTCTGTTTTTTAATTTGACCCCTAGCTGCTCATACTCCTTTAACAGAACCGTCTTCCTTGTCCTATCTACGTCGTTTGTACCAACATGGACCACGACAACTGGATCCTCCCCCTCCCACTCCAAGTTTCTTTCCAGCCCAGAAGAGATGTCCTTAACCCTGGCACCAGGCAGGCAACACAGCCTTCGGGACTCCCGCTCTTGACTGCAGAGAACCCTATCTATCCCCCTAATGATACTATCCCCCACCACTACAACATTTCGTTTTACTCCCTCCACTTGAATGGCCCCCTGTACCACCGTGCTGTGGCCAGGTTGCTCATCCTCCCTGCAGTCCCCGCTCCCGCCCTCACAGGGAGTAAGAACCTCGATCCTGCTGGACAAGAACAAGGGCTGCGTCTCCTTCAACACTACATCCTGGATCCCTGTACCTTCCTCACTCGTAGTCACACCGTCCTGTCCCTGACCACGGACTACATCTGCAGTAATTAACTTCATAGGTGTGACCATCTCCTGAAACATAGTGTCCAGGAACTTCTCCCCCTCCCTGATGTGTCGCAGTGTCTGAAGCTCGGTCTCAAGCTCCATAACATGGACCTTGAGTTCCTCTAGCAGCAAACACTTGTCGCAGATGTAATCACCGTGAGCCTCAATGGGGGTCACCAGCTCCCACATCTCGCAACAGTAACACATCACCTGCTCCATTCTATATAATTAATTAAATTTCTTCTTATTAGTTATGAAGACCCTGCCCGGATATATATGATAATATCACACCACTATTCAATAGGACTTACCAATTTAAAGGTATAAAAGAGAAGCGAAGGAAGAAAACCAACCAACCAGCTGATCACCAACCTCCTCCTTGAATACTGTCTGTGGGGCTTGTTGGTTGACTCGTCTCGCTGCTCCGCCTCCGCAGTGCTGTCTAAGCCTGGGAGTGGGGGACAAAACAGAGCAAAAAACACACCCTCACCTCCCACTTATCCGAACTCTCCCACTTAACAAAACTCCAACAGCACTCAATGCACAAAGCACTCCGTGCACTGCACCAGCCCCTCCCCTTTTATACCCAGATTCTACTTCCTGTTTAAACTGCCCAAGAGCTAAAAAACCCTTAAAAAATTAAACTTACTTCAAATAATTGACTTCTTAACACACTAAAATTCACAAAATACACTTAAATGATTTTTCTCCCACTTAGCAAAACTCCAACAGCACTCAATGCACAAAGCACTCCGTGTACTGCACCAGCCCCTCCCCTTTTATACCCGGATTCTACTTCCTGTTTATACTGCCCAAGAGTTTAAAAAACCCTTAAAAAATTAAACTTACTTAAAATAATTGACTTCTTAACACACTAAAATTCACAAAATACACTTAAATGATTTTTCTCCCACTTAGCAAAACTCCAACAGCACTCAATGCACAAAGCACTCCGTGCACTGCACCAGCCCCTCCCCTTTTATACCCAGATTCTACTTCCTGTTTAAACTGCCCAAGAGTTTAAAAAACCCTTAAAAAATTAAACTTACTTAAAATAATTGACTTCTTAACACACTAAAATTCACAAAATACACTTAAATGATTTTTCTCCCACTTAGCAAAACTCCAACAGCACTCAATGCACAAAGCACTCCGTGTACTGCACCAGCCCCCCCCCCCTTTTATACCCGGATTCTACTTCCTGTTTAAACTGCCCAAGAGTTTAAAAAACCCTTAAAAAATTAAACTTACTTCAAATAATTGACTTCTTAACACACTAAAATTCACAAAATACACTTAAATGATTTTTCTCCCACTTAACAAAACTCCAACATCACTCAATGCACAAAGCATAAGATCAGAGTTGATGGAACTCCATGCACAGATGCAGGAGTCACTGGCAGGTTTTGTCTCCAAGGTCGCTGCGAGTGTGGAGCGAATGGATGAGTCCATAGCGACCATGAGCAGAGTCTTTGTGGAGTCAGTGCCGCATGAACGCATCAACACGGAAAGGATGGCTACCTCCGTGGAAATGATTGCTGCCTCCGTGGTAAGGCTGGCTACCGTAGAGGAGAGGATGGCTATGGTAGAGGAGAGGAGGGCTACGGTAGAGGAGAGGAGGGCTACGGCCATGGAGGAGGCTAGCCGCCAGGGTAAATCCATGTTGACTTTGCCCGATCCTGTCACTGTTTTCCAAGTGCTTGACTAATCTACTGGAATTTTTTGAGGATTTAACTGGTAAAATAGATAAGGGAGAACCAGTGGATGTGGTGTATTTGGACTTTCAGAAGGCTTTCGATAAGGTCCCGCATAAGAGATTAGCGTGTAAAATTAAGGCACATGGGATTAGGGGCAAGGTACCGACTTGGATAGAGAACTGGTTGGCAGACAGGAAGCAAAGAGTTGGAATAAACGGGTCTTTTTCCGAGTAGCAGGCAGTGACTAGTGGGATGCCGCAGGGATCAGTTCTTGGACCCCAGCTATTCACAATATATATTAATGATCTAGACGAGGGAACTAGATGTAATATCTCCAAGTTTGCAGATGACAAAAATCTGGGTGGGCGTGTGTGCTGTGAGGAGGATGCTGAGAAACTCCAGTCTGATTTGGACAGGTTGGGTGATTGGGCAGAAGCATGGCAGATGCAGTATAATGTGGATAAATGCGAGGTTATCCACTTTGGTGTCAAAAACAGGAAGGCAGATTATTATCTGAATGGCAATAGATTGGGAGAAGGGGAAGTGCAACAAGACCTGGGTGTCCTTGTGCACCAGTCGCTGAAGGTAAGCATGCAGGTGCAGCAGGTGGTTAAGAAGGCAAATGGTATGTTGGCCTTCGTAGCGAGAGGGTTCGAGTACAGGAACAAGGATGTCTTGCTGCAGTTGTACAGGGCCTTGGTGAGACCACACCTTGAGAATTGTGTGCAGTTTTGGTCGCCTTATCTGAGGAAGGATGTTCTGGCCATGGAGGGAGTGCAGCGAAGATTTACCAGACTGATACCTGGGATGGCAGGAATGACGTATGAGGAGAGATTGGGTCGATTGGGCTTATACTCGCTGGAGTTTAGAAGAATGAGAGGGGATCACATTGAAACTTATAAAATTCTAACAGGACGAGACAGACTAGATGCAGGAAGGATGTTCCCGATGGCGGGGGAGTCCAGAACCAGGGGTCAGAGTCTAAGGATAAGGGGTAAGCCCTTAGAAGCGTGCAATAAGCGCACAGCAGTCATCATGGGTGACTTTAATCTACATATAGATTGGGCCAACCAAATTAGTAACAATACTGTGGAGGAGGAATTCCTGGAGTGTTTACGGGATGATTTCCTGGACCAATATGTCGAGGAACCAACCAGAGATCAGGCCATCTTAGACTGGGTATTATGTAACGAGAAAGGATTAATTAGCAATCTTGTTGTATGAGGCCCCTTGGGTCTGAGCGATCATAATACGATCGAATTCTTCATTAAGATGGAGAATGAAGTAGTTGACTCAGAGACTAGGGTCCTCAATTTAAATAAAGGAAACTACGATGGTCTGAGGAGCGAGTTGGGTAGGATTGATTGGGGAATGGCACTCAAAGGATTGATGGTGGATAGGCAATGGCAAACATTCAAAGACCGAATGGATGAGCTACAGAATTTGTTCATCCCAGTTTGGCATAAAAATAAAACAAAAAAGGTGACTCAACCGTGGCTAACAAGGGAAATTATGGATAACATAAGATCCAAGGAGACGACATATAAATTGGCCAGAAAAAGCAATAATCCTGAGGATTGGGAGCAGTTTAGGATTCAACAAAGGAGGACAAAGGGATTAATTAAGAAAGGGAAAATAGAATATGAGAGTAAGCTTTCAGGGAACATAAAAACTGACTGTAAAAGCTTTTATAGATATGTGAAGAGAAAAAGATTGGTGAAGTCAAGCATAGGTCCCTTACAGTCAGAATCAGGGGAATTTATAATGGGAAACAAAGAAATGGCAGACCAACTAAATTCATACTTTGGTTCTGTCTTCACAAAGGAGGACACAAATAACCTCCCAGAGATGCCGGTGAACATAGGGCCTGATGAAAGGGTGGAACTGAAAGAAATCAGTATTTGTAGGGAAATGGTGTTAGGAAAATTGATGGGACTGAAGGCCGATAAATCCCCAGGGCCTGATAATCTACATCCCAGGGTACTAAAGGAAGTGGCCCTAGAAATAGTAGATGCATTGCTGGTCATCTTCCAGAACTCGATAGACTCTGGAACAGTACCCATGGATTGGAGGGTAGCTAATGTTACCCGACTCTGCAAAAAAGGTGGTAGAGAAAAAGCGGGGAATTACAGACCGGTAAGCCTGACATAAGTACTGTGGAAAATGCTAGAATCTATTATAAAAGATGTAATAGCAGAGCACTTGGTAAGCAGTGACAGGATCGGACAAAGTCAACATGGATTTACAAAATGTAAATCTTGCTTGACTAATCTACTGGAATTTTTTGAGGATGTAACTGGTAAAATAGATAAGGGAGAATCAGTGGATGTGGTGTATTTGGACTTTCAGAAGGCTTTCGATAAGGTCTCACATAAGAGATTAGCGTGCAAAATTAAGGCACATGGGATTGGGGGCAAGGTATTGACTTGGATAGAGAACTGGTTGGCAGACAGAAAGCAAAGAGTTGGAATAAACGGGTCGTTTTCCGTGTGGCAGGCAGTGACGAGTGGGGTACCACAAGGATCGGTCCTAGGACCCCAGCTGTTCACAATATATATTAATGATCTGGACGAGGGAATTGGATGTAATATCTCCAAATTTGCAGACGACACAAAGCTGGGTGGGAGGGTAAGCTGTGAGGAGGATGTCGTGAAACTCCAGTACGATTTGGACAGATTGGGTGATTGGGCAGAAACATGGCAAATGCACTATAATGTGGATAAATGTGAGGTTATCCACTTTGGTGGCAAAAACAGGAAGGCAGATTATTATTTGAATGGCAATAGATTGGGAGAAGGGGAAGTGCAAAGAGACCTGGGTGTTCTTGTGCACCAGTCACTGAAGGTAAGCATGCAGGTGCAGCAGGCGGTTAAGAAGGCAAATGGTATGTTGGCCTTCGTAGCAAGAGGGTTCGAGTACAGGAACAGGGATGTCTTGTTACAGTTGTACAGGGCCTTGGTGAGACCGCACCTTGAGTATTGTGTGCAGTTTTGGTCGCCTTACCTGAGGAAGGATGTTCTTGCCATGGAAGGAGTGCAGCGAAGATTCACCAGGCTGATACCTGGGATGGCAGGAATGACGTATGAGGAGAGATTGTGTCGATTCGGCTTATACTCACTGGAGTTTAGAAGATTGAGAGGGGATCTCATCGAAACCTATAAAATTCTGTCATGTCTGGATAGACTAGATGCAGAAAGGATGTTTCTGATGGCCGGGGAGTCCAGAACCAGGGGTCATAGTCTAAGGATAAGGGGTAAGCCATTTAGGACTGAAATGAGGAGGAATTTCTTCACCCAGAGAGTGGTGAACCTGTGGAATTCTCTGCCACAGAGGGCGGTGGAGGCCAGTTCATTAAATATATTCAAAAAAGAGTTGGATATATTTCTTAAGGCTAAAGGGATATGGGGAGAAGGCAGAGACAGGGTACTGAATTTGGATGATCAGCCATGAACTCATTGAATGGTGGAGCAGGCTCGAAGGGCCGAATGGTCTACTCCTGCTCCTTGCTTCTATTTAGGACTGAGATGAGGAGGAATTTCTTCACCCAGAGAGTGGTGAACCTGTGGAATTCTCTAGCACAGAAGGCAGTTGAGGCCAATTCATTAAATATATTCAAGAATGAGTTAGATATATTTCTTAAGGCTAAAGGGATACGGGGAGAAGGCAGGGACAGGGTACTGAACTTGGATGATCAGCCATGATCTCATTGAATGGTGGAGCAGGCTCGAGGGGCCGAATGGCCTCCTCTTACTCCTATCTTCTATGTTTCTAAGTTTCTGTGAAGGAGGGGGTGTCTTATGAAGAAAGGTTGAGCAGGTTGGGCCTATACTCATTGGAGTTTAGAAGAATGAAAGGGGATCTTATTGAAACATATAAGATTCTGAGGGGGCTTGACAGAGTAGATGCAGAGAGGATGTTTCCCCTCATGGGGGAATCTAGAACTAGGGGGCATAATTTCAGAATAAGGGGGCACCCTTTTAAACCGGAAATGAGGAGGAATTTCTTCTCAGTGGGTCGTGAATCTTTGGAATTCTCTTCCCCAGAGAGCTGTGGAGGTTGGGTCATTGAATATATTTAAGGTGGAGATAGACAGATTTTTGAACGATAAGGGAGTCGAGGGTTATGGGGAGTCGGCAGGGAAGTGGAGTTGAGGCCAAGATCAGATCAGTTATGATCTTATTGAACAGCGGAGCAGGCTCGAGGGGCCAAATGACCTACTCCAGCTCCTACATCTTATGTTCCTATGTTCTGATGAGCCCACCTATCCACTGTATTCCCTTGGTGCGTTTCTAATAACCCTGAATCCCATTTGTTGATAAGAACCTGTCGAGTTCCTTCTTGAAACCCATTCAGGTTTCTTGTTCCATTATCCCGTGCTTTTAAAATCATCTAGCTGTTTGATTTAGGTGCCTGCATGGCCCAGTGGTAGCACGTACTCTAAGCTGACACTTCAGTGCCATACTGAGGGAGTGCGGCACTGTCGGAGGTGCCGTCTTTCGGATGAGACGATAAAACAAGGCTCCATCTATCCTCTCAGGTGGACTTAAAAGATCCCATGGCCAGTATTTTGAAGAAGGGTAGGGGAGTTCTCCTGGGCCAACATTTATCCCTCAACCAACATCACTGAAAAAAACAGATTATCTTGTCATTATTTCATCGCTATTTGTGGGAGCTTGCTGTGCGCAAATTGGCTGCTGCGTTTCCTACATTGCAGCAGCGATTACACTTTAAGGAAGTGCTTCATTGGCTGAAAAGTGATTTGGGACGTCCTGATGTTGTGAAAGGTCTATCAATGCAAGTTCTTGATGCACTACTGAGAAATTGGAGCGTGTAAATCAGAATTGCCTTGTACGATTGTTTACCTGGTATCAACATTGGAAAGTTGGTCTTTGCTAAATTCAGCACCAACCTTTCAGTCGGTCCTTTATCCTTCAACATTGTCCTTGTAATGACCAGACCCTAAATTATTCACCCATTTTTGATGGCAGCACATGGATTGGATCTCACGGTGCAATATCCTCACTGTTTTAAAAAAATCAATTTGTTTGTGTTTCTAGGCGACACGTGTGGTGAGCATGTTTGACTATCAAGCTCCAATAGCTCACGTTTGCAAATAGAAGACAATGGGGTAATTAAACCAAGTAATTTAATGTCGGGAGCCGGATAAGAAACAAAAAGGAGAATAAATATCAGGATTATCATCCAGGGTCATTTCTCACCTTGAAGAAGGAGCTGGCTTGACATCTGTTGTGAGGGCGGATTGAAGGTTATCTTCAGCAGCTGTCCAGTGAAGGTGCAGTGTTACTTGTGTCCATTGCTTCTTTCTTAGTATTTCTATTTTGGCATCTCATTCTACTCTCTAAAGTGCCTCGGGGCACTAACCATGTGAACAGTGTGTTACAAACCCAGGTTATCTGGGGAGAATCCTGGCGCTAAACCGGGGAGGCAGTTCCCAAAATAGTCATTCTCAATGTCAATTGAAAATGAAAGTTCTTTAAACTTCCGGGGAACGAAGGGTTAACACTGTGCTGATTGGTTGTGAGTTCTAACACCTGTGATTGAAAGAAGATCCAGTTGTTTCTTGGCAAGCCGTGTGGTAATGAGTTTGGGAGTTAAGTACTTCCAAAATAAAGCCTATTATATCACAAGTTAATTACTGTGCCATTAATGTGCGGCCATTCTGTTTGTTAAAGTGTTATTTAGACCCACTTGTGCCTCAGTGGTCAGTGATTATTCAACAGGTTTCACATTCTGCCCGTGTGTGTCTTGGTGCCACCCACAATTATCAACACGTGCTATTATTTTATTTTGTCGTGGTATATAAATCGCATGAGTCACACAACACGGGTCGCCATCTCTGATTGGACGTATTCCTGGTGCTTTCATCATGTGACCTGCTGGATCCAACCGCCTTTTTCCCCCGTTTCCAATATTTTTATAAATGAATGAAAGTGGTGAAAGAAAATGGGGAAAATCCAGGAGATTAAATTCCTGGAGACTCCGGGACATCCTGCAGAGTTGGAAACCCAACACACGACTCTGCCTCTCAGTACTTGCCAAGTGTTGTCTTGTTTCCCCCACTCAATTCTTCACCCCCAGCCCCTCCCCACTAGTATTTGTTTTTGTACCAATTCACTACTTTGTTGTTTAATTGTGTTTGGAGGAGTTCCTTGATGTGGCCTGAGACTTTGAAACTGCCACTGGTGTTTTCGTGACTGAATAAGCCCAATCCAGGTTTTACTGACTGGGGGATTTGGCAATTTAGTAACTGGAACTTTGGGGATCACATGACAGAATTCCACCAACTTATAATTCCATCCACTGTAAGTTTCAGAAGGGAATTGGGTAAATGCTTGAAAAGGAAACATTTGCTGGGCTACGGGGAAAGAGCGGGAGAGTGGGGCTAATTGGATAGTGCATTCAAAGAGCTGGCAGAGGCAAGATGGGCTGAATGGCCTCCTTCTGTGCTGTATGATCTTGACCAGTCCCTGAGAGGACATTAGCAGTTACAGCGAGAGTTAGTGGTTAGTTTATATTGTCATCTGTTGGGAGTTGGAGAGCAATTGGCAGAGATTATTCCTGAATTGGCCATGTTTCTTTGTCTGTTTCCAGAGATAGCGTAACTGGTAGGTGGGACGGCAGCATGTGAGGTCATACTGTCTACTGGATGGGGTGAGCTTAATGGGCCTGATAGTCTTCATCTACTTTTGTATGTCTTTTTGTATGTGCAGACTGGGGAATCAATCTGGGTCCAGCCTAGTGTGTGGCTCAAAGAGTTCACCCAGTCAGTAACTGAGCCCAGGGACTATCAGAACTCATCTCTTCCCCTTTCTGTTCCCTTCAATGATCCATGCACAAATCAGGAGACACACAACAGTAAGTTTGTTCATTTTCAATCCACGTTTATTTTCAGATGTTAAACTTCTCACATTTCAGTTGTTGAAACATGACTTGTAATATACGAAATATCACGTACAGGAAATGACTCTCTGGTCCATCCAGCCTTGTCCATCGCAATATATAGACCCCCCACCATGTGATCTCCTGGGAGAGGCGAAAAACCAGCCATAAAAACCCAGGCCAATTTGGGGAAAAAATCCGGGAAATTCCTCTCCGACCCCCTTAGGCGATCGAAACTAGTCCAGGAGATCATTATTGCCCAAATATTCTAAGACAATTACTTTCTCACTTCAACTCTGCTAACATCAATTGAACACAGTCCCCGGGAGCCTGGTCTTCAGCAATCTCCTGTCTAGTTCTGTAGCAGCAGTCACAAACCCAATATTCAGCGATGACGAGAAACTGGTTGGCAGGTTGTCTAGAGTTCCCACTTCTGTCGTTCCAGGTTGAACGAAAACTGTCCCCAATCTTTTCTTTAAAGTGTTAACTGTGACACCATTTAATTTGCTGGGAACATCCGTTCCTAAACATTGACAGGCCGAATTGGGGGTGGAATGTGGATCTAATTACCGGGATGCATCGGCACAATCTGCCTGGGGAAAATCTCTTAAGGCGTGACCTTCCCTGTTAAGACATTTTGTTAAGACATCCTAACTTTGAAGGACAAACCCACTTGTTTTTCCCCTCCCTCCCCGACTCCCGTGCAGTGTTAACTTTTAGCACACCCCAGAACCCAGTTTGTTGACACCGAAAGACAACCCAGAACGAGGAAAAGACATAACAATACTCCCCACTAGACCCAAGAGACAACCAGGTGGGTGGCAAATGCCGCGTCACTTGAAGAATGAAGAGGAGCTTACAAGGGAGCAGCTGACACGGGAACAGCTGACAAGGGAGCTGTGATCTTCATTCAGGCATTCTGCACACACTGCTGGCGACTAACCAAGTAGTACTGAGGACGAGGAAGGTGGAGGTACTTGTATGGGAACAGAGGCATAAATGACCAGGACAGACACAATAAAGTGAGCATTACCCATGAGTGCCGCACTGCTGGTATACCCTAATCTGACGGGCGTTCCATCTCAACTGCCAGGCCATCAATCAGAAGCTGGCAGGATCCAAATCCAGATCCTGACGGTTCAGCTTACTGTTTGGATCTGGCGCTGGCACCCGTGAATAACACCCACTTTGATCTATTTGTCCTGGGAGCCGGAGAATCTGTTCACTTGCAGGTACGGTCCGCCCTTCTCACCCTGAGTACCAGTTGGACAGTGTCCAGCAGTGTGTGGAGGATGTCAGAATGAAAAATTCCCTAAAAAAGGTAGGGTCCTCTATACTCTAAAAATGACTTGGATTTCTCCCGTGGGCTCCTGAAATCAAAGTGTGTATTCAACACCCGGGTGTCCCTGAAGCACGGTTTGTGAGGTAACTAAAGGGTTAACCAGAACCACCAGCTGCTGCAATTTCCTGGAGCATCCTGGAGATCAGGCAACCCTGAGCAACAGAATCCAGAAACAAAAGCACGAAAGACTGCCGGGCCTCCGCCCCGACAGCCTGAGGTCCTCCAGCAGATTGGTGATTATCCGGTGATGTGAGCAAGTCGATCGACCTGGTAAACCCCCCAAGTCCTGAAGATGTTCTGGACTACCTCAGTGTGGATCATCCACTAGTTAGGGTGGACTACAGAGCAGCTGAGTGTGCCGACTGTTGTGTTGTCCTCCCCGTGCCAAATGTGGCAGCAAGAGTGTCACCCCGTCGTTCAAGCACCAATGGGAAGCAATGCGTCAACTTGACAGAGGGACCCAGGAAGGAGGGTCCCACCCTATTTGTTGACTTACCGGACCCTTGTCATATTGTCTGTCTGCAGACACACTGACTTACCCTGCACCGAGTCTAAAGGTGGAGATGTCCTATTATACCGTTCACACCCCGAGCCTGTTGAAATGCCAAGTGAAATCACTGGCCGAGAAGACCATTCATGCTGTGGATACATTACTGGCAGAGTGACGGCCATCCAGAAGGCTCAACTGGAGAAATATCCCCAACAGTTGAGCCTTCTGGATGACGATCACTCGCTCTCACTCGCCCTGCATTCCAGGTCCTAATCTGGAATGACGGACTAGCAAGATACAAAGGACATTGTGCTCCGGATAAAGCCTTGAATCGGCTGGTGGAGGTGAATGGATTGGTGGTGGTGAGTGGAAGGGGCCTATAGATGGGGTGGGCTAAGCTACAAAGTGAGCAGTGCCCCCTCCCAACCTTGTGTGTCAATTCGGGAATGCCTGAAGGTTCTGCTACAGCAGATCCTCCACTTGCTCGCCAAAGAAGCCCTCGGCACCAATGGGCATCTGCAGAACCTGAAGGATCCCCAAGGTGTGAGGACAAACTAAGTGGCAATGCAAGATCCACTGGACGATAGATCCTGCTCCTGCATTGAGAGCACCCACACAGTCTGCTGCTGCAGCAGATGCTCTCTGAAGGTGGTCCTCTCTGGCAGGGATTGCTCCCTCAACTCACCTGCTGGTCAGTGAAGCCAGCCCCAGTGGATTTGATGGCAGGGAATTCGGGATATGCGCCAAATCCTGCAGGAAGGTCCGCCAGACCCACATGTCCCACCATTTGGATTCTGGTGGGTGGAACAGGACTAGTTTCCTGGGCAGTTCCCTTCCTTCTGAGGCTTTCACGACTGAAGTTCGCCAGCTGTACCAGCGAACCTTAAGTTGTGAGGCAGAGTGGCGGGGCTGTCTACCTTGGCCATAACTGGGGCGTGCCTATCAAGTCCGCCCAGACCGCCTTGGAAATTGGGAGGGGGAATCCAACAAAGGTCGATGCCTGAGGCCTTTGCAAGACCCCAGGTAAAGACTCAACCCTCACAAGTGATGGGACTTCCGGAACTCACAGTTTCAGACTCGAAGTCACCCTTGTTTTGAATACATGGAAGAACCTCAACGCACAGAAGCCGTGGTTCCCAGTTTGGTTTCTGAAGCGCACGCACCCTCCCTGGGAGTGCCTCTCGAGTGTCGTAGGGAGCGACTGAAGGTGGGTCCACAGTGGTGGGTGGGAGCCACAGATCTATAAATAGAGATCTGCAGCTGCACTCACCAAAGTGGACATCACCCGCAGCATAGGTGACCCTGTGTAGGGTCGAGTCCACCGAGGGTGGTGCCCCCAAATGAGCTGGCGCCAACTGGAGACCAATGTCCCGGGGCTGCGTTGGTGTCACCAGAGGGGACGGATGAGTCATAGAGTCATAGAGTTTTACAGCACAGAAAGAGGCCCTTCGGCCCATCGTGTCTGCGCCGCCCTTCCATCCCTGTCCAGTCTAATCCCATTTTCCAGCATTTGGTCCATAGCCTTGTATGCAATGGCATTTCAAGTGCTCATCCAAATGCTTCTTGAATGTTGTGAGGGTTCCTGCCTCTACCACCCTTTCAGGCAGTGCGTTCCACATTCCAACCACCCTCTGGGTGAAAAAGTTCCTCCTCAAATCCCCTCTAAATCTCCTGCCCCTTACCCTGAATCTATGCCCCCTTGTTATTGACCCCCCTACTGAGGGGAAAAGTTCCTCTTTATCTACCCTATCTATGCCCTTCATCATTTTGTACACCTCAATCAGGTCCCCCCTCAGCCTTCTTTGCTCCAAGGAAAACAACCCCAGCCTGTCCAGCCTCTCTTCATAGCTGAGGCGCTCCATCCCAGGTAACATCCTGGTGAATCTTCTCTGCACCATCTCCAAAGCAATCACATCCTTCCTATAGTGAGGCGACCAGAACTGCACACAGTACTCCAGCTGTGGCCTCACCAGCGTTTTGTACAGCTCCATCATAACCTCCCTGCTCTTATATTCTATGCCTCGGCTAATGAAGGCAAGTATCCCATATGCCTTTTTAACCACCTTATCTACCTGTTCCGCTGCCTTCAGGGATCTATGTACATGTACACCAAGGTCCCTCTGACCCTCTGTACTTCCTAGCGTCCTACCACTCATTGTGTATTCCCTTGCCTTATTTGTCCGTCCAAAATGCATCACCTCGCACTTTTCAGGGTTAAATTCCATTTGCCACTTTTCCGCCCATCTGACCAACCCGTTTATATCGTCCTGTAGCCTGAGGCTTTCCTCCTCACAATTTACCACCCCACCAATTTTCGTGTCATCTGCGAACTTACTGATCATACCTTTTACATTCTCATCCAAATCATTTATGTAGATCACAAACAACAAGGGACCCAGCACCGATCCCTGAGGTACCCCACTGGACACAGGCTTCCAGTCACAAAAGCAACCTTCGACCATCACCCTCTGCCTCCTGCCACTCAGCCAGTTTAGGATCCAACGCGCCAAGGCACCCTGGATCCCATGGGCTCTTACCTTCTTGACCAGTCTCCTATGCGGGACCTTGTCAAAAGCTTTACTGAAGTCCATGTAAACCACATCCACAGCATTTCCCTCATCCACCCCCCTAGTCACCCCCTCGAAAAATTCAATCAGATTTGTCAGCCATGATTTACCCTTGACAAAGCCATGCTGACTATCCCCGATTAATCCTTGCCTCTCCAAGTGGAGACTAATTTTGTCCCTCAGAATTTTTTCCAATAATTTCCCTACCACAGATGTTAGACTCACTGGCCTGTAATTCCCTGGTTTATCCCTGCTACCCTTCTTGAATAATGGTACTACGTTAGCTGTTCTCCAGTCCTCTGGTACATCCCCTGTGGCCAGAGAGGTTCTGAAAATTTGTGTCAGAGCCCCTGCAATCTCCTCCCTTGCCTCCCACAGCAGCCTGGGATACATCTCGTCCGGGCCTGGGGATTTATCCACTTTTTGGCCCGCTAAAACCGCTAGCACCTCCTCCCTCTCGATGCTAATATGTTCAAGTATGTCACAGTCCCCTTGCCGCGCCAGGGGATGGAAATGAAGGGGGCACGCCTGGCATGGCGGGGAGCCAGGGGGAAGTGTTGGAGGGGAGGGCAGATCCTGTGGCCAGTCGGCGTCAGGCACGCGGGAAGGGTCCTGCAGCACGCCGGCCTGCTCCCCAGAGGGGGCAGGTGTTGGAGGGGAGGGCAGAGCCTGGGTGCAGTGGGGTCCAGGCAGGCGACAGGGTTCTGCCAGCTCTGCCACCTTCTCCCCAGCTGCAGAGTCCTCTCTCCAGTGCGGGGAGTGTGGTGGCCCAGGAGGTGCGCCTCCTGCAACAGATCTCGGCGGCGTCTGACCAGCGCCACCAACAGTTCATGAGGGCTGCGGACCGCATGCCGGACGCCATCGAGTCCCTGGCACAGAGTGTCGCGGCATTCGCCGAATCACAGGTCAGTGGGGTGGAGCTACTCGCTGCAGCACACGCCAGGGGGCTGGAACAACTCGCGGCAGTGCAGGAGGCGAGTCAGCAGATAAGTGGTACCGGCCACACACTGGCACAGCAGCTGGAGGCACATAGCCAGGCATTGCGCGCTCTAACTTCTGCCACACTCGCTGTGGCGCAGAGGCGTCGCCCCCGCACCCGCCGCCCTGCTGCAACACAGCGGTCTGGCCTCCAGCAAATAGCTGCGCCAGCTGAGCTGCCAGGCCGGACGAGTGCCACTGTGTCTGCTCAGCCTCGCGCGCCTGCCAGCAGCCAGCTTGCCCCCCTTGGAGCATCCGACACTGCCACTCCCCCAGCCAGGGTGCGAGGAGCTGCTGCTGCCACTGATGCTGGCCAGCCACTGACGAACCAGGCAGCAGCCGGCCCCTCCCGGGACATGCGTCGTCTTGGGCGACCCCCAAGGGCATCTGTGCCGACGCATGGGGTCCCTCAGGAGCCTTCCCCCAGCCTTGATGCGCCCACAGGGCTCACGTTGAGGCGGAGCACCAGGACGGGCAGGGGCCGGGGAAGGCTCTGTAATGACTCGCCCTCTCGGCACACACGCTAGAGTGTGTTGAGTTCACAATGTATATATGGGAGGGCTTCTGTTTTGGGGGTTTATTATGTTTGCCGGCTGAAAGTGAAGGCTTTTTTTGTTTTGATGGGGGTGTTTCTGCTGTCGAGGGGGGGCCTTTTTTTGTTACGGCCAATGTTGAAGGCCATGTGGATGGTCAAGTTTTGTTAGTCCTCCCCAGGTTTTGGGAGTGACATATGTTTCTGACTGTTTTTTGGGGGTGTTCTCTGTTTTTGTGATTCATGTGGGAAGGGGCCTCAGTTTGTCAAATAAAGGTTTTCATTTATTCAGCTTGTCCAGGTGTCATGTTTCAAGTGGTTGCTGCGTTCACCGGCTCACGGCTTCCGGAGCGCCTGCCTTCAGGTGGCAACATTCCCACAGGCCATTCCCTCACAGCGGGCCTAGAAGTGTCGAGCAATAAGCCCCCGGCCTACGGCCCTTGGCCCTTGTGGCCCCCTCCTGGCCTGCTCCTCCTCCACCTCCTCCCCCTCCTCCTCCTGATGGTCCTCCTGCTCGTCCTCCTCAGGTGGTGGGCCAATGTCAGGTGGCAGTGCCTGAGTCCGGCGGATAGCCAGGTTGTGCAGCATGCAGCACACGACGGCGAACTGGGACACTCTATCCGACGAATACTGTAGAGAGCCGCCGGAGTGATCCAGGCAGCGGAAGCGTTGCTTGAGGATGCCTATGGTTTGCTCTATGACGTTCCTTGTTGCTTGATGGCTTTCATTGTATGACTCCTCCGCGGGGGTCCTGGGCGCGCGGAGCGGGGTCATGAGCCATGTGCACAAAGGGTAGCCCTTGTCCCCGATAAGCCATCCCCTTGGTGGAGGCTGTGCCTGGAACATGTCAGCCACAGTAGTCTGGCGCACGATAAATGCATCATGGCTGCTTCCTGGGAAGCGGGCATTTACAGCTAGGATGCGCTGCATGTGGTCACACACCAGCTGCACATTGAGGGAATGGTAGCCCTTGCGGTTGCGGTAAACCTCGGGATTGTCTATAGGTGCCCGCATAGCCACATGCGTGCAGTCAATGGCACCCTGCACCATGGGGAAGCCCGCGATCCTGTCAAATCCCACTGCATGCTGCCGCTGCCTCTGTTGGGTCATGGGGAAGGAGATGAACTGGTGTCTCCTCGCGAACAGTGCATCGGTGACCTGCCGGATGCAGCGATGTGCGGTGAACTGGGAGATGTTCGCGATGTCCGCAGCAGCGGCTTGGAAGGAGCCACTTGCATAAAAGCTGAGAGCCACCGTGACCTTCACTTCCACTGAGAGAGACGTCCTGGACATGAGCTGTGGCTGCAAATCTGCGTGAAGCAGCTGGCAGATCTCTCCAACCACCTCCCTTCTGAAGCGCAGCCTCTTTACACAAAGTGCCGCAGACATGGTGAGATCGGACACCTGCTGCCGGTATTGCCTGGGTGCGTAACGCCTACGTTGGCGACGCCTGATGGCCCTTCTGTGTCTACGCATGGCTGCCCGTCTCTCACAGCGTCTGCCAGCCCCCCGCACATAATGCTGCAACTCAATGTTGGCCCCCCATGCAGCCCCCATATTCAAGGTCGCAACAGTGTAATCAGCAAGAGTCAAATGTCAAAGCACTGGCCAGAAGCCAAAAATACCTCTCCTCTCTTGTCCCAAATCTGGAATCTCTGTCCCTTGGTCTCTGTGTAGAAATCCAAAGCAGTGAAGTCATTGCTGCAAAATGGCTGGGCTTTATAGGTCAGTGGAGGTGCCCTTTAATTTGCACTCCCCGAGGCCCACAGGGCCTCTGCAACGTTCCATTTTACAGTTCCTAATAGCGCCATGCCCACATTGGGCGGGCGCCACTCAATTTCCGGTTTGGGGCGCAAAAACAGCATTGCGCGCGGATATGACATCATAATCTGCGCGCGCACCCGAGCGGGCGCAAACACTTTGCGCCGGCGCGAATTCTCAAATGAATTTGGGCGTCGGCACAGATCGGTCTGCATTCTGGCGCTAAGGCTTTGTGCCGGAAATATAGCCCTTTTTTGGCGTTAACGACTGGCGCTACCCACTGAATTTCTAGGCCTAGGTTTGGAGTGTTCAGTAATTTGGACAGTGTGCGCTCATCCACCAGTTCACACACAAACTTATCTCGCAACGCATGATTCAAAATGTGCCAAAGTTACAATGCAAAGACAGGTTTTTAAGCGCTACAATGTACTCTGATGGTTTCACTTTGTTTTTGGTTTCTGGTACCAAACTTATAGCTCGTTGCTATTTCTAATGGATTTGGGTCAAAATGGTCCTCGAGTTTCTCGACAATGTCTTCAAACGACACATCCTTCACTATCCCTGGCGCAAGCAGGTTTGTCAACGTTCTGTAGACATCTGGCCCGATCTCTAGAAAAATTGCTTTCTTCCATTCACTAATTACTTTATTTTGAGCTTGAACATTCTCATCTGCACCTTCAGTCTCAATAATGTTATTGACCCTAAAAAAATCTCCACCCGCTCAATGTAAGAACTGAATGGTTCGTGAGCTCGGTCATACATGCCGAGGCTTCTGATGAATCCCGTAGACACAGCCATGATTGTCCCGATCCCGTTGAACAATGACTCAGCACACTACCTATGTACCTGTGAGAATCAACGCTGCTGTTGCTGTGTATACATACATGTGAAGTTGAAGCACAGACAATTCTGCATCAGCATTAACAGTAAAACATAGTAAAAAATTCAGTTTAGGTGTCACAAATTCACTTTAAACTTTTCCACTCGAAGGTTGAACACTGGCCTTCCCTGATCCCTAAAAATGGCTTCGGGGTCCCATTCTCGTTGCCAAAAATGTAATATATGTGGGTAGAACAAATGAAGGGCAGAGACATGATGACTTGTTAGTCAAAGTGCTTATTTATTAGACCAGAGCAAACTAAGCATGCTCATACTAAACCATGTGACAAACCATGTGATAAAACATTACATGCTGCAACTTCACAACATTCAATGCATATCAATGGTGAAGCAGATAGCGAAATGCTGTTTTTGCGAAGCTAATGGCAGTGCCGCACAACTCGGACAGAAACTTTTGGATATTTGCATTTAACTGCGCATCTGCCCCTCACCTGATGTTGCTGTACCATTTATGCATAAATAACGGCGTGCGCCATTAGCCTCATGGTTATTTTGACAGCAAAATCTGCCCCATTATGTCAGGAGCCCATAAACCAAATACATGATAACAGATATCTGGCAGTGAGTTACAGGCTGTAGTTTAATCAGTAGGTTCTAGCAACGTAATAAACTCCAAACTCCATGCCATCTATGACTGTCAGCAGAATTATAAAATAGAACCACAGCCTTACATTCACTGCAGGTATTTGCTATTGTAAGCATTGTGTTGTAAGCAAGTTTCTATGGGGGCGAAATTCCCCTCGTTTTTGCCTCCGGTATGAGGTGCTAATGGGGCGCAAATGGTTTTTCGCCCCCACCCGAGGCGATAACCGCGCCTCCCGTGAAATTCCGCAGGAGTTAGCGGCGGCACTGCTGGGTATTGGCCTGATCTTCTGCGCCCGGAGACCATGACATCATCTCCGAGCGCAGCGCCCCGGGAGAAAAATTCCCCCTCGCGCCCCGCTGCAGCGCCGGGCGATGTTACCGACTGCTGCAGGGTGTCGCGAACGGTGAGGCCGGCCGCTCGCGGAGCGCTATTAAAGGCTTGGTGGCTGGCCGACATGAACAAAATCGGTGAAATTAAAAACAAAATGCAGTGCACCGGACGCAGGCTGAGTGCCACGATTGGTCAGCCCGGCACTGCTCGCGCGACACTCCCGCACCCCGGTTCTCCAGCAGATGCTAAACAAAATGCGCAGCTTGCAGCGGGGAGCCCTACCCTTTAATTGAGGGAAGAGCCCCTGCAACGCGGCAGCGCCTCGTGTGGCCACGCGTGGCACTGCTGAGCACATCGCCCCAGATCGGGACATTCCCCGCTTCTTTTGCGCCAAGAGGCAAGTGGAAAGCTTGACTTTCTGACCGCCCCCCACCCCAAGTTTCTGACCTCCCTCCCCACCCCACCCCCGAGTTCCTGACCTTCTCCCCCGCCCAAGTTCCTGACCTTCACCCCCCCCCCTCCCCCACCATCCCAGATTCCTGACCTTCTTTCCCCTGCCCAAATTCCTCCCATCCCCGGGTTCCTGACCCTCCCCCACCTCCCCATAGATGGGGCATTGTGCGTGGGTCACGGATTGTTAACAGGTTTCTTGGATATGAAGTGAATAGGGACAGCTTTCCGATGACTAGTGTCTAGTCTAGTGGGAGGAGAGGGAGAACGTGATGTGGGTGTAAAGGGGGTGGGATTGGATGAACGTGATCCGTCTTACCACCTGGATCACGTTCTCGCTCTCATCCCCCCCTTTAGACCTGGATCACGTTCTTCCCCCATCCCCACTGTGCCCTCCGTGCTCTTTACCCCCCCACCCCCGAGTTCCTGGCCTTCTCTCCCCGAGTTCCTGACTTCCTCTCCCCGCCCCTCCTCCCTCTCACTCCTCCTCCTCTCTGTCTCTCTCCCCCTCTCCTCTCACTCCCCCCTCTGATTCCCTCTTTCCCCCTCTCTCTCTCCCCATCCCCTCTCTCTCTCCCCCTCTCTCTCTCCCTCCAATCCTCTCTCTCTCTCCCCTCTGATTACCTCTCTCTCCCCCTCCTCTCTCTCTCCCCCCTCCGATCCCCCCTCTCTCCCCCTCAGATCCCCTCTGTCCCCTCACTCTCCCCCCTCCGATCATCTCTCTTTCTCCCCCTTCGATCCTCTCTCTCCCCCCTCCTCTCTCTCTCTCCCCTCTGATTACCTCTGTGTCTCCCCCTCCTCTCTCTCTCTCTCTCCCCTCCGATTCCCTCACTCTCTCTGAAGGCTGCAAAAATGTTCGTGTAGATAATCACAGCGATATTCTAGACAAAAGTTCTGGAGGCTCCTTTAGTCTAGTCATTGATTTTCGAAAGATAACCCAAAATCCCCAATAGCAGGCTCCAGGCTCAGCAATGTGGTTCAGTAGGCCCCACTTCCGGCTTCCTCGTATGTCGTACTGCGCATGTGCGACAGGAACGAATGCGCATGCACAGTACCAAACAGGCGCACATGCACAGAGAGAGTCAAAAAACGCCGTGCAAATAGTCACTCCGAATAAGAAGGGCAAATAGAGTGTATGAGAATAGATTAGCAGGTACAGTAACATAAAAAGGAATTCAAAAGTCTTTTATAAACATACTAGCTGGGGAGCCCCGCGTTGCGAGGGCAATTTTGGGGCGCTTGGTCTCCCTGCCCCTGTGTGTCCCCCCTCTCCCTGTCATGTCCTCTCCCTGTCCTATCCCTCCCTCCCCTCCTCTCCCTCCCCTGTCTCCCCCCCCCACTCCCCCGCTCCCCTCTGTCCCTCTCTCCGGCCCCTCCCCCTGCCTAGCGCCTGCGGTCCGGTGCCGTTGCGATAGCGGGAATGCTGAGTGGCGGCCGGTGCCGGGAGCGGGCTCTCGCGGGCGGCGCATGCGCGGTCAGTGCGGGCGGCGCATGCGCGGTCAGTGCGGGCGGCGTGAGGCGGCCTGGCGGCCGTTAGCGAGCGGGACACTTCGGGCGGCCCGCCCGCGCTACGGCCCCGACACCGTGAAACCTGAGAGGGGGAAGTAGAGAGAGACAGGGAAGAGGAGAAAGAGAGAGAGGGCAGAGGAGAGAGGGAAGAGGAGAAGGAGAGAGAGGGAAGAGGAGAAGGAGAGAGCGAGAGGGAAGAAAGAGAGAGAGAGAGAGAAATCTTTTGAGCTTCAGGCCCCGAGTCCCCCCTGCGCGAGGGTGAGGAGCGGGGGGGGGGGTTGCTAAACACAATATAAAACTCAAATAAATTGTTAATTAATTCCATAACACATAATTCAAATATTTACCTTACTTCCCTAACACACTGAAAGTGTGGGGAAAAAATTGTGAAAAATCAAGATGGCGGCCACTCACCTCGGTTCAGAAGGATAAGGCCCGCCCACACACGCACCGATTGGTCGACCGGTCAGGTCACCGAAGCGTAGGATTGGTCAATCGTCGAGTGACTCGACACTCAACTGTAGGAAGGAAGCCGCCGTCCAATTGGTCGACATCGACGTCACACGGTCGCTAATGAGATGCTAATGAGCGGAAGGCTGAACGTTTTTCGGATACCGCGGGCAGGATTTTTGTGCGGCCGAAACGTAAATACGCCTATGACCGGTCCGGAATCGCAAGCTTTCTTTTGAGGCGACGCGCGCGTCGGTACGCTCTAACTTTTGCGTGTATAGAGAACAGACAGACAGGCTTTTTTGTAAAACAGCAGTTTACAGGGCCGCGCGGTTTATGGCCGGCCGCTGCCGCTCCCCCGCTCTGTGTCTCGGGCCGAGCGGTTGTGAGGCCCGGCCCAAGTGACCCCAACTCACCTCCCGCTCCGGCAGTCCGGGAGCGGGATACTGTGCCGGAGCAGCACTGTGGGGGTTTGTTGTGATGGTGCTGTCGCTGTCGGTATAAAAAAAATGGCCGCGACGTTTCGGGAGGCTGCAGTATTAGGCCCGCCCACACATGGAATGAAACGTCCCCCGTGATGCAAGAGAGAGAGAAAGACTGGGGGGAGACGAGAGAGAGAGGGAAGGAGAGAAAGGGAAGGAGAGAGAGAGAGAGAGGGAAGGAGAGAGAGAGAGAGAGAGGGAAGGAGAGAGAGAGAGAGAGAGAGAGAGAAAGGGAAGGAGAGAGAGAGAGAGAGAGAGAGAGAAATGGAAGGAGAGAGAGAGAGAGAGAGAGGGAAGGAGAGAGAGAGACTGGGGGGAGAGAGAGAGACGGGGAGAGAGAAAGAGTAGAGAGACTGGGGCGAGAGATAGAGAGAGACGGGAAGATAGAGAGAGATAGAGAGAGAGAGAGACTGGGGAGAGAGAGAGAGACTGGGGAGATAGATAGAGAGAGAGAGAGACTGAGGGGGAGAGAGAGAGAGACTGGGGAGATAGAGAGGGAGAGAGAGAGAGACTGAGGGGAGAGAGAGCGAGATGGGGAGAGAAAGAGAGTAGAGGGAGAGAGTGGGGGAGAGAGACTGGGGGGAGAGGGAGAGAGTGGGGGGAGAGAACTGGTAAGATCAGCTATGATCTCAGACGAGGATCAGCCATGATCTCATTGAATGGCGGAGCAGGCTCGAAGGGCCGAATGGCCTACTCCTGTTCCTATCTCTATGTTACTATGTTACTATGAGAGAGAGAGAGACTGGGGGGAAGGAGAGACTGGGGGAGAGAGAGACTGGAGGGGACAGAGAGAGAGAAACTGGGGCGAGAGAGAGACTGGAGGAGAGAGAGAGACTGGGGGAGAGAGAGAGAGAGACTGGGGGAGATAGAGACTGGGAGAGAGAGAGAGAGACTGGGAGAGAGAGAGAGAGAGAGACCTGTCAAAATTGAGATTAGTCCTGGGAGAAGGAGACAGACCATACCTTGGGGCCAAATATGTAACAACATGTCACAACCTGAGGACTGTTTAAAATTAAGAATGTTTAAAATTAATATTGAACGTACCAAATGAAGTACAAAGACTGTTTAAAATTAATATTGTTTAAAAGTAATATTGTATGTACCCAACAAATGTCAAATCGATTCACACCGACAGAATGTTGGAAAACTGTACCTTTTTGCTATGTAAGCTTTGGCAATATGGTTCTCTGTAAACTTTCATGCCAATAAAGCATTTGAATTGGAATTGGAATTGGACTGAGGGGGGAGAGAGAGAGAGAGACTGGGGAGAGAGGGCGAGACTGGAGGAGGGAGAGTCTGGAGGAGAGAGAGAGACTGGGGGAGAGAGAGAGACTGGGAGATAGAGAGAGGGAGAGAGAGAGACTGAGGGGGGAGAGAGAGAGAGACGGGGAGAGAGAGAAGAGAGTCACCCCAGCTGAGTAGGCTGGGCACAGTGAAAGCATTGATTTCTTTATGACAGCACAAACACTGCTCTGACATCATAGCAGCTCTTCGACATCACAGTCACTCAATGCTAATGAGATGCTGGATGAGCGGAACGCTGAACGTTTTTGGGATACCGCGGGCGGGATTTTTGTCCGGCCGAAACGTAAATAGGCCTATGACCGGTCCGGAATCGCAAGCTTTCTTTTGAGGCGCCGCGCGCGTCGGTACGCTGTGTAACTTCCAAACGCCTAGAGAACAGGCGGACAGACAGACAGACAGACAGACAGACAGACAGACAGAAGAGCCGCTTTATATATATAGATAAATAGTAATAGTAAAAGAATTGTCAAAGGAAGGGTGGGGCCAATTAGGGACCAAAAAGGAGATCTTCTTGTGGAGGCAGCGGTCATGGCTGAGATACTAAAAGACTTTTGCATCTGTATTCACTGAAGAAGAGGAAGCTACCAATGTTACAGTAAAGGAGGAGGTTGTAGAGAAATTGGAAAGGATACAAATAGATAAAGAGGAGTTACTGAAAAGATTGTCAGTGCTCAAAGTAGAAAAGTCACCCCGTCTGGATAAGCATCCGAGGTTGCTGAGGGAAATAAGGGTGGAGATAGCAGAGTAACTGGCCACCTACTTCCAACCCTCCTTAGATATCGGCATGGTGCCAGAGGATTGGAGGATTGCAAATGTTACACCCTTGTTTAAAAGAAGTGGAGAGTGATAAACCCGGCAACTACAGGCTAGTCAGCCTAATGTCTGTGGTGGGGAAACTTTCAGAGATAAGAATGCAGGACAAAATTAATTGTCATTTGGAAAAATATGGGTTAATAAATGAAAGTCAGCATGGATTTGTTAAAGGCAAATCATGTTTGATTAACTTGATTGAGTTCTTTGATGAAGTAACGGAGAGGGTTGATGAGGGTAGTGTGGTTAATGTGTATATGGACTTTCTAAAAGTGTTTGATAAAGTACCACATAATAGAGTTGTCAGCAACATTGAAGCCCATGGGATTAAAGGGGCAATGGCATCGAAAAAAAATTGACGAAGAGACAGAAAGCAGAGAGTAGTGGTGAATGGTTGTTTTTCATACTGGGGGGAAGTGTCAGCTGTGGCTCACTTGGTAGCTCACTCGCCTCCGAGTCAGAAGGCTGTGGGTTCAAGTCCCACTCCAGGCACTTGAGCACATTAAAGCTAGGCTGACGCTCCAGTGCAGTGCTGAGGGTGTGCTGCACTGTCGGAGGTGCCGTCTTTCAGATGAGATGTTAAATCGAGGCCCTGTCTGCTCTCTCAGGTGGATGTAAAAGATCCCACGGCACTATTTCGAAGAAGAGCAGGGGAGTTATCCCCAGTGTCCTGGCCAATATTTATCACTCAATCTACATCACTAAAACAGATTATCTGCTCGTTATCACGTTTGTGGGAGCTTGCTGTGTGCAAATTGGCTGCCGTGTTTCCTACAGTACAACAGTGCTTCAAAAAGTAACTCATTGGCTGTAAAGCACTTTGAGACGTCCAGTGGTCGTGAAAGGCGCTATATAAATGCAAGTCATTCTTTTTTATGTAGTGGTATCCCCCAGTAGTTGGTATTAGGATCACTGCTCTTTTTTGATATATATTAATGACATGGACGGGTATACAGGGCATAATTTCAAAGTTTGCAGATGGCACGAAACTCGGAAATGTAGCAAACAGTAAGGAGGAAAATAGCAGACTTCAGGAGGACATAGCCTGGTGAAATGGGAAGACACATTTAAAGCAGAGAAGCGTGAAGTGATACATTTTGTTAGGAAGAACGAGGAGAGTTAATATAAACTAAATGGTACAATTTTAAACGGGGTGCAGGAACAGGGTGACCTGGGAATGTATGTAGACAAATCTTTGAAGGAGGCAGGACAAGTTGAGAAGGCTGTTAAAAGAGGATCTTTGGCTTTATAAATAGAGGCATCGAGTACAAAAGCAAGGAAGTTATGGTAAACCATTATAAAACACTGGTTCGGCCCCAGATGGAGTAATGTGTCCAATTCTGAGCATCACACTTTAGGAAGGATGTCAAAGCCTTAGAGAGGGTGCAGAGGAGATTTGCTAGAATGGTACCAGGGATGCGGGACTTCAGTTATGTCGAGAGACTAGAGAAGCTGGGTTTGTTCTTTTTAGAGCAGAGGAGCTTATGGGGAGATTTAATAGAGGTTTTCAAAATCATGAATGGTTTTGATAGAGTAAATACGGAGAAACTGTTTTCAGTGGCAGAAGGGTCGGTAACCAGAGGACACAAATTTAAGGTAATTGGCAAAAGAACCAGAGGCGAGATGAGGAGAATTATTTTAGCAGTGAGTTGTTATGATCTGGAACGCGCTGCCTGAAAGGGTGGTGGAAGCAGATTCAATAATAACTTTCAAAAGGGAATTGGATAAATACTCGAAGGGGAACAATTCCCAATAGACCGAAGGGCATCCTCCTGTGCTGTACCATTCTATGGGCAGGATTTTCATTGGGCCGTGGAGGCGGGATTGGAGGCGTGCGGGTGGTTAAAATTGCAAAACCTGGCGGGCAGACGGACCCACCTCCATCCCGCCTCCACGCAATTTTCAAAAATTCGTGTCTGATGGTCCTGCCTCCAAGAGGCGAGATAGGCCGTTAAGGACCTTAACAAGCACTAAATTGCCTCTATAATGCCATTTTGAATGGCCATTGCAATTTTAACCCTTTTCCCACGTGAAACACGCCTGTTCTGAAACACGACGGTGAAACCTGGTGGGAGCACAATTGGACTGCTGACTATCAACTGCAGGTCAACCATTAAAGAGGAGATTTAATCAGCCATCATTTGCAGGTGGCAGTACTTTGTAGTCTCAGGTCTGGGGGAACTTTTAGAAGGCATAACCACAGCTGTGGAAGTTTGGAGCCTGACACCCATCTCCAGTGGGACCTCCTGGGAAACCCCTCTCGCCACCTTCACTGAGCGCTTCCTCAACTGAGCATCTACCAGAAGCATGGGAGCCATTTATTTCCTTCCCTTCTGGATATTAGATGAGGCCGAACAACAGCAGCCCCAACAGCAGCAGCAACAACAACAGCAGCCCCAACAGCAGCAGCAACAACAGGCGCGCTAAGCTGCTGCTCACCCACCTGAAGATGCACAGGCCAGAAGGGGCCAGCGCATGGAAGCCCGTCGGCGCAGGAGATACCCCCCAAACAGGGTCTACAGACACAGGGTCAGCTATCTCAACATGTCTGAGCAGCAGTGCCAAAGGCGGCTCTGACTTTCGCGAGAGGTAGTGGGTGACATCTGCGCAATGCTGCAACAAGACCTGCAGGCCAGAGGACAAGGTGGACAACTCTTACCAGTGGCCGTCAAAGTCACCACCGCACTCAACGTTTTTGCCTCAGGCTCATTCCAGGGATCAGCAGCAGACATCAACGGCATCTCCCAGGTGGCCGCACACACTTGCATCACGCAGGTAACCAATGCCCTCTTTGCCCTCACACGCAATCACATCCATTTCACCAAGGATCAAGCAAGTGTCACGGCGCATGTGGTTGGATTAGCTCATCTGGCAGGCTCTCCAAGGGTGCAGGGCGTTGTTGACTGCACACATGTGGCCCTTAAGGCACCCCATCACAATCCAGGTATTTTTGTCAATCGCAAGGGCTTGCACTCCCTTAACGTTCAGCTGGTGTGTGACCACAAGAAGGAGATTTTGCATGTTTGTGTTAAGTACCCTGGCAGTTGCCATGACTCCTTCATACTGCGCCAGTCTAGTGTGCCTCCACGATTCAGTCCATCAGACCAACTTAACGGATGGCTACTTGGAGACAAGGGCTATCTCCTGAGGACGTGGCTAATGACGCCATTGAGGAGACCATCCAATGAAGCTGAGGAGAGCTACAACTCCAGCCACATGTCCACCAGAGCCATAATCGAGCAAACCATCGGTTTGCTGAAGATGCACTTCAGATACCTGGATAGCTCAGGTGGAGCCCTGCAGTACTCAGCAGCCAGGGTCTCCAGAATCGTTGTGGTTTGATGTGCACTTCACAACATGGCACAGTGTCGTGGCTTGCAGATTCCTGAGGACCAAGTGGCTCCTCACATATCCTCTTCAGATGAGGAGGGGGAGGAGGAGGAGGAAGAGGAGGAGAGTGAAAATGAACATCCTGCAGAGGCCCATCAACCAGCGGCAGCAGTACGCGAGAACATAGCTACCCGGGATGCAAGGAACGCACTCATCTTGGCCAGATTTGCTTAGCCTAGCCACTCAAGCACTTTTGCCTCTCATCTTCTTACCTGAGCATCGACAATGGCCACGAACCAACTGATTCCTAGCAACTTGAGCACCATACTGATAATTGCAAGTAATCCTAAGCCCTCAAAAGGGAAGTCCCATTCGCGAAATGACACACACCACAACTACAGCAGTAGCCATCAGATTTTTTATGTACATGATTCATATGATGGCTTTTACACATAAAACATCAAATTTCAACAAGTGACTACCCTTGTGACTATTTGTGCAGTATCTTTCTCTTACGCATGCTCCTACGTGCTGCTTCCCCTGTGCCTTCAGCAGATGTGGAGGCCCCTTGCTCAGTTTCTTGCTGCTCCTGTCTCAACACCTTTGGCAGGCGTCCTCTGGGGACGAACCTGTGAGGGCTCATCAACAGTCAGCTGCTCCTGCGGCTGTGCAGGGGTTGAGACGCCGATCTCAGTTCGGTGTGGACTCTGGTGGGGCTCTGACCGAGGGCTCTGCAGTGGCATGGAAGTGTGAGCGCTTGGAGAGGAGCCCCCACTTCCTTGATGTCTGCCACCAGTTCAGTTCAGTTCAGTTCAAATCGCTTTATTGGCATGATAAAGTACATCTTATGTTGCCAAAGCATCAAAATACATTTATGGTTGAACACATAAACGCAGTTCTATTCATACAGTGTATAAACAGGTATATCCCTGAGTGTATAAATAAACATTCGCATTGTTTATACATATTCTTTTCTTAGTTTACTGGTTGTCCCTCTGTTCATGGCAAGCTGTAACATAGTGTGCTGCCAGTGTTACACAGCTTCTCTCCTCCCCCAGTAGGAATGGGAGTTTTTGGTTGTCATTCAGATTTCTGAAATCAGGGCATAATTGTGAGAATTTTTGATAGAAATTCTCCCTGATGCCCTGATATTTTTCACAGGCTGTGAGGAAGTGCATCTCTGTCTCAACTACTCCCTGACTGCAGTGAGAGCATATCCTGTCTTCTCTTGGCAGCCTGGTCTGCCTGTGTCTGCCTTTTTCGATCGCTAGGCTATGTTCGCTAAGTCTGTACCTTGTCAAGGTTCTTCTCAGTTTGTTATCCTTTATCATGGTCAGGTAATCAGCAATGTTGTATTGTCTGTTTAGGGCCAAGTAGCAATTGAGTTTGCTTTGGGTTTTTGTTGTTTCTGCCCAGTATGACAGATATTTTTCCTTTTGCTTAGCGACGATTGTGTTGGGTCGAATTCTTTGTGTTACCCTGTCACTGTCCTGGGACTGGTTATTGTTAGTATTCATAGTCATAGAGTCATAGAGTTTTACAGCACAGAAAGAGGCCCTTCGGCCCATCGTGTCTGCGCCGCCCATCCATCCCTGTCCAGTCTAATCCCATTTTCCAGCATTTGGTCCATAGCCTGGTATGCAATGGCATTTCAAGTGCTCATCCAAATGCTTCTTGAATGTTGTGAGGGTTCCTGCCTCTACCACCCTTTCAGGCAGTGCGTTCCACATTCCAACCACCCTCTGGGTGAAAAAGTTCCTCCTCAAATCCCCTCTAAATCTCCTGCCCCTTACCCTGAATCTATGCCCCCTTGTTATTGACCCCCCTACTAAGGGGAAAAGTTCCTCTTTATCTACCCTATCTATGCCCTTCATCATTTTGTACACCTCAATCAGGTCCCCCCTCAGCCTTCTTTGCTCCAAGGAAAACAACCCCAGCCTGTCCAGCCTCTCTTCATAGCTGAGGCGCTCCATCCCAGGTAACATCCTGGTGAATCTTCTCTGCACCCTCTCCAAAGCAATCACATCCTTCCTATAGTGAGGCGACCAGAACTACACACAGTACTCCAGCTGTGGCCTCACCAGCGTTTTGTACAGCTCCATCATAACCTCCCTGCTCTTATATTCTATGCCTCGGCTAATGAAGGCAAGTATCCCATATGCCTTTTTAACCACCTTATCTACCTGTTCCGCTGCCTTCAGGGATCTATGTACATGTACACCAAGGTCCCTCTGACCCTCTGTACTTCCTAGGGTCCTACCACTCATTGTGTATTCCCTTGCCTTATTTGTCCGTCCAAAATGCATCACCTCGCACTTTCCAGGGTTAAATTCCATTTGCCACTTTTCCGCCCATCTGACCAACCCGTTTATATCGTCCTGTAGCCTGAGGCTTTCCTCCTCACAATTTACCACCCCACCAATTTTCGTGTCATCTGCGAACTTACTGATCATACCTTTTACATTCTCGTCCAAATCATTTATGTAGATCACAAACAACAAGGGACCCAGCACCGATCCCTGAGGTACCCCACTGGACACAGGCTTCCAGTCACAAAAGCAACCTTCGACCATCACCCTCTGCCTCCTGCCACTCAGCCAGTTTAGGATCCAATGCGCCAAGGCACCCTGGATCCCATGGGCTCTTACCTTCTTGACCAGTCTCCTATGCGGGACTTTGTCAAAAGCTTTACTGAAGTCCATGTAAACCACATCCACAGCATTTCCCTCATCCACCCCCCTAGTCACCCCCTCGAAAAATTCAATCAGATTTGTCAGACATGATTTACCCTTGACAAAGCCATGCTGAATATCCCCGATTAATCCTTGCCTCTCCAAGTGGAGACTAATTTTGTCCCTCAGAATTTTTTCCAATAATTTCCCTACCACAGATGTTAGACTCACTGGCCTGTAATTCCCTGGTTTATCCCTGCTACCCTTCTTGAATAATGGTACTACGTTAGCTGTTCTCCAGTCCTCTGGTACATCCCCTGTGGCCAGAGAGGTTCTGAAAATTTGTGTCAGAGCCCCTGCAATCTCCTCCTTTGCCTCCCACAGCAGCCTGGGATACTATTGTTAGTAGTTACTTCACTGAGTCCCAGGACTAGTTGACTGAGGGTATTCTTCTTTATGGTCAGCTCTTGGCATTTCAGGGCGTCGCAGTGATAGCATTGGGGGTTGCTCATTTGTAGGTGATTCCAAAATTTGGTGGCTCTTTTTTGGATGGTGATTATTAATGGGTATTGGCCTAGTTCCGCCCTGCATGCATTGTTTACTGTTTTCCTTTGAGTCCGGAGGATACTTTTACAGAATTCCGCATGTAGGATCTCAATTGGGTGTTTGTCCCATTTTGCAAAATCTTGTTGTGTTAGTGGTCCCCAGACCTCACTGCCATAGAGTGCAATTGGTTCAATCACTGATTTGAAAATTTTGAGCCAAATGCTAATTGGGATTTCTATTTGGATTGATTTTTTGATGGCATAGAAAGCCCTTCTTGCTTTCTCTTTCAGTTCATTCACAGCCAGTTTGAAGTTTCCCGTAGAACTGATTTTTAAGCCCAAGTATGTGTATCTTCCCTCTCATGGGTCAGGTCACCCTCAGCGCTTGCAAGTGGCTTGAGAGCACCTTGCTGTACATCAGGGGTGCCATGGGGACCTGTATCTGCACTGGCATTCCTACTCAGAGGGACTGCCATGAAGGTCTGGTTTCTCTGTTCAATAGATGACCATCGCTCCACCAGAGATGTCAGTCAATTCTGAACACTCACCATGTTTTCAACGCTCTGGCGACTTAGCACCTCCATGGTGATGCATTCATGCGCCAATGACTCCACAAAGGCTCTGCTCATGTTAGCAAGGGACTCCTGCATTCGCTCCACACTCAAGTGACCCTGGAGACAAAACCTGCCAGAAACTCCTGCATCTTTTCCTGGAGTGCCATCACCGCTGATACTGTGGATGGACCCAGAGGCAGAGGGTCGACATGCAGCTGAGGCGAGCTGGCAGAGTCCTGCGCCCTCCGACTAGCACTCTCCACTGCTGTCCCTGTCTCCACAATCCGCTGATGCTCACTTGTGAGCTGTGATACACCAGGTGACAACACTGCTCTATGTCCCGAAGGTCCCACCGAGGTGTGAGTGTCTCCGCTGGTGCTGAGTGCGCTGAATTCTGCTGACGCTGCGCCCTCAGAGGTTTCAGCTTCCTCTAAGGAGTCTGGATGCTCAGCCTGTTCCTCCTGGCTATTGGGGATGGGTGCTTGCGATGGTCCTGTGGGGGAGTAAAGGAAAGAGTCAGAGATGTGATGCCAAGGTTACATGCACATTGCATATTGCAGATGATCATTAGTCCATCTGTTAGAGCTTCCGAAATATTATCAGCGACTCATGCAATGTCAGTGAGAGAGATGGAAAACTATTCTGTCACCAGCTTGCTGTGATGCACCCGTCTGTCCGTCTCCCACATGCGCATCGTCCTCCACTCCTACGATCTCCAGTACCGCCTCCTCCCAGGGGGTGAGGTGGGCTACTGAGGGTGGCCCTCCTCCTGTCCTCGCTCGTTCTCTTTTATTGTGAGCTCTCTTTTCCTGCAATGAGGGAGACAAGTGGAGGTTGAGTGAGAATGAAGGAGTGAGTGTAGAGAATCCATAGCATAGATGCTTAGAAGGAGACAAAGATGGAGTGAGTTGGCAAGACCAAGGGCACTCCCTGTGTGTTGTCAGTTGTTTTCATAGCATCAGAGTGATAGGGAGTGTGAGGGTTGCATAGTCGAATAGTTAGGTGAATGTGACCATAGAGAGAGAGGGAATGGGTAAGGATGCATGGATGTCAGTGTCAAGTGGGATGTGGAGGAAGAGATTGCTAAATCTGAGTGCTGGTGAGGAAAGGCAATGGGGATCAGATTGAGAGTGATGGGAAATTCATACTCACTTTTCCAGTGCGCTGAAGGTAATGAAATCTCTTCCTGCACTGTACCCAGGTTCTGAGGGTAGCTGATAAGGAGTTGACCTCCTCTGCCACTTGCAGCCACACAGCCTTTGTCTGCTGGGGAGGCTTCTTCCTCCCTGATGAAGGGAAGAGCACCTCCTTGTGAGCTCTTGCTCCCTCCACTAAAGCCTGCAGGGCAACGTCGTCAAAACGGTGTGCAGACCTTGGTCTTTCTCTGGCCATTCTGCTTCCAGCTCAGTGTATCAGCAAATGCCAAAAGATTGGCAGTCTGCAGAAGAAGCAAGGCTTCTAGCAGACCTTAAATACAGCAGCAATGATGACGTCATCGGAGGCGACTTTCAGACTGGAGAAACTCATTTGCCATGGGTTCTCACACACTGGAACTCAATTGGGCAATTTAGTTAAAATAGCATCAATCTCCCACATCGAATTAGATTTGTGTGGATAACATGAAATGCGGATTACACGACACCAACCCGCACCTGAATGAAAATCCTGCCCTATGTTTCTATAATTTGCTTGATCTGTACTCAATTTCTAGATGTTAACAGTCAAGTTATATGATGGTGCAGTTGCTCATGCTGGAACTGAACCATACAGACTGGGAAAGGTCAAGGTTTGATCTCTGGTCTATGATGAATTAACTGTTTTTAACTGGGGCAGCAGTACAATTGACTTCAGTGCCCCGGCACAGGGATGGAAGAATCAAGATATGTTAATGGGCTTAGATGAAACATAGAAACATATAAAAATAGGAGCAGGAGTAGGCCATTCTACCTTCGAGCCTGCTCCGCCATTCAATATGATCATGGCTGATCCTCTATCTCAATACCATATTCCCACTCTCTCCCCATACCCCTTGTTGCCTTTTGTGTCTGGAAATCTATCTCCTTCTTAAATATATTCAGTGACTTGGCCTCCACAGCCTTCTGTGGTAGAGAATTCCACAGCTTCACCACCCTCTTAGTGAAGAAATTTCTCCTCATCTCAGTCCTAAATCTCCTACCCCGGATCCTGAGACTGTGACCCCTCGTTCTAGACCCCCCAGCCAGGGGAAACATCCTCCCTGCATCCAGTCTGTCTAGCCCTGTTAGAGTTTTATGAGATCCCCTCTCATTCTTCTAAACTCTAGTGAATACAGGCCTAGTCGACCCAATCTCTCCTCATATGACCGTCCTGCCATCCCAGGAATCAGTCTGGTGGACCTTCACTGCACTCCCTCTATAGCAAGTATATCCTTTCTTAGGTAAGGAGCCCAAAACTGCCCACAGTACTCCAGGTGTGGTCTCTCCAAGGCCCTGTATAACTGTAGTAAGACATCCTTGCTCCTGTACTCAAATCCTCTTGCAATGAAGGCCAACATACCATTTGCCTTCCTAACTGCTTGCTGCACCTGCATGTTTGCTTTCAGTGACTGGTGGACAAGGACACCCAGGCCCCTCTGTACATCAACATTTCCCAATCTATCACCATTTAAATAATACTCTGCCTATCTGTTTTTCCTACCGAAGTGGATAACTTCACATTTATTCACGTTATACTGCATCTGCAATGTATTTGCCCACTCACTCAACTTGTCTAAATCACCTTGAAGCCTCTTTGCATCCTCCTCACAGCTTACAATCCTACCTAGTTTCATGTCGTCAGCAAACTTGGAAATATTACATTTGGTTCCCTCATCCAAATCATTGATATATATTGTAAATAGCTGGGGCTCAAGCACTGATCCCTGCGGTACCCCACTAGTCACCGCCTGCCACCCCAAAAAAGACCCATATATTCCTAGAGGTTGGGAGGAAGTTCATGTGGAGCATAAACACCGGCATGGACCTGTTGACCCGAATGCCCTGTTTCTGTGCTGTATATGTTTTGTAATCCAGGTGAGTGAACATTGAGTGAAGCTTGGGTTTGACTGTGACACCAACCCCTATGATCAGATAACTTGCTGGCACCGACTAAGATATATAGGTGACAAATGCTTGGGGGTAGTTCCATGGATGGCTTTTGCCCTCCACTAACTCACTCATTCTTCAGGTGTGTAAACATAGGCAATCCATGCTGACAGGCTGTTCAACTACAGTGAGCATCTCCTTAACAAATCTGATCCTCTTCTTGCTCAATGACCACACGCTTTCCAGAAAGGATCTTTGCTGATTCATTCCTGCCCTGGCCAGGGGTGCTAATATTACCTAGCTTGGCACAGACCAGGTATTGAACCTGAGCTTTTCCTTATCTGCATGGTTGAACACTACACCTGGTGATTCATTTACCCAATTGACCATTCATGAAAATCCACACTAAATAAATGGCCACCATAAATCAACCTGTATACTATAAATCCATCAAACCCAGTTAGATCATGTCATTATAATGGGGAACAAAGAAATGGCAGACCAATTAAATACATACTTTGGTTCTGTCTTCACAAAGGAGGACACAAATAACCTCCCAGAGATGTCGGGGAACATAGGGTCTAATGAAAGGGAGGAACTGATAGAAATCAGTAATTGTAGGGAAATGGTGTTAGAGAAATTGACGGGATTGAAGGCCGATAAATCCCCAGGGCCTGATAATATACATCCTAGGGTACTTAAGGAAGTGGCCCTAGAAATAGTAGATGCATTGCTGGTCATCTTCCAGAACTCGATAGACTCTGGAACAGTACCCATGGATTGGCGGGTAACTAATGTTACCCCACTGTTCAAAAAAGGTGGTAGAGAGAAAACGGGGAATTACAGACCGGTAAGCCTGACATCGGTAGTGGGGAAAATGCTAGAGTCCATTATAAAAGATGTAATAGCAGAGCACTTGAAAAACAGTGACCGGATCGGACAAAGTCAACATGGATTTACAAAAGGTAAATCGTGCTTGACTAATCTACTGGAATTTTTTGAGGATGTAACTGGTAAAATAGATAAGGGACAACCAGTGGATGTGGTGTATTTGGACTTTCAAAAGGCTTTCGATAAGGTCCCGCATAAGAGATTAGCGTGTAAAGTTAAGGCACATGGGATTGGGGGCAAGGTACTGACTTGGATAGAGAACTGGTTGGCAGACAGAAAGCAAAGAGTTGGAATAAACGGCCCTTTTTCCGAGTGGCAGGCAGTGACTAGTGGGGTACTGCAGGGATCGGTCCTTGGACCCCAGCTATTCACAATATATGTTCATGATCTGGACGAGGGAACTAGATGTAATATCTCCAAGTTTGCAGACGACACAAAGCTGGGTGGGCGTGTGTGCTGTGAGGAGGATGCTGAGAAACTCCAGTATGATTTGGACAGGTTGGGTGATTGGGCAGAAGCATGGCAGATGCACTATAACGTGGATAAATGCAAGGTTATCCACTTTGGTGTCAAAAACAAGAAGGCAGATTATTATCTGAATGGCAATAGATTGGGAGAAGGGGAAGTGCAACGAGACCTGGGCGTCCTTGTGCACCAGTTGCTGAAGGTAAGCATGCAGGTGCAGCAGGCGGTTAAGAAGGCAAATGGTATGTTGGCCTTCGTAGCGAGAGGGTTCGAGTACAGGAACAAGGATGTCTTGCTGCAGTTGTACAGGGCCTTGGTGAGACCACATCTTGAGTATTGTGTGCAGTTTTGGTCGCCTTATCTGAGGAAGGATGTTCTTGCCATGGAAGGAGTGCAGCGAAGATTCACCAGGCTGATACCTGGGATGGCAGGAATGACGTATGAGGAGAGATTGGGTCGATTGGGCTTGTACTCGCTGGAGTTTAGAAGAATGAGAGGGTATCTCTTTGAAACTTATAAAATTCTAACAGGACTAGACAGACTAGATGCAGGAAGGATGTTCCCGATGGTCGGGGAGTCCAGAACCAAGGGTCACAGTCTAAGGATATGGGGTAAACCATTTAGGACATCGAGGAATAAACATCCACAGTGCTATTCTACATTAACAGTTGCGTCGAGGTCGTCACGACCCATAAAAATATCAGGACATACCCCAACCAGAAACCCTGGATGAACGGAGAGGTCCGCTCGCTGTTGAAAGCACGCGACGCAGCATTTAAATCTGGCGACGCGGTGGCTTACAGTGCAGCTAGGACCAACCTAAAAAAGGGTATCAGGACTGCCAAAAGGAAACAGACACTGTGGATAGAGGATCATTTCCACAACAACTCGGACCCCCGGCGCATGTGGCAAGGCATCCTGTCCATCACTGACTACAAGAGCAAAAACACCAGCCCCACGGTTAGCGATGCCTCCCTTCCGGAGGAGCTTAACAACTTCTATGCTCGCTTCAACAGGGACAACAGGGAGCCGGCTACCAAAGCCTTGCCACCCCCGGAAGACCAGGTGCTCACTCTGTCGACCTCCGACGTAAGGGGTGTTCTAAGCAGAGTGAACACACGAAAGGCTGCTGGACCGGATAGCATCCCTGGACGGGTACTCAAGGAATGTGCTGATCAGCTGGCTGATGTCTTCACCGCCATCTTCAATCTGTCTTTTGGCCCAGGCAGTAGTCCCTACATGCTTCAAGACCGCTACCATTATTCCTGTGCCAAAGCAAACGGCTGTGACGTGCCTGAACGACTATCGACCTGTCGCACTCACACCCATTATAATGAAGTGTTTCGACAGACTGGTCCTGGCTCACATCAAAGCCAGTGTTCCCGCCTCTCTTGACCAACACCAGTTTGCCTATCGTGCAAACAGATCAATGGAGGATGCAATCACAACTGCTCTACACTCTGCACTGAATCACTTAGATGGTAAAGAGACCTACATCAGATTGCTGTTCATAGACTACAGCTCAGCATTCAACACTATCGTCCCCAACAAGCTGGCCACCAAACTCCACACTCTTGGCCTGAACACTTCCCTCTGCAACTGGACCCTGGACTTCCTAACAAACAATTCCTGTCAAATTAGGGAACCACACCTCCCCCCTCCTCTGACCCTGAACACGGGGGCCCCACAAGGATGTGTGCTGAGCCCCCTCCTCTACTCCCTCTTCACCCACGACTGTGTGGCTGTTCATGGTTCCAACACCATCATCAAGTTTGTGGATGATAACACGGTAGTAGGCCATATCACCAACAACGATGAGTCAGCCTACAGGGAGGAGGTCCGGCATCTCGTGAAGTGGTGCGCCGATAACAACCTGGCCCTTAACATCAAGAAAACCAAAGAAATCATTGTGGACTTCAGGAAGTCTAAAGGCGGAAGTCACACCCCCATCCACATCGATGGGGCTGTGGTGGAAAGGGTGGACAGCTTTAAGTTCCTCGGAGCCCACATGACGGAAGACCTCTCCTGGTCCCTCAATACCTCCTCTCTGTGAAGAAGGCCCAGCAGCGCCTATATTTCCTAAGGAGGCTGAAGGGATGTAACCTGTCACCCCTGATCCTCTCTAACTTTTACCGCTGCACAATAGAGAGCATCCTGATGAACTGTATCACAGTATGGTATGGCAGCTGTAGCTACTATGACCGGAAAGCCCTGCAGCGGGTAGTCAAAACTGCCCAACGCATTACCGGCACCCGGCTACCGACCATAGAGCACATATACCACAAACGCTGTTTACGGAGGTCACGGACCATCATCAAAGACCCTACCCACCCCAGCCACAGTCTGTTCACCCTCCTGCCATCTGGGAGACGCTACAGATGCATTCGCACCCGAACGACCAGATTGAGGAACAGGTTCTTTCCCAGGGCTGTCATCCTACTGAACTCCACAAATAAACTCTAAAGCCTGCACATCTGCCAATGCACTTTATTATGGTTATGTTTATGTTAATGTATTAAAAGCCAAATGAATGTTGAATGTTTAAATGTCTTAATCTAAATGTACGTTCTCGGGAGCCGCAAGCCTACATTTCGTTGTACTGCACTTGTGCACTAACAATGACAATAAAGTTGATTATGATTATTATGAGGAGGAATTTCTTCACCCAGAGAGTGGTGAACCTGTGGAATTCTCTAGCACAGAAGGGAGCAGAGGCCAATTCATTATATATATTCAAGAAGGAGTTGGATATATTTCTTAAGGCTAAAGGGATCAAGGGATATGGGGAGAAGGCAGGGACAGGGTACTGAATTTAGATGATCAGCCATGATCTCATTGAATGGCGGAGCAGGCTCGAGGGGCCGAATGGCCTACTCCTGCTCCTATCTTCTATGTTTCTATGTTTCTATTGCCAACATATATCACTCTACTAATATCCATTAATAAATGCTAAAGTATTGTTTTATTAGTTGTTCAGACCATGTCTGCACTCTGCAGAACTAATACAATTCCGTGACGTGTAGACCACGCTTGGTATTCTGGTTCCCACATCAGTAGAACTTTGGAATGAAAATGACACAATGGCAGAAGCTGGGATGGTATTAATGCCGCGTTGGGAGTTACCACCACCATAATCTCTAGCCACTCCCTGCCAGCTCCCAACCGGGTGTGCTCACAAGGCAAAGTCTACTAACAGACTGAGATGATGTTTCATCGAGGAAAGGCTGGCTAAAGAAATAAAAACTACACAAACCAGAAGGTCTCACAATGAGGTACAAAGTCAGATTTACAGACCGGCATTTTAATATTACAGATAGATTTAAATTTAAGAGAGAAAGTACTTTCGGTACTGTGGCTAGAAAAACAATCCAAAATAAAATAAAGTATCAGTGGACAAGGTCTTTGAGGATGCATAAATAATCTGAATGTTATACCTTTAATTTCTTTGGTTTCAATTTGCTTCTTTGCTAAATATGTCAAATGCCCAAGAAGGAAAGTGAGAAACCAGTAAAACTGGCATGTCTGAATCCAGGAGGCATCATCCAAGAGGGAAACACCCTCAGCTAATTTATATATCAGCGTAGCCCTGACGGTATGTCATGGTACAGTATCAAAAGGGAGTTGTTTTAAATCATTAGCAAACTGAATTGAACTTGTACTCAAAGCACTGCAAGGCGCTAACAATAAAAGCATTCTTGCTTGTCACAGGGTGAGGCATCACAGCACAGACTCATTTTAACACTCCCGAGGTCACAGATAAATAGAGTGACGACCCTGACTGCGACACAAGTATACAACCTTCTCGAATAAAAGCAGGAAACGGTGAGAGTGCAGAGCAGGTTGATTGGCATCTTTAAGAGACAGACTAGTTAATGCTGGGTGTAACCCTTATTGCATCTTGACCGAACAGTAATGAATAGAGGAGACGGAATGAACCTTTTACTATTTACTGAATAAGTGGGTGGACATTACAGCACATTGTCTGCATGGCAGAACCCGAAACTGAAAGTGAAAGACAAAGTAAAACCGAGCCCCCCAGCACCCCCTTCAGGTAACACCCGGGAACTGGGACAAACTTCATTGAAGCAAAACTCAAAACACAACACTCATTTCCCCCAGATAAAACCCCTTAGTCCTCCAGGCGTCTGGGACGGAATCTAACCCGACTTGAGCGCCGCTGGACAGGCATAGTTGGGGTGCCACTGCTAGCCGCAGGAAAACCTTCCTCCGTGGCTGATGACTCCGTGACAGCTTCTGTCGATGTGGCTTCCGTCGTTGTTGCAGGAAGCAGGCCGTCACTGCCTGGCAGAGGTGGCGGAGACAATGGCTTAGCCTGTGACGTCTCTATTACTCTCACCGGAGTACGACCCCGTAGCTGGTCTACGTGGCGTCTGTGTAGCTGGCCATCAGGTGTACGGACGGTGTACGACAGGGGACCCGTGGCCTGCTCCACCACGGCAGGCATCCATTTGTCTCCTCCTGCATAGCAACGGGCAAACACAGTCTCTGACGGCTCGAACTGCCTGGCGGTGCCCTGGTGCTTCTTAGCCAGCTCCTCTTGCTTTGTGTGCATCTCATCCCTGTAGTCCGGGTGTAGCCGGTCCAGTGCAGTCGCCAGCCGGCGACCCATCAGCATCTCGGCAGGACTCTTCCCCGTTGCTGAGTTTGGTGTGGTATGCTGTGATAACAGGAACCTGGCCAATCTGGTTTGCCAGTCCCCCACCGATATCCTCACCAGTGCCTCTTTTGTGGTTTGCACCATCCTCTCTGCCTGCCCGGTAGAGGAGGGGTGATAGGGCGCTGTGGTCATGTGGCGGATCCAGTTTCTGCCTGCTAAAGCCTTGAACTCCGCTGACGTGAAGGCTGCTCCATTGTCCGAAACCAGCACGTCGGGGACCCCATGTGTGACAAACAGCAAACGCAACGCGTTGATCACTGCACTGGATGTCATGGAGCTCATGATAGCAACCTCCAGCCATTTCGAATGAGAATCCACCACTATCAAAAAGACCTTCCCCTGAAATGACCCTGCAAAGTCAATGTGGAGTCTTGACCATTTACGAGTGGTCCACTCCCAGGGGTGAAGGGGAGCCTTGGATGGGCTATGGTGAGTCAGCTGACATGTCTCACAGCTCTTTACCACCTCCTCCACGTCTCCGTCCAACCCCCGCCACCAGACGTAGCTTCTCGCCAACACCTTCATGTGCACAATCCCAGGGTGTGAGTCATGCAGCATTTTCAGCACCTCCTCTCTTGCGGCGACAGGAACCATCACACGGCTTCCCCAGAGCACGCAGTTCTTGTGTGCAGACATTTCATGGCGCCTCTGAACGAAGGGCTTGAAATGCTCCTCCTGGACCTTGGAGGGCCAGCCATGCAGCAGCCAGTGTAGCACCCGTGATAAGACTGGATCTTTCTGTGTGAGGCTGCCAATCCGCTGGGCATGGAGTGGGGCCTCCGGAACCTCCTCCAGTAGCAGCACCTCCAGGGGTGGTGGCGTCTCAGCCATCGGCCGGTTCAAAGGCAAGCGACTCAGAGCATCAGCATTAGCCAGCATCTTCTGAGGCCTGTAGCAAAGTTCATAACTGTAGGCCCCCAACATCAGACTCCACCGAAGCATACGCGGTGATATAATAATAATAATAATAATAATCAACTTTATTGTCATTGTTACTGCACAAGTGCAGTACAATGAAATGTAAGCTTGCGGCTCCCGAGAGTGTACATTTTGGTTAAGACATTTAACATACATTTGGCTTGTAACATAAACATAAACATAATAAAGTGCATTGACAGATGTGCAGGCTTTAGAGTTTATTTGTGGAGTTCAGTAGGATGACAGCCCTGGGAAAGAAGCTGTTCCTAAATCTGGTCGTGCGGGTGCGAATGCATCTGTAGCGTCTCCCAGATGGCAGGGGGGCGAACAAACTGTGGCTGGGGTGGGTAGGGTCTTTGATGATGGTCAATGACCTCCGTAGACAGCGTTTCTGGTAGATGTTCTCAATGGTCGGTAGCCGGGTGCCAGTAATGCGTTGGGCTGTTTTGATTACCCGCTGCAGGGCTTTCCGGTCATAGGAGGGACAGCTGCTATACCACACTGTGATACAGTTCGTCAGGATGCTCTCTATTGTGCAGCGGTAAAAGTTAGAGAGGATCCGGGGTGACAGGTTGCATCCCTTCAGCCTCCTTAGGAAATATAGGCGCTGCTGGGCCTTCTTCACCAAAGAGGAGGTATTGAGGGACCAGGAGAGGTCTTCCGTGATGTGGACTCTGAGGAACTTAAAGCTGCCCACCCTTTCCACCACAGCCCCTTGGATGTGATGATCTGGGGCATGGGCTTGGAGTGATGCAGGAGCCCCAAGAGTGGCTTGTGGTCTGTGTAGATGATGAACTGTCTCCCTAACAGGCACTGGCTGAACTTCTTTACCCCAAATATGATGGCTAGGGCCTCCTTGTCAATCTGGGCGTAATTACGTTCTTGAGGCAAAACTGATAGGCGCTTCCCGGCCATCTGGCTCTATGTGACCCAACAGAGCTCCCAGCCCGTATGGTGAGGCATCACACACCAACACCAATGGCTTGTTTTCATCATAGTATGCCAGAACCTTATCTGCTTGTAGCAGTTCCTTTGCCTGTCTGTAGGCTGTTTCATGAGCTGAGGTCCAGTTCCACACTGTTGCTTGGTCTAACAGCCTGTGCAGTGGCTCTAAGATTGTGGCTTTGCCCTTGAGAAAACAACTGTAGAAGTTTGACAGTCTGAGGAATGCCTGCAGTTCGGTCTTGTTCTTGGGGGTGGGAGCGCTTCTGATAACCTCCACCTTCTCCGTAGTCGGATGCACACCGTCTTTGTCCACTCGGAATCCCAAGAACTCCACCCCATTGGCAGCGAACACACATTTCTCCTTCTGAAGGCGTAGTCCTACCTCAGCCATCCAGCGTAGTACTTCCTGCAGCCGCTCATCATGGGCTTCCTGTGTCTTGCCTGTAATCAGTATGTCATCCAAGTAAGGCTGAACTCCCGGAACACCAGCCAACAGGGTGTCCATGAACCTCTGAAAGATTGCCACAGCCGTAGACACCCCAAACTGCAGCCTTGTGGCTCGGAAAAGTCCTCTGTGGGTGTTGATTGTCAACAGCTCGGCTGACTCTTCATCCAGGACCAATTGCTGGTATGCTTGCTTGAGATCCAGCTTGGTGAACAGAGTGCCTCCAGTCAGTGTTGAAAACAGCTCTGTAACTGTTGGTAAGGAATACACATCTGGAAACACAGCAGTATTAACCGTACATCTGTAATCTCCACAGATTCGCAGGCCCCCATCCTTCTTTGCAATGGGCACAATAGGGGTGGCCCAACGGGAGTTCTTCACTGGCAAGAGAACCCCTTGGTTCACCAGCTTATCCAGTGCCTCATCCACCTTCTTGCGCAATGCAAAAGGAACTGGTCGCGCCTTGAAGAACTTAGGCGCTACCCCTGGGTCCACTTCGATTGAGACTGGCGGTCCCTGACAGGCCCTGAACTCACCAAAAACCTCTTCATAGTTCTCCAACATAGGCATTATGGGCTGTCGCTGTACTGTGTGTACTCCTGTCACTTCAATACCGAGGGGCTCAAACCAATCTCTGCCCAGCAGGCTTGTGCCCTGCCCCACCACCACGTAAAGTGGAAGTGTGTCCTTGACTGCCTGATACTTAACATCCACATGAATCATACCCAGCACTTGGAGTTGAGCTTGGGACCACTGCCGTAGCACGCCACTGACCTGAGCCATCGCCGGGGGTTCACTTGGCCACAGCCTATTGTAAGTCTCTTCACTTATCAACGAACACGCTGAGCCTGAATCCACCTCCATGCAGAGTGGTGCCCCATTCATGATCACATTTGCCATGTATCCCCACCGTCTGTGGGGTAGCTGCTCAGCTTCCGTGGTATACACTGTGTACTCATCGTTGTCCTCCAGTGTCAGGGTGTGTGTCTGCGATGCTTGTGTTGGCTCTGCTGCAGCAGCCTGAGCTTTCTTCATGCAGACACGAGCTATGTGTCCACTTTTCTTACAGAAATGACATACCGCTGACACAAATTTGCATGTAGTGGAACCATGGAGAGCCCCACAGCGGAAACATTTTCTTCCTGTCTCTTTAGTTGCCTCCATGTCTCTCGCAGCAGCAGCTGCGTGTGTGGTCTTGTGCACCTCCTCGGCAGCCTGAGATGGTGCTGCCTCTGTACGGAGCATACGTGTGTTCATCGATGCAGGCTCTGCTGCTAAAGCCTTCTCCTCGGCCAGTCGGAACGTCAGGGCCTTCTCCGCTAACAGCTGTCTCTGCAATGCCGAGTCCAGCACTCCACACACAATCCGATCACGGAGCATATTGTCTAAATGTCACCAAAATTACAATGTAATGAGCGTTTCCTCAACTCAGCAATGTAACTTGAAATAGATTGTCCAGGCTGTTGTTTACAATTGTGAAAATGGAAACGCTGCACAATCTCTGAGGGTTTTGGGTTAAAATGTTTCTGCAGCTTCTCAATCAAATCAGCATAATCCACCTCACTAGGTTTACGAGGAGCCACCAATGAATGCAGGACGGAGTAAGTAGCAGCGCCGCATACACTTAGCAACACTGAGTGCTTCTTCTCTTCTTTGTCAATATTATTGGCCTCAAAGAAACACCCCAGTCTTTCTGCGTATTCCTCCCATGAACTGTCCTTATCCCCAGAGAACTCTTCAATACGTCCCAAGGTCATCATAGTTTTAATGTGCACTGTCCCTTTAAGATCCAATGACTTTTTTCTTTTTTTAAAATTCTTTTTCTCCTCCGGCCAGAGTTACGGTAGCTACACGCACGGTAGTTGCCTGGCCCGCACAATACTCTGTCCGCCGTCTACGTCGCAGCTAGCCAACTATCAAAATGCCGTTGATGTTGCTAGCTGAATGGCCCGCTCGTCGCAATTTCCAATATCACGGCTGTAGGTTCGCATGTCTATCTCCGTCCTTCTAGAGAGTTCAACACAACAGCCGCCTCGTCGCCAGTATTGCATCTTGACCGAACAGTAATGAATAGAGGAGACGGAATGAACCTTTTACTATTTACTGAGTAAGTGGGTGGACATTACAGCACATTGTCTGCATGGCAGAACCCGAAACTGAAAGTGAAAGACAAAGTAAAACCGAGCCCCCCCAGCACCCCCTTCAGGTAACACCCGGGAACTGGGACAAACTTCATTGAAGCAAAACTCAAAACACAACAACCCTGATGATTAAACAGCCTTTTCTCTTCCAGATATGTGTGATCTGTGCAATGCTTAAATTAACATGTTGCAGTGAGTGAGTTCCCAGTCTGATTCGAACCTACTGCTGAAATTCTGGGCAGTTGGAGAGAAGTAGGATTTCCTGCTCAGGTGTTTAAAGGGCTGCACTCGGATTTTCACTTGCTGCAGTATTAAAGGGAATGAAGAAAGGACTTGCATTTACAGCACTCCATTCACAACATCCCAAAACACTTTACAGCCAATGAAGTACTTTTAAATGTAGCCACTGTTGTGATGTAGGAAACACGGCTGTCAATTTGTGCACAGCAAGGTCCCACAAACAGCAATGAGATAAATGACCAGATTATCTGTTTTCAGTTGTGGTTAAGGGATAAATGTTGGCCTGGACAATTCCCCTGTTCTTCTTCACATAGTGCCTTTTATGTCCACCTGAGAGGGCAAAGGGGGCCTCGGTTTAACATCTCAATTGAAAGACGGCATCTCTGAAAGGTGTCAGCCTGGATTGTGTGCTGAAGTCACTAGAGTGGGGCTTAAATCTATGACCTTCTAACTCAGAGGCAAGAGTGCTACCACTGAGCCAAGGATGATGCCTTGTACAAACTGGAGCTGTGGTAGAGCCGTGGAAATCAAAACCTACCTCGTTTTTGGAAGAAGAACTGGAGCGATTGCTGAAAGAGGTACTCGAGGACACCCTCCCCACAAGAGAGGAAGACAGTTACCTGGGACATCTGTGGGGGATTCTCCAACAGAACCCCCAGAGAAACAATGCAAACAGTGGAAATTGGTCATTTACACCATTTGTCCAGGGTTTCTGTGGGAGGTTGGGAGTCCAAATCAGGATGGTTGACTTGGAGGAGATCCTGTTCCCATAATATTGAGGTTCTGTCATCCACTATATGAGGATAGGCAGCTGGCTTCACCATCCCCCCATTCCCGCTATTCTCTTGGTGCCAATTATATCCAGCATGGCCTCCTTGTGCATTAGCAGGCATTAAAACTTGAGTGTCCTCCTCCCATCCATATTTGCTGCCTCCTGTTAGGAACCAACTTGTTCTGCAAACAAAGTAGTGTTGAAGTGATGGAAGCCTCAAGACCACCAGATCACGGCCAATACTATTTTGCTTCGCTCGCCACCACCTTTCAATCCGCCCACTGTGTCAGGCATTGTCTCCGTCTTATAAACACTGTTTGCAACCTTGGAATCCTGGTTGAGTTTCCGTCCAGCTATTCTCCCCATTACAAAGACCACCGACCTGCATCTCCATCATCTTGGCCACCTCCACCCCTACTCAGTCCTTCTTAGGAGGAAAGCCTCATTCATGCCTTTGTCACCACCAGTCTTAACTACACCAATGCTCTCCTCTTTGAAAATGGAATTAGCATTAAATTTAGGACTAAGTATAAGATTACTGGAATCCATGGATCCTTTTAAAGCATGTCATTGTTTAGTTTGTTGGGTATGATGACCATCAAATCAAATCAAAATCAAATCATCTTTTATTGTCATTGTTAGTGCACAAGTGTAGTACAACGAAATGTAGGCTTGCAGCTCCCGAGAGTGTACATTTGGATTAAGACATTTAAACATTCAACAGACATTTGGCTTGTAGTATATTAACATAAATATGACCATAATATAGTGCATTGGCAGATGTGCAGGCTTTAGAGTTTATTTGTGGAGTTCAGTAGGATGAAAGCCCTGGGAAAGAAGCTGTTCCTAAATCTGGTCGTACGGGTGCAAATGCATCTGTAGCGTCTCCCAGATGGCAGGAGGGCGAACAGACTGTGGCTGGGGTGGGTAGGGTCTTTGATGATGGACCGTGACCTCCGTAGACAGCGTTTCTGGTATATGTGCTCTATGGTCGGTAGCCGGGTGCCGGTAATGCGTTGGGCAGTTTTGACTACCCGCTGCAGGGCTTTCCGGTCATAGTAGCTACAGCTGCCATACCATACTGTGATACAGTTTGTCAGGATGCTCTCTATAATGCAGCGGTAAAAGTTAGAGAGGATCAGGGGTGACAGATTACATCACTTCAGCCTCCTTAAGAAATATAGGCGCTGCTGGGCCTTCTTCACCAGAGAGGAGGTGTTGAGGGACCAGGAGAGGTCTTCCGTGATGTGGACGCCGAGGAACTTAAAGCTGTCCCCCCTTTCCACCACAGCCCCATCGATGTGAATGGGGTTTGACTTCCGCCTTTAGACTTCCTGAAGTCCACAATGATTTCTTTTGTTTTCTTGGTGTTAAGGGCCAGGTTGTTATCGGCGCACCACTTCACGAGATGCTGGATCTCCTCCCTGTAGGCTGACTCATCGTTGTTGGTGATCTGGCCTACTACCGTGGTGTCATCCGCAAACTTGATGATGGTGTAGGAACCATGAACAGCCACACAGTCGTGGGTGAAGAGGGAGTAGAGGAGGGGGCTCAGCACACATCCTTGTGGGGCCCCCGTGTTCAGGGTCAGGCGGGGGGGAGGTGTGGTTACCTAATTTGACAGACTGGGGTCTGTTTGTTAGGAAGTCCAGGGTCCAGTTGCAGAGGAAAGTGTTCAGGCCAAGAGTTTGGAGTTTGATGGCCAGCTTGTTGGGGACGATAGTGTTGAATGCTGAGCTGTAGTCTATAAACAGCATTCTGATGTAGGTCTCCTTACCATCTAGGTGATTCAGTGCCGAGTGTAGAGCAGTTGTGATTGCATCCTCCGTTGATCTGTTTGCACGATAGGCAAACTGGTGTTGGTAAAGGGAGACAGGAACACTGGCTTTGATGTGGGCTAAGACCAGTCTCTCGAAACACTTTATTATGATGGGTGTGAGTGCGACAGGTCGATAGTCGTTCAGGCACGTCACAGCCGTTTGTTTTGGCACAGGTTGAAGCATGTAGGGACTACTGCCTGGGCCAATGACAGATTGAAGATGGTGGTGAAGACATCAGCCAGCTGATCAGCACATTCCTTGAGTACCCGTCCAGGGATGCTATCCGGTCCAGCAGCCTTTCGTGTGTTCACTCCGTTTAATGATAACAAAGCTACAAGGATTAAGAAAGAAAGAGAGAGGAAGATAAAAAGAAAGAGAGAGTGAAAAAAAGTGAAAGAGAGTAAGAGAGAGCCAGGAAGAGAGAGAGAGCAAAAGAAAGAAAAAGAGAGGGGGAGAGAGAGAGACAGCAAAAGAGAAAGAGAGAGAGAAAAAGAGAGAAAGAAAGAAAGAGAACGAACAAACAAACTTGCATTTATATAGCACCTTTCACGACCTAAGGATGTCCCAAAGTGCTCCACAGCCAACGAAATACTTCTGAAGTGTCGTCACAGTAACTGCTTCGAAGGGTCAGTAACTGGATTTCAATCAGTATCAGTTGTGAAGTACAGAAAATTAAGAGGCAAAGTCAATCTAGCAAAATAATTAGGTAGGAGGAGGATGGTTGCAAACAGTTAGAAATTGGTGAATATCTTCACCACACGGACTGCAGCGGTTCAAGAAGGTGGCTCACCTCAACCTTCTAAAAGGCAATTAGGGATGGACAATAAATGCTGGCCTGGCCAGCGATGCCCACATCCCCATGAATGAATAAATAAAAAAATTAATATTGGAGCAGGAATTTCGACAATGGTACAGTATGTAACCTGCAAATCTGACTGAAATAGTACATCATAGCCACATGAGGGGGCTTTAGGATGAGAATTTCATCAGAAAAGTCGACTGCACTAGACTGTTAATTTGAATGACTATTTGTGAGGATACTGCATCAATCCAGGAGGCTGGATGAATATGTTCAGATTTTGGTGGTAAAAACCTGTAGCTCTTTGATCTAAAAATGAAAACATTCAGGTTGGAAGAAATCAGAGCACAGAAGTTAGGGAAATAAAAAATTGTTAGAATAGGGCAGGAAGGAGTCAGGAATGATCGACTGCTAACACAACTTTGTGAGTGTCAAAGGAACACCAGAAAATTTAAGATTTCAATGTTGGATGTAAAGATAAGACCAGCTTTTATTTACCTGAATGCCCTTTAGGGTGTAAACCAGGAGAAATATGGTTGAAGACTCAGAATCAGTGACCGAAACCATGTAAATGGCAACGAAACATATACCAGGGAGTAATAAGGGAGGGTGTGGCACCTAATCATGAATCATCAGAGTTTAGTTTTATAGGCAGGATAGGTCAAAGGCAGAGACAGTCCCATATGGGACATATAAGCAGAATAATCGACATGGGTCCAGATTTTGTGACAGCAGGACATCTAGCGGCATCTGCCGTGATGTAGACTTGCCCTTGCAGGTTTAGGTTTTTAAATTTTTTGAGTGCCAAGTTGCTGAAAGTGCGAGCTGATAACGGCGCAGTGAGGGAAACAGAGCATCTGGGACCTGAGTGAACAGGACAAGTGTATCTCCTTAACCAATCAGATTGAAGAATTGTGGAATAGAGTGAAACCTGTAAATTAGGGACACCTAAGGGACTTGCATCAGGTGTCCTTTATTTGCAGGGGCTCTTTTTTCAAAATGGCCATTGTATGTACAGTAAACTGGAAGAGCCAAATATCCCGGGATTAGCTGCACCTCCTGCAGCGTTCCTTTTTGATCTCTCTCACCTGTGATCGTGCCTAATTCTGGAGCCCTGCCAGCAGGATGCGAAGTCAGTTCATTTTCTGTTCGTTGGGTTTCCCAGTTCATTGCCATCCTGGGGTCCTTTTCCATTGAGGGAGGGATTTCCTGATCCTGGGGTCTGTTACATTGGCGGCCTGCACAGGGCGAGGTGGCTGCTGTAGGACCGGAGTGTCTGGGAGATCCCAGCCATGTTGAGGGGGTGGATTAATGTCCTGCCGATCCCTGTCCGGGACCTCCTCTCTCTCTCTGCTGCAGCTGCTAATGTTTGACGTGCTAGGGGGTGGATAGGGGGCTGTTAGCAGCTCATCAGTACCTGACGGACTGGTGAAGTGAGATGTGATCCTCCAATTGCAGCTTTACTTTTTCCTGCTTTCTCCAGCCACTCGCGCGTTTTCGGTTGGGTTTTCGGTGCTCGGCTTGCGTGTCATGCCCGTTGCTCACAGTCTAACTGGAACTTCCCTCCTGCGCAGCCACTTCCACACACTGCACTTAATACCGTTTTAAATTAGAAACATGCGGTGGAGGATCCCACGGTCTAATCGCCCTCAGTTTAAGAACCTTCCTCCTCTCTTTCCCCTGGGTTCTTCCACTTTACTCTGCGTGCTCTCCGTGTCCTCTCTCAGTGCTGCTCCGACACCATGTTGTTGCTGTTGCTCCTGGCTCTGCAGAGAATGATGGTGCCCACCCCCACCCCGGCTTGAGCCGCAATCTCCCAACTCCTAGTCCCCTTCTCGTCCCTATCTCCTTCACTCTCCGAGACGCCATTCCCCATCTCTTCTCTTCCCCCCTCCACTGCCGATTTCAGAGATTCCCCATCAAATGCTGAGACCCCCCCTCCGAATGTGGAGACCCCCCCCCGAATATTGAGACATCACCCCCCCCCAAATGCTGGGACCCTCCCCCCCGATTGCAGCGACCCCCCCAATCCCAAATGCTGAAACCATCCCAGATCAGACCCCCTCCTGAATGTCAGTATGCTACTGTTCTTAGGTTGAAAGAATGGTCTGTCAATATTTGCTTTTCCCTCCTGAAGGCAGTGATGTTGAGGTAGAGGTCCACAGGTGGTGCCAGTCCTCTGCTAAGTTCATCTGCGAAACAGGCAGGTGCTGGCAGGTTATTTGCCTACGGGGAACGAGAGGGAATCACAGCTGACCCTGATGGTAACCTCACCTGACAGTCACTTCGAAGCACTTTCCAGCCGGATACTGATCAGGAGGGAGACTCTTGCCTGATTTGTTTCAGGGACACTAATGTCACTGTAGTGCTCCACAGCTGCTCTGAGATTAGCTAACCTAGCACAGACTGGGGATTGAACCTGAGATCTTCCTGCTGTCTACAGCAACAACTTGTTTTAACATACTAAAAACATTCCAAGGCACTTCACAGGAACGTTTTAAGACAACATTTGACACCGAGCCACATAAAGAGATACTAGAACAGGTGAGGGAGGTTTTAAGGAGCGGCTTAAAGGGGGAGAGAGAAGCAGAGAGGCGGAGATGTTTAGGGAGGGAGTTCCAGAGCTTCGGGTCTAGGCAGCTGAAGGCACGGCCGCCAATGGTGGACCAATGAAAATCGGGGATGCGCAAGGGGCCAGAATTGGAGGAGCTCAGAGATTTTGAAAGGTTGTAGGGCTGGAGGAGGTGACAGATGTGAGGAGAGCGAGGCCATGGAGGGATTTGAACGCAACACTATGGCTCAATGCTAATTTTACAGTTCATTGTCCTTAATGTGGATCAGATGATGTTCAACAGCTTAACCCTCCAATGTAAGGGGATTATTGGGCAGAAGTGCCCCGCTCTCTGCCAATAAAGGCCAATTTACCATTGGCTCAGTGACTCTTGCTGAAAATTGCATAACCGTAGGGGATGAGGCAGAACAAAATCCGGCTGAGCTGTGATTCCCCCTCATCACAGATGAAGAATGTGTACCAAGCAGGGTACCCAGCAGACTGGCCCCACCTGTATCCTAACACCGTATAAGCAGCCTTTTGCTGCTAGTGGATAATAGTGCAGCCTTTATTACTGTTCTGTACAATCACTCAGTTGTGGAAAATAAAATAAAAAGTAACAGATACAAGGTAAATTGTTAAGCCTTCCAAAGTTGTAAGTGGCAGAGCAGCCTGTGCTAATACAGCACTAAATGGGAGCTAAGTTTGCAGGCATGGGAAGATTGTTGCTTTTGAGAGGCAGAGCACTGATTTCCATCAGGAAGCTGGGACAGACACAATAGGTTCTCCTTATCCCCGACATTTTGAACTCTTAACACTAGTGTGAGAAGAATGTCGAAGTTAGCCCAGAAAGGTGAATTAGGGGAAATGTTAAATGAAGGCTAAGGATAATGAGTTACAGTGACTGAGAAGGAAAAGTTGAGGGTGCTGAGAAAGCATATGGAGGTGGAATTTAGATCAAATTTTAAACTGAAGTGTTTAGCGATACTGGGCAGGTAAAGTAAGCCAAGGACAAAGATGAATATAGGAAAGCTGCAAGAAGGGAATTAGATAGCCCAAGATGTAAGTATGAGGGAAAAATAACAAAATGGGCAATAAAATGTAGCAGCTGCAGTTCGGATAAGGCTGCTAAGAAATGGACATGTTTGTAGTGGAGAGTGAGGAAATGGCAAATAGACTAAGTACTGCTTTGTCGAACCCACTAGCGGTGAGTGCCGAACTGTTAGTATTGCAACAAAATGCAAGAAGACACTAATAAACTTGCAGAATGTAATTGGCAAATGGATTTCAATATAGATAAGTGTGAGGTGGGGCATTTTGGTAGGAAGTATGGGGCCACATTCTGCTTGGATAATAAGGGGTCGATTTTAACTCAGGTGCGGGGAATTGTCGGGTTCCCCGAATTTTGTGTTTCCCACACGAATCTAAATGGGTGTGTGAGATTGATGCAATTTTAACTCAATTGGCCAATTGATTTCCAACATGTGGGAACTCTTGGCAAATGAGTATTTCCAGTCAGAAAGTCGCATAATATGATGTCATCATTGCTGCTGCATTTAAGGTCTGCAACAAGCCTTGCTTCTTCTGCAGGCTGCCAACCTTTTGGCATTTGATGGCACAGGAAACTGCAGGAACAATGGCCAGCGGGAGGCCAAGATCACCTCCTAAATTTGATGAGGCATCACTGCAGGCATTGTTGGATGGGGCTAGGGCCCACAGGGAGGTCCTGTTCCCTTCTTCAGGGAGGAAGAGGCCTCCCAGTCAGACAAAAGCTGTGTGGCTACAGGTGGCTGGGGAAGTCAACTCCTTGGGGCTCACACGGCGCACCTGGATGCAGTGCAGGAGAAGATTCCATGACCTTCATCGCACTGGAAAAGTAAGTAAGTATGAAATTTCCATCACCCTCAATCTGATCCCCATTGCCTTTCCTCACCAGCACTCAGCTTTAGCAATCTCTTCCTCCACATCCCACTTGACACTCACATCCATGCACCCTTAGCCATTCCCTCTCTCTCTATGCTCACATTCACATAACTATTCAGCCCTCACACTCCCTCTCACTCTGATGCTTTGAACACAACTGACAACACACAGGGAGGGCCCTTGGTCTTGCAACCTCACTCCATCTTTGTCTCCTTTTAAGTATCAATGCTATGCAATCTCTACACTCACTCCCTCATTCTCACTCAACCTCCACTTGTCTCCCTCATTGCAGGAAAAGAGAACTCACAACAGGAGAGAGCGAGCCAGGACAGGAGGAGGGCCACCCACATTAGCCCAGCTCACCCCCTGGGAGGAAGCGGTCCTGGAGATTGTCGGGGATGATACAGAGGTGGATGTTGGGGAAGGACAGACAGGTGCATCCCCGCAAGCTGGTGACAGAATAGTTTTCCATCTCTCTCATTGACATTGCATGAGTCGCTGATAATGACTGTGAAGCTACATCATATGGACTTATGATCATCTGCAAAATGCAATGTGCATGTAACCTTGGCATCACATCTCTAACTCTTTCCATTACTCCCCCACAGGACCATCGAGAGCCCCCGTCCCCACTGTGCAGGAGGAAGAGCCTGAGATTCCAGACTCCTCAGAGGAATCTGCAACCTCTGAGGGCGCATTGCCAGCAGAAATAAGCGCACCCAGCACCAATGCATACACTCAAACCTCGGGGGGACCTTCGGGACATAGAGTATTGTTGTCACCTGGTGTATCACAGCTCACAAGTGAGCATCAGCAGATTGTGGAGACAGGGACAGCAGTGGAGAGTCCTCGTCGGAGGGTGCAGGACTCTGCCAGCTCGGCTCAGCTGCATGTCGACCCTCTGCCTCTGGGTCCATCCATAAGATCAGAGGTGATGGAACTCCATGCACAGATGCAGGATTCACTGGCTGGTTTTGTCTCCAAGGTCGCTGCGAGTGTGGAGCGAATGGATGAGTCCATAGCGACCATGAGCAGAGCCTTTGTGGAGTCAGTGGCGCATGAACGCATCAACAGGGAAAGGATGGCTACCTACGTGGAAATGATTGCTGCCTCCGTGGTAAGGCTGGCTACCATAGAGGAAAGGATGGCTACGGTAGAGGAGAGGAGGGCTACGGTAGAGGAGAGGAGGGCTACGGCCATGGAGGAGGCTAGCCGCCAGGGTAAATCCATGTTGACTTTGTCCGATCCTGTCACTGTTTTCCAAGTGCTTGACTAATCTACTGGAATTTTTTGAGGATGTAACTGGTAAAATAGATAAGGGAGAACCAGTGGATGTGGTGTATTTGGACTTTCAGAAGGCTTTCGATAAGGTCCCGCATAAGAGATTAGCGTGTAAAATTAAGGCACATGGGATTAGGGGCAAGGTACCGACTTGGATAGAGAACTGGTTGGCAGGCAGGAAGCAAAGAGTTGGAATAAACGGGTCTTTTTCCGAGTAGCAGGCAGTGACTAGTGGGATGCCGCAGGGATCTGTTCTTGGACCCCAGCTATTCACAATATATATTAATGATCTAGACGAGGGAACTAGATGTAATATCTCCAAGTTTGCAGATGACAAAAATCTGGGTGGGCGTGTGTGCTGTGAGGAGGATGCTGAGAAACTCCAGTCTGATTTGGACAGGTTGGGTGATTGGGCAGAGCATGGCAGATGCAGTATAATGTGGATAAATGCAAAGTTATTGGTGGCAAAAACAGGAAGGCAGATTACTATCTGAACGGCAATAGATTGGGAGAAGGGGAAGTGCAACAAGACCTGGGTGTCCTTGTGCACCAGTCGCTGAAGGTAAGCATGCAGGTGCAGCAGGTGGTTAAGAAGGCAAATGGTATGTTGGCCTTCGTAGCGAGAGGGTTCGAGTACAGGAACAAGGATGTCTTGCTGCAGTTGTACAGGGCCTTGGTGAGACCACACCTTGAGTATTGTGTGTAGTTTTGGTTGCCTTATCTGAGGAAGGATGTTCTGGCCATGGAGGGAGTGCAGCGAAGATTCACCAGACTGATACCTGGGATGGCAGGAATGACGTATGAGGAGAGATTGGGTCGATTGGGCTTATACTCGCTGGAGTTCAGATGAATGAGAGGGGATCTCATTGAAACTTATAAAATTCTAACAGGACGAGACAGACTAGATGCAGGAAGGATGTTCCCGATGGCGGGGGAGTCCAGAACCAGGGGTCACTGTCTAAGGATAAGGGGTCAGCCCTTAGAAGCGTGCAATAAGCGCACAGCAGTCATCATGGGTGACTTTAATCTACATATAGATTGGGCCAACCAAATTAGTAACAATACTGTGGAGGAGGAATTCCTGGAGTGGTTACGGGATGATATCCTGGACCAATATGTCGAGGAACCAACCAGAGATCAGGCCATCTTAGACTGGGTATTATGTAACGAGAAAGGATTAATTAGCAATCTTGTTGTACGAGGCCCCTTGGGTCTGAGCGATCATAATACGATCGAATTCTTCATTAAGATGGAGAATGAAGTAGTTGACTCAGAGACCAGTCGGGACCAGCGGGAGCAGTGAGTCGGAGCACGGTATAAAAACCGGAGAGAGGCGAGGCCTGAGACCAGTCGGGACCAGCGGGAGCAGTGAGTCGGAGCCCGGTATAAAAACCGGAGAGAGGCGAGGCCCGAGACCAGTCGGGAGCAGCGGGAGCAGTGAGTCGGAGCCCGGTATAAAAACCGGAGAGAGGCGAGGCCCGAGACCAGTCGGGACCAGCGGGAGCAGTGAGTCAGAGCCCGGTATAAAAACCGGAGAGAGGCGAGGCCCGAGACCAGTCGGGACCAGCGGGAGCTGTGAGTCGGAGCCCGGTATAAAAACCGGAGAGAGGCGAGGCCCGAGACCAGTCGGGACCAGCGGGAGCAGTGAGTCGGAGCCCGGTATAAAAACCGGAGAGAGGCGAGGCCCGAGACCAGTCGGGACCAGCGGGAGCAGTGAGTCGGAGCCCGGTATAAAAACCAGAGAGAGGCGAGGCCCGGGACCAGTCGGGACCAGCGGGAGCAGTGAGTCGGAGCCCTGTATAAAAACCGGAGAGAGGCGAGGCCCGAGACCAGTCGGGACCAGCGGGAGCAGTGAGTCGGAGCCCGGTATAAAAACCGGAGAGAGGCGAGGCACCAACTCAGCAGCGGGGAGAGAGGTAAAAAGTAATCAGTGTGTGACGTCACCAAGGAGCAGGTAGGTGATTGGTTGGTGAGTATTTCTCTTTTTTCAATACAAGCTTAAATTCTGTGGTGTTAAATTTCTGTGGTGTAGTGGGGATAAGTGGTAAATAAAGCGCCCTAGAGCATACCTGTAACTGGGGTATTGAATAAATTTTTTTAAAGTAATTAAAGGGGTAAGTCATGGCAGGAGAGTTCAGACCCGTGCTCTGCTCCTCCTGCTCTATGTGGGAAATCAGGGACGCTGCCAGTGTCCCTGACGACCATGTGTGCGGGAAATGCATCCAGCTGCAGCTACTTGTAGACCGCATTGTGGCGCTCGAGCTGCGGGTGGATGAATTTTGGAGCATGCGCGATGCTGAAAGGCTCGTGGATAACACGTTTAGCGAGTTGTGCACGCCTCAGGGTAGGGTAGCACAGGGGGTGACCATCAGGCGGAGCAACAAAGGCAGGCAGGTAGTGCAGGGAACCCCTGCGGACATCCCCCTTTCAAACAAGTATACCGCTTTGGATACTGTTGAGGGGGATGACTTACCAGGGGAAGGCAGCAGCAGCCAACTTACTGGCACTGGGGGTGCTCCTGCTGCCCAGGAAGGGGGGGAAAAGAGTGGGAGAGCAGTAGTGGTAGGGGATTCTATCGTAAGGGGAACAGATAGGCGTTTCTGTGGCCGTAGACGTGAATCCAGGATGGTTTGTTGCCTCCCTGGTGCCAGGGTCAAGGATGTCACGGGGCGGCTGCAGGGCATTCTGGAGGGGGAGGGTGAACAGCCAGTGGTCGTGGTCCACATTGGTACCAACGACATAGGTAAAAAGAGGGATGAGGTCCTGCAGCAAGAATTTAGGGAGCTAGGTGAAGGATTAAGGAGCAGGACCTCAAAGGTTGTAATCTCTGGATTACTCCCGGTGCCACGTGCTAGTAAATATAGGAATAGGAAGATAGAACAGATGAATGCGTGGCTAAAGGGATGGTGCAGGGGGGAGGGCTTTAGTTTCCTGGATCACTGGGTCTGCTTCTGGGAAAGGTGGGACTTGTACAAGTCGGACGGTTTACGCCTGAACCAGAGGGGAACCAATATCCTTGCGGGGAGGTTTGCTAGCACTGTTGGGGAGGGTTTAAACTAACTTGGCAGGGGGTTGGGGTACAGAGTGGAGCTATAGCAGGGGGTGATTTATGGCCAAATACAGAGGGAAAAACAAGTCAGCTGGGAAGGCAGGGCAAATATGTGAAGGCAAAAGAGAATATGGCAGGGCTGGAAGGCATTTATTTTAATGCAAGGAGTCTTGCAAATAAGGTGGATGAACTGAAGTTGTTGTTGAACACATGGGAGTACGATATTGTTGCTATCACGGAGACATGGTTGAGGGAGGGTCAGGACTGGCAGCTCAATATTCCGGGGTATAGAATCTTCAGGCGAGACAGAGGGGGGTGTAAAAGGGGAGGGGGTGTTGCAATATTAATTAAGGAGTCAATTACTGCTGTAAGGAGGGATGATATATTAGCGGGATCCTCTAATGAGGCCATATGGGTAGAACTTAAAAACAAAAAGGGGGCAAGCACTTTGCTGGGAGTGTACTATAGGCCCCCAAACAGTCAGGGCGGGATAGAGGAACAGATATGTAGGCAAATCTCAGAGAAGTGCGAAAATAAAAGGGTAATAATAGTGGGGGATTTCAACTTCCCCAACATAAATTGGGACAGTCAGAGTGTGAAAGGCTTAGAGGGTGCAGAATTCTTAAAGTGCATCCAGGAGAGCTTTTTGAGCCAACATGTAGAAAGTCCTACAAGAGAGAGGGCGGTACTGGACCTAATTCTGGGGAATGTAGCCGGGCAAGTGGTGGAAGTATCAGTAGGAGAGCATTTTGGCGACAGTGACCATAATTCGGTGAGATTTAAGGTGTTCATGGAAAAAGACAAAGACGGCCCGGAAATAAGGGTTCTAAATTGGGGGAAGGCCGATTTTAATATGATAAGGCAGGATCTGGCCAAAGTGGACTGGGAGCAGCTGCTTATAGGAAAATCCACATCACAACAGTAGGAGACTTTCAGAAGGGAAATAGAGAGAGTACAACGCCAACATGTTCCTGTAAAGGTCAAGGGTGGGACCAACAAGCAAAGGGAACCTTGGTTGACAAGGGATATACAAAAGTGCATTAGAAATAAAAGGGAGGCTTTTGGCAGTTACAAAAGACTAAAGACAGAAGAAGCCCTAGAGGAGTATAAAAAGTGCAGGGGCATACTTAAAAAAGAAATTAGGAGGGCGAGGAGGGGCCATGAAATAACACTGGCGAGCAAAATAAAGGAAAATCCTAAGATGTTTTATAAGTATATTAAGGGCAAGAGGATAACCAGGGAAAGGGTAGGGCCCATTAGGGACCAAAGTGGCAATCTGTGTGTAGAGCCAGAGGATGTAGGCGGGGTTTTAAATGAATTTTTTGCATCTGTGTTCACTATGGAGAAAGACGATGCAGACATAGAAATCGGGCAAGGGGACTGTGACATACTTGAACATATTAGCATCGAGAGGGAGGAGGTGCTAGCGGTTTTAGCAGGCCAAAAAGTGGATAAATCCCCAGGCCCGGACGAGATGTATCCCAGGTTGCTGTGGGAGGCAAGGGAGGAGATTGCAGGGGCTCTGACACTAATTTTCAGAACCTCTCTGGCCACAGGGGATGTACCAGAGGACTGGAGAACAGCTAACGTAGTACCATTATTCAAGAAGGGTAGCAGGGATAAACCAGGGAATTACAGGCCAGTGAGTCTAACATCTGTGGTGGGGAAATTATTGGAAAAAATTCTGAGGGACAAAATTAATATCCACTTGGAGAGGCAAGGATTAATCGGGGATAGTCAGCATGGCTTTGTCAAGGGTAAATCATGTCTGACAAATCTGATCGAATTTTTCGAAGGGGTGACTAGTGGGGTGGATGAGGGAAATGCTGTGGATGTGGTTTACTTGGACTTCAGTAAAGCTTTTGACAAGGTCCCGCATAGGAGACTGGTCAAGAAGGTAAGAGCCCATGGGATCCAGGGTGCCTTGGCGCGTTGGATCCTAAACTGGCTGAGTGGCAGGAGGCAGAGGGTGATGGTCGAAGGTTGCTTTTGTGACTGGAAGCCTGTGTCCAGTGGGGTACCTCAGGGATCGGTTCTGGGTCCCTTATTGTTTGTGATCTACATAAATGATTTGGATGAGAATGTAAAAGGTATGATCAGTAAGTTCGCAGATGACACGAAAATTGGTGGGGTGGTAAATTGCGAGGAGGAAAGCCTTCGGCTACAGGACGATATAAACGGGTTGGTCAGATGGGCGGAAAAGTGGCAAATGGAATTTAACCCTGAAAAGTGCGAGGTGATGCATTTTGGACGGACAAATAAGGCAAGGGAATACACAATGAGTTGTAGGACCCTAGGAAGTACAGAGGGTCAGAGGGACCTTGGTGTACATGTACATAGATCCCTGAAGGCAGCGGAGCAGGTAGATAAGGTGGTTAAAAAGGCATATGGGATACTTGCCTTCATTAGCCGGGGCATAGAATATAAGAGCAGGGAGGTTATGATGGAGCTGTACAAAACGCTGGTGAGGCGACAGCTGGAGTACTGTGTGCAGTTCTGGTCGCCTCACTATAGGAAGGATGTGATTGCTTTGGAGAGGGTGCAGAGAAGATTCACCAGGATGTTACCTGGGATGGAGCGCCTCAGCTATGAAGAGAGGCTGGACAGGCTGGAGTTGTTTTCCTTGGAACAGGGAAGGCTGAGGGGGGACCTGATTGAGGTGTACAAAATAATGAGGGGCATAGATAGGGTGGATAAAGAGGAACTTTTCCCCTTAGTGGGGGGGGGTCAATAACAAGGGGGCATAGATTCAGGGTAAGGGGCAGGAGATTTAGAGGGGATTTGAGGAGGAACTTTTTCACCCAGAGGGTGGTTGGAATGTGGAACTCAATGCGTGAAAGGGTGGTGGAGGCAGGAACCCTCACAACATTCAAGAAGCATTTGGATGAGCACTTGAAATGCCATCGCATACAAGGCTATGGACCAAATGCTGGAAAATGGGATTAGACTGGACAGGGATAGATGGGCGGCGCAGACACGATGGGCCGAAGGGCCTCTTTCTGTGCTGTAAAACTCTATGACTCTATAACTCTATGACTAGGGTCCTCAATTTAAATAAAGGAAACTACGATGGTCTGAGGAGCGAGTTGGGTAGGATTGATTGGGGAATGGCACTCAAAGGATTGATGGTGGATAGGCAATGGCAAACATTCAAAGACCGAATGGATGAGCTACAGAATTTGTTCATCCCAGTTTGGCATAAAAATAAAACAAAAAAGGTGACTCAACCGTGGCTAACAAGGGAAATTATGGATAACATAAGATCCAAGGAGACGACATATAAATTGGCCAGAAAAAGCAATAATCCTGAGGATTGGGAGCAGTTTAGGATTCAACAAAGGAGGACAAAGGGATTAATTAAGAAAGGGAAAATAGAATATGAGAGTAAGCTATCAGGGAACATAAAAACTGACTGTAAAAGCTTTTATAGATATGTGAAGAGAAAAAGATTGGTGAAGTCAAGCAGAGGTCCCTTACAGTCAGAATCAGGGGAATTTATAATGGGAAACAAAGAAATGGCAGGCCAACTAAATTCATACTTTGGTTCTGTCTTCACAAAGGAGGACACAAATAACCTCCCAGAGATGCCGGTGAACATAGGGCCTGATGAAAGGGTGGAACTGAAAGAAATCAGTATTTGTAGGGAAATGGTGTTAGGAAAATTGATGGGACTGAAGGCCGATAAATCCCCAGGGCCTGATAATCTACATCCCAGGGTACTTAAGGAAGTGGCCCTAGAAATAGTAGATGCATTGCTGGTCATCTTCCAGAACTCGATAGACTCTGGAACAGTACCCATGGATTGGAGGGTAGCTAATGTTACCCCACTATTCAAAAAAGGTGGTAGAGAAAAAGCAGGGAATTACAGACCGGTAAGCCTGACATAAGTACTGCGGAAAATGCTAGAATCTATTATAAAAGATGTAATAGCAGAGCACTTGGTAAGCAGTGACAGGATCGGACAAAGTCAACATGGATTTACAAAATGTAAATCATGCTTAACTAATCTACTGGAATTTTTTGAGGATGTAACTGGTAAAATAGATAAGGGAGAATCAGTGGATGTGGTGTATTTGGACTTTCAGAAGGCTTTCGATAAGGTCTCACATAAGAGATTAGCGTGCAAAATTAAGGCACATGGGATTGGGGGCAAGGTATTGACTTGGATAGAGAACTGGTTGGCAGACAGAAAGCAAAGAGTTGGAATAAACGGGTCGTTTTCCGAGTGGCAGGCAGTGACGAGTGGGGTACCACAAGGATCGGTCCTAGGACCCCAGCTGTTCACAATATATATTAATGATCTGGACGAGGGAATTGGATGTAATATCTCCAAATTTGCAGACGACACAAAGCTGGGTGGGAGGGTAAGCTGTGAGGAGGATGTCGTGAAACTCCAGTACGATTTGGACAGATTGGGTGATTGGGCAGAAACATGGCAAATGGACTATAATGTGGATAAATGTGAGGTTATCCACTTTGGTGGCAAAAACAGGAAGGCAGATTATTATTTGAATGGCAATAGATTGGGAGAAGGGGAAGTGCAAAGAGACCTGGGTGTTCTTGTGCACCAGTCGCTGAAGGTAAGCATGCAGGTGCAGCAGGCGGTTAAGAAGGCAAATGGTATGTTGGCCTTCGTAGCAAGAGGGTTCGAGTACAGGAACAGGGATGTCTTGCTACAGTTGTACAGGGCCTTGGTGAGACCGCACCTTGAGTACTCTGTGCAGTTTTGGTCGCCTTATCTGAGGAAGGACGTTCTTGCCATGGAAGGAGTGCAGCGAAGATTCACCAGGCTGATACCTGGGATGGCAGGAATGACGTATGAGGAGAGATTGTGTCGATTCGGCTTATATTCACTGGAGTTTAGAAGATTGAGAGGGGATCTCATCGAAACCTATAAAATTCTGTCAGGTCTGGACAGACTAGATGCAGAAAGGATGTTTCTGATGACCGGGGAGTCCATAACCAGGGGTCATAGTCTAAGGATAAGGGGTAAGCCATTTAGGACTGAAATGAGGAGGAATTTCTTCACCCAGAGAGTGGTGAACCTGTGGAATTCTCTGCCACAGAGGGCGGTGGAGGCCAGTTCATTAAATATATTCAAAAAAGAGTTGGATATATTTCTTAAGGCTAAAGGGATATGGGGAGAAGGCAGAGACAGGGTACTGAATTTGGATGATCAGCCATGATCTCATTGAATGGTGGAGCAGGCTCGAAGGGCCGAATGGTCCACTCCTGCTCCTTGCTTCTATTTAGGACTGAGATGAGGAGGAATTTCTTCACCCAGAGAGTGGTGAACCTGTGGAATTCTCTAGCACAGAAGGCAGTTGAGGCCAATTCATTAAATATATTCAAGAATGAGTTAGATATATTTCTTAAGGCTAAAGGGATACGGGGAGAAGGCAGGGACAGGGTACTGAACTTGGATGATCAGCCATGATCTCATTGAATGGTGGAGCAGGCTCGAGGGGCCGAATGGCCTCCTCTTCCTCCTATCTTCTATGTTTCTATGTTTCTATGAAGGAGGGGGTATCTTATGAAGAAAGGTTGAGCAGGTTGGGCCTATACTCATTGGAGTTTAGAAGAATGAGAGGGGATCTTATTGAAACATAGGATTCTGAAGGGGCTTGACAGAGTAGATGCAGAGAGGATGTTTCCCCTCGTGGGGGAATCTAGAACTAGGGGGCATAATTTCAGAATAAGGGGGCACCCTTTTAAACCGGAAATGAGGAGGAATTTCTTCTCTCAGAGAGTCGTGAATCTTTGGAATTCTCTTCCCCAGAGAGCTGTGGAGGCTGGGTCATTGAATATATTGAAGGTGGAGATAGACAGATTTTTGAACGATAAGGGAGTCGAGCGTTATGGGGAGTCGGCAGGGAAGTGGAGTTGAGGCCAAGATCAGATCAGTTATGATCATATTGAACAGTGGAGCAGGCTCGAGGGGCCAAATGACCTACTCCAGCTCTTACATCTTATGTTCCTATGTTCTGATGAGCCCACCTATCCACTGTATTCCCTTGGTGTGTTTCTAATAACCCTGAATCCCATTTGTTGATAAGAACCTGTCTAGTTCCTTCTTGAAACCCATTCAGGTTTCTTGTTCCATTATCCCGTGCTTTTAAAATCATCTAGCTGTTTGATTTAGGTGCCTGCATGGCCCAGTGGTAGCACGTACTCTAAGCTGACACTTCAGTGCCATACTGAGGGAGTGCGGCACTGTCGGAGGTGCCGTCTTTCGGATGAGACGATAAAACGAGGCTCCATCTATCCTCTCAGGTGGACTTAAAAGATCCCATGGCCAGTATTTTGAAGAAGGGTAGGGGAGTTCTCCTGGGCCAACATTTATCCCTCAACCAACATCACTAAAAAAAACAGATTATCTGGTCATTATTTCATCGCTATTTGTGGGAGCTTGCTGTGCGCAAATTGGCTGCTGCGTTTCCTACATTGCAGCAGCGATTACACTTTAAGGAAGTGCTTCATTGGCTGAAAAGTGATTTGGGATGTCCTGATGTTGTGAAAGGTCTATCAATGCAAGTTCTTGATGCACCACTGAGAAATTGGAGCGTGTAAATCAGAATTGCCTTGTACTATTGTTTACCTGGTATCAACATTGGAAAGTTGGTCTTTGCTAAATTCAGCACCAACCTTTCAGTCGGTCCTTTATCCTTCAACATTGTCCTTGTAATGACCAGACCCTAAACTATTCACCCATTTTGGATGGCAGCACATGGATTGGATCTCACGGTGCAATATCCTCACTGTTTTAAAAAAATCAATGTGTTTGTGTTTCTAGGCGACACGTGTGGTGAGCATGTTTGTCTATCAAGCTCCAGTAGCTCACGTTTGCAAATAGAAGACAATGGGGTAATTAAACCAAGTAATTTAATGTCGGGAGCCGGATAAGAATCAAAAAGGAGTATAAATATCAGGATTATCATCCAGGGTCATTTCTCACCTTGAAGAGGGAGCTGGCTTGACATCTGTTGTGAGGGCGGATTGAAGGTTATCTTCAGCAGCTGTCCAGTGAAGGTGCAGTGTTAATTGAAACCCTGGATGAACGGAGAGGTCCGCTCACTGTTGAAAGCACGCGACGCAGCATTTAAATCTGGCGACGCGGCGGCTTACAGAGCAGCTAGGACCAACCTAAAAAAGGGTATCATGACTGCCAAATGGAAACAGACACTGCAGATAGAGGATCACTTCCGCAACAACTCGGACCCCCGGCGCATGTGGCAAGGCATCCAGTCCATCACTGACTACAAGGGCAAAAACACCAGTCCCCCGGTCAACGACGCCTCCCTTCCGGAGGAGCTTAACAACTTCTACGCTCGCTTCGACAGGGACAACAAGGAGACGGCTACCAAAGCCTTGCCACCCCCGGAAGACCAGGTGCTCACTCTGTCGACCTCCGACGTAAGGGGCGCTCTACGCAGAGTGAACACACGAAAGGCTACTGGACCGGATAGCATCACTGGACGGGTACTCACGGAATGTGCTGATCAGCTGGCTGATGTCTTCACCGCCATCTTCAACCTCTCATTGGCCCAGGCAGTAGTCCCTACATGCTTCAAGACCGCCACCATCATTCCTGTGCCTAAACAAGCGGCTGTGACATGTCTGAACGACTATCGACCTGTCGCACTCACACCCATCATAATGAAGTGTTTCGAGAGACTGGTCTTAGCCCACATCAAAGCCAGTGTTCCTGCCTCCCTTGACCAACACCAGTTTGCCTATCGGGCAAACAGATCAACGGAGGATGCAATCACAACTGCTCTACACTCGGCACTGAATCACCTAGATGGTAAGGAGACCTACATCAGAATGTTGTTTATAGACTACAGCTCAGCATTCAACACTATCGTCCCCAACAAGCTGGCCACCAAACTCCAAACTCTTGGCCTGAACACTTCCCTCTGCAACTGGACCCTGGACTTCCTAACAAACAGATCCCATGTCTGTCAAATTAGGTAACCACACCTCCCACCCCCTGACCCTGAACACAGGGGCCCCACAAGGATGTGTGCTGAGCCCCCTCCTCTACTCCCTCTTCACCCACGACTGTATGGCTGTTAATGGTTCCAACACCATCATCAAGTTTGCAGATGACACCACGGTAGTAGGCCAGATCACCAACAACGATGAGTCAGCCAACAGGGAGGAGGTCCAGCATCTCGTGAAGTGGTGCGCCGACAACATCCTGGCCCTTAACACCAAGAAAACAAAGGAAATAATCGTGGACTTCAGGAAGTCCAAAGGCGGAAGTCACACCCCCATCCACATCAATGGGGCGGAGGTGGAAAGGGTGGCCAGCTTTAAGTTCCTCGGAGTCCAAATCACGGAAGACCTCTCCTGGTCCCTCAACACCTCCTCTCTGGTGAAGAAGGCCCAGCAGCGCCTATATTTCTTGAGGAAGCTGAAGGGATGTAATCTGTCACCCCCGATCCTCTCTAACTTCTACCGCTGCACTATAGAGAGCATCCTGACAAACTGTATCACGGTATGGTACGGCAGCTGTAGCTCCCATGACCGGAAAGCCCTGCAGCGGGTAGTCAAAACTGCCCAACGCATTACCGGCACCCGGCTACCGACCATAGAACATATATATCAGAAACGCTGCCTACGGAGGGCACGGTCCATCATCAAAGACCCGACCCACCCCAGCCACAGTCTGTTCGCCCTCCTACCATCTGGAAGACGCTACAGATGCATTCGCACCCGTACGACCAGATTTAGGAACAGCTTCTTTCCCAGGGCTGTCATCCTACTGAACTCCACAAATAAACTCTAAAGCCTGCACATCTGCCGATGCACTTTATTATGGTCATATTTATGCTAAGATATATGTACAAATGTATGTTGAAATATTTAAGTGTCCTAATCCAAATTGTACACTCTCGGGAGCCGCAAGCCTACATTTCGTTGTACTGCACTTGTGCACTAACAATGACAATAAAAGTTGATTTGATTTGATTTGATTTGATTTGAATTGTGTCCATTGCTTCTTTCTTAGTATTACTATTTTGGCATCTCATTCTACTCTCTAAAGTGCCTCGGGGCACTAACCATGTGAACAGTGTGTTATAAACCCAGGTTATCTGGGGAGAATCCTGGCGCTAAACCGGGGAGGCAGTTCCCAAAATAGTCATTCTCAATGTCAATTGAAAATGAAAGTTCTTTAAACTTCCGGGGAGCGAAGGGTTAACACTGTGCTGATTGGTTGTGAGTTCTAACACCTGTGATTGAAAGAAGATCCAGTTGTTTCTTGGCAAGCCGTGTGGTAATGAGTTTGGGAGTTAAGTACTTCCAAAATAAAGCCTATTATATCACAAGTTAATTACTGTGCCATTAATGTGCGGCCATTCTGTTTTTTAAAGTGTTATTTAGACCCACTTGTGCCTCAGTGGTCAGTGATTATTCAACAGGTTTCACATTCTGCACGTGTGTGTCTTGGTGCCACCCACAATTATCAACGCGTGCTATTATTTTATTTTGTCGTGGTATATAAATCGCATGAGTCACACAACACGGGTCGCCATCTCTGATTGGACGTATTCCTGGTGCTTTCATCATGTGACCTGCTGGATCCAACCGCCTTTTTCCCCCGTTTCCAATATTTTTATAAATGAATGAAAGTGGTGAAAGAAAATGGGGAGAAAAATCATTTTCTTTAATGCCCTGTTGACTTTTATCCCAGGTTTGCTCACAGCTGCAATTGGGAATGGTAGCACAGTGGTTATATTACCAGTACTAGCAATCCAGGGACAGACTTAGATTAAACAATCTGTGAGACATGAGTTCAAATCCCACCACATGGCAGCTGGGGAATTTAAATTCAGTCACTTAAATAAATCTGGAATAAAAAGCTACCATCAGTAATGATGACATGAAACTATTGGATTGCGCTAAAATCCCACCTTGTTCACTAATGTCCTTTAGGGAAGGAAATCTGCTGTCCTTACCCGGTCTGGCCTATATGTGACTCCAAACTGGCGTCCTGGCAACCATGCTGTTGGTGGTCACCCTGTTTGCCACCTTCCTCCAGGCTTTTCAGTACTTGCTGGGAAGCAGCCTCCTCCCACTGTCAGGGAAGAGGACAGGTCGCCTGCGCTCCACTGCACCAACCAGTAGCCTCGGCACCCTCGCTGAAGCGCTCCGCTCGCTTCCTAGCCATCTCCATTGTCCTGGGCATTGAACTGTTGAACCAGCAATGGTCAGGCCTTGCTTCAGGGCTGCAGTGTGCAGGGCGTGGCAGCCAAACAAATCGACCCTCCCCCTTTAAGAGCTGACCGGCGCCAGCGTGTCTGCCTTCAATCAGCAACTTGCCGCACCTGCGCTGCGCCCGCCCTCGGTGTTAGCGCCTCGGCTCGCCGGCTTAGCGCCTTATGATAGTCGTGCATCGCCTGCTTTAGCGCAGCAGCAACCTCTTGGGGCGATGCAACTCAATTTCGGCGAAGGTGGCGCTAAGTTGCGCCGGACGCTAAATTTAGCGAACGCCCGGCTGTAGCGCCCCAAACGTGGCGATACTGAATTTCTAGGCCATTGAACTTTCTTTCCTCCAATGCCCCCAGGGCTGCGAATGTTAGGACAATTGGAATGGCCAAGGTTGAGCTTCAGGTTTAACTCTGGTAACGAGGGATATAAATCGAATGGGCTCGGTTCAGTGTTCACTCACTGATACAATTTGCTCTTTTGGTGCAAAACTGATGAAATATCTAACTTGAGAGGGACCCAGGAAGGGAATGCAAACTAATTTCTAATTGGTTCCTGATGGTGCACTGGAACACGGGCCGGAGAGACGATGGCAAATGACACTGATGGCCAGCATTCTCGGGTCAGTTTTTAAAAATGTGTTTGAGATGTGGGTGTCACTGGCAAGGCTGGCATTTATTGCCCATCCCTAATTGCCCTTGAGGAGGTGGTGAGCTGCCGTCTTGAACCACTGCAGTCCGTGTGGTGAAAGTGCTCCCACAGTGCTATTAGGGAGTTCCAGGACTTTGACCCAGTGACGATGAAGGATCGACAATATATTTCCAAGTCAGGATAGTGTAACTTGGAGGGGAATTTGGAGGTGGTGGTGTTCCCATGCGCCTGCTGCCCTTCTCCTTCTAGGTGGAAGAGGTCGTGGGTTTGGGAGGTGCTGTCAAAGAAGCCTTGGCGAGTTGCTGCAGTGCATCTTGTAGATGGTACACACTGCAGCCACAGTACGCCACTTTCAGCCCAATAACCTCTCTACACTGTCCCATCAGTCTCTTCCAGGTCAAGTATGGCACACGGCTTTGTACCTTGGACTTGCTGTCCATTTCGTGTCCAGTGGATGGGAAATCTGATTTAATGCTCCCTCTTCAGCATCATCTACCCTCCTTTTCATTTCCCACACCAGCGTTCCTAGTGGTCTCCCTAAAGGAGGATTGTAGTGCCACCAGGTTTTTGCTGCACCCATTGGGACAGGCTCAAAATCCCTGATCTTTCTCATGGGACCTGTGTAAGTAGTGGAGAGAAGCTACACACTCCTACACGTGGGCAAGGGGGTGCTCTTGTGAGAAGCGCAGAGAGAATGCTGTTAATGCACAGAATGCCTGTATGAAATTTAAAAGTTCAAGCTGAGAATTTGACCTTCAGTGTTTGCCCATGTGAAGGGGCTTCAGCCTCACTGCTGCATAATTCTGGAACCAATTCCCTCAGAGCTCTGGTGCTGAGTGTCCTGGGCCCCATAAGAGAAAGCTAGGTGCGCAAACTCATTGACCCCCGGGCAGACTTACATTTCTGTAGCACCTTTCACAATGTCCCAAGTGATTTTCAGCCAAGAGAAGTACTTTTATTTTTCAAGTGTTGTCACTGTTGAAGTGTAGGTAACACAGCTGCCAATTTGTGCACAGCAAGCTGCCACACACAGCAATGAGAGAATCTGCTTTCACAATGTAGGTCGAGGGGGTAAATGTGTGGCCAGCACACCTGGGTGAACTCCCCTGCTTTTGGTTGACAGTGCCCTGGGATCTTGTATGCCCACCTGAGAGGGCACCATCAGAGAGATGGCCCCTCCCACAGTGCAGCACCCCCTCAGTACTGCCCTGAAGTGTTAGTCTGGATTATAGGCTTCAGTCTCTGGAGTGGGGCTTGAACCCACAACACTCTGACTCAGGGGTGAGAGAGCTACTCACTGAACCAAGGCTGACAATAGGGGTACTTGGGACTCGATGGGCTTATACCAGGGAAAAGTGTTCCTTTGTTTGCGGTTTTGAACCATTATAGACTTAATGATAAAACTATTAGGACACGATTGGTCTGTGTACAGCACATTCAAGAAGTTTATTTTGGATTAGTTTAGAGTTAGTCAGTGTTACACTAAATCATTGCGATGCATCAGTAAATGCAGCTGCTGTTAATGGTCTTTCCAACACAAGCCAATCAGCTGCCTTTGAGAAATCGCACCCCGAGATCTGAAATGAACAAATAAAGAGCGTTAGAATTGGCTTCCTCAATTCCAGAAGAAAGAACAGATGTGCAGTGATCCAGGATTTCACCAGCAAAGCCCAACATCGCAACCACTGGCTCACTTTTGAAGTATTGACACTGGTGCAGTTAAACATGGCAGTCATTGGTGTACAGCAAGATCCCACAGACAACAATGGGATGTAAAACCAGTTGGTCTGTATTTGTTTGGTGGTAGTGGAGAGCAGAATGTTCCCTATCCTTCCAATAGTGTCCTTTACCTGACCCATAAACGGAACCTTCGGCTACGGGCTCATCAAAGAGATAGCACCTCTGACAATGCAGCACTCCCTCAGTACTGACCCGTCGACAGTGCAGCGCTCCCTCAGTAATGACCCGTCAACAGTGCAGCGCTCCCTCAGTAATGACCCTCCGACAATGCAGCGCTCCCTCAGTACTGAGCCGCCGACAGTGCAGTGCTCCCTCAGTACTGACCCGCCGACAGTGCAGTGCTCCCTCAGTACTGACCCGCCGACAGTGTGGCGCTCCCTCAGTACTGCCCCTCCGACAGTGCGGCGCTCCCTCAGTACTGACCCGTCGACAGTGTGGCGCTCCCTCAGTACTGACCCGCCGACAGTGCAGCGCTCCCTCAGTACTGCCCCTCCGACAGTGCAGTGCTCCCTCAGTACTGACCCGTCGACAGTGCAGCGCTCCCTCAGTACTGACCTGCCGACAGTGCAGCACTCCCTCAGTACTGATCCTCCGACAGTGCGGCACTCCCTCAGATCTTCCCCCCGTGGCCACCAACCTCATAGTTCCCCAACCCCACACAACCCGCTTCTACCTCCTTCCCAATATCCACAAACAGGACTGCCCCGGTAGACCCATCGTTTCAGCCTGTTTTTGCCCCATGGAACTTATCTCTTCCTATCTCGACTCTATCTTTTCTCCCCTTGTCCAGTCTCTTCCCAGCTACATCCGCGACTCTTCTGACACCCTCCACCACTTTAACAGTTTCCACTTTCCTGGCCCCAACCGCTTCCTTTTCATCATGGACGTACAATCCCTCTACACCTCCATCCCCCACCAGGATGGCCTGAGGGCGCTCCGCTTCTTCCTTGAACAGAGGCCCAACCAGTCCCCATCCACCACCACCCTCCTCTGCCTGGCTGAACTTGTTCTCACATTGAACAACTTCTCCTTTGACTCCACTCATTTCCTCCAAATCAAAGGTGTTGCCATGGGTACCAGCATGGGTCCTAGCTATGCCTGCCTTTTCGTGGGATATGTGAAACACTCTTTGTTCCAGTCGTACTTGGGTCCCCTCCCTCACCTCTTTTTCCGGTACATTGATGACTGTATTGGTGCCGTTTCCTGCTCTCGCCCTGAACTAGACAATTTCATTCACTTTGTCCCCAATTTCCACCCTTCCCTCACCTTCACATGGTTCATCTCTGACTCTTCCCTTCCCTTCCTCGACTTCTCCGTCTCCATCTCTGGGGATAGGTTATTGACCAACATTCACTATAAGCCCATTGACTCCCACAGCTACCTGGACTACACTTCCACCCACCCTGCCTCCTGTAAGGACTCTATTCCATTCTCCCAGTTTCTCCGTCTCCGCAGCATCTGCTCCGACGATGCCACCTTCCACACCAGTGCTTCCGACATTTCTTAATCTAGAGCCGTCTTTTGTCTCTTTACTGGTCCCAACACCATTTCGTCTGGTTTTAAATATCTCTTAATGTCTCTTCACTTCTCTTTTGTTCTTTATCCCCATTTCCCAGCCTCCAAACTGGCCTTTTAATTTGTTTCATTTCCTGTGTTTTTTCTGAGTCCTGTCGAAGGGTTTTGATCTGAAACGTTGACTCTGTTTCTCTCGCTATGGATGTTGCCTGGCCTGCTGAGTTTTTCCACCATTTTCTGTTGTTATTTCGGATTTCCAGCATCCGCAGTATTTTGCTATCAGAAATAAACCAGTACCGCAGCCTCTTCTACAGCAGCGCCCCTCGCAGACAGTCGCCGGTACCGCAGCCTCATCTACAGCAGCGCCCCTCGCAGACAGTCACTGGTACTGCAGCCTCATCTACAGCAGCGCCCCTCGCAGACAGTCACTGGTACTGCAGCCTCATCTACAGCAGCGCCCCTCGCAGACAGTCGCCGGTACCGCAGCCTCATCTACAGCAGCGCCCCTCGCAGACAGTCGCCGGTACCGCAGCCTCATCTACAGCAGCGCCCCTCGCAGACAGTATCCGGTACCGCAGCCTCATCTACAGCAGCGCCCCTCGCAGACAGTCGCCGGTACCGCAGCCTCATCTACAGCAGCGCCCCTCGCAGACAGTCGCCGGTACCGCAGCCTCATCTACAGCAGCGCCCCTCGCAGACAGTCGCCGAAACATAGAAGATAGGAGCAGGAGTAGGCCATTCGGCCCTTCGAGCCTTCTCCGCCATTCAATGAGATCATGGCTAATCATCCAAATTCAGTACCCAATTTCCAATTTAAATGCTTTATTGGCATGAGAGTTTACAGAGAAACATATTGCCAAAGCTAACATAGTAAAAAATTACAGTTTTCTAAATATTCTTTTGATATTTGTTGGTTAAATACAGTATTACTTATAAACAATATTAATTTTATACAGTCTTTGTATTACATTTGCTACTTTCAATATTAGTTTTAAACATTCTTAATTTTAAACAGTTCTCAGGTTGTGACCCTGTCCCTTCCTTCTCCCCATATCCCGTGATCCCTTTAGCCTTAAGAAATATATCTAAATCCTTCTTGAATATATTTAATGAATTGGCCTCCACTGCCTTCTCTGGTAGAGAATTCCACAGGTTCACCACTCTCTGGGTGACGAAATTCCTCCTCATCTCTGTCCTAAATGGCTTACCCCTTATCCTTAGACTGAGACCCCTGGTTCTGGACTCCCCGGCCATCGGGAACATCCTTCCTGCATCTAGTCTGTCTAGTCGTGTCATCATTTTATAAGTTTCAATGAGATCCCCTCTCATTCTTCTAAACTCCAGCGAGTATAAGCCCAATCGACCCAATCTCTCCTCATATGTCATTCCTGCCATCCCAGGTATCAGTCTGGTGAATATTCACTGCACTCCCTCCATGGCAAGAACATCCTCCCTCAGATAAGGCGACCAAAACTGCACACAATACTCAAGGTGTGGTCTCACCAAGGCCCTGTACAACTGCAGCAAGACATCCTTGTTCCTGTACTCGAACCCTCTCACTATGAAGGCCAACATACCATTTGCCTTCTTAACCGTCTGCTGAACCTGCATGCTTACCTTCAGCAACTGGTGCACAAGGACACCCAGGTCTCATTGCACTTCCCCTTCTCCCAATCTATTGCCGTTCAGATAATAATCTGCCTTCCTGTTTTTGCCACCAAAGTGGATAACCTCGCATTTATCCACATTATACTGCATCTGCCATGCTTTTGCCCAATCACCTCTTCCTCCTCCTCTATGTCTGACTCAGACACAGTGTCAGCTTGAGGGGCCGCCTTCTCACCTGGTGAGTCACCATCTGAAAGCAGGGAGGCACAAGAGTTGCTTTATTGTGAGGACAGGGCGGCAGCGAGGGAGGCATGAGTGCTGCTGTGCACTGCATTGGTTCGATAGTGGCAAAGGATGCTGGTGTGAGGCGCAAGTGGAAAGGGAGAGGTCAAAAAGGTGATGACCTTACCATTGGTGCCCAGAACAGGGTCAGCATCTCCAGTGGCGACGGGGCCACTCAGCCGGCCTGCCATGATCTGCTCCACTCTCTGCTCGAGGTTGCTCAGCTGTTTCAGGTCAGGACGGCCTCCCCCGGTCTGTCGCTGCTGTCTTCTGTTATGCGCCAGCTTGGACTGCAAGAGAAAGGACCGCCTCTAAGTACAGTGTCAAGCCCTGATATTGCCCGCACTGCCTCCCATGGTCGAATAGCCCTGACAGTGTCTAAAGTCCTGAATGTGCAAGTGCTTTTCATGACAGTCCCATAGCTGCTGGATGAGGGCTGGCCATTAGAGCTTTCAGACTCGTTTGGCTATAAAGTGAGGTGCACATGCAGGGATGAGGAGGATACTGGAAAGGGTACTCACCCTGACAACCCGAGTGAGGACGTTGAAATTTTTCCAGCACTGGGTTGGTGTCCTGCCAACCACGCTGTTGGACATGACCTTGTTTGCCACATCCCTCCATGCTTTCCGATATTCGGCGGGCAGCGGCCTCCTGCCACCCTCAGGGAAGAGGATATGGCGCCTGCGGTCCACTGCACCAACCAGCACCCTCAGGTCACCCTCGCCGAAGAGCTGCACTCTCTCCCTGGCCTTCTCCATTCTCCTGGGCATGGAGCTGTTCCAGAAGCAGTGTTCAGGCCTTGCCTTAGGGCTGCAGCGTGCAGGGTGTGGCAGCCAAGCAAGTCCACCCTCCCCCTTTAAGTGCTGACCGGCGCCTGACTGTCTGCCCTCAATGAGCAACTCGCCGCACCTGCGCTGCGCCCGCCCTCGGTGTTTGCGCCCTGGATCGCCGGCTTAGCGCCTAATGATAGTCGTGCATCGCCTGCTTTAGCGCAGCAGTAACCTCTTGGGGCGATGCAACTGAATATCGGCGAAGGTGGTGCTAAGTTGCGCCGGGCGCAAAAGTTAGCGAACGCCATGCTGTAGCGCCCCAAATGTGGCTATACTGAATTTCTAGGTCTTGGTGTCTAAATTCTATTGGTGCTGCCTCCTTAAGAGGGACACTTGTGGAGCTGACTCTTCTTATTACTGGCAATTGTCAATTTAAAGTCAACTACAATTTCCACACTTTTGTACTCTATACTTCTATTTATGAAGCCCAGAATCCCGTAAGCCTTTTTAACTGCTTTCTCAACCTGTCCTTCCACCTTCAATGATTTGTGCACACATACCCCCAGGTCGCTCTGTTCCTGCACCCACTTCAGGATTGGACCATTTAGTTTATGTGTCCTCTCCTCATTCTTTCTACCAAAACCTATCACTTCACAATTTTCCGTGCTAAATTTCATCTGTTACGTGTCCGCCCATTTCACCTGCCTGTCTATGTCTTCCTGACTTCTGTCACTCTCCTCCTCACTGTTCACTATACTTCCAAGTTTTGTCTCATCTACAAATTTTGAAATTGTGCCCTGTACACCCATGTCCAAGTCATTAATATGTATCAAGAAAAGCAGTGGTCCTAGAACCGACCCCTTAGGAACACCACTGTATACCTTGCTCCAGTCCAAAAAACAACCGTTCACCACTACTCTCTGTTTCCTGTCACTCAGCCAATTCCGTATCCATGTCCACTGTCCCTTTTATTCCATGGGCTTCAACTTTGCTGGCAAGCATATTATGTGGCACTTTGTCGAACACCTTTTTGAAATCCATGTTCACTACGTCAACTGCATTATCCTCATCAATCCTCCCTGTTACCTCATCAAAAAACTCAAACAAGTTAGTTAAACACGATTTGCCTTTAACAAATCCGTGCTGGCTTTCCTTAATTAAACCACACTTTCCAAGCGACTGTTAATTTTGTCCCTGATTACTGTTTCTAAAAGCTTCCCCACTACCGAGGTCAAACTGAATGGCCTGTAGTTGCTGGGTTTATCTTTACACACTTTTTTGAACAAGGGAATAATATTTGCAGTTCTCCAGTCCTCTGGCACCACCCCTGTATCTAAGGAGGATTGGAAGATTATGGCCAGTGTCACCGCGATTTCTTCCCTAAATTCCCGCAGCATCGTAGGATGCATCCCATCCGCTCCTGGTGATTTATGTACTTTAAATACAGCCAGCCTTCCTAATACCTCTTTTTATCAATTTTTATCCTATCAAGTATCTCCACTACCGCCTCCTTTACTATGTCTATGGCAGCATCCTCTTCCTTGGTGAAGACTGATGCAAAATACTCATTTAGTACCTCAGCCATACCCTCTGCCTCCATGAATAGGTCTCCTTTTTGGTCCCTAATCGGCCCCATCCCTCCTCTTACTACCCTTTTACTATTTATATGCCTAAAGAAGACTTTTGGATTACCTTTTATGTTGGCTGCAATTCTATTCTCATACCCTCTCTTTGCCCGTCTTATTTGATTTTTCACTTCTCCTCTGACCTTTCTATATGTAGCCTGATTCTCAGATGCATTTGCAACTTGACATCTGTCATAATTGCTCTTTTTCTGCTTCATCATATTCTCTATCTCTTTCATCACCAAGCGAGCCCTGACTTTAGTTGCCCTGCCTTTCCCCCTCGTTGGAAAGTACCTCAACTGCACCTGAACTATTTCCTCTTTAAAGGCAGCCTATTGTTCATTACAGTTTTGCCTGCCAATCTTTGATTCCAGTTTACCCGGGCCATCACACTGAAATAGCATTTCCCCCTGTTAAACATTTTTACTCTAGATTGCTCCCTGTCCTTTTTCATAGCTAACCAAAACATTATGATACTATGATTACTGTTCCCTAAATGTTCACCTATTGAAACTTGCTCCACCTGACCAACCTCATTCCCCAGTCTGGAGTACAGTTATGTTGAAAGACAGAAGAAGCTGGTGTTGTTCTCCTTGGAGCAGAGAAAATTGAGAGGAGATTTGATAGAGGTGTTCAAATCCATGAGGCGTGTGGACAGAGTAGATAGAGAGAAACTGTTCCCATTGGCAGAAGGGTGGAGAACCGGAGGACAGAGATTTAAGGTGATTGGCAAAAGAACCAAAGGCCACGAAAGAAAGACTTTTTTACGCAGCGAGTGGTTAGGATTTGGAATGTTCTCCCTGAAAGGGCGGTGGAGGCAGATTCAATCACAGCTTTGAAAAGGGAGTTGGATAAGTATCTGAAGGGAAGAAATGTGCAGGGCTACGGGGAAAGGGCGGGGGAGTGGGACTGGCTGAAGTGCTCTTGCAGAGAGCCGGCACGGGCTCGACGGGCCGAATGGCCTCCTTCCCTGCTGTAACCATTCTATGATTCGATGATTCTATGACCATGTGCTGTAACTTTAAAAAAGGTTAAAAGGAAATTGAACAAATTAAATTAAAGTACTGTTCCTTATGGTGATGCAGCACTCCAGTCCCTGCGGTGCCCACCGGTCTCGGAAGGCCTCGAGCATGCCGGCAGACACCGCGTGCTCCATCTCCAGGGCCACCCAGGGGTGAACATGGCCGCGGAAGAGAGGTGGGCCGAATGACCCCCTGGACCGCCCGCTGCCTGGACCAGTTAATGGGCACTTTGGCCAGGCCCAGGAGCAGTCCCACAAGGAGGTCGCCGACCTGCCCGCTCCCCTCCGCACCGGGTGGCCGTAGATCAGGAGAGTGGGACTGAAGTGCAGCCAAAAATCGAGGATCAGCCCCTTCAAATAATGGAAGAGAGGCTGCAACCTCTCACACTCGGTATAAACATGGACAATCTGGGTCTATGGGAACGAGACAAGTTCAGCGTTTCTTTATTGATGAACTGACACAGAATATAAGGAAAGAAACATGTACAGACTCTTAAAGAACAGACATTGTGTTCAACCGATGTAAATTTAATCATACTTTACAACTTCAAATAAATACACATCTATATTTTGTTAAAACACAGTTCCCTCCACTCAAGGAGCAGAAAACACAAGGCCCCAATATCTCCGTGTGCCCCGTGGGAATGCGGGTTCACATGGGGAGCCCGTGGGCCAATCAGACCATTCATTTACTGCGGGTTAAACAGGGGATAAAAAGGGGGAGTCGGCTCTACAGCCTCACTTACCTGGGAGCCTCGCTTGTTAGAATGGAGGGGCTGCGGGTTCTGGGCTTGTTCTTTCTTACAATCTGTTCATCTCAGCCGCCCTCTCTCCTTCTCCCCGCCGATCAATGTTGGCTGTCTCCCAAATTCCGCCAAGACTGCGGCTTTGGGGGAATTGAAGGCAGTGAGTGTGTGCGGAGAGGCTGCTGCTTTGATGCCGGGAGCCGGGATGTGCCGCCGTGTTTCTATTCACTCCACAATCTGCCAGGTGGGTGTATTCTCGGCTCGCCTATATTCTGGGCCAGGGCTTCCCAGGACCAGCCGCAATCTAACTGCACTGGGGATTCCCTGGACAGTATCCTCTCTCCTCATGTCCTGAAACATCAGCTGGAGTCTCCAACCTCCAGTCCGGGAGCTGTCGTGTTTAGGAACTGTGTTCAGTTCTACAGTTTGAAAGTCTGATCAGTGAGATCCTGACCCAGGAGATCTCCTTCCTTCTCTATGCGACTTGGGACTTCTGATGGTTGAATTGTGCCCCAGGATAGGAGGGCAGAGTGAAGATCAGTCCCTGGCTGGCACTGACAGGACAGGGTGTGGATTTGATGCCGGTCTTGTGTAACCAGTCCAGTAGGGATGGAGTTGGTGAACCGTCTCCATTAGATGGAGAATTGGGGAGTGGACGGGGAGAGAAGGAAACTAGAAGCTGGTGCTGAGCTGGGCGGAGTTTCTCCCCCTCCCGGTAACGGTTCCCTTGCCATTCCCTGTGCAGCAACTAACCGCCTTTCATTGACTCTCTTGCAGTGTGCACCAAAGATGGGCGGGTCCTGATCGCCATCTCCAAGGATTTGACGCTGCCTCCTGTAGACCTGACAACGCTCCATCTGAAGGATGGACACGGAGCGGAGTGCAGTCCGACCGTGGCCTCTGCAGACACTGTGCTCTTTCAGTTCGCAGTCACTGAGTGTGGCACTACTCAGCGGGTAGGTATTGTGGGCTGGGAGCCCCATCAATGGCTGTCAGTCGGGTGGGAAAGAGGGTGTCTGAAGGGCAATGGGGGCCCTGAAAGACACTGCATGTGATAAGGCAATGGCAGACTTGCTCAATTTCTCTGTAATCAGTCTACTCCTGGTCCTCTGTAATGATGGTCTTCTGTCTCTTGTAGCTGGATGGGGTGAACGCCGTCTATGAAACGGATGTGTTGGGTCAGTTTGAGATCTTGGATGGAGCTTTGGGATCGGTGACCCGGGACAGCCCCTTCAGGTGAGACTGGGAGCACATGGAGCGGGTAGAGAAGGTGAGGAGCTGAATTCTCCAGCCGTGTCCGTTCTCTTGCAGGCTCCATGTCCAGTGCAGTTACAAGGGGAGCCAGGAGTCTGAACTGCAGGTGAAGCCCCGAGTTTACAGCCTTTCTCCGCCACTGCCTGCCACTGAGGCCGGGATCCTGGTTCTGGAGCTGAGAATAGCGAGAGGTAGCGAGTGCTGCTGATGGTTAGTGTCCAACTTTAGGCTCTCTCTCTCCAAATAGTGGCCGTCCTTCATCTTTCTCTTTGCAGATGGTGGCTACCGGAGCTGGTACGTGGCCAGTGACTACCCGATCCTGAGTGTGCTCCGGGACCCCGTGTTTGTGGAGGTTCGAGTCCTGAACCGGAACGATCCGTCCCTTGTGCTGGTGCTCAATGACTGCTGGGCGACCCCCACCCCCGAGCCGCATTCGGGGCTCCGATGGGACCTCCTGGTGGGCAGGTAAGGCAGCGAGTGAGGGACCTTGGGGCAGGCTGGTGATTGGGGTGGGGGGCGACATGGACTGGGTGAAGGAACCAATCTGAGCTCCAGGTTGACGATTGGTGACTTGAATGGACTGGTTTCTTTATCTAGTCTAATCTCGGGACTTTGCTTTGATGTGCCGCTGTAACTCTGTAGTTGGGAGTTCCAGGTGCCCTCTCCATATAACCCGCTCTTTCTCTGTTCCAGGTGCCCCTTTACTGGAGACAATTACAAAACCCGCCTCCTCCCGGTAGACGCCGCTTCCCATTTGCCGTTCCCAACTCACCATAATCGGTTTGTAGTCAGCACTTTCGCTTTCTGGGACCGAGTTTCGGGCCGGGCTCTGAGCGGGGAGGTGAGTTTCCTTCAGGCTTTCTCTTGGTTGAACTTGTTCCCTGGGTCTTGCTCACAGTGAGGAGGCCCCTGTTGACCCTTTGACTGTAGAAGCATGAATCTCCTGACTGGGATCTGTGGCACTGACCAGACCGCACTGTCTTTCCAGGTTCACTTCCACTGCAGTGCTGAGGTTTGCTTCCCTTCCCCCCGAGAGAACTGCACGGCTCCCTGCAGCCCCAGTAAGTAGCTGGGATCTGACTAGAAACTGAACCTTGATGGGGAGGGGTGGGTGTGGGGCATCTGGACACTGGGCTCACTCAGCAAGGGCCCAACACTGGGCACAGGAGCAGTGTCCTCAATCTGCCCGCTCAACTCTATCCCAGTTCGTCTACAGCAGAATAGCAATCTGGCACCGAGGCTCTGAGCACATCTTGCACTGGTTCTGAATGGAATCCACCTCTGGCCTTGAACATTGATCAGCATCCTGCTGTCACCAGGAGTTCCAGGGTGGAACTGAACCGATATCTGGGGGCGGGGAGACCTGGGCAATGTGTGTATGTCCAGTGTAACCGCTCGTCAAACTAGTGCTTAAAACGGGTCTCTTTCCCCAGGAGACCAGCCTGGCCATTGGACCCGTCAACGACTGCAAACTTTGCTGGGTTGATGCGGGTCCTTCTGAGAATCAGGAGTGAATCTTAGTCTGACAGTGAGGGAACAGTGTTTAACAGCAGTCCAATCTCTCCGGTACTCACTGCCTGAGGGTTTTTGCATTGGGCCATCGGATTGTACACCTGATTCAGGGCTTCAGACAGCTGCACATTGAATTGCCTACCTTGAACTCTTGTCTCTTGTCTCCCCCAGAGAGGCGAAGAAGTGCCGATGACCGGGCTGGGTCCTTGGTGACCTCTGATGGAGCCATCATTTTCCTGGAAGATGAGAGAGTGGGTGCTGGGATCCACCAGGAAGAGAAAGGTAAAGGAGGTCCCTGCTACTGTCTAGTGATGGAGTAACTGGTGCCTATCTAACCCTCCCTTCTCCCCACAGATGCTGCTGCTGATTCCCCCTCCCGTGTTCTTCCTGGAGCAGCGGTTGGGGTAGCTCTGCTCTCCGTGGCCCTGTTGGTTGGGACTGTTGCCATGTGGAAAATGGACCATCGCCGCAGGGTGGGCTCCGAGTGCAGCTCCATGGAAATGTAGATGTGTCTGTTGGACAATAAACTCCTGTTATACATGAACCCTGGTCTTGTATTCAGAGAATCAGAGAATGGCCTCCTGTGCTGTCACCCTTGAGCCCGTGCCTGCTGTTTGCAAGAGCACTTCAGCTAGTCCCACTCCTCGGCCCTTTCCCTGTAGCCCTGCAATTTTTTTTATTTGTTGCTTATCCAGTTCCCTTTTGAAAGCCACGATTTAATCCGCCTCCACCAACCTTTCGGGCAGTGCATTCCAGTTATTAACCACTCCGAGTAAAAAAACAAAATGGTTTTTCTTCATGTCCCCTTTTGGTTCTTTTACAACTAACCTTCAATCTGTGTCCTCTGGTTCTGGCCCGTTCTGCCAATGGCCACAGTTCCCCTCTATCTACTGTCTAGACACCTCATGCTTTTGAAAACCACTCAAATGTGCTCTCTGAAACTTCTCTGCATTAAGAACCCCAGCTTATCTAGTCATCCATGTAACTGACATCCCTCATCCCTGGAACCATGCACCCTCTCCTAGGGCCGTCACATCATTCCTAAAGAGCGGTGCCCAGAATTGACACAATACTCCAGTTGAGGCCAACCGATGTTTTATAAAGGTTCATCATAACTTCCTTGATTTTGTACTCCATGCCACTGCTTGTAAAGCCCAGTATCCCATATGCTTTTTTAATTGCTTTGTCAACCTGCCCTGCTGCCTTCAATGATTTGTGCACACGTACTCCCAGGTCTCTCTGTTCACTTTAGGATTGTACCCTTTAGTTTATATTGCCTGTCCTCGTTCTTCCCACTAAATGTTTCACTTTGCACGTTTGTTAAATTTCATCTGTCTGCCCATTGCACCAGCCTGGCTGTCTTGATCTATCACACACCTTTCCCTGCCCCTGTACTTGCTTAAACTTTGTTACATCACTAACTTTTACCCATTCCCATGAAGGGTCATCGACCTGAAACATTAACTCTGTTTCTCTCCACAGAGGCTGCCTGACCTGAGTATTTCCAGCATTTCCTGCTTTTATTAAACCACTAGTTGGGTTGTTTTGGGCCTCGCTAGACCAGTAGTGGCAAGCTCACTCCTGGTCTTCAACAGCTGCTGTGAACAACCTTCCAGCATCGGTTTGGAATCCAGTTCCAGTATCGATCAAAACTCCAGTCAATTCAATAAAGCAGTAGGGGGAGTATTAGCACATCAATTGAGGGTGGAGACGTCGTGGCCTATCTTATCCTTACTGATCTGGAACTGTAGGAAGAGCTAATCCAGTCACCCCACTCAATGTGGGGTGTGATGGCCACAGTGCGGAGTCGAACTCCTGCACAAGAGGCTTTCCTCAGAATCACTGGTGTCTGAAGGAACTTTTATTGTGGGGACAACCTCTACAGGAAGTCTGGGATTGAGGGAATAAATAGGATAAGGTAGGTCATTATCAATTGGCTAGTCTAGTTTCAGTTGCTGAGAAACTAGTTTAGACAATACAGGATACTTTGAGTTTGACTTTGGAGAATTCTTTGACTTTGGAGAATCCAGAGTTAACAATGATCAGTCAGCAGAGATTTCCCAAAGCCAGGTGGTGCTTGAGCTGCTGCACAGAACTCTGACAGGAGTATTGATGAAAGAAATGCTCTGCTTTTCATTGATCTAGTTTCAAGATGTGACCTGAATTATGGGAAAGATGATGGTTACGGAACCAAAGCCACTGTGGCCCATGGTTAGTGGTAATGGGGCAGGGCCCATGTTTCACCTACTGACAGGTGCCGGTAGATCCATAGTGGGGACTGTGGGGCTTCTGCAAGACCCACGGCAATGATGCAGATTGAAAAATTGCAATCCAAGCCCCCCAAACTGGGACTGTGGGTAGTGTGTTCTGGGCCATGGATTGTCCAGGATCATGGGTCAGTGGCACATTGGGTTCAATGTAGGGAAAGGTGACGCATTGCATCTTCAATACATGGAAGGAGTGGAGAGCAGCTCCATGGGTCAGTAAATGTGGTCGAGCAAGAATCCTGTTAGTGTCAAATACAAAGTTAGAATGTAATTCAGCTGCCTTGGTCCTTGGTCCCTCTTCATTGAACTCAACATGCCCCTTAGAAAATAACAGGATTGTGCAGAGTCAACAGATTAGCGAAAGGGAAATCGTTTTTGACAAATCTGTTGGAGATTTGTGAGTTTGTAACTAGCAGCACAGTTAAGGGGGAATCTGTGGATGTGGTGCATTTGGTTTTTCAGCAGACATTTTATAAAGTGCCACACAAGGTTATTAAACATAATTAGGGTCCTTGGGATTGGGGGTAGTATACTAGCATGGATTGAGGATTGGTTAACACAAAACAGTAGGACTAAATGTGTCATTCTTGGGCTGGCAGGCTATAACTAGTGGGGTACCGCAGGGATCAGTGCTTGGGCCTCAGCCATTCACAATCTACATCAATGATTTGGATGAGGCGACCAAATATAATATATCCAAGTTTGCAGATCTAAAGCTCGGTGGGAATTGAAGTTGAGGGGATATAGACAGGCTAAGTGAGTGGGTGAGAACATGGCAAATGGAATATAATGTAGAGAAATGTGAAGTTAACCACTTTGGTCGGGGAAAAATAGAAAAGCAGAGCATTTTTTAAATGGTGAGAGATTGGGGAAATGTTGGTGTTCAGAGGGACCTGGGTGTCCTTTTTAAACAAATCACTGAAAGTTAACATGCAGGAACAGCAAGCAATTAGGAAAGCAAATGGTATGTTGGCCTTTATTACAAGAGGATTTGAATATAAGAGTAAAGATGGCTTACTGCAATTATATAGGGCCCTGGTGAGACCACAGCTAGAGTATTGTGTACAGTTTTGGTCTCCTTTCCTAAGGAAGGATATACTTGCTATAGAGGGAGTGCAACGAAGGTTCACCGGACTGGTTCCTGGGCTGGGGGTTGGTCATATGAGGAGATTGAGTAGACTGGGACTATATTCCCTAGAGTTTAGAAGAATGAGGTGATCTCATTGAAACATATGAAATTCTTAGATTGACAGGCTAGATGCAGGGAGGATGTTTCCCCTGGCTGGGGAGTCTAGAACCAGTGGTCACTGTCTCAGAATAAGGGGTTGGCTATTTAGGACTGAGGAGGAGAAATGTCTTCACTCAGAGGGCGGTGAATCTTTGGCATTCTCCACCACAGTGGCCTGTTGAGGCTCAGTCGGTGAGTGTATTCAAAACGAGATAGCTGGATTTTTGACGAAGGGATATGGGGATAGTGCTGGAAAGTGGAGATGAGGTAGAAGATCAGCCATGATCTGATTGAATGGCAGAGCAGGCTCGATGGGCCAAATGGCCTGCTCCTGCTACTATTATGTTCTGTTTTAAGAAAGGAAAATCGTGTTTGACAAATGTATAAGAATTCTTTGAGTATGTAACGAGCAGGCTGGATCAAGGGGATCCAGTAGATGTAGTGTATTTGGATTTCCAAAAGTAATTCAATAAGGTGCCACATAAAAGGTTACTGCACAAGATAAGAGCTCAGTGTTGAGGGTAATACTTTAGTATGGATAGAGGATTGGCTAACAGAAAAGGGTCAGGATAAATGGGTCATTTGCCAATTGGCAAACTAACTAGTGGGGTGCCACACCATGAACGTGCTTTGCAAGGATAGTGGGCGGTGCAGGGCGCCATTGACTGCACGCATGTGGCACTGCGGGCACCGCAGAAGAATGCAGAGGTTTTCTGAAACCGCAATGGGTTCTACTGCTTAATGTCCAGTTGGTGTGTGTGACTACAGACAGCTGATACTTGCTGTCAATGACTGCTATCCTGGCAGCCACGATGCTTCTATCCTGCACCAGAGTGGTGTGCCAGAGCTTTTCCAGGCAGTGCAACAGCAAGGTGGTTGGCTCTGCGGAGACCAGGATTATCCACTCTGCACCTGCCTCATGACATCGCTCCATTACCCCAACACCCGTACTGAGCTGTGGTACAATGAGAGCCATCTCGCCACCAGGAACATCATTGAGCAGACGATCGGCGTCCTCAAGCAACGGCTCTGCTGTCTGGACAACTCGGGAGGAGCCCTGCAGTACTCGCCTGAGCGAGTCACCCTCTTCATAGTTGTTTGCTGCATTCTTCATAACCTGGCAATCCTCAGGACCCAGCCAATGCCACCAGGGATTGGTGCACCACCGGAAGAGGAGGATGATCAGCAACAATGTTGAAACTGCAAGGGCCGTCCATCAACGGCTGATAACAAGACGCCGCTAGGCCCCTACTCAGGAAATGGTTTCTGGCATAGAGAACAACATGATCAAAAGCAACCCGCAATCCCTATAGCTGCCCAAGGCAGCAATGATTCCAAAGGCCAAACATGTACATTTTGAATACAACAACTTTTTGTTTTACAAACTGTGTCATTTATTCATGACAAACTAATAGAAACAAACACAAAACATCATTAATTAACATAACTGGTTCTCACAACCTGGAGGTAATGGCCAAAACACTAAACAAAAGTAATTACATGAACCTCAGCCTTTAATAAAAACATTACTAACAATTTGTCAGGCCTCCTACTGTTTGCCCTTCGAGGGTGATCTCCTTCCCTTGGCCACTTGCCCCCTTCCCACCCTACTGCTCCTCCAGAATGGGGCCCCAGTGGCTGCAGCACGCTGGTGGAAGGCTGCTGCTTGTCAGACCCTGAGACTTCAGATGCCCTTGAAGGACGGCCTCGACCAGCTCTGGGCCTGGGGGGCTCGGCTGCAGACTGCACCAACTCTGCATAGGCAGCAGCAGTCTGGGCTACAGCTGGTGGCAAGTGCAATGGGGAAGTGCCAGTGGTGGGAGCAGGAATGCTGTCATCCTGAGCGAGGACAGCACCTCCCTGCTTGACCAACACACTGGCACTCCCATGGGGCAGCACTTCAGCATCCGGAGCAATCTGCTGGAGCACAGAATGCTGGCCTGCTGCGGTACCGTGAGAGCCCCGTGTCAATGTGTCCGAACCAGCGATGATGGCAGCAGTCAGTGCTTGCGTGGCCTCAATCTGAGACTGCAGGAGAGCAGTCCGAGATTGTATCACGGCAGCCAGTGACTGAATTGCAGCACTAAGCAGAACTTGTGTCTGCCTGTGCTGTAGCGGAGTGCTCCACACTCCTCGCTAGTGCATCAATGCTTTGGGGCACCCTTCCCACTGCACCCATGAGCTGAGTGTGCCTGTCCACCGCCTGGGGGTTCATTTCAATGATGAGCTGCTCCTCCTCTGCGTCCAGTGCAGCAGGACTCGCTGGCCTACACTCCCTCTGGGGAGAAGGACACGGAGCTTCCCTACCCCCATTGCATTGTTGCAGCCTGCTGGGTCCCAGAGCTTCACCTTCATCAGACACTTCACCCCTGCTCCCCTCCAGGGAAGATGTGGTCCCAGTGTGGACATGGGCTTCCTTGGGAGAGGGTGGCGCTGAGGCTCCGGCTTCCTCTTCCTCCTCGCCTATGGCTTCACTCCCACTAGCAGCTTGAGGGCCCGTCTCCTCAGCTGGTGAATCACCATCTGAAAACAGAGAGGTACAAGAGTGGCTTTAGCGTCAGGATAGGGGGGCAGTAAGGGAGGAAGGAGTGCAGCGATTTACTAAGTTGGATTGAAAGTGTCAAAGGCTGGTGTTGAGGGACAAGTGGAATGAGAGAGGAGAGAAAGCTGATGACCTTACCATTGCTGTCCCGAACGGGGTCGACCTCTCCATGGGTGATGGGACTGATCACCTGGATTGCCACAATCCCGTGGACGCACACCTCAAGATCGCTGAGTGGTTCCAGCTTAGTTGGCCCTCCACCTGTCTGATGCTGCTGTGGCCTGTTAGGACATAGCTTGGCCTGCAAGAAAAATGACGGTGTCTGAGTAAATGTGCAGCCATGGTCTTGCCTGTTGTGCTTCCCATAGTTGAATAGCCCTCAATGTGTGCAAGGTGCGGAATGTGCGTGTGTGTTTTATGAAATGGCCATAGGTCTTGGTTGAGTGTTGGACATTGGGGTTTTAAGACCCTCTGGCCATAGAGTGAGGTTGAGATGGAGGGATGGAGAGGTATTGAACAACAGCCACTCACCCTGAACACCCGAGTGAGGTTGTTGAACTTTTTTGATCTGTAGAGAGAGAAACAGAGTTAACGTTCCAGGGACTGTGACCCATCGTCAGAACTGGAATAAGTTAGAGATGTAAGAGATGCTTAAGCAAGTGTCGGGGCAGGGAAAGGGATGAGGGAAGGAAAGAGCAAAAGGGAAGGTCAGAGACAGAAACATAGAAGATAGGAGCAGGAGTAGGCCATTCGGCCCCTCGAGCCTGTTCCACCATTCAATGCGATCATGGCTGTTCATCCAAATTCAGTACCCTGTCCCTGCTTTCTCCCCATATCCCTTGATCCCTTTAGCCTTAAGAAATATATCTAACTCCTTCTTGATTATATTTAATGAATTGGCCTCAACTGCCTTGTGTGGTAGAGAATTCCACAGGTTCACCACTCTCTGGGTGAAGAAATTCCTCCTCATCTCAGTCTTAAATGGCTTACCCCTTATCTTAGACTGTGACCCCTGGTTCTGGACTCCCGGGCCATCGAGAACATCCTTCCTGCAGCTCGTCTGCCTAGACCTGTTAGAATTTTATAAGTTTCAATGAGATCCCCTCTCATTCTTCTAAACTCCAGCGAGTATAAGCCCAATCGCTCTTCATACGTCATTCCTGCCATCCCAGGTATCAGTCTGGTGAATCTTCATGTTGGATAAGTGTTGGGCATTGGGTTTTTCAGACCCTGTGGCCATAGAGTGAAGTTGAGATGGAGGGATGGAGAGGTATTGAACAACAGCCACTCACCCTGACCACCCGAGTGAGGTCGTTGAACTTTTTGCGACATTGGATGTGGGTCCTGGGCACCATGCTCCTGGAGTAGACGTGATGAGGCTCCTCCCTCCAGACTCTTCTGTAGTCACGGTGCCAGTGCGTCTGTGTTCCATTGCTAGCTGACATCACCTGCGCTTCACCCGCGCTCTGAGTTAGCGCCTCGCTCCTCGGCCTTTGCGCCTTAAGACAGGTGTGTAGCGCCTGATTTAGCGCTCCAATCACCTCCAGGGGTGATAAACACCAAGTTTCCAGTCGGAGGCGATAATTAGCGCCAGGCGCTAAACATTGGGCCCGGCCGATAATTGAGCCCCAAACGGGGCGACACCGAATTTCTCCCCCTAAATCTACCAGGTGACAATGTGCACCCTTATCTCACCCCAACTGTTGATCCAAACCATTCCGCTAGTTCCCTGTCCACTCCAGCGCACACAGGGACTTCTGGGAGATGTTCTCTCGCAGTCTGACAAGTTTCTCAGGAACACCGAACATCCACAAGGCATGCCAGAGACCTTATCGCCACACACGGTCAAAGGCCTGCTGTGTGATAACTTTGGGAAGGGCCTTGGGACGTGTTGCTGCGTTAAGGCGCTATATAAGTGCAAGTTGTTGTTGTAAAGTGGATGTTGTGTTCTGTAAGTTTCTCCGAACCATGTCTCTTGTACAGTGGACATCACTCACAATCTACGGACACAAATGACTGTAAACCGTATAATAGGTGATTGGGAGGTGGCAGTAAACCCAGGGGCCCCGCCGTGCTCTGTTACATTTTCCGGGGTCTACAAGTTTCTGTCCGACATTTCAGAATGAACATTGCATCAACCAGATTCTGGCCACGGCTGGAATTCCATTCAGCCACGGGCCAGGTCTTGTACCATGGCAGGTGTTGCTGACATTGTCATTTCCATTTGGACTAGTGATGCACCCTCTGATTCTCAGAGCCTTTAACAGGAGGAGTTTGGACAGGGATCTGTCCACTACAGGGATCACACCGAGACCATTCCAGGAGATGGGATCTCTGGGGGAGTTTGAAAAGATATCCTTCCACTACACTGGGGTTATAAGGAGACAGCGGGATTAAAGGGGCAGTGACAGCTTGGAAACTAAATTGGCTATGAGACAGAAAGCAGAGATGAGAGGGGAGGAAGGGAGGCGGAAGAGGGAGCGACAGACAGAGAGTGTGCAAGACAAAGGGCTGCTGAATTCTTTTGGGTTTTTTGTCATTTAAGTGTAGAAAAAGCTACACTTCAAGTTCTAAAAGTTAAATTTAACGTTAGTCAAACTTAGCTCAGTTTAGTTGAGTTTAAATTTAAGTTTAGTTTAGTTTAGTTTAAGTTTAGTTTAAATACCAAAGCATCTAAGGAAAAGACCACCAAAAAGAGCGCAAAAGAAAAGACAGCGAGATAGAGTAAAATAAACCCGGGGAAAAAAATGGAACATCGAGGCACCAAAGCAGAGCCCGAGCAGCAAGCCACAGCACGGAGCCTGACCGAGACCGAGGCCCAGAGACCGCGGCTCCCAGACCAATACCGGGAGGAGCGGCCCGAACCAGGACAACAAGTAAGAGGCGTGGGGAGGGCGAACCCGAGACGCGGGGCCCAGAGACCGCGGGATCGGAGACCGGGAGGAGCGGCTAGAACCAGGACAGCAAGCAAGAGGCCTGGGGAGGGTGAACCCGAGACCGCAAGGCCCAGAGACCGCGAGGTCAGAGAACGGGAGGAGCGGCCCGAACCAGGAAAACGAGTAAGAGGCCTGGGGAGGGCGAATCCGAGACTGCGAGGTCGGAGAACGGGAGGAATGGCCCGAACCAGGACAGAACTGAGTCCCAGAGACCGCGAGCAGGGAACTGAGTCCCAGAGACCGCGAGCAGGGAACTGAGTCCCAGAGACCGCGAGCAGGGAATTGAGTCCCAGAGACCGTGAGCAGGGAACCACGGGAACCGAGGCCCAGAGACCGCGAGCAGTGAACTGAGTCCCAGAGACTGCGAGCAGGGAACTGAGTCCCAGAGACCGCGAGCAGGGAACCACGGGAACCGAGGCCCAGAGACCGCGAGCAGGGAACTGAGTCCCAGAGACCGCGAGCAGGGAATTGAGTCCCAGAGACCGCGAGCAGGGAATTGAGTCCCAGAGACCGCGAGCAGGGAATTGAGTCCCAGAGACCGCGAGCAGGGAACTGAGTCCCAGAGACCGCGAGCAGGGAACTGAGTCCCAGAGACCGCGAGCAGGGAACTGAGTCCCAGAGACCGCGAGCAGGGAACTGAGTCCCAGAGACCGCGAGCAGGGAATTGAGTCCCAGAGACCGCGAGCAGGGAATTGAGTCCCAGAGACCGCGAGCAGGGAACCACGGGAACCGAGGCCCAGGGACCGCGAGCAGGGAACTGAGTCCCAGAGACCGCGAGCAGGGAATTGAGTCCCAGAGACCGCGAGCAGGGAACCACGGGAACCGAGGCCCAGAGACCGCGAGCAGGGAACTGAGTCCCAGAGACCGCGAGCAGGGAATTGAGTCCCAGAGACCGCGAGCAGGGAACTGAGTCCCAGAGACCGCGAGCAGGGAACTGAGTCCCAGAGACCGCGAGCAGGGAATTGAGTCCCAGAGACCGCGAGCAGGGAATTGAGTCCCAGAGACCACGAGCAGGGAACTGAGTCCCAGAGACCGCGAGCAGGGAATTGAGTCCCAGAGACCGTGAGCAGGGAACTGAGTCCCAGAGACCGCGAGCAGGGAACTGAGTCCCAGAGACCGCGAGCAGGGAATTGAGTCCCAGAGACCGCGAGCAGGGAATTGAGTCCCAGAGACCGCGAGCAGGGAACCACGGGAACCGAGGCCCAGGGACCGCGAGCAGGGAACTGAGTCCCAGAGACCGCGAGCAGGGAACTGAGTCCCAGAGACCGCGAGCAGGGAACTGAGTCCCAGAGACCGCGAGCAGGGAACTGAGTCCCAGAGACCGCGAGCAGGGAACTGAGTCCCAGAGACCGTGAGCAGGGAATTGAGTCCCAGAGACCACGAGCAGGGAACTGAGTCCCAGAGACCGAGAGATCAAAAAAACCCGGGGGCCTGAGACCGACGTGAGGAGCGCGAAGAGAGAATCAAGCCCAGGACAAGGAGAGAGAGCGAGCCCGAGACACTGAGAGCGAGTGAGAGAGTTAGAGAAAAAGGAATAGAAACCCGAGAGAAAAGACAAACTACCCGAACCAAGAGCCTGCGAGAGAAAGAGAAAGAGAAACTTCTAAGAGCAACTATATCAAAGATGAACCCCTGAAAAACTTTCAATTTTGGACCTAAAAGTGGGATAAAGTGGAACACGGAAAAAAGAGAAAAAAAAAAGGGTATATATCTAAGAAAAAAACAAACGACTAAAATGAGCTGGGAAATGACATATCCTGAGCAATGCAAAAAAAAGAGTACAAAGGAAAAACACAAGGACAAAACACTCAAAAATAACCCAGAGACCCTCTACGTTGACTACACCTCACACAAAGGGATTAGGATGAAGAACAACCTCCTATTCTACACCGATTCCATTACCTCATGGAAGGAGACCTTACAAAAACACTACACATACGTCGCCAGTGAAGGTAATGGCAACGGAGGCAGACTGAAAATAGGTAAAGATAAAAACCTAGATAAAGATGACCCCCTGTTAACCATAAGCTACTACACCACAGGAAAGATCATGATACAGGGGAATGTAGAAAATCTGAACTCCTTCGAAAATGATTACCCCCAGTTGAAAACTAAGGCAGCCACAAAGAAGACAAATGAACAGGAGACAATATAGATTCGACCAGAGGATGAGGAGAGACAAGCGGAAGAAGAAGAAGAGAGACAAGCAGAGGCAATCACCTCCCTGCCCATCTCCACCCCCCCCACACCTCTCAACGCAAACACAATGCTGAAGGAGAATCTGTCCGCACTAGAACTCGAGTTCACCGAATACAGAGAAACACATGCCAAGAATTGGAAGGAGGAACTCAAACAGATGAAAACGGAAAACGAGTCCACCATCCACAAGATGAGAAATGAGATCACAGAACTCCGTACTCGGCTGAACCAAACGATGGAGGCCTTGGAAAGGCTCAGTAAGCAACTCAAAACTCTTAAGGTCCAAAAACTTGATGACACAAAAGCAACACACACAAGGACACAGAACCCGACGGAGACCACCCCACACAAGAACACATCGAAAGCCACAAACCCCGCCCCTGCCACACAGCATACCTCAGAAACCCAACCAACAACCAGCCGCCAGTCGAGTCATGCCCAGACTACGGCTACCCAGTCCTCACGCACAGGAACACCAAAACCGACAGATACACCCCCAAAAGAGGACACATCGAAAGCCCCAAACCCCGCTCCTACCACACAGCATACCCCAGAAACCCAACCAACAACCAGCCCTCAGCCGAGTCATGCCAAGACTATGGCTACCCAGTCCTCACGCACAGGAACACTAAAAACATCAGACACACCCCTAAACGGGGACACACCGAAAGCCCCAAACCCTACTCCTGCCACACTACATACCCCAGAATCCCAGCCAACAACCAGACATCAGCCGAGTCCTACCCAGACTACTGTTACTGTTACCCAGTCTGAAAAACCAGCCTATCAGGCAGTTGTGCTGACCGACTCCAACGGAAAGTTCCTAGACCCCCAGAGACTGTTCCCAGGCCATCAAGTCCTGAAAAAATGGTGCGCCAACACAGACCAAGCAATAAAGATCCTGAACAAAGAATCCCTTGGAAGCCCCAAATGGATTGTGATCCACACAGGCACGAACGACCTATACACCCTACGGCAAGATACTGCTATGGCAATGAGCAAGATGGCAGAAAAGGCCAGCAAGGAATTCCCCGTGACACGGATCGTGATCTCCACACTACTGCCCAGAAAGGACACCGCAGCCCATATAATCCACAACACCAACAGGGAGATAGACGAGAGATGTTCTGTATTCCCCAACGTCTACCTGGCCCATCATCCAAACATCAACACAAGGGACCTCTATGACAAAATACATCTACTCAAACAGCGGATGTGGGTCTTCGCAAAAAACCTCATAAACACTGCCAAAAACCGCAACCATCCCACCCCCCTACCATTGGGAGCCGTAACCCAAACAGGACCACCAATGCCCACCCCCCCATACAAAACCAACAACAGAACCGTAGTTTTGTTACGGACCCCAGACCCCCCTCTAGACCACAGACTTTTGACCAAGAACTGGAAAATATCATGAAGATGATGAACATCCTGATAGAAAGCCGAAGAGGAATGCACTAAATTATCAATACTGCTAAGTTATCATTATCATTATTGTTATTTTATCATTACCAATAATAGTATTAGATAGATATATGTGCATGCCTCATACTAAACCGTAATTAAGCATTATAGAAAATAGTGTTTCCACACTCATCCCACAAAATAGGTCCATTTTATTTTATTTTATTTTATTCTATTTTGTTTTTAAACTATATAAATGCGCTCTTTCCACATAAGCTGCTGGAATATCCAGGGTCTCCGCTCCTCAACTTTTGGGATGAAGAGTACAGACCCTGAATTCCTAAAAGCCATAAAAGACATTGATATAATTGTGTTAACAGAAACATGGTACCAAAAGGACGTGCCGACCCACTGCCCACCAATGTACCACGAAATCACTGTGCCCTCAGTAAAGAACACTAAGACACGCAAAGGCAGAACCTCCGGGGGAATATTGGTGTGGTATAAAGGAGAACTGGACAAACATATCTCACCGGTAAAACAGGGAAAATCACACGTATGGCTAAAACTAGATAAAAATATAGGAATAGCAAAAAAAGATGTTTACTTATGTGCGATATACATACCCCCAATAGAATCTCCATATTTCGAAGAGGAGCTATTTGATACTCTCCACACCGAAATCAGCCATTTCCAGGCCCAAGGAAAGGTGATAATATGTGGGGACCTAAATGCAAGGACCGGCTGTGAACCTGACTCCATAGACCCACAGGGAAACAACCATGTGTTTGGCCAGACCCCCTTAGATATCACACCAGCCATCGCAAATCGGAACAACCTTGATTGGGAAATAAATAAAAGCGGTAGGGAGGTATTGCAACTCTGCCGAGCCTTGGGCCTGTACATAGTTAACGGTAGATTCAGAGGGGACTCCTTAGGGAGACTCACATATTCCTCAACTCTTGGGTCCAGTGTGGTGGACTATACAATCACTGACCTGGACCCCTGCGATATCAACTCATTCACTGTCAGGCAGCAATCCCCCCTCTCAGACCATAACCAAATAAATGTGTATCTTAAACTTTCTGCCCAAACCACAGACACAAAAAAGGAACCCAGTAAGCTCCATAAAATAAACCAGACATACAGATGGGCCCCAGACAGTGGAGAAAAATTCATCACAGCACTAAATTCACCTGATCTCACAAGTAAAATAGCAATATTTAAAGAAAATCTATATGACATCACCAGAGATGGTGTAAACATGGCCATAGAGGATATAAATATGATCTTCCATGAGGCAGCTGTAAAAGCCGACCTTGTGAAACAGAAGAGGAAACGTTACAAAAGACAAAATAAAAATAAGAAATGGTTTGACCAAGAATGCAAAAATGTCAGAAAAGACCTGAGAAAAATATCAAACCAAAAGCATCGCCAACCAAACAATCCGGACCTACGTATTAGATACAATGAAACCCTCAAAAGATATAAACACACCATTAGGAACAAAACACAAAACTATACCCACAAAATACTCGAAGAAATTGAAAACTCCACTAACCCAAAACAATTCTGGGGAATATGGAATGACCTAAGTACAACACAAACGCAAGCACTACCAATCCAAGATGGCGACATCTGGAGAACACATTTTGAAAACCTCTACAAAGACATCCCAATAAACGAAACAAACCCAAGTCAACATCATGTCACAGAAAAACTCCACACATTAGAAGCAACAATTAAAGACAACCAAAACCCTCTAGACTCCCCAATCACGTGGAAAGAACTGGCAACCAAAACAAAATCTCTCCACCTAAAGAAAGCATGTGGCCCAGACAACATCAAAAATGAAATGCTCAAGTTCAGCAATATAGAGATGCAGGGTGCGATACTCAAGCTATTCAACACTATATTGCGTTCAGGCTGTTTTCCCGATATCTGGTGCCAAGGACTAATCTCTCCCATATACAAAAGTGGAATCAAATCAGACCCAAATAACTACCGCGGCATCTGTGTCAACAGCTGTCTAGGGAAGTTATTCTGCAGTATACTAAATAGTAGATTACTTGAATTTCTTAACGAACATAATATCCTCAGAAAAAAACAGATAGGCTTTCTTCCAAAACACCGCACCACCGACCATATCTATACCCTTCACACCCTCATTGGAAAACATATACACCAAACGAAAAATGGGAAAATATTCGCCTGTTTCATCGACTTCAAGAAAGCCTTTGACTCTATATGGCACGAAGGGCTCTATTATAAACTTCTTCAATGTGGAATAGGGGGAAAGGTCTACGACCTTATTAAATCAATGTATCTTAAAAATAAATGCGGGGTCAAAATTGGAGACAAACGCACCGACTTCTTCACCCAGAGAAGAGGCGTCCGGCAGGGCTGCAATTTGAGCCCGACCCTGTTCAACATATACATAAATGAATTAGCAGACATGCTGGATCAAAGCGAGTCACCAGGTCTCCGTCTCCTGGATGGAGAAGTGAAATCCCTGTTCTATGCGGACGACCTGGTTCTGCTGTCTCCCACTGAACAGGGATTACAGCAACAACTAGACCTACTCGACAAATACTGCCAAAATTGGGCTCTAACAGTAAATCTAAAGAAAACAAACATCATGATTTTTCAAAAAAGACCCAGATGTCAGGAAAACAAATACCAATTCACTCTCAGTGATACCACTATAGAACACACTATGAGCTACACCTACCTGGGTCTAACTATTACAGCGTCAGGGAGCTTCAACATAGCAGTGAATGCACTAAAAGAAAAAGCCCGAAGAGCCCTATATGCAATAAAAAGAAAATTCTACAACATCCAAATCCCAATCAAAATCTGGCTCAAAATATTTGACAGCATAATCCTGCCCATTGCACTGTACGGTAGCGAAGTATGGGGTCCACTAAATCACCAAAGCTACACTAAATGGGAAAAACACACAATAGAAGCCCTACATGCAGAATTCTGCCGAAGCATCCTTCGCATCCAAAGGAAAACGCCAACAAATGCATGCAGAGCCGAACTAGGCAGATACCCACTGATAATAAACATCCAAAAACGAGCACTAAACTTCCTAAATCACCTCAAATCTAGCTCCCCAGACACCCTTCATTTCAAAGCCTTTCAGACCCAAGAGCTAAACCCAGAAAAGAGTCACCTGAGTCAGCTACTACTGAAACTAAGTACTCAGCCGGACCCTGACCAGCCTCAGACCAACACAGCCGTCGAAACACCAATCCGAGTAAACCAAATCATTAAAAAATGCAAAGAAACCTACCTGGAACATTGGAACAAAGTAACCGAAAGCCAAAGCAGATTAGAATGTTACCGGGCCCTAAAAAGAGAATATAAACTGGCAGACTACCTCTCGACCATCAGAGACACAAAACAGAGACAGACCCTCACCAGGTACAGACTAAGCGACCACCAACTAGAAATTGAAAAAGGCAGATACAAAAAAACCTGGCAGCCTAGAGAGAATAGAATTTGCGATCAATGTCTGTCAGGCGAGGTTGAAACAGAAATGCATTTCCTCCTAAAATGCGAAAAATTCACCACACCAAGAAACATATTACTCAACACGTTAAGCCAAACAACCCCAGAATTCAAGGAATTGGATGACGTGTCAAAACTAAGATTAGTCCTGGGAGAAGGAGACAGACCATACCTGGGGGCGAAATATGTAACAACATGTCACAACCTGAGAACTGTTTAAAGTTAAGAATGTTTAAAACTAATATTGAAAGTACCAAATGTAATACAAAGACTGTATAAAATTAATATTGTTTATAAGTAATATTGTATGTAACCAACAAATGTCAAAAGAATATTTAGAAAACTGTAACTTTTTACTATGTTAGCTTTGGCAATATGGTTCTCTGTAAACTTTCATGCCAATAAAGCATTTAAATTGGAAAAATTGGAAAAAATTGGAGTAGTGGTGAAGGGATATTTCTCAGACTGGAGGGAGGTTTACAGTGGTGTCCCCCAGGGGGCGGTATTGGGACCACTGCTCTTCTTGAGATCTATTACTGACCTGGACTTGGGTAAAGGAGGCATCATTTCAGAGTTTGCAGATGACACCAAACTCAGAAATGTAGTAAACAGTGAGGAGGATAGTAACAGATTTCAGGAGGACAGAGAGAGATTGGTGAAATGGGCACACACATGGCCGATGACATTTAATGCAGAGAAGTGTGAAGTGTTTCATTTTAGGACGAAAAATCAGCAGAGACAATATGGACTAAATGGTACCGTTTTAAACGAATGCAGGAACAGAGAGATCTGGGGGTGTACGTATCACGAATCTTTGAAGTTCATATGGCTCTTAAAAATCCTTTGCTTTATAAATAAAGGGACAAAGTAAAGGAAGTAATGGTAAAGCTTCAAAAATCACTGGTTAGGCCTTAGCTGTAGTATTGCATCCAGTAATGGGCACCGCACTTTAGGGAGGATGTCCAGGCCTTCGAGAGGGTGCAGAGGAGATTTACTGGAATGGTTCCAGGGATGAAAGTCTTCCGTTATGTGGAGAGACTGCAGAAACTGAGGGTTTTTCTCCTTAGAGCAGAGAAGGTTAATGGAAGATTTAATAGAGATGTTCAAAATTATGAGGGGTTTTCATAGAGATTATATGAAGAGACTGTTCCCACTGGCAGTAGGGTCAGCAACAAGAGGACGCTGATTTCAAACAATTGCCAAAGACCAGGGGGGAGATGAGGAGAATTTGTTTACACAGCGAGTTGTTGTGGTCTGGAATGCGCTGCCTGAAAGGATGACGGAAGCAGATTCAGAAATACCACTCCCACGGTAATTGGATATGTGCTTGAACAGGAGCAATTAGCAGGGCCATGGGGAAAGAGCAGGGACTGGGATTTATTGGATAGCTCTTTCAAAGGCCGACACAAACACGATGGGCCGAACAGCATCCTTTGGTGCTGTATCACTCTGATTCCAGGAGATGGGGTCTCTGAGAGGGGTTAGGTGTGGTGCTGAATCAATGTTCCCCAATGTCCACGGGATGGAAGCTGCCTCGCTGCACCGCAAGGTACCGAGTCTCTCATTGACACAAACAACACGATTATCATTTAGAATTATAGGTTTCTCGAGTTAATGAGACTTGGTGTCTAAATTCTATTAGTGCTGCCTCCTTAAGAGGGACACTTGTGGAGCTGACTCTTCTCATTACCGGCAATTGCCAATTTAAAGTCAACTACAATTTCCACACTTTTGTACTCTATACCTCTATTTATGAAGCCCAGAATCCCGTAAGCCTTTTTAACTGCTTTCTCAACCTGTCCTTCCACCTTCAACGATTTGTGCACACATACCCCCAGGTCTCTCTGTTCCTGCACCCCCTTCAGGATTGTACTGATATGCCTATCAATTAGTCCAATAAAAGGCGACGAGTTAAGAACGTAACTGAAGGTTTTTATTGACTAAATAACAGAGCCCACCCTCGTGGGTGATCCGATCCAACAGGGAGGAATACTAGCCAGTCAGCTACCTTTATACCTGGGCAGGTAGGTGGAGCCATGGGCGGAGTCGGAGGTGGTCAGCCCAGGTATAACAGTGCGACAAGAGGCGACCTCGTGTGGTGATGTAACAGTGAGAACAGTGAGAACAATATACAGTGATAACTATAAAAGTGGTCTACCACATTCACCCCTTGTTTAGATTAGAGTCCGGCGGGGTGAAGTGTATTACCAGCTCTGGTATGTCAGTCTGTCCGGAGGCCTCGTTAGCCTCTCCGATCGTCGCAGCGGCGGTGTTGCATTATCCGGTGTTAAAGCTGGTGTCTGTGTCGTCGGCGAAGGCTCGTGGGGTTCCGGCATGCCGTCTACCTGGGCTGGACTCGGGGGGTTGGGAGGGGGGGTGAGGGTGCGAGGTCTCGTAAGGAGACAGTGTCCTCCCGCCCGTCTGGGTAAGCCACATAGGCGTACTGGGGGTTGGCGTGCAGGAGGTTCACCTTCTCGACCAGGGGGTCCGTTTTATGGGCCCTCACGTGCTTTCGCAGCAAGACGGGCCCCGGAGAGGTCAGCCAGGTTGGTAGGGTGGTTCCCGTAGTCGACTTCCTGGGGAAGACAAACATTCGATCATGGGGGGTGGTGTTAATGGCAGTGCAAAGTAGTGACCGGATGGAGTGCAGCGCAATCGGGAGGACTTCTTGCCAGCGGGAGGTTGGGAGGCCCTTAGACTTTAAGGCTAAGAGGGTGGCCTTCCATACCGTCGCGTTCTCTCTTTCCACCTGGCCGTTCCCTCGGGGGTTATAGCTGGTGGTCCTGCTTGCTGCAATACCCCTCTCCAGTAGGAACTGACGGAGTTCCTCGCTCATGAAGGAGGCGCCCCGGTCACTATGTATATAGTTCGGGAACCCGAACAAGGCGAAGAGTTTGTTCAGGCATTTAATGACCGTGTTACTGGTCATGTCTGGGCAGGGGAAGGCAAAGGGGAAACGGGAGTACTCATCAACGATGTTGAGGAAGTACGCATTACGGTCAGATGACGGTAGGGGGCCCTTGAAGTCGATGCTCAGGCGCTCGAAGGGGCGGGTGGCCTTGATCAGGCTTGCTCTGTCCGGCCTATAGAAGTGCGGTTTGCACTCAGCGCAGATCTGGCAGTTCCTGGTCATGGTCCTGACCTCCTCGATGGAGTATGGCAGGTTGCGGGCCTTAATGAAGTGGTAAAGTCTGGTGACCCCGGGGTGGCAGAGGTCATTGTGGAGGGTCTGAAGTCTATCACTTTGCGCGCTGGCCCATGTAATTCGTGAAAGAGCATCAGGGGGGTCGTTCAGTTTACCGGGCCGGTACAAGATCTCATAATCGTAGGTGGAAAGCTCGATTCTCCACCTCAAGATTTTGTCGTTCTTGATCTTGCCCCTCAGCTTGTTATTAAACATGAAGGCAACCGAGCGTTGGTCGGTGAGGAGGGTAAATCGTTTGCCTGCCAAGTAGTGCCTCCAGCGCCGTACTGCCTCCACAATTGCCTGGGCTTCCTTCTCGACTGACGAGTGTCGGGTCTCGGGGCCCTGTAGGGTCCTTGAGAAGAAGGCTACCGGCCTACCCTCCTGGTTAAGGGTAGCGGCTAGGGCGAAGTCGGATGCATCGCTCTCCACTTGGAAGGGGATTGACTCATCCACTGCGTGCATTGTGGCCTTGGCTATGTCTCCCTTAATGAGGGAGAAGGCCGCGCACGCCTCTTCCGTGAGGGGGAAGGATGTGGCTTTCAGGAGGGGTCTGGCTTTGTCCGCATAATTGGGTACCCATTGGGCATAGTAGGCGAAAAGCCCCAGGGTTCTCCTAAGTGCTTTTGGACAGTGGGGGATGGGTAGCTCCATGAGGGGGCGCATTCTTTCGGGGTCGGGGCCGATGACTCCGTTCTCTACTACACAGCCAAGGATGGCAAGGCGCGCGGTGTTAAACACGTATTTCTCCTTATTGTAGGTGAGGTTCAGCCATTGGGCCGTACGGAGGAATTTCTCCAGATTCACGTCATGGTCCTGCCGGTCGCGGCCGCAGATGGTGACGTTATCTAGATAGGAGAAGGTGGCCTGTAGTCCGTTCTGGTCAACCATCCGGTCCATCTCCCGTTGGAAAACCGAGACCCCGTTGGTGACACCAAAGGGAACCCTAAGGAATTGGTAGAGGCGGCCAGTCGCCTCGAAGGCGGTGTACTGGCGGTCCTCCGGGCTGATGGGGAGTTGGTGGTAGGCCGACTTAAGGTCGATGGTCGAGAATACGCGGTATTGTGCAATCTCATTGACCATGTCAGATATGCGGGGGAGGGGGTATGCGTCCAGCTGGGTGTATCTGTTTATGGTCTGGCTGTAGTCGATAACCAGGCGATTTTTGTCGCCGGTCTTGACTACCACCACCTGGGCACGCCAGGGGCTGCTGCTCCCCTCAATAATGCCCTCTTTCAGGAGTCGCTGCACCTCAGAGCTAATGAAGGCTCTGCCCCAGCGCTGTACCGCCTGCTCTTGGTAGCGACAGGTTTGCAGTCGGGGGTGAGGTTAGCGAACAGGGAAGGTGGCGGTACCTTGAGGGTGGATAGGCTGCAGGTGTTACGCGGTGGGCGGTTTAACTTTCGCTGGTTGTCGACTGTGAGTGGGGGGAGGGGTCCACCGTATGCTAGGGTTACACTTTGGAGGTGGGATTGGAAGTCCAGCCCTAGTATGACGGCAGCGCACAGCTGGGGGAGTACGAGGAGTTTAAAATTTTTATACTCTGTCCCTTTAACCGACAATGTCACGACACAGTAGCCGCTGATGTCCGTGGCGTGCGACCTCGATGCCATCGAGATTCGGCTGCGTGTTGGCAGGACGGGGAGGGAGTAGTGGCTCACCGTGTCTGGGTGGATGAAGCTCTCCGTGCTTCCGCTGTCGAACAGGCAGGTCGTGGCGTGGCCGTTGACTTTGATGTCCATCATTGAGCTGGCCAGATGGTGCGGGCGGGCTTGATCCAGGGTGACGGAAGCTAGGGTGTAGCTGAGCGGGTCGTTGTCATCTGTGGTGGAGGCGGTCGGGGGCCCGGTGGCAGTCAGGTGTGGTGGGTAAAATGGCGTCTCCCACGAGGTATGACAAGATGGCGGCGAAGATGGCGGCCCCCGTAGTTCACATGAGGCTCTGTTTAAATCGTTTGCCCCGCACAAAGATGGCCGCCCCTGCTGTTCCCATGAGGCTCTGCAGGCTTCGGCTGCCCCGCACAAAGATGGCCGCCCCTGCTGTACCCATGAGGCTCTGCAGGCTTCGGCTGCCGCGCACAAAGATGGCCGCCCCTGCTGTTCCCATGAGGCTCTGCAGGCTTCGGCTGCCCCGCACAAAGATGGCCGCCCCCAGGGTTCGCATGAGGCACTGCTGGCTTCTGAGGATTTGCTCCTGCAGGCCTTGGAGAAGTGGCCTTTCTTGAGGCAGGTTTTGCAGATCGAGTTTTTGGCTGGGCAGCGCGACCTCGGATGCTTCTCCTGGCCGCAAAAGAAGCAGCCAGTGGCCCGATCGCGGTTGCCTGATGTCGGGGCCGGTACCGGGGCTAGCGGGCCTGGTCGGATCCGTGATGCAGACGCTGAGGTAGGTCCCGGGGGCAGCGCTGCGAAGGGTGGTGGGGTGGGGGTCGGGCCCGAGTCCCAGGGTCGCGAATAGTACCTGGCAAACGCTTCCTGGTCTTGCTGGGTGGCCTCTAGGGTGAGGGCGAGGGCTTCGGCCTTGTCCAGGTCTAGGTCCTTAGCTTCAAGCAGTCTTTGCCGTGTGTAATCGGACCGTAGGCCTCTCACCAAGGCGTCGCGGACATTATCTTCCATGTTTGCAATAGCCGTCACCGCTTTAAAGTCACAGTTCCTGCCGAGTTGTCTCAGCGCTCGTGAAAATTCAGCTATAGATTCTCCTGGCTGTTGCGGGCGAGATCTTAAGAGATGCCTAGTGTACATGTAGTTTACCGGGCTCCGGTACTGCTGTTTCAGTAGGCTGATAGCGTCGTCGTACGTAGTCATGTCCTGGATGAGTGTGTATACTCTCGGGCTCGCTTGGGCTTTCAGGACTCTTAGTTTGGATCTCTGAGGGACGACGGCTTCCTCCAGGTACGATTCGAAGCAGTCCAGCCAGTGTTTGAAGTCGTTGGCTGAGTTTGATGCCTGTGGGTTTAGATCCAGGTATGGTGGCTTCAAGGCTTGCAGCCAAGCCGGCTGGTGTGGCCCGTTGTCTGGAGGCTGTTGTTGCTGTGCTGCTGGGTGAGCTCCTTGCTGTTGCTGTTCATCATTAGACATCTTTAAAATTTAGTCAATAAAATTGATATGCCTATCAATTAGTCCAATAAAAGGCGACGAGTTTAGAACGTAACTGGAGGTTTTTATTGACTAAATAACAGAGCCCACCCTCGTGGGTGATCCGATCCAACAGGGAGGAATACTAGCCAGTCAGCTACCTTTATACCTGGGCAGGTAGGTGGAGCCATGGGCGGAGTCGGAGGTGGTCAGCCCAGGTATAACAGTGCGACAAGAGGCGACCTCGTGTGGTGATGTAACAGTGAGAACAGTGAGAACAATATACAGTGATAACTATAAAAGTGGTCTACCACATGTACCATTTAGTTTATGTGTCCTCTCCTCATTCTTTCTACCAAAATCTATCACTTCACAATTTTCCGTGCTAAATTTCATCTGTCACGTGTCCGCCCATTTCACCTGCCAGTCTATGTCTTCCTGACTTCTGTCACTTTCCTCCTCACTGTTCACTATACTTCCAAGTTTTGTCTCATCTGCATATTTTGAAATTGTGCCCTGTACACGCATGTCCAAGTCATTAATATGTATCAAGAAAAGCAGTGGTCCTAGAACCGACCCCTTAGGAACACCACTGTATACCTTCCTCCATCCAGAAAACAACCGTTCACCACTACTCTCTGTTTCCTGTCACTCAGCCAATTCCGTATCCATTTCCACTGTCCCTTTTATTCCATGGGCTTCAACTTTGCTGGTAAGCATATTATGTGGCACTTTGTCGAACGACTTTTTGAAATCCATGTTCACTACGTCAACTGCATTATCCTCATCAATCCTCCCTGTTACCTCATCAAAAAACTCAAACAAGTTAGTTAAACACGATTTGCCTTTAACAAATCCATGCTGGCTTTCCTTAATTAAACCACACTTTCCAAGCGACTGTTAATTTTGTCCCTGATTACTGTTTCTAAAAGCTTCCCCACTACCGAGGTCAAACTGAATGGCCTGTAGTTGCTGGGTTTATCTTTACACACTTTTTTGAAAAAGGGAATAATATTTGCAGTTCTCCAGTCCTCTGGCACCACCCCCATATCTAAGGAGGATTGGAAGATTATGGCCAGTATCACCGCGATTTCTTCCCTAAATTCCCGCAGCATCCTAGGATGCATCCCATCCGCTCCTGGTGATTTATCTACTTTAAATACAGCCAGCCTTCCTAATACCTCTTTTTATAAATTTTTATCCTATCAAGTATCTCCACTACCTCCTCCTTTACTATGTCTATGGCAGCATCCTCTTCCTTGGTGAAGACTGATGCAACGTATTCATTTAGTACCTCAGCCATACCCTCTGCCTCCATGAATAGGTCTCCTTTTTGGTCCCTAATCGACCCCGCCCCTCCTCTTACTACCCTTTTACTATTTATATGCCTAAAGAAGACTTTTGCATTACCTTTTATGTTGGCTGCAATTCTATTCTCATACCCTCTCTTTGCCCGTCTTATTTGATTTTTCACTTCTCCTCTGACCTTTCTATATGTAGCCTGATTCTCAGATGCATTTGCAACTTGACATCTGTCATACGAGCTCTTTTCTGCTTCATCATATTCTCTATCTCTTTCATCATCCAGCGAGCCCTGACTTTAGTTGCCCTGCCTTTCCCCCTCGTTGGAAAGTACCTCAACTGCACCTGAACTATTTCCTCTTTAAAGGCAGCCTATTGTTCATTACAGTTTTGCCTGCCAATCTTTGATTCCAGTTTACCCGGGCCATCACACTGAAATTGCATTTCCCCCTGTTAAACATTTTTACTCTAGATTGCTCCCTGTCCTTTTTCATAGCGAACCAAAACATTATGATACTATGATTACTGTTCCCTAAATGTTCACCTATTGAAACTTGCTCCACCTGACCAACCTCATTCCCCGGTCTGGAGTACAGTTATGTTGAAAGACTGAAGAAGCTGGCGTTGTTCTCCTTGGAGCAGAGAGAATTGAGAGGAGATTTGATAGAGGTGTTCAAATCCATGAGGGGTGTGGACAGAGTAGATAGAGAGAAACTGTTCCCATTGGCAGAAGGGTGGAGAACCGGAGGACACAGATTTAAGGTGATTGGCAAAAGAACCAAAGGCCACGAAAGAAAGACTTTTTTACGCAGCGAGTGGTTAAGATTTGGAATGTTCTCCCTGAAAGGGTGGTGGAGGCAGATTCAATCACAGCTTTGAAAAGGGAGTTGGATAAGTATCTGAAGGGAAGAAATGTGCAGGGCTACGGGGAAAGAGCGGGGGAGTGGGAGTGGCTGAAGTGCTCTTGCAGAGAGCCGGCACGGGCTCGACGGGCCGAATGGCCTCTTTCCCTGCTGTAACCATTCTATGATTCCATGATTATATGACCATGTGCTGTAACTTTAAAAAAGGTTAAAAGGAAATTGAACAAATTAAATTAAAGTACTGTTCCTTATGGTGATGCAGCACTCCAGTCCCTGCGGTGCCCACCGGTCGCGGAATGCCTCGAGCGTGCCGGCAGACACCGCGTGCTCCATCTCCAGGGCCACCCAGGGGTGAACGTGGCCGCGGAAGAGAGGTGGGCCGAATGACCCCCTGGACCGCCCGCTGCCTGGAACAGTTAATGGGCACTTTGGCCAGGCCCAGGAGCAGTCCCACAAGGAGGTCCCCGACCTGCCCGCTCCCCTCCGCACCGGGTGGCCGTAGATCAGGAGAGTGGGACTGAAGTGCAGCCAAAAATCGAGGATCAGCCCCTTCAAATAATGGAAGAGAGGCTGCAACCTCTCACATTCGGTATAAACATGGACAATCTGGGTCTATGGGAACGAGACAAGTTCAGCGTTTCTTTATTGATGAACTGAAACAGAATATAAGGAAAGAAACATGTACAGACTCTTAAAGAACAGACATTGTGTTCAACCGATGTAAATTTAATCATACTTTACAACTTCAAATAAATACAAATCTATATTTTGTTAAAACACAGTTCCCTCCACTCAAGGAGCAGAAAACACAAGGCCCCAATATCTCCGTGTGCCCCGTGGGAATGCGGGTTCACATGGGGAGCCCGTGGGCCAATCAGACCATTCATTTACTGCGGGTTAAACAGGGGATAAAAAGGGGGAGTCGGCTCTACAGCCTCACTTACCTGGGAGCCTCGCTTGTTAGAATGGAGGGGCTGCGGGTTCTGGGCTTGTTCTTTCTTACAATCTGTTCATCTCAGCCGCCCTCTCTCCTTCTCCCCGCCGATCAATGTTGGCTGTCTCCCAAATTCCGCCAAGACTGCGGCTTTGGGGGAATTGAAGGCAGTGAGTGTGTGCGGAGAGGCTGCTGCTTTGATGCCGGGAGCCGGGATGTGCCGCCGTGTTTCTATTCACTCCACAATCTGCCAGGTGGGTGTATTCTCGGCTCGCCTATATTCTGGGCCAGGGCTTCCCAGGACCAGCCGCAATCTAACTGCACTGGGGATTCCCTGGACAGTATCCTCTCTCCTCATGTCCTGAAACATCAGCTGGAGTCTCCAACCTCCAGTCCGGGAGCTGTCGGGTTTAGGAACTGTGTTCAGTTCTACAGTTTGAAAGTCTGATCAGTGAGATCCTGACCCAGGAGATCTCCTTCCTTCTCTATGCGACTTGGGACTTCTGATGGTTGAATTGCGCCCCAGGATAGGAGGGCAGAGTGAAGATCAGTCCCTGGCTGGCACTGAAAGGACAGGGTGTGGATTTGATGCCGGTCTTGTGTAACCAGTCCAGTAGGGATGGAGTTGGTGAACCGTCTCCATTAGATGGAGAATTGGGGAGTGGACGGGGAGAGAAGGAAACTAGAAGCTGGTGCTGAGCTGGGCGGAGTTTCTCCCCCTCCCGGTAACGGTTCCCTTGCCATTCCCTGTGCAGCAACTAACCGCCTTTCATTGACTCTCTTGCAGTGTGCACCAAAGATGGGCGGGTCTTGATCGCCATCTCCAAGGATTTGACGCTGCCTCCTGTAGACCTGACAACGGTCCATCTGAAGGATGGACACGGAGCGGAGTGCAGTCCGACCGTGGCCTCTGCAGACACTGTGCTCTTTCAGTTCGCAGTCACTGAGTGTGGCACTACTCAGCGGGTAGGTATTGTGGGCTGGGAGCCCCATCAATGGCTGTCAGTCGGGTGGGAAAGAGGGTGTCTGAAGGGCAATGGGGGCCCTTAAAGTCACTACATGTGATAAGGCAATGGCAGACTTGCTCAATTTCTCTGTAATCGGTCTACTCCTGGTCCTCTGTAATGATGGTCTTCTGTCTCTTGTAGCTGGACGGGGTGAACGCCATCTATGAAACGGATGTGTTGGGTCAGTTTGAGATCTTGGATGGAGCTTTGGGATCGGTGACCCGGGACAGCCCCTTCAGGTGAGACTGGGAGCACATGGAGCGGGTAGAGAAGGTGAGGAGCTGAATTCTCCAGCCGTGTCCGTTCTCTTGCAGGCTCCATGTCCAGTGCAGTTACAAGGGGAGCCAGGAGTCTGAACTGCAGGTGAAGCCCCGAGTTTACAGCCTTTCTCCGCCACTGCCTGCCACTGAGGCCGGGATCCTGGTTCTGGAGCTGAGAATAGCGAGAGGTAGCGAGTGCTGCTGATGGTTAGTGTCCAACTTTAGGCTCTCTCTCTCCAAATAGTGGCCGTCCTTCATCTTTCTCTTTGCAGATGGTGGCTACCGGAGCTGGTACGTGGCCAGTGACTACCCGATCCTGAGTGTGCTCCGGGACCCCGTGTTTGTGGAGGTTCGAGTCCTGAACCGGAACGATGCGTCCCTTGTGCTGGTGCTCAATGACTGCTGGGCGACCCCCACCCCCGAGCCGCATTCGGGGCTCCGATGGAACCTCCTGGTGGGCAGGTAAGGCAGCGAGTGAGGGACCTTGGGGCAGGCTGGTGATTGGGGAGGGGGGCGACATGGACTGGGTGAAGGAACGGCCAATAATCAGACCAATCTGAGCTCCAGGTTGACGATTGGTGACTTGAATGGACTGGTTTCTTTATCTAGTCTAATCTCGGGACTTTGCTTTGATGTGCCGCTGTAACTCTGTAGTTGGGAGTTCCAGGTGCCCCCTCCATATAACCCGCTCTTTCTCTGTTCCAGGTGCCCCTTTACTGGAGACAATTACAAAACCCGCCTCCTCCCGGTAGACGCCGCTTCCCATTCGCCGTTCCCAACTCACCAGAATCGGTTTGTAGTCAGCACTTTCGCTTTCTGGGACCGAGTTTCGGGCCGGGCTCTGAGCGGGGAGGTGAGTTTCCTTCAGTCTTTCTCTCTGGCTCTCTTGGTTGAACTTGTTCCCTGGGTCTTGCTCACAGTGAGGAGGCCCCTGTTGACCCTTTGACTGTAGAAGCATGAATCTCCTGACTGGGATCTGTGGCACTGACCAGACCGCACTGTCTCTTTCCAGGTTCACTTCCACTGCAGTGCTGAGGTTTGCTTCCCTTCCACCCGAGAGAACTGCACGGCTCCCTGCAGCCCCAGTAAGTAGCTGGGATCTGACTAGAAACTGAACCTTGATGGGGTGGGTGTGGGGCATCTGGACACTGGGCTCACTCAGCAAGGGCCCAACACTGGGCACAGGAGCAGTGTCCTCAATCTGCCTGCTCAACTCTATCCCAGTTAGTCTACAGCAGAATAGCAATCTGGCTCAGGTGCTCTGAGCACATCTTGCACTGGTTCTGAATGGAATCCACCTCTGGTCTTTAACATTGATCCAGCATCCTGCTGTCACCAGGAGTTCCTGGGTGGAACTGAACCGATATCTGGGGGCGGGGAGACCTGGGCAATGTGTGTATGTCCAGTGTAACTGCTCGTCAAACTAGTGCTTAAAACGTGTCTTTCCCCAGGAGACAAGCCTGGCCATTGGACCCGTCAACGACTGCAAACTTTGCTGCGTTGATTCGGGTCCTTCTGAGAGTCAGGAGTGAATCTTAGTCTGACAGTGAGGGAACAGTGTTTAACTACAGTCCAATCTCTTCGGTACTCAGTGCCCGAGGGTTTTTGCATTGGGCCATCGGATTGTACACCTGATTCAGGGCTTCAGACAGCTGCACATTGAATCGCCCACCTTGAACTCTTGTCTCCCCCAGAGAGGCGAAGAAGTGCCGATGACCGGGCTGGGTCCTTGGTGACCTCTGATGGAGCCATCATTTTCCTGGAAGATGAGAGAGTGGGTGCTGGGATCCACCAGGAAGAGAAAGGTAAAGGAGGCCCCTGCTGCTGTCTAGTGATGGAGTAACTGGTGCCTATCTAACCCTCCCTTCTCCCCACAGATGCTGCTGCTGATTCCCCCTCCCGTGTTCTTCCTGGAGCAGCGGTTGGGGTAGCTCTGCTCTCCGTGGCCCTGTTGGTCGGTACTGTTGCCATGTGGAAAATGGACCATCGCCGCAGGGTGGGCTCCGAGTGCAGCTCCATGGAAATGTAGATGTGTCTGTTGGACAATAAACTCCTGTTATACATGAACCCTGGTCTTGTATTCATAGAATCAGAGAATGGCCTCCTTCTGTGCTGTCACCCTTGAGCCCGTGCCTGCTGTTTGCAAGAGCACTTCAGCTAGTCGCACTCCTCGGCCCTTTCCCTGTAGCCCTGCAATTTTTTTTATTTGTTGCTTATCCAATTCCCTTTTGAAAGCCACGATTTAATCCGCCTCCACCAACCTTTCGGGCAGTGCATTCCAGTTATTAACCACTCCGAGTAAAAAAACAAAATGGTTTTTCTTCATGTCCCCTTTGGTTCTTTTACAACTAACCTTCAATCTGTGTCCTCTGGTTCTGGCCCGTTCTGCCAATGGCCACAGTTCCCCTCTATCTACTGTCTCGACACCTCATGCTTTTGAAAACCTCTCAAATCTGCTCTCAACCTTCTCTGCTCTCTGAAACTTCACTGCTCTAAGAACCCCAGCTTATCTAGTCATCCATGTAACTGACATCCCTCATCCCTGGAATCATTCTTCCATGCACCCTCTCCTAGGGCCGTCACATCATTCCTAAAGAGCGGTGCCCAGAATTGAGACAATACTCCAGTTGAAGCCAACCGATGTTTTATCAAGGTTCATCATAACTTCCTTGATTTTGTACTCCATGCCACTGCTTGTAAAGCCCAGTATCCCATATGCTTTTTTAATTGCTTTGTCAACCTGCCCTGCTGCCTTCAATGATTTGTGCACACATACTCCCAGGTCTCTCTGTTCACTTTAGGATTGTACCCTTTAGTTTATATTGCCTGTCCTCGTTCTTCCCACTAAATGTTTCACTTTGCACGTTTGTTAAATTTCATCGTTCTGCCCATTGCACCAGCCTGGCTGTCTTGATCTATCACACACCTTTCCCTGCCCCTGTACTTGCTTAAACTTTGTTACATCAGTAACTTTTACCCATTCCCATGAAGGGTCATCGACCTGAAACATTAACTCTGTTTCTCTCCACAGAGGCTGCCTGACCTGAGTATTTCCTGCTTTTATTAAACCACTAGTTGGGTTGTTTTGGGCCTCGCAAGACCAGTAGTGGCAAGCTCACTCCTGGTCTTCAACAGCTGCTGTGAACAACCGTCCAGCATCGGTCAAAACTCCAGTCAATTCAATAAAGCAGTAGGGGGAGTATTAGCACATCAAACAGTAGGACTAAATGTGTCATTCTTGGGCTGGCAGGCTATAACTAGTGGGGTACCGCAGGGATCAGTGCTTGGGCCTCAGCCATTCACAATCTACATCAATGATTTGGATGAGGCGACCAAATATAATATATCCAAGTTTGCAGATCTAAAGCTCGGTGGGAATTGAAGTTGAGAGGATATAGACAGGCTAAGTGAATGGGTGAGAACATGGCAAATGGAATATAATGTAGAGAAATGTGAAGTTAACCACTTTGGTAGGGGAAAAATAGAAAAGCAGAGCATTTTATAAATGGTGAGAGATTGGGGAAATGTTGGTGTTCAGAGGGACCTGGCTGTCCTTTTAAACAAATCACTGAAAGTTAACATGCAGGAACAGCAAGCAATTAGGAAAGCAAATGGTATGTTGGCCTTTTATTACAAGAGGATTTGAATATAAGAGTAAAGATGGCTTACTGCAATTATATAGGGCCCTGGTGAGACCACAGCTAGAGTATTGTGGACAGTTTCGGTCTCCTTTCCTAAGGAAGGATATACTTGCTATAGAGGGAGTGCAACGAAGGTTCACCGGACTGGTTCCTGGGCTGGGGGTTGGTCATATGAGGAGATTGAGTAGACTGGGACTATATTCCCTAGAGTTTAGAAGAATGAGGTGATCTCATTGAAACATATGAAATTCTTAGATTGACAGGCTAGATGCAGGCAGGAGGTTTCCCCTGGCTGGGGAGTCTAGAACCAGTGGTCACAGTCTCAGAATAAGGGGTTGGCTATTTAGGACAGGAGGAGAAATGTCTTCACTCAGAGGGCGGTGAATCTTTGGCATTCTCCACCGCAGTAGGCTGTAGAGGCTCAGTCGGTGAGTGTATTCAAGACCGAGATCGCTGGATTTGTGACTAAGGGATATGGGGATGGTGCCGGAAAGTGGAGATGCGGTAGAAGATCAGCCATGACCTTATTGAATGGCAGAGCAGGCTCGATGGGCCAAATGGCCTGCTCCTGCTACTATTATGTTCTGTTTTAAGAAAGGAAAATCGTGTTTGACAAATGTATAAGAATTCTGAGTATGTAACGAGCAGGCTGGATCAAGGGGATCAAGTAGATGTAGTGTATTTGGATTTCCAAAAGTCATTCAATAAGGTGCCACATGAAAGGTTACTGCACAAGATAAGAGCTCACAGTGTTGAGGGTAATACTTTAGCATGGATAGAGGATTGGCTAACAGAAAAGGGTCAGGATAAATGGGTCATTTGGCAAACTAACTAGTAGGGTGCTACACCATGAACGTGCTTTGCAAGGATAGTGGGCGGTGCAGGGCGCCATTGACTGCACGCATGCAGCACTGCGGGTACCGCGGAAGAATGCAGAGGTTTTCTGAAACCGCAAGGGGTTTTACTGCTTAATGTCCAGTTGGTGTGTGACTACAGACAGCTGATACTTGCTGTCAATGACTGCTATCCTGGCAGCAGCCATGATGCTTCTATCCTGCGCCAGAGGGGTGTGCCAGAGCTTTTCCAGGCAGTGCAACAGCCAGGTGGTTGACTCTGCGGAGACCAGGATTATCCACTCTGCACCTGGCTGATGACATCGCTCCATTACCCCAACACCCGTACTGAGCTGTGGTACAATGAGAGCCATCTCGCCACCAGGAACATCATTGAGCAGACGATCGGCGTCCTCGAGCAACGGTTCTGCTGTCTGGACAACTCGGGAGGAGCCCTGCAGTACTCGCCTGAGCGAGCCTCCCTCTTCATAGTTGTTTGCTGCATTCTTCATAACCTGGCAATCCTCAGGACCCAGCCGATGCCACCAGGGATTGGTGCACCACCGAAAGAGGAGGATGATCAGCAACAATGTTGAAACTGCAAGGGCCGTCCATCAACGGCTGATAACAAGACGCCACTAGGCCCCTACTCAGGAAATGGTTTCTGGCATAGAGAACAACATGATCAAAAGCAACCCGCAATCCCTATAGCTGGCCAAGGCAGCAATGATTCCAAAGGCCAAACATGTACATTTTGAATACAACAACTTTTTGTTTTACAAACTGTGTGTCATTTATTCATGACAAACTAATAGAAAGAAACACAACACATCATTAGTTAACATAACTGGTTCTCACAACCTGGAGGTAATGGCCAAAACACTAAACAAAAGTAATTACATGAACCTCGGCCTTTAATAAAAACATTACTAACATTTTGTCAGACCTCCTACTGTTTGCCCTTCGAGGGTGATCTCCTTCCCTTGGCCACTTGCCCCCTTCCCACCCTACTGCTCCTCCAGAATGGGGCCCCAGTGGCTGCAGCACGCTGGTGGAAGGCTGCTGCTTGTCAGATCCTGAGAGTTCAGATGCCCTTGAAGGACGGCCTCGACCAGCTCTGAGCCTGGGGGGCTCGGCTGCAGACTGCACCAACTCTGCACAGGCAGCAGCAGTCTGGGCTACAGCTGGTGGCAAGTGCAATGGGGAAGTGCCAGTGGTGGGAGCAGGAATGCTATCATCCTGAGCGAGGACAGCACCTCCCTGCTTGACCAACACACTGGCACTCCCACGGGGCAGCACTTCAGCATCCGGAGCAATCTGCTGGAGCACAGAATGCTGGCCTGCTGCGGTACCGTGAGAGCCCCGGGTCAATGTGTCCGAACCAACGATGATGGCAGCAGTCAGTGCTTGCGTGGCCTCAATCTGAGACTGCAGGAGAGCAGTCCGAGATTGGATCACGGCAGCCAGTGACTGAATTGCAGCACTAAGCAGAACTTGTGTCTGCTTGTGCTGTAGCGGAGTGCTCCACACTCCTTGCCAGTGCATCAATGCTTTGGGGCACCCTTCCCACTGCACCCATGAGCTGAGTGTGCCTGTCCACCGCCTGGGGGTTCATTTCAATGATGAGCCGCTCCTCCTCTGCGTCCAGTGCAGCAGGACTCGCTGGCCTACACTCCCTCTGGGGAGAAGGACACCGAGCTTCCCTACTCCCGTTGCATTGCTGCAGCCTGCTGGGTCCCAGAGCTTCACCTTCATCAGACCCTGCGCCCCTCCAGGGAAGATGTGGTCCCAGTGTGGACATGGGCTTCCTTGGGAGAGGGTGGCGCTGAGGCTCCGGATTCCTCTTCCTCCTCGCCTATGGCTTCACTCCCACTAGCAGCTTGAGGGCCCGTCTCCTCAGCTGGTGAATCACCATCTGAAAACAGGGAGGTACAAGAGTGGCTTTAGCATCAGGACAGGGGGGCAGTAAGGGAGGAAGGAGTGCAGCGATTTACTAAGTTGGATTGAAAGTGTCAAAGGCTGGTGTTGTGAGGGACAAGTGGAATGAGAGAGGAGAGAAAGCTGATGACCTTACCATTGCTGTCCCGAACGGGGTCAACCTCTCCATGGGTGATGGGACTGATCACCTGGATTGCCACAATCCTGTGGACGCACATCTCAAGATCGCTGAGTGGTTGCAGCTGAGGTGGCCCTCCACCTGTCTGTTGCTGCTGTGGCCTGTTAGGACATAGCTTGGCCTGCAAGAAAAATGACGGTGTCTGAGTAAATGTGCCGCCATGGTCTTGCCTGTTGTGCCTCCCATAGTTGAATAACCCTCAATGTGTGCAAGGTGTGGAATGTGCGTGTGTGTTTTATGAAATGGCCATAGGTCTTGGTTGAGTGTTGGACATTGGGGTGTTAAGAACCTCTGGCCATAGAGTGAGGTTGAGATGGAGGGATGGAGAGGTATTGAACAACAGCCACTCACCCTGAACAACCGAGTGAGGTCGTTGAACTTTTTTGATCTGTCGAGAGAGAAACAGAGTTAACGTTCCAGGTCAATGACCCGTCGTCAGAACTGGAATAAGTTAGAGATGTAAGAGATGCTTAAGCAAGTGTCGGGGCAGGGAAAGGGATGAGGGAAGGAAAGAACAAAAGGGAAGGTCAGAGATAGAAACATAGAAGATAGGAGCAGGAGTAGGCCATTCGGCCCCTCGAGCCTGTTCCACCATTCAATGCGATCATGGCTGATCATCCAAATTCAGTACCCTGTCCCTGCCTTCTCCCCATATCCCTTGATCCCTTTAGCCTTAAGAAATATATTTAACTCCTTCTTGATTATATTTAATGAATTGGCCTCAACTGCCTTGTGTGGTAGAGAATTCCACAGGTTCACCACTCTCTGGGTGAAGAAATTCCTCCTCATCTCAGTCTTAAATGGCTTACCCCTTATCTTAGACTGTGACCCCTGGTTCTGGACTCCCCGGCCATCGAGAACATCCTTCCTGCAGCTAGTCTGTCTAGACCTGTTAGAATTTTATAAGTTTCAATGAGATCCCCTCTCATTCTTCTAAACTCCAGCGAGTATAAGCCCAATCGCTCTTCATACGTCATTCCTGCCATCCCAGGTATCAGTCTGGTGAATCTTCATGTTGGATAAGTGTTGGGCATTGGGTTTTTAAGACCCTGTGGCCATAGAGTGAGGTTGAGATGGAGGGATGGCGAGGTATTGAACAACAGCCACTCACCCTGACCACCCGAGTGAGGTCGTTGAACTTTTTGCGACATTGGATGTGGGTCCTGGGCACCATGCTCCTGGAGGAGACGTGATGAGGCTCCTCCCTCCAGACTCTTCTGTAGTCACGCGGCAATAGCCTCCTCCCACTCTCAGGCTGCAGTATAGCTCTTCTGCACTCCACCGCACCAATCAGAGCCTCCAAGGCCCGGTCACTGAAGCGCTGAGCTCGTTCTCTTACCCTCTCCATAGTCCTTGGCTGAAAAATTTAGGCACAGGTCTGTCCAGGCCGAGATTCAAGCCTGCAATGAGCAGGGTGTGGCTGGAGAGCAAGATCCATCCTCTCCTTTAAGAACTGGTCGGTGCCAGTGTGTCTGTGTTCCATTGCTAGCTGACATCACCTGCGCTTCACCCGCGCTCTGAGTTAGCGCCTCGATCCTTGGCCTTTGCGCCTTAAGACAGGTGTGTAGCGCCTGATTTAGCGCTCCAATCACCTCCAGGGTGATAAACACCAAGTTTCCAGTCGGAGGCGATAATTAGCGCCAGGCGCTAAACATTGGGCCCGGCCGATAATTGAGCCCCAAACGGGGCGACACCGAATTTCTCCCCCTAAATCTACCAGGTGACAATGTGCACCCTTATCTCACCCCAACTGTTGATCCAAACCATTCCGCTAGTTCCCTGTCCACTCCAGCGCACACAGGGACTTCTGGGAGATGTTCTCTCACAGTCTGACAAGTTTCTCAGGAACACCGAACATCCACAAGACATGCCAGAGACCTTCCCGCCACACACGGTCAAAGGCCTGCTGTGTGATAACTTTGGGAAGGGCCTTGGGACGTGTTGCTGCGTTAAGGCGCTATATAAATGCAAGTTGTTGTTGTAAAGTGGATGTTGTGTTCTGTAAGTTTATCCGAACCATGTCTCTTGTACAGTGGACATCACTCACAATCTACGGACACAAATGACTGTAAACCATATAATAGGTTATTGGGAGGTGGCAGTAAACCCAGGGGCCCCGCCGTGCTCTGTTACATTTTCCGGGGTCTACAAGTTTCAGTCCTACATTTCAGAATGAACATTGCATCAACCAGATTCTGGCCACGGCTGGAATTCCATTCAGCCACGGGCCAGGGCTTGTACCATGGCAGGTGTTGCTGACATTGTCATTTCCATTTGGACTAGTGATGCACCCTCTGATTCTCAGAGCCTTTAACAGGAGGAGTTTGGACAGGGATCTGTCCACTACAGGGATCACACCGAGACCATTCCAGGAGATGGGATCTCTGGGGGAGTTTGAAAAGATATCCTTCCACTACACTGGAGTTATAAGGAGACAGCAGGATTAAAGGGGCAGTGACAGCTTGGAAACTAAATTGGCTATGAGACAGAAAGCAGAGAGTAGTGGTGAAGGGATATTTATCAGACTGGAGGGAGGTTTACAGTGGTGTCCCCCAGGGGGCGGTATTGGGACCACTGCTCTTCTTGAGATCTTTTACTGACCTGGACTTGGGTAAAGGAGGCACCATTTCAGAGTTTGCAGATGACACCAAACTCAGAAATGTAGTAAACAGTGAGGAGGATAGTAACAGACATCAGGAGGACAGAGAGAGATTGGTGAAATGGGCAGACACATGGCAGATGACATTTAATGCAGAGAACTGTGAAGTGTTTCATTTTAGGAGGAAAAATGAGCAGAGGCGATATGGACTAAATGGTACCGTTTTAAACGAATGCAGGAACAGAGAGATCTGGGGGTGTACGTACACGAATCTTTGAAGTTCATATGGCTCTTAAAAATCCTTTGCTTTATAAATAAAGGGACAAAGTAAAGGAAGTAATGGTAAAGCTTCAAAAATCACTGGTTAGGCCTTAGCTGTAGTATTGCATCCAGTAATGGGCACCACACTTTAGGAAGGATGTCCAGGCCTTCGAGAGGGTGCAGAGGAGATTTACTGGAATGGTTCCAGGGATGAAAGTCTTCCGTTATGTGGAGAGACTGCAGAAACTGAGGGTTTTTCTCCTTAGAGCAGAGAAGGTTAATGGAAGATTTAATATAGATGCTCAAAATTATGAGGGGTTTTCATAGAGATTATATGAAGAGACTGTTCCCACTGGCAGTAGGGTCAGCAACAAGAGGACGCTGATTTCAAACAATTGCCAAAGACCAGGGGGGAGATGAGGAGAATTTGTTTACACAGCGAGTTGTTGTGATCTGGAATGCGCTGCCTGAAAGGATGACGGAAGCAGATTCAGAAATACCACTCCCAAGGTAATTGGATATGTGCTTGAACAGGAGCAATTAGCAGGGCCATGGGGAAAGAGCAGGGACTGGGATTTATTGGATAGCTCTTTCAAAGGCCGACACAAACACGATGGGCCGAACAGCCTCCTTCGGTGCTGTATCACTCTGATTCCAGGAGATGGGGTCTCTGAGAGGGGTTAGGTGTGGTGCTGAATCAATGTTCCCCAACGTCCACGGGATGGAAGCTGCCTCGCTGCACCGCAACGTACCGAGTCTCTCATTGACACAAACAACACGATTATCATTTAGAATTATCGGTTTCTCCAGTTAATGAGACTCGGTGTCTAAATTCTATTAGTGCTGCCTCCTTAAGAGGGACACTTGTGGAGCTGACTCTTCTCATTACCGGCAATTGCCAATTTAAAGTCAACTACAATTTCCACACTTTTGTACACTATACCTCTATTTATGAAGCCCAGAATGCCGTAAGCCTTTTTAACTGCTTTCTCAACCTGTCCTTCCACCTTCAACGATTTGTGCACACATACCCCCAGGTCTCTCTGTTCCTGCACCCCCTTCAGGATTGGACCATTGAGTTTATGTGTCCTCTCCTCATTCTTTCTACCAAAATCTATCACTTCACAATTTTCCGTGCTAAATTTCATCTGTCACGTGTCCGCCCATTTCACCTGCCAGTCTATGTCTTCCTGACTTCTGTCACTCTCCTCCTCACTGTTCACTATACTTCCAAGTTTTGTCTCATCTGCAAATTTTGAAATTGTGCCCTGTACACCCATGTCCAAGTCATTAATATGTATCAAGAAAAGCAGTGGTCCTAGAACCGACCCCTTAGGAACACCACTGTATACCTTCCTCCAGTCCAAAAAACAACCGTTCACCACTACTCTCTGTTTCCTGTCACTCAGCCAATTCCGTATCCATGTCCACTGTCCCTTTTATTCCATGGGCTTCAACTTTGCTGGCAAGCATATTATGTGGCACTTTGTCGAACGACTTTTTGAAATCCATGTTCACTACGTCAACTGCATTATCCTCATCAATCCTCCCTGTTACCTCATCAAAAAACTCAAACAAGTTAGTTAAACACGATTTGACTTTAACAAATCCATGCTGGCTTTCCTTAATTAAACCACACTTTCCAAGCGACTGTTAATTTTGTCCCTGATTACTGTTTCTAAAAGCTTCCCCGCTACCGAGGTCAAACTGAATGGCCTGTAGTTGCTGGGTTTATCTTTAAACACTTTTTTGAAAAAGGGAATAATATTTGCAGTTCTCCAGTCCTCTGGCACCACCCCCGTATCTAAGGAGGATTGGAAGATAATGGCCAGTATCACCGCGATTTCTTCCCTAAATTCCCGCAGCATCCTAGGATGCATCCCATCCGCTCCTGGTGATTTATCTACTTTAAATACAGCCAGCCTTCCTAATACCTCTTTTTATCAATTTTTATCCTATCAAGTATCTCCACTACCTCCTCCTTTACTATGTCTATGGCAGCATCCTCTTCCTTGGTGAAGACTGATGCAAAATACTCATTTAGTACCTCAGCCATACCCTCTGCCTCCATGAATATGTCTCCTTTTTGGTCCCTAATCGACCCCGCCCCTCCTCTTACTACCCTTTTACTATTTATATGCCTATAGAAGACTTTTGGATTACCTTTTATGTTGGCTGCAATTCTATTCTCATACCCTCTCTTTGCCCGTCTTATTTGATTTTTCACTTCTCCTCTGACCTTTCTATATGTAGCCTGATTCTCAGATGCATTTGCAACTTGACATCTGTCATACGCGCTCTTTTCTGCTTCATCATATTCTCTATCTCTTTCATCATCCAGCGAGCCCTGACTTTAGTTGCCCTGCCTTTCCCCCTCGTTGGAAAGTACCTCAACTGCACCTGAACTATTTCCTCTTTAAAGGCAGCCTATTGTTCATCACAGTTTTGCCTGCCAATCTTTGATTCCAGTTTACCCGGGCCATCACACTGAAATTGCATTTCCCCCTGTTAAACATTTTTACTCTAGATTGCTCCCTGTCCTTTTTCATAGCTAACCAAAACATTATGATACTATGATTACTGTTCCCTAAATGTTCACCTATTGAAACTTGCTCCACCTGACCAACCTCATTCCCCAGTCTGGAGTACAGTTATGTTGAAAGACTGAAGAAGCTGGTGTTGTTCTCCTTGGAGCAGAGAAAATTGAGAGGAGATTTGATAGAGGTGTTCAAATCCATGAGGGGTGTGGACAGAGTAGATAGAGAGAAACTGTTCCCATTGGCAGAAGGGTGGAGAACCGGAGGACAGAGATTTAAGGTGATTGGCAAAAGAACCAAAGGCCACGAAAGAAAGACTTTTTTACGCAGCGAGTGGTTAGGATTTGGAATGTTCTCCCTGAAAGGGCGGTGGAGGCAAATTCAATCACAGCTTTGAAAAGGGAGTTGGATAAGTATCTGAAGGCAAGAAATGTGCAGGGCTACGGGGAAAGGGCGGGGGAGTGGGAGTGGCTGAAGTGCTCTTGCAGAGAGCCGGCACGGGCTCGACGGGCCGAATGGCCTCCATCCCCGCTGTAACCATTCTATGATTCGATGATTCTATGACCATGTGCTGTAACTTTAAAAAAGATTAAAAGGAAATTGAACAAATTAAATTAAAGCACTGTTCCTTATGGTGATGCAGCACTCCAGTCCCTGCGGTGCCCACCGGTCTCGGAATGCCTCGAGCGTGCCGGCAGACACCGCGTGCTCCATCTCCAGGGCCACCCAGGGGTGAACGTGGCCGTGGAAGAGAGGTGGGCCGAATGAACCCCTGGACCGCCTGCTGCCTGGACCAGTTAATGGGCACTTTGGCCAGGCCCAGGAGCAGTCCCACAAGGAGGTCCCCGACCTGCCCGCTCCCCTCCGCACCGGGTGGCCGTAGATCAGGAGAGTGGGACTGAAGTGCAGCCAAAAATCGAGGATCAGCCCCTTCAAATAATGGAAGAGAGGCTGCAACCTCTCACACTCGGTATAAACATGGACAATCTGGGTCTATGGGAACGAGACACGTTCAGCGTTTCTTTATTGATGAACTGAAACAGAATATAAGGAAATAAACATGTACAGACTCTTAAAGAACAGACATTGTGTTCAACCGATGTAAATTTAATCATACTTTACAACTTCAAATAAATACACATCTATATTTTGTTAAAACACAGTTCCCTCCACTCAAGGAGCAGAAAACACAAGGCCCCAATATCTCCGTGTGCCCCGTGGGAATGCGGGTTCACATGGGGAGCCCGTGGGACAATCAGACCATTCATTTACTGCGGGTTAAACAGGGGATAAAAAGGGGGAGTTGGCTCTACAGCCTCACTTACCTGGGAGCCTCGCTTGTTAGAATGGAGGGGCTGCGGGTTCTGGGCTTGTTCTTTCTTACAATCTGTTCATCTCAGCCGCCCTCTCTCCTTCTCCCCGCCGATCAATGTTGGCTGTCTCCCAAATTCCGCCAAGACTGCGGCTTTGGGGGAATTGAAGGCAGTGAGTGTGTGCGGAGAGGCTGCTGCTTTGATGCCGGGAGCCGGGATGTGCCGCCGTGTTTCTATTCACTCCACAATCTGCCAGGTGGGTGTATTCTCGGCTCGCCTATATTCTGGGCCAGGGCTTCCCAGGACCAGCCGCAATCTAACTGCACTGGGGATTCCCTGGACAGTATCCTCTCTCTCCTCCTGTCCTGAAACATCAGCTGGAGACTCCAACCTCTCCAGTCCGGGAGCTGGCGGGTTTACGAACTGTTCAATTCTACAGTTTGAAAGTCTGATCATTGAGATCCTGACCCAGGATCTTTCCTTCCTTCTCTATGCGACTTGGGACTTCTGATGGTTGAATTGCGCCCCAGGATAGGAGGGCAGAGTGAAGATCAGTCCCTGGCTGGCACTGACCGGACAGGCTGTGGATTTGATGCCGGTCTTGAGTGTAACCAGTCCAGTAGGGATGGAGTTGGTGAACCCGTCTCCATTAGATGGAGAATTGGGGAGTGGACGGGGAGAGAAGGAAACTAGAAGCTGGTGCTGAGCTGGGCGGAGTTTCTCCCCCTCCCGGTAACTTTTCCCTTGCCATTCCCCGTGCAGCAACTAACCGCCTTTCATTGACTCTCTTGCAGTGTGCACCAAGGATGGGCGGGTCCTGATCGCCATCTCCAAGGATTTGACGCTGCCTCCTGTAGACCTGACAACGGTCCATCTGAAGGATGGACACGGAGCGGAGTGCAGTCCGACCGTGGCCTCTGCAGACACTGTGCTCTTTCAGTTCGCAGTCACTGAGTGTGGCACTACTCAGCGGGTAGGTATTGTGGGCTGGGAGCCCCATCAATGGCTGTCAGTCGGGTGGGAAAGAGGGGGTCTAAATGGCAATGGGGGCCCTTAAAGACGCTACATGTGATCAGGCAATGGCAGACTTGCTCAATTTCTCTGCAATCGGTCTACTCCTGGTCCTCTGTAATGATGGTCTTCTGTCTCTTGTAGCTGGACGGGGTGAACGCCGTCTATGAAACGGATGTGTTGGGTCAGTTTGAGATCTTGGATGGAGCTTTGGGATCGGTGACCCGGGACAGCCGTGTCCGTTCTCTTGCAGGCTCCATGTCCAGTGCAGTTACAAGGGGAGCCAGGAGTCTGAACTGCAGGTGAATCCCCGAGTTTACAGCCTTTCTCCGCCACTGCCTGCCACTGAGGCCGGGATCCTGGTTCTGGAGCTGAGAATAGCGAGAGGTAGCGAGTGCTGCTGATGGTTAGTGTCCAACTTCAGGCGCTCTCTCTCCAAATAGTGGCCGTCCTTCATCTTTCTCTTTGCAGATGGTGGCTACCGGAGCTGGTACGTGGCCAGTGACTACCCGATCCTGAGTGTGCTCCGGGACCCCGTGTTTGTGGAGGTTCGAGTCCTGAACCGGAACGATCCGTCCCTTGTGCTGGTGCTCAATGACTGCTGGGCGACCCCCACCCCCGAGCCGCATTCGGGGCTCCGATGGGACCTCCTGGTGGGCAGGTAAGGCAGCGAGTGAGGGACCTTGGGGCAGGTTGGGGAGGGGGGGCGACATGGACTCGGTTCACTCGGTTAATCCCGGGGATGAGGGGATGGACATATAAGGAGAGGTTGAGTAGATTGGGACTCTACTCATTGGAGTTCAGAAGAATGAGAGGCGATCTTATTGAAACATATAAGATTGTGAAGGGGCTTGATCGGGTGGATGCGGTGACGATGTTCCCAATGGTGGGTGAAACTCGAACTAGGGGGCATAATCTTAAAATAAGGGGCTGCTCATTCAAAACTGAGATGAGGAGAAACTTCTTCACTCAGAGGGTGGTAGGTTTGTGGAATTTGCTGCCCCAGAAAGCTGTGGAAGCTACATCATTAAATAAATTTAAAACAGAAACAGATAGTTTCCTAGAAGTAAAGGGAATTAAGGGTTACGGGGAGCGGGCAGGAAATTGGACATGAGTCTAGGTTCGGAATGGTCATGGCCCTGTGGGTAGCGGAGTGGGCCCAGGGGCCGTGTAGCCTTGTTCTGTGTTCTAATTCTGTGTTAGATTTCAGGAGATGGTTTTATTCCTGTTCCTGGCTGGGGTGGAGATCGCCTTTACAGAAGGTAAGTACTGTAGAAAATATAGGGACAGAGTGATCTCCTGGAAGAATTTCGATCGCCTAGATGGGTCGGAGAGGAATTTCCCAGATTTTTTTCTCCCAAATTGGCCATTGGGTCTTTATCTGGTTTTTCGCCTCTTCCGGGAGATCACACGGGTTCGGGTGGATGCAGAGTGAGAGAAGATTTGAGGTTAGGATCAGATCAGCCATGATCTTATTGAATGGTGGAGCAGGCTCGAGGGGCCGATTGGCCTACTCCTGCTCCTATTTCTTATGTTCTTAAGGAACGGCCAATAATCAAACCAATCTGAGCTCCAGGTTGACGATTGGTGACTTGAATGGACTGGTTTCTTTATCTAGTCTAATCTCGGGACTTTGCTTTGATGTGCCGCTGTAACTCTGTAGTTGGGAGTTCCAGGTGCCCTCTCCATATAACCCGCTCTTTCTCTGTTCCAGGTGCCCCTTTACTGGAGACAATTACAAAACCCGCCTCCTCCCGGTAGACGCCGCTTCCCATTTGCCATTCCCAACTCACCATAATCGGTTTGTAGTCAGCACTTTCGCTTTCTGGGACCGAGTTTCGGGCCGGGCTCTGAGCGGGGAGGTGAGTTTCCTTCAGTCTTTCTCTTGGTTGAACTTGTTCCCTGGGTCTTGCTCACAGTGAGGAGGCCCCTGTTGACCCTTTGACTGTAGAAGCATGAATCTCCTGACTGGGATCTGTGGCACTGACCAGACCGCACTGTCTCTTTTCAGGTTCACTTCCACTGCAGTGCTGAGGTTTGCTTCCCTTCCACCCGAGAGAACTGCACGGCTCCCTGCAGCCCCAGTAAGTAGCTGGGATCTGACTAGAAACTGAACCCTGATGGGGAGGGGTGGGTGTGGGGCATCTGGACACTGGCCTCACTCAGCAAGGGCCCAACACTGGGCACAGGAGCAGTGTCCTCAATCTGCCCGCTCAACTCTATCCCAGTTAGTCTATTGCAGAATAGCAATCTGGCTCAGCGGCTCTGAGCACATCTTGCACTAGTTCTGAATGGAACCCACCTCTGGCCTTGAACATTGATCTAGCATCCTGCTGTCACCGGGAGTTCCAGGGTGGCATCGAACCGATATCTGGGGGAGACCTGGGCAATGTGTGTATGTCCAGTGTAGCCGCTAGTCAAACTAGTGCTTCAAAACGGGTCTCTTTCCCTCCCCCGCCCCCAGGAGACCAGACTGGCCATTGGACCCGTCAACGACTGCAAACTTTGCTGGGTTGAAGCGGGTCTTTCTGAGAATAGGGAGTGAATCTTAGTCTGACAGTGAGGGAACCGTATTTAACTAGTCCAATCTCACTCCGGTGCTCACTGCCCGAGGGTTTTTGTATTGGGCCATCGGATTGACCACCTGATTTGGGGCTTCAGACAGCTGCACATTGAATCGCCCACCTTGAACTCTTGTCTCTGTCTCTTGTCTCCCCCAGAGAGGCTAAGAAGCGCCGATGTTCGGGCTGGGTCCCTGGTGACTGCTGATGGAGCCATCATTTTCCTGGAAGATGAGGAGCGATTGGCTGCTGGGATCCACCAGGAAGAGAAAGGTAAAGGAGGCCCCTGCCGCTGTCTAGTGATGGAGTAACTGGTGCCCATCTAACCCTCCCTTCTCCCCACAGATGCTGCTGCTGATTCCCCCTCCCGTGTTGTTCCTGGAGTCGCGGTTGGGGTAGCTCTGCTCTCCGTGGCCCTGTTGGTTGGGACTGTTGCCATGTGGAAAATGAACCATCGCCGCAGGGTGGGCTCCGAGTGCAGCTCCATGGAACTGTAGATGTGTCTGTTGGGTAATAAACCCCTGTTATACATGAAACCTGATCTCGTTATATTCCAAATTCTGGCTGGATTTTACTGTCCTTGTGTTAATTGGTAGCCTGTTTTGAGAATCTATTGGGCCGCTTCTCTCAGCTGCCTTAACAATTGTGCCTGCCCAAAAAAAATCAGCCAAATTTGAGTTCCAGAGCAGTTTTCTATTCGTTCCTGGGATGTGAGTGTCACTGCCACGGCAGAGTTTATTGCCCTTGTGGTGGTGGTGAGGTGCCTTCTTGAACTGCTGCAGTCTGTGGTGAAGATACACTCCCAGTGCTGTTAGGGAGGGAGTTTCAGGATTTTGACCCAGTGATGAAGGAATGGCGATATTACCAAGTCAGGATGTTGTGTGATTTGTAGGTGGTGGTGTTCCCATGCACTTGCTGCCCTTGTCATTCTAGGTGGAAGAGGTCACCGGTTTGGGAGGTGCTGCTGGAGCAGCCTTGGCGAGTTGCTGCAGTGCATCTTGTAGATGGTCCACAGTGCACCGGTGGGGCAGTGAATGTGTAAGATGGTGGATGGGGTGCCAATCAAGCGGGCTGCTTTGTCCTGGATGGAGTAGCGCTTCAAGTGGTGTTGGATCTGTACTCATCCAGGCAAGTGGAGAGTATTCCATCACACTTAGATTTGAACTCCAGATGCTTGGAGATTACTGGATCTGTGACTGGAGCCTGGCAGAGATACAGGTCTCCAGGCTCCCATTGTTTCACTGGTCAGGGGTGATGTGGGTACATGTGACTGGCATTCTCTACAGGTAAACTACAATAAATGGTTGGGTTGGGCCTCACTAAAGCGGCAGTGGAAACATTGGGCTAGAAATTCAGTTGTTAGTGCCGGAGAAGTGGGGCGCGAAGCAGCTAGCACCCAGGCATGGCGCGATCTGCACCTCTCGAACTTCAGTCAAGATTTAGCGGCAGCACAAAACTGCAGTGCCCACTCAGAAGCGCGCACAGATCCTGAAGTCATTTCATGGTGCAACGCCCTTGGGGCACCCTGATCTGGAACTTCAGTGGCACCCCCTCTGTGCGCCTGGCGACCCCAGCGACTGGTAGGGGGAACGGTTCCCAGTTGCTGCGGGGGGTGCTATTTAAGGGGTACTCTTCCTGTATTATAAGTGGCAGCCATTTTGTGCCAATCCTTCTGGGGGAGAGCTTTCTGCTTTGACTCAGTGCTCGCACAGGTACTTCTGGCTTCAGGCCAGAGCTTTGTACTTGGATTTAACTTTCAGTGCCACAGCCTAGAGTCGCCACATCTAATAGGGGCTGCAATGGGTGGAAACGTTGGCTTTCTGCATTGCATTCAAACGACTCCGATGCCGTGAGTGCCAATCGTGGCCAGACAGAAGGGCCAACAGGTGTTGGCACAGGAGGCCTTGCCTACCCAGGCTATACCGCCAGCAGTTCTCATATCTGGACATGTCTGAGGAGTAGTGTGTTCGGAGGCTGTGATGCAGAAGGGAGGTGGTCACTGAGATCTGCCACCTGCTTCGCAGAGATCTGCAGCCACAGATGAGGAGCAGGATGTCTGTCGGTGGCAGTGAAGGTGATGGTGGCTCAACTTCTATGTCACTGGCTCCTTCCAATCTGCTATTGGGGACATTGCCAATATCTCCCAGTTCGCGGTACATTGCTGCATCCAGCAGGTGACAAATGCCCTTTTCAGATGAGAGGTTCTGCTGAGTGAGTTTGAGCAGCTAGGGGTCAAATTAAAAAGCAGAACCACAAGGGTAATAATCTCTGGATTACTACCTGAGCCACATGCAAATTTGGCTAGGGTAAATAAAATTAGTTAAATACGTGGCTCCAAAGCCTGGTGTGGGAGAAATGGGTTTTGCTTCCTTGGACACTGGCATCAGTACTGGGACAGGAGAGAGCTGTTCTGTTGGGATGCACTTCACTTGGCCAGTGCTGGGACGAGAGTGCTGGCGAATCGAATAACTAGGGCTGTAGAGCGGGCTTTAAACTAATTAGGGGGGGTGGGGAGGATTGAAGAGCGAAAAATGACAGAGAAGGCAATAGAGCAAGGTAGCAGTGGGGGAATTAAAAACCAGAGCGTGTCAGGAAGGGACAGAATGTATAATAAAGGTAAAGTAGTAAAAGCAGGAATAAATTGCCAAAAGATATTAAAGTTCTTTATCTGAATGCACGCAGCATTCGTAACAAAATTGAGCTGAGTTGACGGTACAAATAACTACACATGGGTATGATCTGGTGGCCATTACGGAAACATAGCTGCAAGATAATCATGACTGGGAACTAAACATACAAGGGTATTTGACAATTAGGAAGGACAGACAGGAAGGAAAGGGAGGTGGGGTTGCTATGTTAATCAAGGATGGAATCACTGCAATAGTCAGAAATGATATTGGGTCAAAGGATCAGGGTAGTGAAATAGTTTGGGTGGAGATGAGGAATAAGAAGGGGGGGGGAAAGTCACTAGTGGGCGTAGTCTATAGGCCTCCTAACAGTTGTAACTCTCTGGGTCGGATTATAAATCAGGAAATAGTTGGGGCTTGTAATAAGGGAACAGCTATAATCATGGGGGATTTTAACTTTCATATGGGCTGGACTAATCAAATTGGGCATGGCAGCCTTGAGGAAGAGTTCATCGAGAGTATTTGCAATGGGTTCCTTGAGCTGTATGTAACTGAACCAACCAGGGGGTAGGCAATCTTAGATCTGGTGTTGTGTAATGAGACCGGATTAATAAAAATGTCGTCGTAAAGGATTCCCTTGGAATGAGTGACCATAATATGGTTGAATTCCAAATTCTGTTTGAGGGTGAGTTGGATCTCAAACCAGCATACTGAGCTTAAATAAAGGAGACTGTGAAGGTATGAGAGTAGAATTGACTAAAGTGGACTGGGAAAACAGATTCAAGTGTAAGACGGTACAAGAGCAGTGGTCTACATTCAAGGAGATATTTCACATCTTTCAAGCTAAATATATTCCACTGAGGAAAAAGGGAGTAAAAGAAAAGACAGCCATCTGTGGCTTAGTAAAGTAATAAAGGATAGTATCCAACTGAAAACAAGGGCATATCAAGTAGCCAAATCTAGTGGGAGGATAGAAGATTGGGAAGCATTTAAAAGCCAGCAAACAATAACTAAAAGATTAATTACAAAAGGGAAGATAGATTATGAAAGTAAACTAGCAACAAATATAAAAACAGATAGCAAGAGATTCTACGGCTATATATTTTTTTTTTTTAAAAAGGAAAAGGGTGGCTAAAGTGAACGTTGGTCCCTTAGAGGATGGGACCGGGACACTACTGGTGGGGAACATGGAGATGGCAAAGATGCTGAACAAATATTTTGTATCAGTCTTTATGGTGGAGGACACTAAAAATATCCCAACACTGGACAAACAGGGGGCCATGAGGGGGGAGAGAGGAGCTAAACACGATTAAAATCACTAAGGAGATGATACTCAGTAAAATAATGGGACTTAAGGCGGATAAATCCCCCGGACCTGATGGCCTACATCCTAGGGTTTTGAGAGAAGTGGCGGTAGGGATTGTGGATGCATTGGTGATTATTTTCCAGAACTCCCTGGACTCAGGAAAGGTCCTGGCAGATTGGAAAACTGCTAATGTAACACCCTTATTTAAGAAGGGAAGTAGACCAAAAAGCTGGAAACTATAGACCAGTTAGCCTAACATCTGTGGTTGGCAAAATGTTGGAGTCCATTATTAAGGAAACTGTAACAGAGCATTTGGATAAACATAATTTAATAGGACAGAGTCAGCATGGTTTTATGAAGGGGAAGTTGATGTGCCTTCAATAACCACAAAACTAGAAGTTTTAGACTTTAACAAGTTGGCTTTTAATCACTAAGATCAGAGCTAACATCTCAACACACTGACTGGCTCGCAGGAATGAGTCATACAGATCCTGGGATCTTTATGTAAGAGAAGTCCGGGGCGGAGCCAAGAGCCAAGACCTGGAACATTCCAGGTTAGTCAGGAAAGAGGAAGTGGAACGATACACCGTGTGGGGGAGGGTAATATACATGAGTGCAAAACGAATACAGGCAAGCCAAACACATTTCATTACATTCACCCCTTCTTTAGATTTAGTCCATCGGGGTGATGTTTCTTAAAAGTTGGTATAAGTGAGTCTGTCACGAGGTTTTGCGGTTCTCGGTGATCGGCGCAAAGCCGGTTGGCGTGCCTCTAGGGGAGTGGATTCTGGTTCCTCCGCTGTCCGGGCCTCCGCAGTATCCTCCATGTTAAAGTTGGATATTGATACCTCTGGGCGTCCTGTCTCTTTTTGGTGTAGGTCTTCCTCGGGTAGTCTCTCATCGTTCTCTCCGCTCCCCGAGGGAGCGAGGTCTTTTATGGAAACAGTGTCCTCTCTCCCGTCAGAGTATTCGATATAGGCGTACTGAGGGTTTGCATGGAGGAGCTGTACCTTTTCCACAAGGGGGTCTGTTTTATGGCCTCTCTCTCGTGCTTCCACAATATTACTGTCCCCGGAGACATCAGCCACGTGGGTAGAGATATGCCCGAGGTAGATTCCGGGGGAAAACTAACATCTTTGCGTGAGGGGTAGCGTTAGTGGCTGTACATAACCGAGACATTATGGAGTGGAGCACGTCTGGGAGGACTTCCTGCCAGCGGGAGGTCGGAAGGCCTTTTGACTAAGGCTAACGTGACAGCCTTCCAAACAGTAGCATTCTCCCTTTCCACTTGCCCATTACCCCGGGGGTTGTAGCTAATGGTTCTGCTAGTGGCTATCCCCTTTGAGAGCAAGAACTGGCGCAGTTCGTCACTCATAAATGACGTCCCCCTATCGCTGTGTATGTAGTTCGGCATGCCAAAAATGCAGAATAGATTACCGAGACACTTGATGACCGTGGCACTGGTCATGTCTGGGTAGGGAATGGCGAAGGGGAAGCGGGAATATTCATCGATGATATTGAGGAAGTATACGTTACGGTTGGCAGAGGGAAGGGGTCCCTTGAAGTCCAGACTTAGGCGCTCGAATGGCCGTGTGGCTTTGATAAGGTGTGCACGGTCAGGCCTGTAGAAACGAGGCTTGCATTCCGCACAGATGCGGCAGGCTCTGGTCATTGCCCTGACCTCCTCGATGGAGTGGGGCAGATTGCGGGACTTTATAAAATGGTATAGTCGGGTGACCCCTGGGTGACAGAGGTCGTTGTGGAGACCCTGTAATTTGTCCGTATGAATGCTGGCACACATTCCCCGCGATAGGGCGTCTGGGGGTTCATTAAGGGCTCCCGGCCTGTACATATCATCATAGTCGAACGTGGATAGTTCGATCCTCCACCTGAGTATTTTGTCATTCTTGATTTTGCCCCTTTGTTTGTTATTAAACATGAAAGCCACCGACCGCTGGTCGGTGAGCAGGGTGAAACGTTTGCCGGCTAGGTAGTGTCTCCAGTGCCGCACTACCTCCACTATAGCCTGTGCCTCCTTCTCGACAGAAGAGTGCCTGATTTCAGGTCCCTGAAGGGTTCGGGAGAAGAAGGCCACAGGTCTCCCAGCCTGATTGAGGGTCGCAGCTAAAGCAAAGTCTGACGCATCGCTTTTGACTTGAAAGGGAATGCTTTCGTCCACTGCACACAGTGCAGCCCTTTCAGTGTCCTGTTTGATACTGGTGAAAGCCTCCTGAGCTTCAGCTGATAGTGGGAAGGACGTCGATTTAATGAGGGGTCGGGCCTTATCGGAGTAATTGGGCACCCATTGGGCATAATACGAAAAAAATCCCAGGCACATTTTTAAAGCTTTGGGATTGTGTGGCAGGGGCAGTTCCTTTGAGGGGCGTAATCGGTCAGGGTCCGGTGCAATTACCCCATCTTCCACCACACAGCCGAGGATACAGAGACGGGTTGTGTTGAAGACGCATTTGTCTTCGTTGTAGGTTAGATTCAGCTTTAGGGCAGTTTTTAAAAATCTCGCAAGATTTAGATCGTGGTCTTGCTGGTTGTGCCCGCAGATAGTGACATTGTCCAGATAGGGGTAGGTAGCTTGTAGTTTATTCTCGTCAACCATGCGGTCCATCTCGCGTTGGAAGACCGAGACCGCATTTGTTACCCCGAAGGGCACTCTGAGAAAATGGTAGAGGCGTCCGTTCGCCTCAAAGGCGGTGTATGGGCGGTCCTCCATTCTAATGGGGAGCTGGTGATATGCGAATTTGAGGTCGATAGTCGAGAAGACTCGGTATTGCGCGATCTGGTTGACCATTTCTGATATGCGGGGTAAAGGTTAGGCATCGAGCTGGGTATAAATATTAACAGTCTGGCTGTAGACAATTACCATCCGTTTCTTTTCGCTATTTTTAACTATGACTACTTGGGCACGCCACGGACTGGTACTGCATTCAATAATGCCTTCCCGCAGGAGTCTGTCCACTTCCGCCTTGATAAAGTGTCTGTCTTCCAGACTGTACCATCTACTTTTGGTCACTATGGGCCTACAGTTCGGAGCGAGATTAGCGAATAAAGAGGGCGGGCTGACTTTTAAGTTTGATGGGCCACAGACTGTGAGTGGTGGCTGGGACCCGCCATATGCTAGCGTGACACTTTCGTGGTGGCACTGGAAGTCCAGGCCCAAGATTACATTAACACAGAGTTCTGGCATCACGCAGAGTTTAAAATCCTTGTAGTCCGTGCCTTTTACAGTCAGTGTTACCACACAGTAGCCCAAAATGTCCAAAGTGTGGGGCTTAGCAGCCATAGCAATTCTGCTCTGTGTAGGGGTTACCGTTAATGAGTGCCACCGTACCAGGCTAGGGTAGATAAATGTCTCGGTACTCCCACAGTCAATTAAACATTTCGTTAAATTCCCGTTTACCTGTATGTCCATCATGGATTTTGTCAACCGGTGCGGCCTGGATTGATCCACCGTGATGGAAGCCACTGTTGGGCCCTGGTCGGCCGTTGAGTCAGGAAAAGATGGCGGATCCCAAGATGGCGGCCCACATGGCACGCACGAGGCGGTGACGGAGTTGGAAATCGGATTCCCCCTGCAGACTTTGCTAAAATGCCCCGATTTCTTACATTTGAAGCATGTAGCGTCCTTCGCTGGGCATCGTTGACTGGGGTGCCTGGCCTGGCCGCAGAAGTAGCATTTTGGGCCTCGAGACATTGCCGCTGTAGTAGGACTCCTGGGTGAACTTCTGTGTGGGGACTCCGGCGGCGTAGAGCTGGTCTGAGACCTGGATGGGGAAGATGGCTGATTCCAAGATGGCGGCCCCCTCGGCGCGCACGAGGTGGTGAGGGCCGCATGGCCGGAAGAATAAGAGTCAGAGTTTTTCTGGGCCGCGTCCAGCGATTGCGCAGTGGCCACTGCCTTTTTTAAGTCCAGGACCTCCTTCTCCAGCAGTCTCTGATGGATATAATTCGATTTGAGGCCCGTGATGAAGGAATCGAGGACCAATTCGTCAGAGTATGCATTGGCCGTCACAGCCTTGCAGTTACAGTTCCGGACCAGGTCCTTTAGGCCCTGTAAGAAATCGTCCATTGATTCCTCTGGTCGCTGCCTGCGTGTAGCCAGCAGATGTCTGGTGTACACTTCGTTTACCGGCCTCTGGTATTGGGTCTTCAGGATAGTGTTGGCCTCCATGTAAGAGGTGGCATCCCGGATGAACGAATAAATCCGATGACTTACACAAGTAATCAGTAGACTCAGTTTATCTACCTCGCTAGTGGATGAGGCCCCTGCGAAGAGTTCGAAGCATTTGAGCCAGTGTCCAAATTGATTTGATGCTTCAGCAGAATGTGGATCCAAGTCCAGACGCTCTGGTTTTAGGAGTCGATCCATCCTAGTATTCTTTAGTGATTACAATTGATGGGCCTTCAATAACCACAAAACTAGAAGTTATAGACTTAAACAAGTTGGCTTTTAATCACTAAGATCAGAGCTAACATCTCAACACGCCGACTGGTTCACAGGAATGAGTCATACAGATCCTGGGATCTTTATGTAAGAGAAGTCAGGGGCGGAGCCAAGAGCCAAGACCTGGAACCTCCCAGGTTAGTCGGGAAAGAGGAAGTGAAACTATACACAGTGGGGGAGGGTAATATACATGAGTGCAAAACGAATACAGGATCAAGACAGACAGATTTCATTACACCCTGATAATAAACGATGTGATAAAGACAGTAGAGATAAAGGATCTTAGCTCTGAAAATCAAGACGTAGAATCAGATTGGGTGGAGCTATTAAAAAGCATAAGGCAGAAAAAATTTGTGGAAGTTGTTTATAGACCCGAGAAAGTAGTTGGATTGTAAGGCAGAATATATACCAGGAAATTAGAGGAGCAGGTAACAAGGGCAATTGAGTAATCATGGGGGACTTTAATATACATATAAACTGAGCAAACCAAATTTGCGGTAATAGTGTGGAGGACGATTTCATGGAATGTTAGCAAGATGTTTATTTTAGATCAGTATGTTGAGGAACCAGTCTATTTTAGATCTAGTATTGTGCAACGAGAAAGGGTTAATTAATTACCTTGTAGTAAAGGGGCCTTTAGGGAAGAGTGATAATAATATGATGGAATTTTATATTGAATTTGAAAGTGACTTAGTTAAATCCGAAACTAGGGTCTTAAATATAAACAAAGCAAACTATGTAGATATGTGGGGCGAGTTGGCTAAGGTAGATTGGGAATCTACATTAAAAGGAATGACAGTGGATGAGCAATGGTTATCATTTAAAGAATTAATTTATAAATTACAACAAATATACATTCCTTTAAGTCACAAAAATCCCACAGGAGAAGTGGTCCAACCGCGGCTAACAAGAGAAGTTAAAGATAGTATTTGATCAAAGGAAGAGGCTTATAATGCTGCCAAAACGAGTAGTAAGACTGAGGATAAGGAGGATATTAAAAATCAGCTAAGGTGGTCCAACAAATTGATAAAGAAAGGGAAAAAAAAATATGAGAGTAAACTAGCAAGAGGCAAGAAAACATACTTTAACATATTCACCGGTATATAAAAGGAACAACATTAGCGAAAGTAAATGTGGGTTCCTTACAGGCTGAGACAGGAGAAATTATAATGGGGAATAAGGAAATGGCAGAGAAATTAAACAAATACTTTGTGTCTGTCTTCACGGAAGAAGAGGTAAAAAATTCCCAGAAAGAGTGGACAACCAAGGGTCTAGCGAGAATGAGGATCTGAAAGATATTAGTATTAGTAAAAAAGGTAGTACTGGAGAAATTAATGGGACTGAAACTGATAGATCCCCTGGACCTCGTGGCCTGCATCCTAGGGTTTTGAACGAGATAGCTGTAGAGATAGTGGATGCATTTGGTTGTCGTTTTTAAATTTCATAGATTCTACAACGTTTCCCGCAGATTGGAAGGTAGCAAATGTAACCCCACTATTTAAGAAAGGAGGGTGAGTGAAAATGGGGAACGACAGACCAGTTAGCCTGACATCAGTAGTAGGGAAAATGCTAGAATCTATTATTAAGTATGTGGTAAGACAGCACTTAGAAAATAGTAATAGTACTGGGCAGAGTCAGCACGGATTTGTGAAAGGGAAATCGTGTTTGAGGTTGTAACTAGTTGAATAGATAAGGGGGAACCAGTGTGTGTGGTGTATTTGGATTTTCAGAAGGCATTCGATAAGGTGCCATGCATGAGGTTATTAAACAAAGTAGGGCTTAGGGTATTGCAATTAATATACTAGCATGCATTGATGATTGGTTAATGGACAGAGAACATATAATAGGTATAAACGGGTCATTGTTCTGATGTCACTATTGAATGGTGACTCCGTGTCTGTTTTAATAAGGAAAATATTCCTTTCTTTCCGCTGGCTGGGCAGGCTGCAGTTCATGGGTGTGTGAAAGGGGGAGATGGTGAGCTGTGCGCGGCAGTAATCAATTGTACTTGTTCTATGATCCTATGAAGAAATGTACTTCCAAAGTAAACCATAGAGCAAGGTCACAATCGTGACCTTGATTCAGTCATCTAGGATAACGCAGGAAATTCCGGTGGGCGGAGGGCCAGACGGGCGGACAGATGGACAGGTGGATGGACAGGCGGGAGTTGCACAAGTGGGTGGGCGGATGCACAGACGACTGATGGGCGGCCGGCCGGCGGGCGTACGAGCAGGCGGGCGGTTGGGCAGATGGATGGTGCTGCTAGATAGTGACATCCACTATTTTGTGTCTGCGGTGATGAACGCAAATGTAAACAGATACTATTCCCAAATGTTGCCAGTATTTTGCAATTACCACAATCTGTCAGTAATTAAATTAGCTAAATTAGTCAACATTATAAAAATGCTAAAATCAAGTTACCACTGTCAATATTCATCAAGCCAGTAATTAGAACATAAGAACATAAGAAGTAGGAGCAGGAATAGGCTGCCTGGGCCCTCGAGCCTGCTCTGCCATTCAATAAGGTCATGCCTGATCTTGGGCTCAAAGCCACTTACCTGCCGGCTCCCCATAAGCCGTCACTCCCGCAACTTGCAAAACTCTGTCTATCTACAGCTTAAATGAATTTAATGACACAACCTCCACGGCTCTCTGGGGCAGAGAATTCCACAGAATGACGACCCTCTGACAGAAGAACTTCCTCTGCATCTCAGTTTTAAAAGAGCGACCCTTTATTCTGAAACTATGCCCCCGAGTTCTAGACTTTCCCACGAGGGGAAAAAATCCTCTCTGCATCTACCTTGTTGAGCTCCCTCAGTATCTTAAATGTTTCAATAAGATCACCTCTCATTCTTCTAAATTCCAATGGTTATAAGCCCAACCTGCTTAACCTTTCCTCTCAAGTCAACGCCCTTATCTCTGGAATTAACCTAGATAATCGTCTCTGAACTGCCTCCAATGCAAGTATGTCCTTCCTTAAATAAGGAGACCAAAACATTACGCAGTAGGTAATGCGTGGTCTCACCAATACCCTGGACAGATGTAGCAGGACTTCCCTAGCTTTATACTTGAGATAAAGAATAGATTTGCCTTCCAAAGCTAGGCTTTATTAACTTAAAAATCTGCAGCACATCTTTCCACATCCAGTCCCAACCAAAGCTGGAAAAGAACTGAATTTAAGGTGGCCACCACACATCATGTGACATCAACTACCAATGAGATTACAACATATATCCCAAGGCAGTTAACAAACAACCAATCACAATACTTTTACTAAACAAGGAATAATCACCACATTCACCCCTCCTTTTAAAATATACTCCAACCTAAATAACCTTTACAATTTATAATTAATTATTTACAACTAAAACTATGCACAACAAGAGTAAAACTGTTTACATGACACAATACTAAGTGAACAACAACAAATAATAACATTGCACATAAGTATTAAGTATCTCTCAACGTGAAAACAATATAATATAATATTTCAACAATTTTAAAACATTACTATCAATTTAAAAGTCCATTTTCAATCGGTCGACCGAATATCTTGTTCGTGTCGACCTTCTTAACCTTGGTGAAATTCCTTGCCCTCCCACACCAGAAGGCACAGAAGTATCTTCAGCAGGAAGGCTATCCATATCCCGATTTTCAACGGTTTCCGGATTAGAAATCCCATCAGAAGGTAAACTGAGACGGTCATAAACATCCATCAAGGGCTGACTAATAGAAGTATAATTATCTGCAATCGGATTGGAGACATTCGTAGTACCTGTAACAGCATCCACATTATCTAAATCATGACTATTGTTAATATCCTCAAAAGAGGGCTGGCCACCACAAGGAGCCAAGTCTTTAATTGAAACGGTACTTTCTTTCCCATCTTGGAATCGAATATGAGCATATTGGGAATTTGCCTCCAACAGCTCCACCTCCTCCACTAAAGGATCATATTTTGACAATCTAACATGGCGTCGAAGCAGCACAGGTCCCTGCATAGTAAGCCATGAAGGTACCGAATATCCCGTAGTAGATCTCCGCGGATAGTTAAAGAGCCTTTCATGTGGGGTCACATTAGTAGCCGTTGAAAGCAATGATCTAATGGAATGCAGGGCATCAGGCAGTACCATTTCCCACTGTGTATTCTTAAGGTTCCGGGATGTCAAAGCCAACATAACTGCCTTCCAGATCACCCCATTGTATCGTTCGCACTGTCCATTACCCTGGGGATTATACGGGGTAGTTCTACGAGTAGAAATTCCCCGACTCTGAAGGTATTCCTTCAACTGGGAAGACATAAAAGAACTTCCCTGATCCGAATGGATATACGCAGGCATCCCAAAGATGACAAAAAGTTGAGTCAGACATTTGATAACTGTAGCAGCTGATACATCTGCACAAGGAAAAGCAAAAGGGAACCTTGAAAACTCATCCACAACAGTAAAAATATATCGGTTTTGAGTAGTTGAAGGAAGAGGCCCCTTAAAATCGACGCTCAAACGTTCAAAAGGAGAAGTAGCCTTTATAAGATGAGCTCATTGAGGCTTAAAGAAATTCGGTTTACACTGAGCACAGATAGAACATGATGAAGTCATCCGCTTGACGTCTTCAACTGAAAAGGGCAAATTCTTACTGCGTACGAAGTGTATCATCCTCATAACCCCAGGATGACATAAGGCATTGTGAAGATTAATAAGCGTATCTCCGTGAATCACAGAACAATAAGCCCTCGACAGTGCATCAGCAGCAACATTATCCCAGATGATAAACTATGTCAAAATGGGAACATGCCAACTCAATCCTCCATCTCATTATTTTATCATTTTTGATCTTTCCAAAATGTTTAACATCAAACATAAAGGACACATATTTTTGATCAGTTACCAACGTGAAATGTCGCCCCGATAAATAATGTCTCCATTTGCGCAATGCTTCTACTATAGCGTATGCCTCTTTCTCTATTGAAGAATGTCTTTTTTCACTATTGTTCAAAGTACGTGAGAAAAAGGCCACAGGTCTTCCATTTTGGTTCAGAGTAGCCCCAATTGCAAAATCAGAAGCATCCGTCTCGATCACAAAAGGAACCTGCTCGTCAATAGAATGCACAACTGCTCCTAAAATATCCTTTTTAAAATTCTCAAAACATGTCCTGGCCTCCCATGATAGAGGATATGTCATAACCCGAATAAGAGGCCGGATCTTCCGTGAAAAATTTGCAATCCAATTAGAATAATAAGAAAACAGTCCAACAACTCGTTGCAAAGCCTTAGAATTAGTGGGACAAGGTAAATCAATCAATGGTCGCAGACGTTCTGGATCTGGTTTAATCTTGTTTCCCGAGATAATATACCCCAATAGATTTACCTCAGTAGTCGAAAAGATACATTTCTCTTTATTAAAAGTTAAACCAACATTTTCCGCAGCTTGAAGGAATCTTTTAAAATTAGAATCATGCTCCACCCTTGATTTGCCACACACTGTGATGTCATCTAAGTATGAAAAGGTGTCAGAGAGGGAGTTATCACTTATAAAAGCATCCATTGCCCGTTGAAAACAAGCAACACCATTAGTAACACCAAATGGTATTCGGCAAAACTGATACAGCTTTCCACCAGCCTCAAAGGCCGTATATGGTTGATCCTTCTTAACAATAGGAATCTGATGATAAGCACTCTTTAAGTCAATAGTGCTAAAAACCTTATACTGAGATACTCTATTGATAAGCTCATCAATCTTAGGCAAAGGGTATGCATCTAACTGAGTATACCTATTAATAGTTTGGGAATAGTCTATCACCATTCGTTTCTTGTGTCTCTCGTTAGTCGTGACAACTACCTGTGCTCGCCAAGGCGAACAATTAGGTTCAATGATTCCTTCCAATAAGAGACGTTGAACTTCAGAATTAATAAATTCTCTATCCTGACTACTATATCTTCTTGACTTGGTAGCAATTGGCTTACAATCCGGCATCAAATTGGAAAAAAGTGATAATGGAGAAATGGATAAAGAGGTTAATCCACAAATAGATAAAGGTGGCTTAGTCCCTCCAAATGAAATACTAAGAGACTCGTGTAACTGAAGCACATCATGTCCAATCAAAATATCCGCACAGAGATTAGGCAAAACAGATACGTGTATATCAGTATATGTATTACCTAGAAGAATCATTTTCACAAAGCAACAACCAGCTATTTCTGAAGTAAGGGTCGTCTGAGCCATACACACCTGATACGTAACAGGCGAAATTTTCAAATGCTTCTCCTTCGCAAACTGAAGACTTATAAAACTCTCAGTACTGCCCGTATCGATAAGGGCCTTCACTTCCAACCCATTAACTTGAGCCGTAACTATAGCTTTGTTTAGGCCATGAGCAAATGCAGCAGAAATTGATGCAATAAACGCCCTATCTAAAGGCTGAATAGTCACAGAGGAGGAGGTAGTAGAGGAGGGCCCTCCCACACCAGGAGAGGAGGAGGTAATTGAACCTGATAATTTGCACACGCGTGCATAATGACCTCTCTTGCCGCATTTACTACACACGGCTTCCCAAGCAGGACACTTCAGACGAGGGTGCCGGATATTCCCACAAAAATAACACTTCTGAACCCTAGAGGCAACAGCCGCCGAAGTAGAAACTGTTTCAGAATCTAGTAAACCACTCCCATTAAGTCCACATAATTCCTTTTCATCCGAAACTGCCGAAACCATAGTCGCAGGCCGATTAAAAAGAGCATAAGAATCCGAACTTCTCTGAGCCACATCCAATGTAGAAGCTTGCTCAAAAGCACTTTTAAGATCCAAAGTCTTATTTTCTAACAACCGCTGACGAATTGATCTAGACAGTAATCCATTAATAAAAGCATCCCGTACCAATTCTTCCTTATGTTCTTCAGCCATCACGGCCTTATAATTACAATTAACACTAAGGCACCGAAGTGCTTGTAAATAAGTATCCAAAGATTCTCCCACCTGCTGCCTACGGGCAGATGGAAGGTGACGTGCAAATACCTCATTCTTTGGTTTAACAAAAATCTTTTCCAATGTAGAAATAGCCACTTCATAAGTTTTACAGTCCAAAATATATTTATATACATCCGGAGCAATGTAGTTGATCAGCATATTCAGCTTATTTAGAGACTCTTGATCCAACACGCCCAAAAAGTTTTTAAATGTACAATACCAATGCTTTCATTTATCATCCACTCCAGCAGAATTGGGATCAGCCTTGAATCGTTCTGGTTGAAGATATCGCTCCATTCTAACATAAAGTTAATAAATTGAGATAAAGAATAGATTTGCCTTCCAAAGCTAGGCTTTATTAACTTTAAAATCTGCAGCACATCTTTCCACATCCAGTCCCAACCAAAGCTGGAAAAGAACTGAATTTAAGGTGGCCCCCACACATCATGTGACATCAACTACCAATGAGATTACAACATATATCCCAAGGCAGTTAACAAACAACCAATCACAATACTTTTACTAAACAAGGAATAATCACCACAATACTCCAACCCCCTTGCAATAAAGGCCAACATTCCATTGGCCTTTTTGATTAAGTGTTAACTGATTCACCAAGTCGAGTTGTGTTTCAATGATTTATGACTGATATTCCCAGCATTATTAAACCAAGCCACAGTTTAAATAGTTGTGACACTTCATTAAAATGTATCTTATTATAAAACGATTACAGTCAAATGCATTTCTTTCTCATTTGAAGTGTTATATGTTGGTGCGAGATTAGCAATCAATTTACCTCACTCACGTAATCTAACCACCAATATTGTCAGATACATCTTATTATATCATTACTACTATGCTTTAATGTTTATATTATAGATCTCTCCATCCCTTCAGTCTCAGGGATCACTGACCATACAATGCCTCGAATATTCACGTTGTAATATGCAAATTGACTGCAAACTGATAATAATGGAATGTTGTGGCCATAGACCATAACCATACTTGCTCATGAAGCACAACTTTAATTGCTTTCAGGAGCTACTTGATAATACAAAATAGTTAACAGGAGTGTCTATAGATTTAATCTATATGCACTTCCTGAAGGCGTTCGAGAAAATTCCTCATAAGAGAATGTTAGTTAAAGCTGAAGCTCACACTATTTTAGGCAAATTATTGACCTGATTAGAAAACTGGCTAAGTGGCAGGAGACAGAGTGCGGTGTAATGGGCATGTAATCTAACAGGCAGGATGCGACTAGTGGTGTCCCACAGGATCTGTGTTGGGGACTCATCTACTCAGAGTATTTATTTACAACTGGAATAATGTATAGCGAGACACATATCAAATTTGCTGATGTCACAAAAAATGGCAACATTGTAGAGAGAGCTGTAAAATTACATAGAGTTTATAATAGATTAAGTGAATGAGCAAAACCGTGGCAAATGGTTTCAATATAAGTAACTGTGAGATCATTCATTTGGAACTAAAGAGGATAGATCAGAGTACTTACTAACTGGTGAGAAGCTAGAAAGCGTGGAGCTCCAAAGGTATTTGGGTCCCTTGCACATAATCATTCAAATAACATGGGCATATATAGAGATTAATCAAAAAGTATAATGGATGTCTGGCCTTTATATCTGGAGGACTAGAATGCAAGGGGTAGACAAATTCACTTTGCTGCGGTGGGGATAGAAGTTTCTGCTCAGTTTATTATTTTCTATTACTATCCATTACTATCTATTCTGCGCCTTTTCATTTTGATCGTTATGTAATAGTATAGAAGATTAGACTGAGGAATAGAGGATCATTAGGAACACAAGCAGGTCATTCTGCCCCTTGCGCCTGCTCCGTCATTCAATTAAATCATGGTTAATCTGCTATTCAACTCCATGATCCCACCGTTGCTCCATATCCCGTGACATCCTCACCTAACAAATATCTGTCGATCTCAGTCTGAAAGCTCCATTTGGCCCATAATCCAAATTTGTGGGGACAGAACGCCATCATTTCGAGTACACTTCTTCAGGATGAGTGCTTGCTGATTTCGCTCCTCTATAGCCTCACTCTAATAGGAAATTTCCGATCACTGTTCTTGAGCGCAGCACCAGAGGAAACACCTTTTTTGCATCTCCCATCTGTACTACTCACTGTCCCTGCTAACTTAGCCTCATCTCTAAACTTGGAGACACAACATATATTCCATCATAGAAGTCATTAATATGTATTGTGAAAAGTTTAGATGTTCCTGCAGAACACCACTTTTTACGTCACACCAATCAGAGAACATCCTCTTCACCCGCTTTCTGTTTCCTATTTCCCACCAATTTCCAGCAGAAGTCAAACGGCTACCTCCAAAACACTACCCTCTCATTGTTGGTTAAAGAAAATCCAATTAATTAATTTACTGCAAGATGAATATTGCTAAGGTCCGGAAATATGCACCACTGAGATTAAACGCACATTAACAAGCATTTGTTGTGTCAATAAAATTACATAGAATCAACAGCACAGTAACGGACCATTGGGCTCAACTGGTCAATGCTGCTGTTTATTGTGCACACAAGCCTCCACCCCCCACCACTCTTCATCTAACACTATCAGCATAACATTCTATTCCTTTCTCCCACATGTGTTTATGAAGCTTCCCCTTAAAAGCATCGCTACTATTCTCCACATCAATCTTTTTAGTAGCGAGTTCCATATTTTTACCAATCTCGGGTGAAATAATGTTCCCCTGAAATAACTATTGGATTAATTGGTGAATCCCTTATACAGATGGACCCTACATTTGATCCCTTCTACAAGAGGACATTTGTTTACCCAGAGCATGGTGAGAATGTATATCTCCTCATTTGTAGAATCATAGAATAGTACCGCACAGAATTAGGCTATTCGGTCTCTCATGTCTGTGCCGGCTCTTTCGAAGAGGAAATCAATTAGTCCATCCCCCGCTCTTTCCACATATCTGGACAATTTTCCCTCCTCAAGTATTTACGCCATTTCCATATGATAACTACTATTGAATCTGTTTTCACCAGATATCAGGCCGTGTGTTCCAAATCCTAACCGCTCGGAGTGGAAAGCAGGTTTCCCTCATGTTGCCTCTAGTTCTTTTGCCAACCATTTTAAATCTGTGCCCACACATTATTGAACCTTCAGCTATTGTGTTATTTGTGGTCAGTGTAACATTGTTCTCTGTGCCTCTATTTATAAAGCCCAGGATATCATATGCTGTATTGGCTGCTGTGATAATCTGTCCTGCCATCTTCAAAGAATTGCACACAAACACCCCAAGGTCTCTCTTCTTGCACCCCCTTTAACACTGTACTATTTAACAGCTATTGTCTCTCCTCATTCCGCCAAACATAATATCTCAATTCACACTTTGCTGCATTAAATTTGATCTTCCGTGTGCCCAGTCATTCCAAATGCGTATCTATATCCACTTGAAGTCTATTACTATGTTCCTCACTGTTCGCTACATTTCGAGGTTTCGTCTCATCTGCAAATTTCGTAATAGTGTCCTCTGCCCCCAAGTCCAAATCATTAATGCATATCAAAAACAGCAGTGGTTCTAATTCTGAACTCTGGAAAAAAACCACTGCAATCTTCCCTCCATTACGAAAAACAGCCATACATCACAACGCTCTGTGTTGTATCTCTTAGCCGATTGTGCATCCATGCTGCTGCTGCCAGTTTTATCCCGTGGGCTTCAATTTAGCGAACAAGCCTAGTACGTGGTAAGTTATCAAATGCCTTTTGAAATCCCTTCACACAATAACAACTGTACTGTCCTCATCCACCCTCTCTGCTAACTCATCAAAAAACTGAACCAAATAGGTGAAGCAGGATTTGCCCTTAACAAATCCGTGCTGGCTCTCCTTTATTCGTCCAATCTTGTCCAAGTGGCTATTAACTACTTCCGTATTATTGATTCTAAAACCTTCTCCACCACCGATGGTAAACTGACTGGCTTTAATTACCAGGTTTAACCTTCTCCCCTTCTTTGTGCAAGGGTGTGACATTTGAAATCTTCCAGTGCTCTGGCACCAGCCCTGTATCTAAAGGGGATGGGAAACAGAACACCCATAATTTCAACCCTTTCTTCCTTCAGCAACATAGGTTGCATCCCGTCCGCAGATCGTGACTTCTGCACTTTAAGTAATGGTAGCCTTTCCAATTTCTCCTCTTTATCTATTTTTATCTCATCCAGTATCACACCAACCTCCTCTTTTAACGTAGATTTTGCAAAGTCCTCTTCCTTGTTAAGCACCGAAACATAGTATTCTTTTATTTCCCAGCCTTGTCATATGCTTCCACCAATAGATTTCCATATTGGTCCCTAATCGGCCCCACCGCTCCTCTGAAAACCTTTTCTCGTGTCATCCTTGTAAATCTGTCTTGCATTTTCTCCATTGCCTCCATTTCCTTTTATAATATGGGGACCATAACTCCACACATTGCTCCAAGTCTGGTCTGAGCATTGTTCGATGCACGTTTGACAGAACTTCTCTGCTTTGTATTCTATTACTGTACAAATTATCTCAATGCTTTGAGTTTGTGTTTATGGCCGATTAACATGCGTCTCCGCTTTTAGTGAGTTGATAGCAAGAAAGCTTGTGAAAAATTTGAAGCTCAGCCAGCAGAATATTAAAATGTTGGAATGTTATAGGAAAGGCAGAGGCCACTCGGGCTGGCGGGCTGAGGTAGTGAATTCTGTTCACTCTCTCCACTCTGTGTTTCTCTGTGTTGAATCATAATTCACCAATTTGTCTTTTATTGCATTGCGTCTCCTCATATATTACAGACACAGTGTGAAAGAGGTTGGGTTTGACAGCTAAACATTTTGATCAATGATTTCAACCTTGTTTCTTTTGACTGTAGATTGCTCAGAGACCCAGCAGTGTGTCACTCTTCAGTTTTCTAAAAGGCAAGGTTGCTAAAAGCAGAGAGAGAAAAAATTAATGAACAACATGCAGAAAGTGTAAGCTAGAGAAAGATACAGGCTGAGTTTTCCATCGCCTCTGCTCTGGTTAAAGATCATTTGTCAGAATCGATAATATGTTTGACTTCGGTGTTCATCTTGATGTTATCAGAAGATTGCTGGTATGAGTTTACGCAATTGTGTTACACATGGTGTTATATCGTGTCCTACTTGGGCCGGAACTGTTTGACACCCCATCATTTCTAACAGTCTCAAATCTGTTGTAACCGAAATACATCAACAACTTGCATTTGTATAGCACCGTTAACGTAGTAAAGCTTCGGAAGGCGCTGCACATATACATTAACAAGCACATTTTGACACCGAGATACATAAGGAGATAATAGGGCAGATGACAGAAAGCTTGTTCAAAGATGTGGGTTTCCAAGAGCTTCTTAAAGGGGAAAACTGAAGTGTAGCGGCCTGGAATCACAATTCACACTGTGCTCACAAACATGGTGATGAGCGTAGTTATGAGGAAATGAACCATTTTTCAATCTTTGAAACCATTTGCTGATTCTGCAGCAGCAGATCCGGCCGGGGCTTCAGTTGACTGCTGGTCACTGCATGTCAGCTGATTAACATTAGATTAACTACTGGTGCCTGCTCCTATGATATCTGACCGCAAGTTGAGATGCCCCTAAATGAGCGAATTGGGTGGAAAGTTGCCTTTCCGACCATGGGGGCATAACCCGTTTTGTGGGTGGGGATCTGTCTGACAAAACGTCTGTTGCTTGCTGATAATTAGGCTCAATGTATTTAACGGTGCAACGCCCTTACGAATAAAATTCCGTGCTACTTTGAATTATGATTTAATTTCGCCTATTCTAAACCTTTATCCTGGCGGAAATACTGTGGAAATTCCAGAACTGTTGTGCACTGGTGGTTCAGGCAAAATTATGGTAACTTCAATTAAGATCACAGATCGCAGAGGACAGCAGCTATTCTGAAACAAAAAACAGAAATGCTGGGAATACTCAATAGGTTAGGCAGCATCTGTGGTGAGAGTTACAGTTAACGTCTCAGGTCAATAAGCTTTCGTTAGAACTGGAAGATGTTGGTGATACGCAGCTGTTAAACAAGTGTGGAACCAGGGAAACGTTCACAGGAAAGGGATAATGGATGGTTTGTGATAGTGTGCAAGGCTGGAGTGATTAAATAACAAAAGGGATGACAGTGTGGGGCAAAACAGGGCGGTAATGTGAAAAGTGAAGGAAAAAACGATGGCCCAGTGACGGTGGAAACCCACTCCTCTGATCGGCTTGTTTGTTTGCAATATTCTGCCCCCAACATCCGCCTGATCCAGTGTGTTTCTCCAACTTTATATTCAACTTGTTTCAGTTCCGGGTCACTTCATAGAAAATAGTGAAGTGCTGAAAATTTTAACCCGCAGGGAGGTGGACGGCGGGAGGAGACAAAACGGTTATTTTGCTTCACCAGCAATGACGAAACGCTGAGTTTGTCTTTCTTTACCGTTGCTCTTTCCAAGAGCAGTCTTTTGTCAAAGACTGGGAATCTGGGACGGCGATCAGTATCTCCGAGAGGGGTAGAGGCAGCGAGCCAGAGGGTGAGGGAGGGACTGGAGCTGATAAATCGAAGGCCAGCACGGGTCATATTTAAACAGGATATGGGCATCCCTGCCAAGGCCAGGATTTATTGCCGAACACTCATTGCCCCTGAGAATTGGTGGTGAGCTGCGTTATACAACTGAGTTCCTTCATGGGCCATTTCAGAGGGAAGCTATTTGTCAAAAACATGGCTCTGTGTCTGGAGTCACAGAAAGGCCAGACCGCGTAAGACCGGCAGATTACCGCCCCTAAAGGACATCAGTGAAAGAGATGGATTTTTACAACAATATGTTCCATGGTTATCATTAATGGTACTAGTTTTGAATAAGCCAGATTTATTCAATTAATCTGAGATCGGATTTGAACATATAGTCTTAAATATTCTTAGTTACTCCATATAACACATGGTGAGGTCTCCAACGGTGTGTCAGCTCACTGTGTTTATAAACACTTCAGTATAATTCACTCTGTGTCCGACACTGTGAGCTCTCCCCTGGTGTGTCAGCTCACTCTGTTTATAAACACTTCAGTGTAAATCACTCCGTGTCCAGCACTTTGAGAGCTCCCCTGGTGTGTCAGCTCTCTCTGTTTATAAACACTTCAGTGTAAGTCACTCCGTGTCCGACACTGTGAGCCCTCCACTGGTGTGTCAGCTCACTGTGTTTATAAACACTTCAGTGTAATTCACTCCGTGTCCAACACTGTGAGCTCTCCACTGCTGTATCAGCTCACTGTGTTTATAAACACTTCAGAGTAATTCACTCCGGGTCCAACACTGTGAGCTCTCCCCTGGTGTGTCAGCTCACTGTGTTTATAAACACTTCATTGTAATTCACTCCATGTCCAACACTGTGAGCTCTACCCTGGTGTGTCAGGTCCAGTGTTTCTAAACACTTCAGTGTAATTCACTCCGTGTCCAACACTGTGAGCTCACCCCTGGTGTGTCAGCTCACTGTGTTTATAAACACTTCGTTGTAAATCACTCCATGTCCGACACTTTGAGCTCTCCCCTGGTGTGTCAGCTCACTGTGTTTATAAACACTTCAGTGTAATTCACTCCGTGTCCAACACTGTCAGCTCTCCCTTGGTGTGTCAGCTCTCTATATATATAAACTTCTCAGTGAAGGTAACAGTGCATGGTATCGATAGGAGTAATGATAGCCAGAATGTGACAGGGAGGAACAGAACGTATGCACATAAGATTGTTACAGAAAGAGGGGTCCGTGTAGGGAAAAATTGTAAAAATACTTAATTAAAAGCTCTATATCTGAACGAAGGCAGCATTCGTAACAAGATAGATGAGTTGACAGCACCAATAGAAATAAATGAGTATGATCTGATAACCAGTAGACAGATGTGGTTGGAAAGTGACCAAGGCAGGGAACTGAATATACAGGGGGGTTTACCATTTCGTAAGGAAAGGCAGAAAGGAAAAGGAAGTTTTGTAGCTCCGCTAATAAGGGATGACTTCATTGCGGTTATGAGAAAGTAGGTAGACTTGATGACTAAACGGGATGGTTCCTTTGAACAATATGTTGTGGATCCAACGAGGAAGAAGAGTATTTTAGATCTGGTAATGTGTAAAGAGGCTGCATTAATTAATGATCTCGAGGTGAAGAACCCTCTTGGGTAGAGTGACCATAGCATGGTAGTACTTCAAATTCACTTTGAGGGAGAGAAAGCTAGCTCTCAATCCAGTGCCTGAAATTAAGCAAAGGAAATTAGAAAGGTATGAAGGCAAATCTGGCTAAATAGACTGGAAGGAACCTGTTACAGTGTAAAGCTGTAGAAAAGCTTTGGCAATCAATAAGGAGACATTTCATAACTCTCAGCAAAGATATACTCCAGTGTGAAGGAAAGACTCTAAGAGAAGGAAGAACAATCTGTGGCTAACTATGGAAGTAAAGGATGTTTTCAATCTGAAAATAAAGCATATCAAAAGTTGCAAAACACAGTGAAAGGCCAGAGGATTGGAATTTTTTTCAAAACCAGCAAAGGACGACTAAAAAAATGGTAATGGGAGAGAAGATAGCTTATGAGATTAAGTTAGCAAGAAATATAAAAACAGAGTGTAAGAGTTTATACACGTATATAAAAAGGAAAAGAATAGCTAAAGTAAAAGTTGGTCCGCTAGAGGATGCATCTGGGGAACGAATAATAGGAAACAGGGATATGGCGGACATTCTGACCAAATATTTTGTATCGGTCTTCATGGTAGAAGACATTTGAAGCATGCCAATAATGGATAATCAGGGAGCTATTGGAGTTGTGGGGTGGAAACTTGAAACAATCACTGTCACTGGACAGAAACTACTGGGCAAACTTATGGGACTAAAGGTGGAAAAGTTCCCTGGACCCGATGGCCTGCATCCTAGTGTCTTAAAGGATGCGGCTGCAGAGATAGTTGATGTTTTGAGTGTAAACTGCAAAAGTTCCCGGGATTCTGGAGAGGTCCCAGCGGACTGGAAATCCACAAATGTAACGCCCATATTTAAGAAAGTAAGTCGACAGAATGCAGGCAATTTTCTACCAGTTAGCCTAGCTTCTGTCATTGGGAAAATGCTGGAGTGCATCATTAAGGAAGTGATAGCAGGACAGTTTGAAAATCATAATATAGATAAGCAGAGGCACCATGGTTTTTGAAAGGGAAATCATGTTTGACAATTTTGCTGGAGATCTTTGAGGATATAACGAGCAGGGTGGATAAAGAGGAACAATAGAGATCGTGAATTTGGATTTCCAGAATGCATTCGATAAGGTGCCACACAGAATGTTACTACACAGGACTAGATGGACTACATGCAGGAAGGATGTTCCTGATGTCCGGGGAGTCCAGAGCCAGGGGTCACAGTCTAAAGATAAGGGGTAAGCCATTTAGGACAGAGATGAGGAGGAACTTCTTCACTCAGAGAGTGGTGAACGTGTGGAATTCTCTACCACAGAAGGCAGTGGAGGCCAATTCATTAAATATATTCAAGAAGGAGTTAGATATATTTCTTAAGGCTAAAGGGATCAAGGGATATGGGGAGAAGGCAGTGACAGGGTACTGAATTTGTATGATCAGCCATGATCTCATTGAATGGCGGAGAAGGCTTGAGGTGCCGAATGGCCTACTTCTGCTCCTATCTTCTATGTTTCTATGTTTACACAACATAAGAGCTCACGGGGTTCTGAGTAATATAGAAGTATGGATAGAGGATTGGCTAACTAACAGATAAAAAGGAGTAGAGAAAAATCGGTAATATTCAGGTTGGCAAACTTTAACTAGTGTGGTGCCTCAGGGATCAGTGCTGGGGCCTCAAATATTTACAATCTATATTAATGACTTGGTTGAAGGGACTGAATGTAATGTGGCCAAATTTGCTGAATATACAAAGATAGGTGGGAATGCAGATTTTGTGGAGGACACAAAGTATCTCCAAAGGTATATAATTAGGCTAATAAGTGGGCAAAAAAATGGGGAGCGATTACAAAATGCAGAGGTACAGAGTGATCTGGGGGTCCTTGAAAAGTAATCACAAACAGTTATCATGCAGGTACAACAAATAATTAGAAAGGTGGCGTAAGAACACTACCAGGCACTTGGTCTAAACATTAAACAAAGCTTCAGTGAACAGTTTTACAACATGGAGGTCTAGATGTGTTCTTCACCAGATCCTGTTAAGAATGTCCTGCGCAAGCTGGGACCATGCCCGAGGGTTTATACGCTCCCAGGACAGCGCCATCCGCAGGCCGCTCAGTATTATTTCATAAGACTTTCTTTCATGAATGACAGATTCATGTCAAAAGGCAAATGGAATGTTGGCCTTTATTGCAAGGGGGCTGGAATATAAAAGCAGGGAAGTCCTTTTACAAATGTACAGGGCGTTGGTGAGACCACACCTGGAGTACTGTGTACAGTTTTAGTCTTCTTATTTAAGGAAGGATATACTTGTGTAATACCCACTGGAAATGTTATGTACGCTAAGTATGGTTATCAATCTTTAACTTAGACACTGTATTATCATTGTTATAAATCCCTGGGTTAAATTTGCCATGCGAAGGTACGGCAAGAACTTTTAAGGACACAATGTGACTAAGAGCAGAATTTCCATAATTCTGCACCAGTGTCAACTGTTGCAGGCAGTGAGGCTGCGCAGTCTCCAGGCAGAAACCCCAGGAGGAAGGAGTGGAGTCGGGTTTTTCGAGCGGGAAAAGCTGCAGAGAGCGACTGGAAGAGGAGAGGGCAGGAGCTCTGAAAAGAGGGCTCAGGAAGCAAATGGCTGCCGCATCCCGTCCCGGGCTTCCAAACTCGGCCGCCGCCCTTTGTATTAGTAGCACTGCATCCTGAACTGGCTGGCTGCAAGTCACCAGTACAGGGGGATCGTCGTCTGAACCCAGATCTGCAAGGCAGAGGTCTGGGGAGAGCTGCTTGCCTCGTGCTGATGGGGAGCTACTTGGAAAAGCTGCAGAGAGAGAGAGAGAGAGTCACCAACTCCAGCGGCTGCTGTGTGCTCTGCATCCAGAACTCAAAGTGCGATTCAGTGATCATGAAGAGGATTCAACGAAAGGGTTCGGAGTCGTAAGTCTTGCAGACATTATACATAACATGAGCTCCAACTTAAGCGCGCCAACGAAAGAGTGCACTCGAATTTGGACACAGGGACAGTCCTTTGAATCCATGTAAATGGAGAATGTATGTTTATTATGTCTAGAGTCATTCTAATGTATGCAAATGTCTAATTTAGTTCATTGACCTGTAATCTTCTTATACTGTCTGATGTTAATACTATAAAGTAAGATAGTTAGAATTAAGCCATTGTAGTAGTGATCTCCTTACTGGACTATAGAATACTCTCTACAACAGAGGCCACATCTCACATATATCTAAAGAACCGTGAAGGGGTTACATTTTGGGGGCTCGTCCGGGATAGTGGTCTATTTATGTCAGTAAACTAACAGTATTGAATGCTCATTGCTAAGAGAGTGGTTTGTGGTTTCTACTGGGCTGTTTGAGCATAAAAGATGGATGTTATTGAGATTGAAGCTTGGTGCAAACGGAAGCAGATAGCTACTACCCATGCCATTGTGCTGAATGGTGTTGCTAACGATGACACTAATGATGTCCTGCTAAGGGCTCTGAATTGTGTCAAAGCCTTTGGAAAGGTTAGGATAGTTGAGCGCTGCTTGGATACAGCTACCAAGAAGCAGTTTGTGTTGATCCAGACAACAGAGAACCTGAGAGGTCGTGGTTTACCTGAGGCAGTTGAGCTTTCTGAAGAGGCTGGTCCCTGGCCAGTTCAGTTTGTCCCTATTACTATTAAGGAAGAAGAAGGGTTTCAGACCAAGTTGTTGTCATTATTGAGACAAGAAGGAAAGACTGTTGCTGATGTCAAAGTTCTGATAGGTCCTTCGGCCCTGGATATGAACACTCAGTTGGTCAGTACCATTAGTTCTCTGGTGGATTAATGCACCAATCTGCCCTTCGAGGCTCAGGGATACCGTAAGCTCCGTATGTTCTCAGGAGTGAGACCAACTCCCAGTGGGGAAGAGGAGTACGACGCCTGGGTTGAGCAGACCCTGTCTCTGCTAGAGGAATGGCAGTGCAGTGACAATGTGAAGAGGCAGAGAATAGTAGAAAGCCTTAAGGGTCCTGCTGATGACATTGTAAGATTCTTAAAGGCGCAGAACACCTCTGCTACTTCCTTTGACTACATTCAGGCTCTAGAAACTGCCTTTGGAACAACTGAAACCATTTCAGATTTGATGGTCAGATTCAGAAGCACATTCCAGTGTGAGGGAGAGAAGCTGTCCAGTTATCTGCTGAGAATAGACAAACTGCTGCATTGTATGTTACGGAAAAGAGGGATTGAGTTGCCTGAAATGAATCGGTTCCACATTGAACAGGTTGTACGAGGTGCATTGCTCAAAGACGTGACTGCTCTTCGCATACGCATGACCCATAAGTTGCGAGATCCACCTACCTTCACTGAGCTGCTAAGGGAAGTCAGAGAGGAGGAGGATATGCTTCAGGCCCGGAATGTAGCAAAGAGTGCTGTGATGTCCAAGCTTGTGACTCCTGTTACAGTTCCTACTCCTAAGGGTGATGTCAACCCTGAGATGGAACAGCTGAAGAAGGAAATAAATGTCATGAGAGCTGAGATGGCATATTTTCGGTCTAAGCCCAACACAGAAAGGGATGACGCACGGGTGCAAAACGTTGAACACCCTGCGAAGTCTAACAGCAAAATGAATGATTCCTCTCAAGGATATCCCCATGAAGGAGATAGACCTGGAGTCTTTTGTTATAACTGTGGAAAGGTTGAACACCCTGCGAAGTCTAACAGCAAAATGAATGATTCCTCTGAAGGATATCCCCATGAAGGAGATAGACCTGGAGTCTTTTGTTATAACTGTGGAAAGGATGGACATTTCAAGCGAGAATGTAGAGGTGAGGAAGATCTAAAAAAAGTAAATGACTGTCTCATAAAACTTACCAAGAAGTCGGGAAACTACAAAAGGGGCGCAGTAACGGAATGGCCTGCTGTCCCTGTAGTTAAGACACGTTCCGTTAAGTGCAATAATAGACGAGGGGAGAAGAAAGTCATCGCAACAAAGGTTCTTGGAACAGTAAAGTGGATTCAACGTACGAAATGGCTATGGATTCATCAACAGGAATGATGCAAAGGAAGATGTATTTGTACATCAGACTGCCATAAAGAAGAATAACCCACGGAAGTAACTACGCAGTGTTGGTGACGGTGAAACTGTGGAGTTTGTCGTAGTGGAAGGTGAAAAGGGTGCAGAGGCAGCAAACGTCACTGGTCCAGGTGGAGTTCCAGTTCAAGGAAGCCGATATGCCGCGGACCGAATTCGTTGCCGTCGCTACAACCCTCGCCTCCGAGGGCCACCACGTCATGACCAACAGAACATTGACGCAGATGCTCTGTCTCGTCGCCCACACTACCAGAAACCAGAGTGGAAAGATGTTGCTTCAGCAGATGTGAAAGTAATGTGTCAGATGTCCGTGGTATCTGGACCAAAGAATTCATTTCATGCCCGAGATATTGACCACTTGGGAGGGTCAATGCATGCTGTTCCCCAGGCATTTTGCAAACTTTCCAGTTTGGACGTACCAAACGTACCCATGTTGTGTTCATCTGAAATATCCAAAGTACAACAGGAGGATCGCTGTATTCATGAGGTGTTTTCAGCTCTCCGTCTGGGTGATATTACATAGATCGACAAATCAAAACATCCTGACTGTCGTCTGCTCCTAAGAGAATGGGACCGCTTGTAAATTAAAGAGGGAGTGTTGTGTAGAATCACTCACCCACCCACTAAACCATGTCATTCACAGTTGGTCCTGCCTGAAAAGTACAGGGAAATAGTGATGAAGTCTTTGCATGATGACGCAGGTCATCTGGGAGTAGATAAGACATATTGGATGGTCAAGGACAGATTCTATTGGCCGCATATGAAGTCTGCGGTTGTGGAGTTCTGCAAGTCCTGTGCACTTTGTGTCCAGAGAAAGACTTTACCTAAAAGAGTTGCTCCTCTGTTTCACATGCAAATTGACTAGGAGTGCCAAGTGTAATGATAGCCCCTACGGTTCGATATGTTACCTCCATTTATACATGGTTGGGAAGCATGCAACCACTTATGTGTAAAGTTCATTAGTCTTGGGGACATGCCTATATTTGATAGGGGGGTGTGTAATTTCCCACTGGAAATGTTATGTACGCTAAGTATGGTTATCAATCTTTAACTTAGACACTGTATTATCATTGTTATAAATCCCTGGGTTAAAGTTGCCATGTGAAGGTACGGCAAGAACCTTTAAGGACACAATGTGACGAAGAGCAGACTTTCCATAATTCTGCACCAGTATCAACTGTTGCAGGCAGTGAGGCTGCTCAGTCTCCAGGCAGAAACCCCAGGAGGAAGGGGTGGAGTCGGGTTTTTCGAGCGGGAAATGCTGCAGAGAGCGACTGGAAGAGGAGAGGGCAGGAGCTCTGAAAAGAGGGCTCAGGAGGCAAATGGCTGCCGCATCCCGTCCCGGGCTTCCAAACTCGGCCGCCGCCCTTTGTATTAGTAGCACTGCATCCTGAACTGGCTGGCTGCAAGTCACCAGTACAGGGGGATCGTCGTCTGAACCCAGATCTGCAAGGCAGAGGTCTGGGGAGAGCTGCTTGCCTCGTGCTGATGGGGAGCTACTTGGAAAAGCTGCAGAGAGAGAGAGAGAGAGTCACCAACTCCAGCGGCTGCTGTGTGCTCTGCATCCATAACTCATTGGTGTTTAGAAGAATGAGAGAGGAAGTTATTCAAACTTATACGATTCTGAAGGGTCTTGACAGGGTAGATGCAGAGAGGGTGCTTCCCCTCGTTTGGGAATCTAAAACTAGGGGTAATAATTTCAGAATATGGGGGCACACTTTAAAATCGTTAATGGGGAGGAATTTGTTCCCTCAGAGGGACCTGAATCTTTAGAGTTCTCTTCCCCAAAGATGTTTGGAGGCTGGTTCATCGAATATAAATAAGTTGGAGATAGACAGATGTTTGAAAGGTAAGAGAGTCAAAGGTTATGGAGAACGTGCAGGGAAGTGGAGTTGAGGCCAAGAGCAGATCAGAAATGATCGTAATAAATGGCGGAGCAGGATAGAGTGGCCAAATGACCCATTACTGCTCCTGCATCTTATGTTCTTATGATGTTTTATATTTCATTCCATGCCGAACATTGTGAGCAATCCCCTGGTGTTTCAGATGACTGTGTTTGTAAAAACTTCTGTATAATTCACTCCATGCCTAATATTGTGAGCTCTCTCTTGGTGTGTCAGCTCTCTGTGTTTATAAACACTTCTGTGTAATTCACTCCGTGTCCAACACTGTGTGCTCTATCCTGGTGTATCAGATCACTTTGTTTATAAACACTTCAGTGTATCTCACACCATGTCCAACACTCTGAGCTGTCCCCTGCTGCGTCAACTCCCTGTGTTTATAAACACTTCAGTGTAATTCACTCCGTGTCCGACACTCTGAGATCTCCCCTGGTGTGTAAGCTCACTGTGTTTATAAAAATTTCAGTGTAATTCACTCCGTGTCCGACACTGTGAGCTCTCCGCTGGTGTGTCAGCTCATTGTGTTTATAAACATTTCAGTGTAACTCACTCCGTGTCCAACACTGTGAGCTCTCGCCTGGTGTGTCAGCTCACTGTGTTTATAAACACTTCAGTGTAACTCACTCCGTGTCTGACACTGTGAGCTCTCCCCTGGTGTTTCAGCTCCCTCTGTTTTTAAACACTTCAGTGTAATTCACACCGTGTCCAACACTGTGAGCTCTACCCTTGTGTGTCAGCTCACTGTGTATTATAAACACTTCCGTGCAACTCAGTGCGAGTCCAAAACTGTGAGCTCTCCCCTGGTGTGTCAGCTCACTGTGTTTATAAACATTTCAGTGTAACTCACTCTGTGCACAGCACTGTGAGCTCTCCCCTGCTGTGTCAGCTCACTGTGTTTATAAACACTTCAGTGTAATTCACTCCGTGTCCAACACTGTGAGCTCTCCCCTGGTGTGTCAGCTCACTGTGTTTATAAACACTTCAGTATAATTCACTCCGTGTCCAACACTGTGAGCTCTCCCCTGCTGTGTCAGCTCACTGTATTTATAAACACTTCAGTATAATTCACTCGGTGTCCGGCACTGTGAGCTCTCCCCTAGTGTGTCAGCTCACTCTGTTTATAAACACTTCAGTATAATTCACTCCGTGCCCAACACTGTAAGCTCTTCCCTGGTGTGCCAGCTCACTATGTTTATAAACATATCAGTGAAGGCATCAGTGCATGGTAGCGATAGGGGTAATGATCGCCAGAATGTGACAGGGAAGTACAGAGCGTATACACATAAGAGTGCATTAGAAGGAGGGGTCTGAGTAGATAAAAATTGTAAAAAGACATAATTAATTGCTCTATATCTGAACGCATGCAGCATTCGTAACAAGATAGATGAGTTGGCAGCACCAATAGAACTAAATGAGTTTGGTCTGATAGCCATTAGACAGACGTGTTTGCAAGGTGACTAAGTCTAGGAACTGAATATTCAGGGGGTTTTGCCATTTTGTAAGGATAGACAGAAATTAAAACGAGCTCTGTTAAAAAGGGATGACTTCAGTGCGGTATCGAGAAATTAAATTGGCCTGCAAGATCAAGATGTGGAATCAGTTGTGGCGGAGATAAGAAATAATAAGGGTAAGAAGTCACCGGTGGGAATGGTCTCCAGCCCCCCAAACAGCAGCCACACGGTAGGGCAGAGTATACAACAAGAAATAATAGAAGTTTGTAATTAAAGTACGGTAATCATCATGGGACATTTTAACCTTCATATTGATTGGAGAAAGCAAAATGGCAAAGGTAGACTTGACGAAGTGTTGTTAAAGATTAAACGGGATGGTTTCTTGGAACAATATGTTATGGACCCGGCCAGGGAGAAGAGTCTTTTAGATCTGGTAATGTGTAACGAGGCTGGATTAATTAATGAACTCGAAGTGAATGATACTCTGGGAAGAGTGATCAAAGCATGGTAGCATTTCAAATTCAGATTGAGGGTGCGAAAGCTAGCTCTCAATCTAGTGCCTGAACTTTAACACAGGTAATTAAAAAGGTATGAAGGCAAATCTGGTTACAGTGGATTGGAAAAAACAATTTTAGTGGGTAATACTGTAGAAAAGCAGTGGTAATCATTTACGGCAACATTTCAGAACTCTCAGTAAAGATATTTTCCAGTCTGAACGAAAGACTGTAAGAGAAGGATGAGCAATCCGTGGCTAAATAAGGAAGTAAAGCATGGTATCAATTTGGAAAAGAAAGCTTATCAAAAGTTGCAAAAAATAGTGAAAGGCCAGAAGATTGGAATTTTTTTTAAAAAGCAGCAAATGACATCTACATAAATGGTAAAGGGAGAGAAGATAGCTTATGAGATTAAGTTAGCCAGAAATATAAAAACAGAGAGTAAGAGTTTCTACACGTACATAATAATAAAGAGATTAGCTACAGTAAACGTTGGTCCCCTAGAGGATGAGTCTGGGGAACTAATAACAGGAAACAGGGATATGGCGGACATTTTGACCAAATATTTTGTATCGGTCTTCATGGTAGAAGGCCTTTCAAGCATGCCAATAATGAACAATCAAGGGGCTATTGGAGTGCGGGGTAGATACTTGAAACAATCACTGTCACTGGACAGAAATTACTGGGCAAACAAATGGGACTAAAGGTCGACACGTTCCCTGGACCCGATGGTCTGCATCCTAGTGTCTTAAAAGATGTGGCTGCGGAGATAGTGGATGCATTGTGTGTAAACTACAAAAGTTCCCAGTATTCTGGAGAGGTCCCAGCCGACTGGAAATCCACAAATATAACGCACCTATTTAAGAAAGGAAGTAGACAGGGTGCAGGGAATTTTCGACCAGTTATCCTAGCTTCTGTCATTGGGAAAATGCTAGAGTGCATCATTAAGGGAATGGTAGCAGGAGAGTTAGAAAATTTAGAATATAGCCAAGCAGAGTCAGCATGGTTTTATGAAATGGAAATCATGTTTGCCAGTTTTCTGGAGTTCTTTGAGGAAGTAACGAGCACGATGGATAAAGGGGAACCAGTAGAGATCGTGCATATGGATTTCCAGAAGGCATTTAATAAGGTGTCACATATAATATTACTACACAGGACTAGACAGACTAGATGCAGGAAGGATGCTCCTGATTGCTGGGAAGTCCAGAACCAGGGGACACAGTCTAAGGATAAGGGGTAAGCCATTTAGGACAGAGATGAGGAGGAATTTCTTCACTCAGAGAGTGGTGAACCTGTGGCATTCACTATCACAGAAGTCAATGGAGGCCAATTCATTAAATATGTTCAAGAAGGAGTTAGATATATTTCTTAAGGTTAAAGGGATCAAGGGATATTGGGAGAAGGCAGGGACAGGGTACTGAAGCTGAATGATCAGTCATGATCTACCTGAATGGCACAGCAGGCTCGAGTGGCCGATGGCCTACTCCTACTCCTATCTTCTATGAAATAAAGAAACATTAGAACATGGTTCTATGTTTACACAAGATAAGAGCTCATGGGGTTGGGAGTAACATATCAGCATGGATAGAGGATTGGCTAACAAACATATAACAATGAGTAGATGTAAATTGGACATTTTCATGTTGGCAAACGTTAACTAGTGTAGTGCCACAGGAATTAATGCTGGGGCATCAACTATTTACAATCTATAGTAATGACTTGGATGAAGGGGCTGAATGTAATGTGGCTAAATTTGCCAAAGAAACAATCATAGGTGGGAAAGGAATTTGCGTGGAGGACACAACATTTCTCCAAATGTATATAGATAGGATAAGTAAGTGGGCAAAAATCTGGCAGGTGGGGTACTGCGAGGTTATCCACATTGGTAGGAAAAATAAAAAAGCAATTTATTTTTTAAATGTGGATACATTACAAAATGCTGAGCTACAGGCTGATCTGGGGGGTCCTTGTACTTGAATCAAAAACAGTTATCATGCAGGTATAGCAAATAATTAGGAAGGTGAAGTAACAAAACTACTAGGCACTAGGTCTAAGCGTTAAACAAAGCTTCATTCAACTGTTTTACAGCATGGAGGTCTAGTTCTGCCCTTCAATCCATCCTGTTAAGATTGTCCTGCGCAAGCTGGGCCCGTGCCCAAGTATTTATACCCTCCCAGGACAGCATCACCCGCAGGCCGCTCAGTATTATTTCATAAGGCTTTCTTTCATGAATGACTGATTCATGTCAGAAGGAAAATGGAATGTTGGCCTTTATTGCAAGGGGGCTGGAGTATAAAAGCAGGGAAGTCATTTTACAAATGTACAGGGCGTTGGAGAGACCACACCTGGTGTACTGCGTTCAATTTTGGTCTATTTATTTAAGGAAGGATATACTTGCATTGGAGGCAGTTCAAAGAAGTTTCACGAGGTTGATACGGGAGATGAAGGGATTGTCTTTTGAAGACAGTTGAAACAGGTTGGGGCTATGCTCATTGGAGTTTAGAAGAATGAGAGAGGATCTTATTGAAACTTATAAGATTCTGAAGTGTCTTGACAAGGTAGATACAGAGAGGATGTGTCCCCTAGTAGGGGAATCTGAAAATAGGGGGCAAAATTTCAGAATATGGGGGCAAATGTTTAAATCGGAAATGGGGAGGAATTTGTTCCCTCAGAGGGACGTGAATCTTTGGAGTTCTCTTCCCCAGAGATCTGTGGAGGCTGGGTCATTGAATATATTTAAGTTGGAGTCAGACAGATGTTTGAAAGGTAAGGGAGTCAATGGTTATGGAGAATGGGCAGGGAAGTGGAGTTGAGGCCTGATGCGCCTCAATAACTTCAAGGCTCAAAGTTAACTGGATAAAACAAGGCTTTTATTAGCAAAGAAAGATGCCTGTGTGTTCACCTAGCATTCTGCTGTTCTGCTGCAAGACAAGCCTGGGCTTGTCTTAAGTAGGGCCAGGTATGGGCGGAGCCGACACACCCAATGGGGAGAAAGGGGGCGGTGCACTATATACAATACAAGGTAAAACACAGGAGCAGGCAATACAAACACAGGAGCAGGCAATACAATATATGTCGTTAAATACAGAGTCTGATGAATGACATATTTCATCACATTCACCCCTTCTACAGATTTAGTCTGTCCGGGGGTGTGATAGTCCTCTGTGACCGATGTAGCGGTTGCGGTGCTGCGGGTGCCGGCTGGGTGTCCCAGGTGACCTCCTCGGTCTCTGCCGGGGGCGCCACCGGGGTTGTTGAAGGAGGAGGTGGTGGGGGTACCGTTGGCTGGTGTTCTTCCGGGGGTGATGAAAGGATAGTGGGTGGAGTGGGTGGGTAATAGTTATTGTGGTTGTTGTCGTTGTTGCTGTTGTTACCGGCTGGGGCGAGGTCTTTTATGGACACAGTGTCCTCCCGTCCGTCGGCATGCCGGACATACGCATATTGTGGGTTGGCGTGGAGCAGGTGCACTGACTCCACGAGGGGGTCCGTCTTGTGGCCCCTCACATGCTTCCACAAAAGTTCCGGACCTGGGGTGGAGAGCCATGATGGTATGGATACGCCTGAGGTGAATTTCCGGGGAAACACAAACATTAGCTCATGAGGTGTGGCATTAGTGGCGGTACACAATAGTGACCGTATTGAGTGGAGCACATCTGGGAGGACTTCCTGCCAGCGGGAGATAGGGAGGCCCTTGGTTCTTAGAGTTAGAGTGACTGCCATCCATATTGTCCCGTTCTCTCGCTCCACCTGACTGTTACCCCGGGGGTTGTAGCTGGTGGTACGGCTCGTGGCAATCCCCTTGGACAGCATGTACTGTCGTAGCTCTTCACTCATGAAGGGCGCCCCCCTATCAGTGTGGATATAGCTTGGCATACCGAACAGGCAGAACAGGCTGTTGAGGCATTTAATGACCATGGCGCTGGTCATGTCTGGGCAGGGGAAGGCGAATGGGAAACGGGAGTATTCGTCCACAATGTTCAGGAAGTAAACATTGCCATCGACGGACGGGAGGGGGCCCTTGAAATCTAACCTAAGCCGCTCAAAGGGCCGTGTAGCTTTGATTAGGTGGGCTCTATCAGGGCGGTAGAACTGAGGCTTGCACTCAGCGCAAGTGCGGCAGTTCCTGGTCAGAGACCGGACTTCCTCAATCGAGCAGGGTAAGTTGCGGGACTTTAGGAAGTGGAACAGCCGTGTGACCCCTGGGTGGCAGAGGTCGATGTGGAGGGTCTGTAGCCGATCCCTGGTGGCGTTGGCACACATCCCTTGTGAGAGGGCATCGGGGGATTCGTTAAGGGCGCCCGGCCGGTATATGATGTCGTACTCGAAGGTGGAGAGTTCGATCCGCCACCTAAGAATCTTATCATTTTTAATCTTCCCTCTCTGTTTATTATTGAACATAAACGCTACCGACCGCTGGTCGGTAAGTAGGGTGAAGCGTTTGCCGGCTAGGTTGTGCCGCCAGTGGCGCACTGCCTCCACGATGGCTTGGGCCTCCTTTTCCACGGAGGAGTGTCTGATCTCGGGCCCCTGGAGGGTCCTCGAGAAGAAAGCTACGGGCCGCCCCGCCTGGTTGAGGGTGGCCACCAAGGCAAAGTCAGACGCATCACTTTCCACTTTAACGGGAGTGTTCTCGTCCACTGCCTGTAGCGTGGCCTGCTCAATATCCTGCTTAATGCTTTTGAAGGCAGCATGGGCCTCAGCAGAGAGTGGGAAAGAGGATGTTTTCAAGAGGGGCGGGCTTTATCGGAGTAGTTAGGGACCCATTGGGCATAATACGAGAATAACCCCAGGCACCTTTTGAGGGCTTAGGGAGTGTTGGGCAGGGGCAGCTCCCGTAGGGGGCGCAATCGGTCGGGGTCTGGTCCGATTTCCCCATTCTCCACCACGCTGCCTAGTATGCAGAGGCGCGAGGTGTTGAAAACGCACTTGTCCTCGTTGTAAGTGAGGTTGAGTTTTTGTGCGGTTTTCAGAAACCTCGCGAGGTTTGAGTCATGGTCCTGTTGGTTGTGGCCGCAGATGGTGACATTGTCGAGATAGGGGAAGGTTGCCTGCAAGTGGTGGTCATCGACCATGCGGTCCATCTCCCTCTGAAAGACCGAGACCCCATTCGTCACCCCAAAGGGGACTCTGAGGAACTGGTAGAGGCGTCCGTTTGCCTCGAAGGTGGTGTACGAATGATCCTCTGGTCTGATAGGGAGCTGGTGGTACGCTGACTTAGGGTCGATAGTGGAGAACACCCGGTACTGGGCGATTTGGTTCACCATTTCGGATATGCGGGTTAGTGGGTAGGCGTCTAGTTGGGTATAGATGTTGACTGTTTGACTATAGTCAATCACCATCCGCTTCTTCTCACTACCCCTCACCACCACCACTTGGGCGCGCCACGGGCTGTTGCTGCGTTCAATAATGCGCTCCCTCAGGAGCCTGTCTTCCTCGGTCACGATAAACCGCCTGTCCTCCCAGCTGTACCTCCTGCTTTTGGTCGCTATTGGCCGGCAGTTAGGGGTAAGGTTCGCGAATAGCGAAGGCGGCTTTACCTTCAGGGTAGCCAGACCGCACACTGTGAGGGGCGGCTGAATCCCACCGAAATTGAGCGTGATGCTTTGGTGGTGGCACTGAAAATCCAGGCCCAATATCACGCTCACACATAAATCCTTCATAATTAACAGTTTAAAATTATTATATACAGTGCCTTTAACGGACAATCGTACCGCGCAGTAACCCACAATAGTCGATATCTGGGTTTTGTCGGCCATAGAGATTATGCTCTGAGTAGGGACTATAGTTAGAGAGAGTCGTTGTACCAGACCAGTGTGAATGAAGCTCTCCGTGCTCCCGCTGTCAATTAAACATTTAACCTTGCACCCATTTACCTCGATGTCCACCATCGATTTGGATAGTGGGTGCGGTCTGGACTGGTCCACTGTGATCGACGCCACTGTAGGGCCCTGATCGGGACAAGATAGTGGGCCACACAAGGCCGGGTAAGATGGCGTCCATGATGTCTGCTCGCGAGATGGCGGACCCCATGAAGTTGGACAAGATGGCGTCCAAGATGGCCGCTCCCATGGCGCGCACGTGGCGGTGGCGGGTTTGCCTGCGGGGTTCCCTCTGCACACTTTCCCAAAGTGCCCCTTCTTACCGCACTTATAGCAGGTGGTGCCTTTCGCCGGGCACAGGTTCCTGGTGTGCTGCGGCTGCCGGCAGAAGTAGCATTTGGGGCCCCGATGCATTGCGGCGGTCGTAGGGCTTCTGGGGGGAGAGCAGGGCCCTGATGGTGTTGGGTTACCGGGCGGGGAAGGCGGCTCCCTTGGTGCATACGAGGCGGCATGGGTTGCGTGGCCTGAAGAGTAGGAGTCAGAGTTCTTCTGAGCCACATCCTGCGATCGCGCTGTGTCCACAGCCTGTGTCAATCTAGGCCCGTTTTCTCTAGCAGTCTCTGCCGGATGTAATTAGAGCTAAGGCCTGTGATAAAGGCATCCCGAATAAGCTCGTCTGTGTATACCGTGGCTTTCACGTCTTTGCATTTGCAGTCTTTGCCAAGCACTTTTAGGGTGACTAGAAAGTCCTCTAGCGACTCTCCGGGTCACTGTGTGCAGGTAGCAAGCAGATGCCTGGCGTACACCTCGTTGGTAGGCCGCTGATAGTGGGCCTTTAGAATGTTGCAGGCATCCAGGTAGATGGCGGCGTCTTGGATGAGTGGAAAAACCCGGTGGCTTACCCGATTCGGCCGGATCCCGGATTTCACATCTCCAGTGGCTTTAGAGGCTGTGATGGCTTCGGAGTTGGCCTTGAAAAATTCCAAGCACTGGAACCAGTGTCCAAACCGTGCCGATGCATCCGAAGCATGCGGGTCCAAATCCAAGCGTTCCGGTATCAAAAGTTGATCCATCGTTGAAAGTTTGCTAATAAAATTGATGCGCCTCAATAACTACAAGGCTCAAAGTTAACTGGATAAAACAAGGCTTTTATTAGCAAAGAAGGATGCCTGTGTCTTCACCTAGCATTCTGCTGTTCTGCTGCAAGACAAGCCTGGGCTTGTCTTAAGTAGGGCCAGGTATGGGCGGAGCCGACACACCCAATGGGGATAAAGGGGGCGGTGCACTATATACAATACAAGGTAAAACACAGGAGCAGGCAATACAAACACAGGAGCAGGCACTACAATATATGTACTTAAATACAGAGTCTGTTGAATGACATATTTCATCACAAGGCCAAGATCAGATTAGCAATTATCTTATTATATAGCGGAGCAGGCTCAAGGGGCCATATCACCTCCTCCTGCTCCTGCGGCTTATGTTCTTATGATGTTATGTAACTCACTCCATGCCCAACATTGCGAGCACTCGCCTGGTGTCTCAGCTGACTGTGTTTTTAAAAACTTCAGTGTAATTCACCCCGTTTCCAACAAATTGAGCTTTACCCTGGTGTGTCAGCTCACTGTGTCTATAAACACTTCAGTATAATCACTCAGTGTCCAGCAATGGGATCTCTCCCCTGGTATTTCAACTCTCTGTTTTTATAAACACTCCAGTGTAATTCACTCAATGTCCAACACATTGAGCTTTCCATTGGTGTGTCAGATCACTGTGTTTATAAACACTTCAGTGTAACTCACTCCGTGTCCCACAGTGTGAGCTCTCCTCTGGTGTGTCTGCTCACTGTGTTTATAAACACTTCTTTATAATTCACCCTGTGTCCAACACCGTGAGCTCTCCCCTGGTTGGTCAGCTACCTGTGTTTATAAACTCTTCAGTGTAATTCACTCCATGTCCGACACTGTTAGCTATCCCCCGGTGTGTAAGCTCTCTGTGTTTATAAACACTTCAGTGTAAATCACTCTGTGTCCAACACTGTCAGCTCTCCCCTGGTGTGTCAGCGCCAAGTTTCAATAAACACCTCAGTATAATTCACTCCGTGTCCAACACTGTAAGCTCTCCCTTGGTTTGTCAGCTCACTGTGTTTATAAACACTTCAGAGTAATTCACTCCATGTCCGACACTGTAAGCTCTCCCCTGGTATGTCAGCTCACTGTGTTTATAAACATCTCAGTGAAGGCAACAGTGCATGGTAGCGATAGGGGTAATGATAGCCAGAATGTGACAGGGAGGTACAGAGTGTATACACATAAGAGTGCATTAGAAAGAGGCGTCCGAGTAGGGAAAAATGTTTAAAAGACATAATTAACAGCTCTATATCTGAAAGCAAGCAGCATTCGTAACAAGATAGATGAGTTGGCAGCACCAATAGAAGTAATGGAGTTTGATCTGATACCCTTTAGACAGACGTGGTTGCAAGGTGACTAAGGCTGGGAACTGAATATTCAGGGGGTTTTGCCATTTCGTAAGGATAGGCAGAAAGGAAAACGAGCACTGTTAAAGAGGGATGACTTCAGTGCGGTATCGAGAAATTAAATTGGCCTGCAAGATCAAGATGTAGAATCAGTTAGGGTAGAGATAAGAAATAATAAGGGTAAGAAGTCACCGGTGGGAATGGTCTCCAGCCCCCCAAACAGTAGCCACACGGTAGGGCAGAGTATACATCAAGAAATAATAGAAGTTTGTAAGAAAAGTACGGTAATCATCATGGGACATTTTAACCTTCATATTGATTGGAGAAAGCAAAATGGCGAAGGTAGACTTGAGGAAGTGTTGTTAAAGATTAAACGGGATGGTTTCTTGGAAGAATATTTTATCGATCCAGCCAGGGAGAAGAGCCTTTTACATCTGGTAATGTGTATCGAGGCTGGATGAATTAATGATCTCGAAGTGAAGGATACTCTGGGAAGAGTGATCAAAGCATGGTAGCATTTCAAATTCAGTTTGAAGGTGCGAAAGCTAGCTGTCAATCTAGTGTCTGAACATAAACACAGGTAATTACAAAGGTATGAAGGCAAATCTGGTTGAACTGGACGGAAAAAACATGTTAGAGGGTAAAACTGTAGAAAAGCAGTGGTAATCATTTAAGGAGACATTTCATAACTCTCAGTAAAGAGATTTTCCAGTGTGAAAGAAATACTGTAAGAGAAGAATGAAAAATCCGTGGCAAACTAAGTAAAGCATATCAAAACCCTAACCCTAACCCTAAATAATAGTGAAAGGCCAGGAGATTGAATTTCTTTTAAAAACCAGCAAAGGACAACTAAAAAAATGGTAAAGGGAGAGAAGATAGCTTATGAGATTAAGTTAGCAAGAAATATAAAAACAGAGAGTAAGAGTTTCTGCACACATATAATAATATAAAGCGATTAGCTACAGTAAACGTTGGTCCCCCAGAGGATGAGTCTGGGGAACTAATAATAGGAAACCGGGATATGGCGGAAATTTTGAACAAATATTTTGTATCGGTCTTCATGGTAGAAGGCATTTGAAGCATGCCAATAATGAATAATCAAGGGGCAATTGGAGTGCGGGGTGGAAACTTGAAACAATCACAGTCACTGGACAGAATGTACTGGGCAAACTAATGGGACTAAAGGTCGGCAAGTTCCCTGGACCCGGTGGCGTGCATTCTAGTGTCTTAAAAAATGTGGCTGCAGAGATAGTGGAAGCATTGGGTGTAAACTACAAAAGACCCCTGGATTCTGGAGAGGTCCCAGCCGACTGGAAATCCGCAAATATAACGCCCCTATTTAAGAAGGGAAGCAGACAGAATGCATGGAATTATCGACCAGTTAGCCTAGCTTCTGTCATTGGGAAAATGCTAGAGTGCATCATTGAGGAAATGGTAGCAGGAGAGTTAGAACATTTAGAATATAGCCAAGCAGAGTTAGCATGGTTTTATGAACGGGAAATCATGTTTGACAATTTTCTGGAGTTCTATGAGGATGTAACGAGCAGGATGGTAAAGGGGAAGCAGTAGAGATCGAGTATATGGATTTCCAGAAGGCATTTGATAAGGTGCCACATATAATATTACTACACAGGACTAGATAGGCTAGATGCAGGAAGGATGCTCCCGATGGCCGGGAAGTCCAGAACCAGGGGTCACAGTCTAAGGACAAGGGGTAAGCCATTTAGGACAGAGATGAGGAGGAATTTCTTCACTCAGAAAGAGATGAACCTATGGAATACTCTGTCACAGAAGGCAATGGAGGCCAATTCATTAAATACATTCAAGAAGGAGTGCGATATATTTCTTAAGGCTAAAAGGATCAAGGGATATTGGATGAAGGCAGGGACAGGTTACTGAAGCTGGGTGATCAGCCATGACCTCCTTGAATGGCAGAGCAGGCTCGACTGGCCGATGGCCTACTCCTGCTCCTATCTTCTATGTTTCTATGTTTACACAAGTTAAGAGCTCACGGTGTTGGGGGTGATATATTATTATGCTGGATAGAGGATTGGCTAACAAACATATAACAAAGAGTAGAGGTAAATTGGACAAGTTCAGGTTGGCAAACTTTAACTAGTGCAGTGCCGCAGGATCAATGCTGGGGCCTCAACTACTTACAATCTATATTAATGACTTGGATGAAGGGACTGAATGTTATGTGGCAAAGTTTGCCGAAGTTACAAATATAGGTGGGAAAGTAATTTCCGTGGAGTACACAATGAATCTCCAAATGTATATAGATAGGCTATCCACATTGGTAGTAAATATTAAAAAGCAAAATATTATTTAAATGGGGATAGATTACAAAATGCTGATGTACAGATTGATCTGGGGGTACTTGTACATGAATCACAAACCGTTATCATGCAGATATAGCAAATAATTAGGAAGGTCACGTAAGAAAACTACTAGGCACTTGGACTATGCATTAAACAAAGCTTCAATTAACTGTTTTACAACATGGAGGTCTAGTTCTGTCCTTCACTAGATCCTGTTAAGAATGTCCTGCGAAAGCTGGGCCCATGCCCGAGTATTTATACCTTCCCTGGACAGCGCCACCCGCATGCCACTCAGCATTATTTCATAAGACTTTCTTTCATGAATGAATGATTCATGTCAGAAGGCAAATGGAATGTTGGCCTTTGTTGCAAGGGGGCTGGAGTATAATAGCACGGAAGTCCATCTACAAATTTACAGGGCGTTGGTGAGACCACACCTGGTGTACTGCGTACAGTTTTGGTCTACTTATTTACGGAAGGATGCACTTGCATTGGAGGCAGTTCAAAGAAGGTTCACGAGGTTGATTCAGGAGATGAAGGGATTGTTTTTGAAGAAAGTAGGAACAGTTTGGGCCTATACTCATTGGAGTTTAGAAGAATGTGAGAGGATCTTATTAAATCTTATAAGATTTTGAAGGATCTTGTCAAGGTAGATACAGAGGATTTTTCCCCTAGTAGGGGAATCTGAAAATAGGGGGCATAATTTCAGTATATGGGTCACACGTTTAAATCGGAAACGGGGAGGAATTTGATCCCTCAGAAGGACGTGAATCTTTGGAGTTCTCTTCCCCAGAGATCTCTGGAGGCTGGGTCATTGAATATATTTAAGTTGGAGTTAGACAGATGTTTGAAAGGTAAGGGAGTCAATTGTTATGGAGAACTGGCAGTGAAGTGGAGTTCAGGCCAAGATCAGATTAGCAATTATCTTATTATATGGTGGAGCAGGCTCGAGCTGCCAAATGATCTACTCCTGCTCCTGCGACTTAAGTTCTTATGATGTTATGTAAATCACTCCGCGCCCAAAATTGCGAGCACTCCCCTGGTTTGTCAGCTGACTGCGTTTATAAACACTTCTGTATAATTCACTCCCTGCCCAACATTGTGAGCTCTCCCCTGGTGTGTCAGCTGACAGTGTTTATAAACACTTCAGTATAATTCACTCCTTGCCCAATATTGTGAGCTCTCTCCTGGTGTGTTAGCTCACTGTGTTAATAAGCACTTCAGTGTAATTCATTCCGTGTCCAACACTGTGAGCTCTCCCCTGGTGTGTCAGCTCACTGTGTCTATAAACACTTCAGTGTAATTTACTCCGTGTCCAACACTGGAATCTCTCACCTGGTATTTCAGGTCTCTGTTTTTAAAAACACTCCAGTGTTATTCACTTAAAATCCAACATATTGAGCTTTCCCCTGGTGTATCAGCTCACTGTGTTTATAAAAACGTCAGTGTAACTCACTCCGTGTCCGAAACTGTGAGCTCCCCCCTGGTGTGTCAGCTCCATGTGTTTAAAAACACGTTTCTGCAATTCACTCCGTGTCCAACACTGTGAGCTCTCCCCAGGTGTGTCAGCTCACTGTGTTTATAAACACTTCAATGTAATTCACTCCGTGTCCAACATGTGAGCTCACCCCTGGTGTGTCAGCTCACTGTGTTTATAAACACTTCAGTGTAATTCACTCTGTGTCCAACACTGTTAGCTCTCACCTGGTGTGTCAGCTCTCTGTGTTTATAAAAATTTCTGTGTAATTCACTCCGTGTCCAAGACTGTGAGCTCTCCCCTGGTGTGTCAGCTCACTGTGTTTACAAACACTTCAATGTAATTCACTCCTTGTCCGACACTGTGAGCTCTCCCCTGGTGTGTCAGCACACTGTGTTTATAAACACATCAGTGTAATTCACTCCGTGTCCAACACTGTGTGGTCTCCCCTGGTGTGTCAGCTCACTGTGTTTATAAACATACTTCCGAAAGGTTGGGAAGGCACTAGAGATGGTGCAGAGGAGAATTACCAGAATTGTTCCGGGTTTGGGGAATCTTAGCTACAACGACAGATTGGAGAATCTAGATTTGTTTTTATTTGAGCAAAGGTGGCTGAGGTGTGATTTGACAGATGTGTACAAGTTTTTGTCGAGTTTGGATAGGCTAGACGGGGAAAGGCCATTCCCACCAGTTGATAGTACTAGGGCTACGGGATGCAGATTTAATTTGTTGGGCAATAGATACAGTGGTTATGTGAGGAACAACTTTTTTACACAGCGAGTGGTGAGTACCTGGAACTCGCTGCCGATGGAAGTGGTGGAAGCAGAGACACTCAATGTTTTCAAGGGGAGACTGAATAGGCACTTGAGGGAAATAAATTTGCAGGGCTATGGGGATAGAGCGGGGGAATGGGACTGACAGGATTTCCTGCAGATAGACTGCATGGACACTATCGGCCGAATGTCGTCCTTCTTTGCCGTTATGATTCGATGACTCTATGACTAAATCTATTGATTGCGTTCCTAAATCAGCCTGTTTTACCAGTTTGGTTTACGATTCCCTTGTCCAACTCTTCCAATTTCGATTACACATTTATTATTAATTTACGTTTTCCATACCATCAATTATCTCCCTATCAGCCTAGTCATGTCTTATCGAAGTTGGTAATTCCAGATTCCTCCATTATTTCCTCATTAACCAGGGCTTTCACATTGGGGATCACCCTTGTGGCTGTTCCCTGCACTGCCTCAAGTATTTTAATATATCCCTTGTGTCTCGGTGAATAAAGGTGGACAGATTTCTTAAGCTTCGGACTGAGCCGAGCTCCACACAATAACATAATTAATTTCACTGACTTGTACTCTATTGCGTTGGATCTGTAGTTGAATATGGTATTGATTTTTTGATTGCTGTTTTGCCCTGGTAATCCTTGTTGAGTATGCAATCTAATTAGAATCCAAAGGGTATTTCTGCATTATCCTCAGCTCTACAAACACTATTCAAATAGTATATTGACGTCCCATTCACCGTACGATGTGTAGTATGTAATGAGCTTCAGCATATAATCACACCGACCATTATTGTCCCTCCCGAAACGTTTGCCCAAAACGTTTTGTTGTTTCTGAGCTGTGATCTCCGCCAACTAAAACTCCCGAAAATATCTGCAAGACTGACAAATTTACATCGAGTTTCATAGGTTTTCTTATTGAGGTAAATTTGCAATGAAAGCTATCTCAGCACCGGTCAATAGCAACCCCACTCAGTACTTTGCCAACCTGGTATAACGCCTGTAACATTTACCAGATGGATTCTACCATTATGCCTGTTTGTTATCCATTTGATGAAAGACATTATTCCAATATTTGACGTGTCACTTAGATATTTTTATTCCCATAACAGTATTAACCTGGGAGTAAAGTGGATGACGCAACCTGTTTGTTCAAATGACTGTAACTAACATCAGTTGCCCGGGGACAGAACTGTACACTGGAGATTTCCCTGCTGTATAAATAAAGGCTGCTTTCAATGTATCACATCACACTTTCCACGGGGCCTGCTGTGTCCATCACTGCAGGATTCATCACTTCTCACACTAAATGGAAGTCCTGATACTTCAGAAGATAAGCGCCATTTACTACCCTATTCTCGCAGCTGTTGGTGTTCCTGGTGAGTGTTGAAGAAAGACATGAATCTGATAAAATCTCTTAACTTTAAAGCTTCTCGTGCTGCGTGTCTGGCAAAATGTGCTTTTATTATTCTCTGGGTAGCACAGTTGTGTGAGGTTTGGTGTCAGATTAACCCGAATGTTCCCTGCTTAATTAATGTGGTGTCTTCCTTCACACTGTAGTCTCCAGTGATGATACCGTGCTTCTTCTAAAAAGAATGGCATGCAATCTGGATTCCGGATAAATGGACACTAAAACATTGAGAAATAGGGTCGTCTGGCTTAAATCTGCAACACTTTAATAACTAAAAAGAACTGAATGATGCTGCTATGCTTGTTTTCTCCAAAAGTTACTTTAAACAATAAAGAATGTATTTATTGATGCTCAGAGGTGTTACAGTATAGGAAAGAAGGGATGCACTACCCAATAACATTATTTCTATTTCAGTGATATTTCTTTTGACTGTTATGCTGCAAACACTTCAGGAATGTTTTCCAGCACAACAAGTTGTAAATGTTAAAGGAATTTCAGTGAATGTGTTTATTTATCTATTGAAGCAATATTCATTCATATATTTACCTTGAGCAAATCCGCGGATCTCACTATTCAGTTCAGTCCAATTTTGTCCTATATTTTCTGATATGTTTTTTACTTTAAAACGTTCTTTAATGTATAACTGAATTACCTTGGGAAGTGTACGGTTTGATTTTACATCTAGTCAACTACCCTTCCTTCACTGTGAAACATAAATTGCCACTTTAGAAAGTGGGTTTGCTGATCACAAAAGTATCATTAAATTATACATTTAATTGTAAACCTTCTTTAACAGCAATAGGGTTAATCAAAGTAGGCCCATTACAAGAGTAAAGCCCAGGAAACTGAAACGTGTGTCTGCTGAATCTGATATATTTACCACACTACAAATCAATAGGAGCTCAAAAATAGGTTGCATTTGGAAAGAACTGTGGGTAATTCAGAAAATAATTCGGTGGATATTGCAGCATTTAATTCGGTTGATAATTCAGTGGATAATCGAGTGCTTACTTCTTTGTATAATATAATGCATCATTTGCTAGATAGTTGTGTGGATAATACATTGGATATTTCAGAGCTGAATTCTATAGATAATTGAAATGACAATTATTTGTATATTTCAGTGTTTAATTCCATGGATAATTGTGTGGATAATTCTTTGGAAATTTCATTGTTTAATTCGATGCATAACTGAGAAGATAATTCTTTGGATATTCCAGTGTTTAATTCGATGGATAATTGAGAGGGTAACTATTTGGAATGTTCAGTTTTTAATTCGATGGATAATTGAGCTGGTAAATCTTTAGATATTTCTGTGTTTTTTCGAAGGATAATTGTGTGCTTAATTATTTGGGTATTTCAGTGTTTAATTCGATAGATACTTGAGAGGATAATTATTTGGATATTTCAGTGTTTAATTCTATCGAAAATTGAGTGGTTATTTTTTGGATATTTCAGTGCTTAATTCGACAAATAATTGAGTGGAAAAATATTTGGATTGTTCAATTCGGTAGATAAATTAGTAGATTTTTCTTTCCATATATCTATATTGCCTTCACTAGACAATTGAGTGCATAATTGAGTCGGGATTTTTGTTGATAATTCAGTGCTGAATTCGGTGGATAATTCAATAAATAATTATTTTGATGAATCCGTTGATAGTCGTTTGGATAATTCTTTGTATATTTCAATAGTTAATTCTGTTGATATTTGAATTGATGTTTTCCAGGACATTTCTTTGATTCCTTCAGTGTTGAATGAGCTGGATAATTCATTCGATAATTATTTTATAATTTACGGGCTAAATATATATAAAATCCATTTGAATGAATTTCTAGAAATTGCAGAACCAATAAAAGTTCTGTCGATGTATCTGCTTGTCATTCACATAATATTACTTCTCATTTTACTAATTTAATCCCACTTTAAATCAAACTCAATTTTTCTTTCGGTCTAACAGCAGAAAATGCTGGAAAAACTCAGCAGGCCAGGCAACATCCGTGGAGAGAGAAATAGATTCAACGTTTCAGGTCGATACCCTTCATCAGAACTGAGAAATAAATGCTCGAAATGAGACAGATTAAAAGGGCAGTTTGGTGGCTGGGAAATGGAGGAGGGGATGAAAGAACAAAAGGGAAGTGAAGAGACATTAAGAGTTATTCAGGACGAGACGAGGTGGTAATAGGACAAGTGAAGAGACAAAAGACGGCTCGAGATGAAGTGTGAAATGCGCTGGCTGAATGAGAGGCAGCTGCCATGTGGGAGAGAAAAAAAGGGAAAAGGCACAACCAAAGGTGTGGATGAAAAATATATAAAAATGTAATAGGGGCCGAGGTTATGATCTGAAATTGTTGAACTCGATATTGAGTCTGGAAGGCTGTAAAGTGCCTGATGGGATGATGAGGTTTCTGTTGTTATTTCGGATTTCCAGCATCCGCAATATTTTGCTATCATTTTAATTCGGTCTGATGGGGTAGTCTGGGGGGACGGAAGGAATCCTGCTTCGAATTATCGAGTGTATTATCCACAGTTACATAGAAGATAGGAGCAGGAGTAGGCCATTCGGCCCCTCGAGCCTGCTCTGCCATTCGATGAGATCATGGCTGATCATCCAAACTCAGTACCCCGTACCTGCCTTCTCCCCATATCCCTTGATACCTTTAGCTCTAATAAATATATCTAACTCCTTCTTGAATATATTTAAATACTTGGCCTCAACCGCCTTCTGTGGTAGAGAATTCCACAGGTTCACCAATCTCTGGGTGAAGAAATTCTTCCTCATCTCTGTCATTAATGGCTTACCCCTTATCCTTAGACTATGACCCCTGGTTCTGGACTCTTCAACCATCAGGAACATTCTACCTGCATCTAGTTTGTCCAGCCTCTCAGAATGTTATAAGTTTCGATGAGATCCCCTCTCATTCTTCTAAACTCCAGCGAGTATAAGCCCACTCGACCAAATCTCTCATCATACGTCATTCCTGCCATCCCAGGGATCAGGCTTGTCAATCTTCGCTGAACTCCTTCCATGGCAAGAACATCCTTCCTCAGATAAGGCGACCAAAACTGCACAGTGTACTCAAGGTGCGGTCTCACCAAGGCCCTGTACAACTGTAGCAGGACATCCTTGCTCTTGTACTGAAAACCTTTTGCTATGAAAGCCAACATACCATTTGACTTCTTCACCGTCTGCTGCACCTGCATGCTTACCTTCAGCGACTGGTGCACAAGGACACCCAGGTCTCGTTGCACTTCCCCTTCTCCCTATCTATTGCCATTCAGATAATAGACTGCCTTTCTGTTTTTGACACCAAAGTGGATAACCTCGCATTTATCCACGTTATATTGCATCTGCCACGCTTCTGCCCAATCACCCAAAATGTCCAAATCATCCTGGAGTTTCTCGGTATCCTCCTCGAAGCACACTCGCCCACCCAGTTTTCTGTCGTCTGCAAACTTGGAGATATTATATCTTGTTCCCTTATCTAGATCTTTAATGTATATTGTGAATAGCTGGGGTCCAAGCACCGATCCCTGCGGTACCCCACTAGTCACTGCCTGCCACTCGCAAAAAGACCCGTTAATTCCTACTGTCTGCTTTCTGTCCGCCAACCAGTTCTCTATCCAAGTCAATACCTTGCCCCCAATCCCATGTGCCTTAACTTTAGACGCTACTCTCTTATGCGGGACCTTCTTGAAAGTCTTTAAAAGTCCAAATGCACGACATCCACTGGTTCTCCCTTATCTATTTTCCCAATTACATCCTCAAAAAATTCCAGTAGATTAGTCAAGCACGATTTACCTTTTGTAAATCCATATTGACTTTGTCCGATCCTGTCACTGTTTTCCAAGTGCTCAGGTATTACATCCTTTATAATGGACTCTAGCATTTTTCCCACTACCAATGTCAGGTTTACCGGTCTGTAATTCCCCACTTTTTCTCTACCACCCTTTTTGAATAGTAGGGTAACATTAGCTAACGTCCAATCCATGGATACAGTTCCAGATTCCAGCGAATTTTGTAAGGTGATCACCAATGCACCTACTATTGCTAGGGCCACTTCCTTATGTACACTAGGCTGTAGATTATGAGGCCGTGGGGATTTATCGGCCTTCAATCCCGTCAATTTCCCGAACACAATTTTCCTGCAAATACTGATTTCTTTCAGTTCCTCCCTCTCATCAGACCCTATGTTCTCCAACATCTCTGGGAGGTTATTTGTGTCCTCCTTTGTGAAAGCAGAACCAAAATATGCATTTAATTGGTCTGCCATTTCTTTGTTCCCCATTGTAACTTCCCCTGCTTCTGACTGCAGGGGACCTACACTTGATTTCACTAATCTTTTTCTCTTCACATATCTATAAAAGCTCTTACAGTCAGTTTTTATGTTCCCTACGAGCTTACTTTCATATTCTATTTTCCCCTTAATTAATCCCTTTGTCCTCCTTTGTTGAATCCTAAACTTCTCCCAATCCTCAGGGTTACCCCTTTTACTGGCCAATCAATATGCCCTCTCCTTGGATCTTATGCTATCCCTAATTTCCCTTGTTAGCCAAGGTTGATTCACCCTTTTTGTTTTATTCTTATCCCAAACTGGGATGAACAACTTCTGTAGTTCATCTATGCGGTCTTTGCATGTTTGCAATTGCCTATCCACCGTCAACCCTTTGAGTGACATTCCCCAATCAATCCTACCCAATTCGCGCCTCATACCATCGTAGTTTCCTTTATTTAAATTCAGGACCCTAGTCTCCGAGTCAACTACATCACTCTCCATCCTAATGAAGAATTCTATCATATTATGATAGCTCTGACCCAAGGGGCCTTGTACAACAAGATTGCTTATTAATCTTCTCTCATTACATAATACCCAGTCTAAGATGGCCTGATCTATGGTTGGTTCCTCGACATATTGCACCAGAAAACCATCCCGTAAACATTCTAGGAATTCCTCCTCCACATTATTTTTACTAATTTGGTTAGCCCAATCTATATGTAAATTAAAGTCACCCATGATGACTGTTGTGCCCTTATTGCACGCATCTCTAATTTCCCGTTTAATGCTATCCCCAACTTCCGTATTACTGTTTGAAGGTCTGTATACCACTCCCACTGACGTTTTCTGCTCCTTGATATTTCTCAGTTCTACCCATACAGATTCCGCATCATCAGAGTTAATAGCCTTCCTTTCAATTGTGTTAATCCCCTCTTTAACCAGCAATGCTACCCCAACTCCCTTTCTTTTTTGCCTATCCTTCCTAAATATTGAATACCCCTGGATGTTGAGTTCCCAGCCTTGGCCACACTAGAGCCATGATTCTGTAATCCCAAACAAATCATATTTGTTTACCTCTATTTGTGCAGCTAATTCATCCACCTTGTTCCGAATGCTCCTTGCATTAAGACACAAAGCCTTCAGGCTTGCTTTTTAACGCTCTCAGACCTATATGAATTATTATTTACTTTGACCATGTTTGATTTAAACCGTTGAGTTCTTTGCCTTCTAATTTTGTTTTTCTCCTTCCTGTCTTTTGCTTTTTTCTTTGTTTCCCTTTCCTCTGTCTCCCTGCTCAGGTTCCCAACCCCCTGCCACTTTAGTTTAAACCCTCCCCAACAGCACTAGCAAACACTCCCCCTAGGACATCGGTCCCTGCCCTGCCCAGGTGCAAACCGTCCCGTTTGTACTGGTCCCACCTCTCCCAGAACCGGTTCCAATGTCCAAGGAATTTGAATCCCTCCTCCTTGCACCATTCCTCTAGCCACGTATTCATTTGAAATATCCTCCTATTTCTACTCTGACTAGAACGTGGCGCTGGTAGCAATCCTGAGATTACTACCTTTGAGGTCATATTTTTTAATTTACCTCCTAGCTCCCTATATTCTGCTTTTAGGACCTCATTCTGTTTTTTACCTATATCGTTGGTGCCTATGTGCACCACAACAACTGGCTGTTCGCCCTCCCCCTCCAAGGTGTTCTGCAGCCACTCTGCGACGTCCTTCACCCTTGCACCAGGGAGGCAACACACCATCCTGGAGTCTCGATTGCGGCCGCAAAAACGCCTATCTATTCCCCTTACAATTGAATCCCCTATCACTATAGCTCTTGTACTCTTTTTCCTCCCAGCCTGTGCGGTAGAGCCACCCATGGTGCCAGGAAGTTGGCTGCTGCTCCCCACCAACAGTATTCAGGGTGGTATATCTGTTGGACAGGGGGATGGCCACAGGGGATTCCTGCTCTACCTGCCTGCGCCTCTTACTCTGTCTGCTGGTCACCCATTCCCTTCCTGCCTGTAAACCCTTTACCTGCGGTGTGACGAACTCGCGAAATGTGATATGCACGACGTCCTCAGCATCGCAAATGTTCCAAAATGAATCCATCCGCAGCTCCGTTGCCGCAATGCGGTCTGTCAGTAGCTGCAGCAGGACACACTTACCGCACACATGGTCGTCAGGAACGCAGGAAGCTTCCCTGATTTCCCACTTGGAGCAGGGGAGCACACTACGGGGCTGCGCTGTCCTGCCTTGACTTACCCTTTAACTAATTAATTAAAATTAAGTGAATCCCAGCAATTTCACTACATTTAGGTGATAAAATTAAGGGCCCTGGTTTACAAACTGTCCCCGCTACACTACAGAGACCTTAAAAACTATAAACCACAGTTTTTAAAACGTTGCTAAGTTAAGTCTCTGTGGTCAACATCAGCAACATATTTGATATCAGACAGACAGCAGTGCGGAGTCTATCCCCAGCACCATATTCAGTTTCTCCCCACAGGTGAATGTAAAAGGTTTCTCGGCTTCTATATATGAAAACACGACTATCCTCGTATCCGGTGCATGCGTTTTTTGCACAATATCTGCTCCTGGCTTTCCTCCAAAGATCTCTATTCCTGTACTCTTGCTGCATCCTAGCTCTTATTGGGTCCACCTCTAACTATATCGCCATGATTCAGCACTTTCAACAACCCATTACTTATTTCTCACTTCTCTACCATTCAGCAAGCCCGATTTTAAATTGGAGGAATCAGGTCATAGAGTTATACAGCACGGATAGAGGCCCTTCGGCCCATCGTGTCCGCGCCGGCCATCATGCCCTGTCTAATCTAATCCCATATTCCAGCATTTGGTCCGTAGCCTTGTATGCTATGGCAATTCAAGTGCTCATCCAAATGCTTCTTAAATGTTGTAAGGGTTCCTGCCTCCACAACCCTTCTGGGCAGTGAGTTCCAGATTCCAACCACCCTCTGGGTGAAAAAGTTCTTTCTCAAATCCCCTCTAAACCTCCCGCCCTTTACCTTGAATCTATGCCCCCTAGTTATTGACCCTTCTACTAAGGGAAAAAGCTCCTCAGCATCCATCCTATCTATGCCCCTCATAATTTTGTACACCTCAATCATGTCCCCTCTCAGCCTCCTCTGCTCCAAGGAAAACAAACCCAATCTGCCCAGTCTCTCTTCATAGCTGAAGCGTTCCAGCTCTGGTAACATCCTGGTGAATCTCCTCTGCACCCTCTCTAACGCGATCACATCCTTCCTGTAGTGTGGCGACCAGAACTGCACACAGTATTCCAGCTGTGGCCTAACCAATGTTTTATACAGCTCCATCATAACCTCCTTGCTCTTATATTCTATGCCTCGGCTAATGAAGGCAAGTATCCCATATGCCTTTTTGCCACATTATCCACCTGTTCTGCCGCCTTTCAGGGGTCTGTGTACTTGCACACCCAGATCCCTCTGACCCTCCATCTTGCCCAGGGTCTTTCCATTCATTGTGTATTCCCTTGCCTTGTTAGTCCCACCAAAGTGCATCACCTCGCACTTTTCCGGGTTAAATTCAATTTGCCACTGTTCCGCCCATCTGACCAACACATCTATATCGTCCTGCAGACTGAGACTACCCTCCTCGCTATTTACCACCCTACCAATTCTTTGTATGATCCGCGAACTTACTGGTCATACCTTTTACATTCATATCCAAGTCATTAATGTAGACCACAAACAGCGAGGGACCCAGCACCGATCCCTGTGGTACCCCACTGGCCACAGGCTTCCAGTCACAAAAACAACCTTCGACCATCACCCTCTGCCTTCTGCCACTAAGCCAGTTTTGTATCCAATGTGCCAAGGCACCCTGGATTCCATGGGCTCTTACCTTCTTGACCAGTCTCCTGTGTGGGACTTTATCGAAGGCCTTACTGAAATCCATGTATACCTCATCCACTGCGTTACCCTCGTCCACACACCTAGTCACCCCCTCAAAAAATTCAATCAGATTAGTCAGACATGATCTTCCCTTGACAAAGCCATGTTGACTATTCCTGATTAATCCTTGTCTCTCCAAGTGGAGACTAATTTTGTCCCTCAGAATTTTGTCCAATAATTTTCCTACCACTGATGTTAGGCTCGCTGGCCTGTAGTTCCTCGGTTTTTCCCTACTCCCCTTCTTGAATAATGGTACTACATTAGCGGTTCTCCAGTCCTCTGGCACATCCCCTGTGGCCAGAGAGGTTCTGAATATATGTGTTAGAGCCCCCGCAATCTCTTCCTTTGCCTCACACAGCAGCCTGGGATACATTTTGTCCGGGCCTGGGGATTTATCCATTTTTAGGCCTGCTAAAACCGCCAATACCTCCTCCCTCTCGATGTTAATATGTTCGAGCATATCACAGCACCCCCCGCCCTATTTCTATGTCTACATCGTCCTTCTCCATAGTGAAAACAGATGCAAAAATTCATTTAGAACCCCTCCTACATCTTCTGGCTCCACACACAGATTGCCACTTTTGTCCCTAATGGGCCCTATTTTTCCCTAGTTATCCTCTTACCCTTAATATACTTATAAAACATCTTAGGATTTTCCTTTCTTTTGCTCATCAGTGTTATTTCATGGCCCCTCCTTGATCTCCTAATTTCTTTTTTAAGTATCCCCCTGCACTTTTTGTACTCCTCTAGGGCTTCCTCCGTCCTTAGCCTTTTGTATCTGCCAAAAGCCCTCCTTTTTTTCCTAATCCATTCTCGTATATCCCCTGACATCCAAGGTTCCCTGTGGTTTTTGGAACCACGCTTGACCTTTACGGGAACATGTTGCCATTGTATGATCTCAATCTCCCTTCTGAAAGCCTCCCATTGCTCCGATGCGGATTTTCCTACAAGTAGCTGATCCCAGTCCATTTTGGCCAGATCCTGCCTTATCCTATTAAAATCGGCCTTCCCCCAATTTAGAACCATTATTTCTGTCCCATCCGGTGATCGAATTGTTCCTTCTTCCCGCCACGTCCCCATTGCAGCTTTACACCTTCCGGTCCCCATTCTCCTTTGCCAGGCAGAGTACGCATTGCACCATCACCACGCCGAGTCCCCATTGCAATTTCACCTGCCCATAAGCCAGGCACCTTCCTCCTGCCCTGTTTCCATTGTACCTACACCCCACAAGTTCCCCCTTACATAGAATAGAATAACTTCCAATTTTACAGCAAAGGAACAGGCCATTCCGCCCAACAGATTTATGTTCCACACAAGCCATCTCCCGCATTTCCTCATCACACACCACTAACATATCATTCTATTCATTTTTGCCTCCTATATTTATCTAGCTGCCACTTACATGCATCTATGCAAAGTGCCGCTAACACTCCATGACATAGAGTCATAGAGTCACAAAGGCACAAAAGGAGGCCAGTCGGCCCATCGAGTGCGTGCCCATTCTCTGTAGAGCAATTCAGTCATTCCCATTCCCCTCGGAGGTTGTCTTATGAAGAACTATTGTGCCGGTTGGGCCATTACTCATTGGAGTTTAGAATATAGAGAAATTACCTTATTGAAATATATAATGGCCCAGAAAATCGGGTCTCCACAGGTGAGTACGCACGTGGTACTCACCCGTAGGCCCAACGGAAGAGCCGGTTTCGTGCATGCACTGCGCATGCGTGGGAAACCAGCACTTCCCTGCCCCAGAAAGAAGGGGTTAAGAGGTGGAACACGTGCACGGGAGAGGCAGCGCATGCGCATTGAACTTACATTTTTCTTCCAGATTTCTCCGAGAAGGTAAGTCTCTAGAAATTAGACATGTAAAACGCAGTCGCAAGGCCTGCTTTTACAAAGGTAAGTGGTGAATTAATTGAAATTAAAGCATTTATTCCACAGGTTTATTATTTTTACATACTTTAAAGAAAGGTATGTTTATTTTTAGCCCCGTATAAAATGTAATTATTTATTTCATAAAATAAATTTATTGTTTACAATAGTTATTTCATGTAATTTATAGTAATTTTAAAAATGTCATTTTTTAATAAAAGTTATTTGAAGTTTTAGTGATGTTTTGGGGCTTATAGTGTTTATAGGTTGGACAGCTCTTCCTGTCAATCTTATGAATGAAGCATTCACTGCTCCCATTGGCTCTCCATGGCCCACGTGATCGCAGGGGACGCATCAAACTAACTGCGCCCCTGGGATACACAAGCACAGTGTGCTGGCAGTTGGAGGAGGACCTGGATTGGAATACCACGCGGGGCCACAGCACAATGGCCGGCATGCTAGGTAAGTGCAGGTCGGAGGCTTGCACCCGCAGGAAGCCCCCGAACCGAATTTCTGGGCGTTTATTCTAATGGGGGTTGACAGATGCAGAGAGAATGTTTCCACGCCTGGGGTAATCTAGAACAAGGGGGGAATTGTTTCAAAACAAGTGGTCGCCCATTTAAAATGGAGATGAGGAGTAATGTCTTCTCTCAGCGGGTTGTGAATCTTTGGAATTCTTTACCTCAGACAGCTGTGGAGGCTGGGTCATTGAATATATTCAAGTTGGAGATAGATACTTTTTAGAAATATAGGGGAATCAAGGATTATGGGGAGCGGGCAGGGAAATGGATTTGAGGCCAAGATCGGATCAGTCATGGTCTTATTGAATGGTAACGAGTTTCACTTTCTAATATCTTTTGCATTTTCTCCAGTGCTTCTATATACTTATTGTAATGAGCAGATCATAATTGTCTCCAAGGTTCTGTATAAGCTTAACAAATCTCCTCTGTTATTGCTTTCCATTCCTCTAGAAATTAACTCCGGAGCTTTGACTGCACGTTTAATGGCTTCTTTCATCTTCTTGTGAATTTGTATCCCTAAATTCCTTTTCTTCTCCCACCATTAGGACTGTTATTTTCCAAGGCTCAGGTGCCCTGCTTATTCCACCTATCAAAATACACAACCTCACATTATATTTATTGAAAATCATTTATCATTTACTCTCCATGACTCAATGTTGTTAATATCTTCTTGAATTTTGTCGCAGACATCCTCAGTGTTAACTATACCCCATAATTTGGTGTCATCCGCAAATGTTGATATTATACTTCTGATTCCCAAGTCCAACCCTCTACTATAAATTTTAACCAATAGTGGCCCCTGTGGAACACCACTTCCCACATTCCCCCAGTCTGAGCAACTACCTTTAATTTCTACTCTCGTTTCTATTGAGCAGCCAGTTTACTATCCATTCAGCCACTTTTCCACTGAGTCTACAGGCTCGGATCTTAGTCACGAGTCTACTATGGCGGTGAAAGCTCTTTTAAACGTCTATGTATAATATAGTCACTAACTTAGCCTTATTTACTCTCTCTGCTAGTTTTTCAAATAACGCAGTAAGGTTGGTAAAGTAGGACTTTCCCATTTGAAATCCGTGCTGACTAGTCTTTATTACGTTTTCGGTTTCAAGAGAAATATCTTTTCTTATTTTTGAGCGAAGATTACAAGACCTTTCCTCCCAACGTTGTTAGGCACACTGGATGAAAGTTCTAAGAAAGTATACATATATTCATATACAGTGCTTCTGCTGTCTCTTCCTTAACTTTGACTATGAGTAGAAATAGTCCTTCCAGACACGGGGTTTTATTCTCTATACATATGTTTAGTTTATCATGAAACATAAGAAATAGGAGCAGGGATAGATATTCGGCCCCTCGAGCCTGCTCCACCATTCAATGACATCATGGCTGATCTTCTGCCTCAATTCCATTCACCGGCCTTATCGCCATATCCCTTGATGGCCTTACTAGTGAGAAATTTATCGACTTCTGTTTTGAATATGCCCATTGACTGAGCCTTCACTTTCCTCTGGGGTAGAGAATTCCAAAGATTCTCCACACTCTGTGTGAAGAAAAGTCTTCTCGTTTCAGTCCTGAATGGCCTACCCTGTAGCCTGAAGCTGTGGCCCCTGGTCCTAGACTCCCCAGCCAAGGGAAACATTCTCCCAGAATCCACCTATCAAGCCCTGAAATCAATTTGTATGGTTCAATGTGCTGCCCACTCATTCTTCTAAACTCAAGCGAATACAGGCCTAGTTTACTCAATCTCTTCTCATACGACAGTCCTGCCATCCCAGGAATCAATCTCGTGAACCTTCGATGCATTCACACTATGGCAATTATATCCTTCCTTAGGTAAGGAGACCAAAATTGTACACAATACTCCAGGTTTGGTCTCACTAAGGCCCTATGTAATTGGAGTAAGACGTCTTTACTCCTGTACTGAAATCCTCTTATAATGAAGGCCAGCATACCATTTGAATTCCTAATGGCTTGCTGCAGCTGCACATTCATTTTAGTGACTCATGTACAAGGATAGCCAAGTCCCTTTGAGCATCTGCATTCTCCAATCTTTTACCATTTAGGAAATACTCTGCCTGTCTGATTTTTCTACCTTCACATTTATCCACATTAGAATCCATCTGCCATGTTCTCGCCCTCTCACTGAGCCTATCCAGAGCCCCTTGAAGCCTCTTTACATCCTCTTTCTAACGGCCACTGCCACCTAGCTTTGTGACAGCGGCAAAATTTGGAACTGTGACATTGAGGCCCCTCATCCAAATCATTGATATAGACTGTGAATAGCTGGGACCCAAGCACCATCCTTGCGGTACCCCTCTAGTCACAGCCTGACATCCTGAAAAAGATACTTTTATCCTTACTCTTTTTTTTCTGTCTGTTAACCAATTCTCAATCCATGCTAGTATATTCCCCCAATTCCATGTGCCCTAATTTTGTGCACCAACCTCTTGTGTGGGACCTTATCGAAGGCCTTCTGAAAATCCAAATGAACCATATCTACCGGTTCTCCTTTGCCTACGGCACTAGTTCCATTCTAAAAGAACTCCAATAGGTTTGTTAAACAGGATTTCCCTTTCATAGATCCATGTTGACTCTGCCCAATCTTACTATTCGATTCTAAGTGCCCAGTTATTGCATTCTACATGATATATTCCAGCATTTTCCCAACGATTGATATGAGGCTAACAGGACTGTAGTTCCCTTAATCTCTTGCCTTCCTTTTTTTAAATAGAGGGGATACATTTGCTATCCCCCAATCTGCAGGAACAATTCCTGAATCTATAGAATTTTGGAAGATGACAACCTATGCGTCCACTATCCCAATGGCCAGCTCTTTCAAAACCCTGGGATGTAGGTCATCCGATCCCTGAGATTTATCGAAATTTATTCCCATTAATTTTGCTACTACTGTTTATTTTACTAATAATAATTTCTTTAAGATCCTCATTCTCGCCACAGCTTTCGTTTTCTCGTATTTCTGGGAGATTTGTTGTGTCTTCCTTCGTGAAGAGAGAAACAAAGTATTTAATTAATTTCTCTGCCATTTCATCATTCCCCATTATAAATTCTCCAGTCTCTGACTGTAAATGACCTACATTTACTTTTGCGAGACTTTTCCTTTTTACTTACCTAGAGCAGCTTTTACAATCCGGTTTTATATTTTTCGCTAGTTTCTGCTCATATTACAGTTTCCTTTTCTTTATCAAATGTTGGTCCTCCCTTGCAATTTTCTAAAAAATCCCTTTTCTCAGGCTGACCGCTTTTTCTGGCAACTTTTTAAGCTTCCTCCTTTGACTTAATACCAGTACATTTTATTTTGTTAGCCATGGTTGGTTCACTTTTCCTTTTGGGTTTTTATGCCCCAGAGAAATATATGATATTTTTTCAAATTATGCATTATTTCCTTGAATGTTAGCGATTGTATTTCCACCTTCATACATTTTAATGTGTCTCCCAATCTACCATGGCCAACTTGTCCCTCATTCTCTTGTAGTTTCCTTTGTTGAGACTGAAGACCTTAGTTTCAGTTTGGACTACATCACTCTCAAATGTAATATAAAATTCAATCATATTATGGTCACTTGTTCCTAAAGGACGCTTTACAACCAAAGTATTGATTAGCCCTTTCTCATTACACAGTACCAGATCCAGGAGAGTCTGTTCCCTGGTTGGTTCCTCCACATAGGGCCTCTTTCTGTGCTGTATAACTCTATGACTCTATGATTCTATGACATACTGATCGAGGAAACCATCTCACTTGCATTCCAAGAACTCGTCCTTCACACCATTAGTGGTATTTGATTTGTCCAGTCCATATTTAGATTAAAGACCCCATGATAACCGAATTGCCCTTGTTACATGCACTTCTAATCAAAGATCTCGCTCCTGTCTATCTTAGAAGGCTTGGTTTTCCATTTTGAATTCCTCGGCTAATTTCACGCCCACCATGTTTGTGGCCCTGGTAAAATCTGAGGTAAAAGAACTGTTCAATATTTATTTCACTTCTCTGCTTTTATTTTAGATTTTAACTTGTGCATTCCTTTGTGGTCATATCCCTATTTTCATATTTCCTGTGCTTATAGAATACTTAACTATTTATTTTTATATTGATTGAAAATGTAATTTTGTAATTCGTCGTTGATTTCCTAATTGTATATTGACATGTTTCCTAACATCTTATTGGCATTTGCCTTCCTCTCCTTTATTGTCTTTGTACTGTTCCCCAAGGTATACCTTTTACTTTAGTTTTAAGTTTTGTTTTTCTCTTTATTCAGCCGGGGTCACTTTGTATTGGCAATTGACCCTCACCCCGCAGTCCCAATTTCACCATCACTCTGCTCAGTCACCATTGCTCCTTCATTCAGACCGTTCCCCATTGCATCTTCACCCAGCCTGCTCCCTATTGCAGCTTCACCCCACCCACATAGAGTCGTAGAGTTATACAGCACAGAAAGAGGCCCTTCGGCCCATCGTGTCTGCACCGGCCATCAAGCCCTGTCTAATCTAATCCAATTTTCCAGTATTTGGTCCATAGCCTTCTATGCTATGGCATTTCAATTGCTCATCCAAATGATTTTTGAATGTTGTGAGGGCTCCTGCCTCTACCACACTTTCAGGCAGTGAGTTCCAGATTCCAACCACCCTCTGGGTGAAAAAGTTCTTCCTTAGATCCCCTCTAAACCTCCTTCCCCTTACCTTGAATCTATGCCCCCTTGTTACTAACCCCGCTACTAAGGGAAAACGATCCTTTCTATCTGCCCTATCGCTGCCCCTCATAATTTTGTACAGCTCAACCAGGTCCCCCCTCTGCCTCTCTGCTCCAAGGAAAACAACCCCAGCCTGTCCAGTCTTCCTTCATAGCTGAAGCGCTCCAGCCCAGGTAACATCCTGGTGAATCTCATCTGCACCCTCTCCAAAGCAATCACATCCCTCCTATAGTGTGGCGACCAGAACTGCACACAATATTCCAGCTGTGGCCTAAGCAGCGTTTTGTACAGCTCCATCATAACCTCCCTACTCTTATATTCTATGCCTTGGCTAATGAATGCAAGTATCCCATATGCCTTTTTAACCACCTAATCCACCTGTTCTGCTGCCTTCGGGGATATATGTACATGCACACCAATGTCCCTCTGATCCTCTGTCTTTTCTAGGGTCCTACCATTCATTGTGTACTCCCTTGCATTGTTAGCCCCTCCAAATTGCATCACCTCGCACTTTTCAGGGTTAAATTCCATTTGCCAATGATCCGCCCATCTGACCAACACATCTATATAGTCCTGCAGACTGAGGCTACCCTCCTCGCTTTTTACCAGCCCACCAATTTCGTGTCATCTGCGAACTTACTGATCATACCTTTTACATTCACATTTAATTATATCACTTAACTGTAGTGAAATTGGTGGGATTCATTTGTTTAATTTAATTACAATTAATTAAAGGATAATCATGTCAGGACAGCCCAGCCCTGTGTTATGCTCCACCTGAGCTATGTGGGAATTCAGGGATGCTGCCGGTGTCCCTGATGACCATGTGTGCTGGAAATGTATCCAGCTGCAGCTACTAGCAGACCGCATTGAGGCGCTGCAGCTGCAGATGGATGAGTTTTGGAGCATTCGCGATGCTGAGGGGTTCATGGATAAAACATTTAGTGAGTTGGGCACAGCGCAGGTAAGGTCTGCACAGGCAGAAGGAAAATGGGTGACCATCAGGCGGAGCATTAGAAGCAGGCAGGTAGTGCAGAGGACCCCTGTGGCCATCCCCCACTCAAACAGCTATACCGATTTGGATACTGTTAAGGGGGATGACTTACCAGGGGAAGGCAGCAGCAGCCAACTTCCCAGCACTGGGGTTCTTCTGCTGCTCAGGACGGGAGGATGAAGAGTGGGAGAGCAATAGTGGTAGGGGATTCTATCTTAAGGGTAACAGTTAGGCGTTTCTGTGGCCGTAGCCGTGACTCCAGGATGGTTTGTTGCCTCCCTGCTGCTAGGGTCAAGGATGTCACTGAACGGCTGCAGGGCATTCTGAAGGGGGAGGGTGAACAGTCAGAGGTCGTGGTTCATATTGGGACCAACGACATGGGTAGGAAGAGGGATGAGGTCCTGCAGCAAGATTTTAGGGAGCTAGGTAGCAGATTAAAGAGCAGGACCTCATAGGTTGTAATCTCTGGATTACTCCCGGTGCCACGTACTAGTGAGTATATGAATAGCAGGATAGAGCAGATGAATGCGTGGTTAAAGAGTTGGTGCCGGAGGGAGGGTTTTAGTTTCCTGGATCAGTCGATCTGCTTCTGGGGAAGGTGCGACTTGTACAAGTCGGACGGGTTGCACCTGAACCAGAACGGGACAAATATCCTTGTGGGGAGGGTTGCCAGCACTGTTGGGGAGGGTTTAAACTAACTTGGCAGAGGGATGGGATACAGAGTGGAGTTGTAATAGGGGATAATGTACAGCCAAATATAGAGGGAAAAACAAGTAAACTTGGAAGGCAGAGCAAATATGTAACGGCACAATGGAGTAGGGCACGGCTGGATGGCATTTATTTCAATTCATGGAATCTTGCGAATAAGGTGGATGAACTGAAGATGTTGATGAACACATGGGAGTATGATATTGTTGCTATCACGGAGAAATGGTTGAGGGAGGGGCGAGTCTGGCAGATCAATATTCTGGGGTGTAGAATCTTTAGGCGAGTAAAAGAGGAGGGGGTGTGGCAATATTAATTAAGGATTCAATTACTGCTGTAAAGAGGGATGATATATTAACAGGTTCCTCTAAAGAGGCCATAGGGGTAGAACTTAAAAACAAAAAGGGGGCAAGCACTTTGCTGGGAGTGTACTATAGGCCCCCAAACAGTCAGGGGGAGATAGAGGAACAGATATGTAGGCAAATCACAGAGAAGTGTGCAAAGAACAGGGAACTAATAGGGGGGATTACAACTTCCCCAATATTAAATAGGATAGTCAGAGTGTGAAAGGCTTAGAGGGTGCAGAATTCTTAAAGTGCATCCAGGAGAGCTTTTTGAGCCAGCATGTAGAAAGTCCTACAAGAGAGGGGGCGGTACTGGACCTAATTCTAGGGAATGTGGCCGGGCAAGTGGTAGATGTGTTAATAGGTGAGCACTTTGGTGACAGTGACCATAATTCGGTGAGATTTAAGGTAGTCATGGAAAAGCAGAGAGATGGACTGGAAATAAAGGTTCTAAATTGGGGGAAGGCCGATTTTAATATGATACGGCAGGATCTGGCCAAAGTAGACCAGGATAAGCTACCTGTAGGAAAATCCTCATCGGAGCAATGGGAGTCTTTGAGAAAGGAAATTGAGAGAGTACAATGGTAACATGTTCCTGTAAAGGTCAAGGGTGGGAACAACAAGCCCAGGGAACCTTGGATGTCACGGGATATACGAGAATGGATTAGGAAAACAATGGTGTCATTTGGCAGATACAAGGAACTAAAGACAGAGGAAGCCCGAGAGGAGTATAAAAAGTGCAGGGGGATAATTAAAAAAGAAATTAGGAGAGCGAGGAGGGGCCTTGAAATAACACTGGCGAACAGAATCAAGGAGACTCCTAATGTGTTTTATAAGTATATTAAGGGCAAGAGGATAACTAGGGAAAGAATAGGGCCCATTCGGGACCAAAATGGCAATCTGTGTGTGGAATCAGAAGATGCTGGTGGGGTTTTAAATGAATTTTTGTCCTTCCGTGTTCACTATGGAGAAGGACGATTTAGACATAGAAATCGGGCAGGGGGTCTGTGATATCCTTGAAAATATTCGCATTGAGAGGGAGGAGGTACTAGTGGTTTTTGCAGGCTTAATAATGGATAAATCCCCTGGCCGGGATGAGATGTATCCCAGGCTGCTGTGTGAGGCTAAGGAGGAGATAGCAGTGGCTCTGACACAAATTTTCAGAACCTCTCTGGCCACAGGTGATGTGCCAGAGGACTGGAGAACAGATAACTTAGTGCCATCATTCAAGAAGAGTAGTAGGGATAAACCAGGGACTTACAGGCCAGTGAGCCTAACATCAGCGGTAGGGAAATTATTGGAAAAAATTCTGAGGGACAGAATTAGTCTCCACTTGGAGAGGCAAGTATTAATCAGGGATAGGCAGTATGGCTTTGTCAAGGGATGATCATGTCTGACCAATTTGATTCAATTTTTCGAGGGGTGACTAGGTGTGTGGATGAGGGTAGTGCAGTGGATGTGGTATACATGGGTTTCAGTAAGGCTTTCGATAAAGTCCCGAATAGCAGACTGGTCAAGAAGTTAAGAGCCGATTGGATCCAGGGTGCATTGGCACATCGGATCCAAAACTGGCTTAGTGGCAGAAGGCAGAGGGTGATGGTCGAATGTTGTTTTTGTGCCTGGATGCCTGTGTCCAGTGGGATACTGCAGGGATCGGTGCTGGGACCCTTGCTGTTTGTGGTCTACATTAATGATTTGGATGTGAATTTAAAAGGTATGGTCAGTAAGTTCGCAGATGACACGAAAATTGGTGGGGAAGTAAAAAGAGAGTAGGGTAGCCTCAGTCTGCAGGACGATATAGATGGGTTGGACAGATGGGCGGAACAGTGGCAAATGGAATGTAACCCTGAAAATTGTGAGGCGATGCATTTTGGAGGGACTAACAAGGTAAGGGTATACACAATGAATGGTAGGACCCTAGGAATGTCAGAGGATCAGGGTGACCTTGGTGTGCCTGTATATAGATCCCTGAAGGCAGCAGAACAGGTGGATAAGGTGGTTAAAAAGGCATATGGGATACTTGCCTTCATTAGCCGAGGCATAGAATATAAGAGCAGGGAGGCTATGAAGGAGCTGTACAAAACGCTGGTGAGGCCACAGCTGGAGTACTGTGTGCAGTTCTCGTCGCCACACTATAGGAGGGATGTGATTGCTTTGCAGAGGGGGCAGAGGAGATTCACCAGGATGTTACCTGGGCTGGAGCGCTTCAGCTATGAAGAAAGACTAGACAGGATAGGGTTGTTTTCCTTGGAGCAGAGAAGGCTGAGGGGGGACCTGATTGAGGTGTACAAAATTATGCAGGGCATAGATAGGGTAGACAGAAAGGAACATTTCCCTTAGTAGACGGGTCAATAACAAGGGGGCATAGATTCAAGGTTTGAGGTTAGGAGGGAATTTGAGGAAGAATTTTTTCACCCAGGGGGTGGTTGGAATCTGGAACTCACTGCCTGAAAGGATGGTAGAGGTAGGAACCCTCACAAAAGTCAAGAAGCATTTGGATGAGCACTTGAAATGCCATAGCATACAAGGCTACGGACCAAGTGCTGGAAAATAGGATTAGATTAGACAGGGCTTGATGACCGTTGCGGACACGATGGGCTGAAGGGCCTTTTTCTGTGCTGTACAACTCTATGACTCTATCACTCTAAGGTGCAATAGGGAGTAGACAGTCTGAAGTTTCACTGGAAGTGGGCAGGGTGAAGGTGCAATGGGGAACGGCTTGTGTGAGGTGCAAAGGTGACCGGGTGGCGTGAAGGTGCAATAGGGACTGTACAGGCTGAAGGTTCACACACCAGATCCCCATTACACCTTTACCTAACCCGTTCCCCACTGCACGTTCACCTAGCCCCTTCCCCATTGCACCTCCACCCCGCCCACGTCCATTGAACATTCACCCTACCCAAACCATATTGCACCTTCACATCACCCAGTTTCCAGTGCACCTTCATCTAGCCCCTTCTCCATTGCAGCTCCACTGCGCAACTTCGATTGGACATTCACCCAGCCCACTTACGTTGAACATTTACTCTGCCCAGTCCCTGTTGCACCTTCACCCGGCTCGGTCTCCTTTGCAACTTCGCCCCACCCACTTCCAATGAACCTTCAGCCTGCCCAGTCCCTATTGCACACTCACCACGCCCAGTCCATATTGCTTTGCTAGTGGAAGGCACGGTCGCCAATGGTGGATCGATTGAAATCCAGGATTCCCAAGAGCCAGAATTGGAGGAGAGCAGAGACCTTAGTGGATTGTAGGGATGGAAGACGTTACAGAGATAGGGAGGGGCGAGGCCATGTGAGATTTGAAAACAAGAATGAGAATATTAAAATATAGACTTTGATGAACCGGGAGCAATTGTATATCCTTGAGCTCAGGGGATTGCTGGGTGAATGGGAATTTGTGCGAGTTCGAATACGGGTAGACGAGTCTTGGATGAGCTCAAGCTTAAGGCTGTTGGAAAATGATAGTGTTGCAAGGAGAGATTTGGAGTAATCAATCCTAGAGGCCACCGCAGCATATATGAGTGGTTCAGCAGCAGTTGAGCTGAGAAAGTGGCTGAGTCGGGTGATGTTACGGAGGTGGAAGGAAGCAGTCTTTGTGATGGAGCAGATATGTGGCCGAAGCTCAAATCGGGTTCAATCACGATGCCAATGTTGCGCAAGGTCTGGTCCAGCCTCAAAAATTTGCCAGGGGGGATGCAGTCGTTGGCTGGGAATGGAGTTTATAGCGGGGACACATACAATGACTTCGGTCTTCCCAATAATAGGTGGTAGGAAATTTTTCCTCATCCAATCCGACAAGCGGTGTGACAAATTAGGGACAAGGGACATGTTGGGAGAGGCAGTAGTCGGATGGAGCTGGGTGTCCTCGGCATGGCTTTGATCCAGACGTTGTGTTTCCGGATGATATCGCTGATGAGAACCATGTAGATGATAATATGAGGGGACCAGAGGTAACAGTGTGGGGGCGAGCACAGAAGCCGTTGCAGGCTACGATTATATAGATCAAAATAGAGCCAGGTGTGTGCAGTCCCACCGAGCTGGTAAAGGCTGGAGAGGCGTTGGAGGTGCATTGTCCAGACAAACGCAGCAGACAGGTCGAAACGGAAGAGGAGGAATAGCTTACCACAGACACATTCACAGTCACATAGAATACAAATTCTGACTTTGGTAAGGGTGATTTAGTACCGGGGCAGGCGGCGATAGCTGGTATGACGGGCTCCAAAATGGAATTCTGTGAAAGATGGGCATGGAATTGGGAGGAGGCAGCACGAACAAGGGCGTGGTAAGGAAAGGGAAGTTGGAGATAGGGCAGTAGTTGGCAAGGACACAGGCTTCAAGGGTTTTTTTTGAGCAGGTGCGCATGACTGTGGTTTTGAAGTGGAGGGGACAGTATGTGAGGAGAGAGAACCATTAACAATATCAGCTAGCATGGGGGCCAGGAAGTGAAGTTGGGTGTCAGCAGATTGGTGGAAATAGGATCGAGCGACCAGTAGGTGGGTCTCCTATAAAAGCTGAGCACGGAGAGGGCATGAGGGGAGCTAGGAGCGAAATTGGAGAAAGATGCGAGTTCAGCGATAGAGCAGTTTGGAAGCAACAGAGCATGAATGAGTTCCCATTAATCAGTGCAATAACAACCTGAAATTTCACTCAAAATGACTGTAATAACGATGGTTTTACAGTGACTCTGAGTGGAAACAAATCTCACTGATCTTTGTATCTCTTGCAGTTAACTTGGTGGCGATTGTGATCCTGTCCCGAGGAAAGTGCGGTCTCTCCAAGTGTATTACTCGCTACCTGGTGGCCATGGCAACGGCTGATCTTCTGGTTGTTTGTTTGAATGTAATATTAAGGTGCATTGTTGAAATTTATTTCCCAGTTTCCTTCTTGACGATTACCCCCATGTGCATTCTGAATATAGTCCTGGTTTGCGCAGCCACGGCGGCCTCTGTCTGGTTCACAGTGGTTTTCACCTTCGATCGATTTGTGGCAATTTGTTGTCCGAAGCTCAAAACAAAATATTGCACCGAGAAAACGGCGTCTGTTGTTATCGGGGTGGTGAGTGCGCTGGGTTGTTTAATAAACATTCCCTGGTACTTTGTATTTGACCCTGAATATATAATGGAGAACGTACCCCGGGGTTGTGTCTGGAAATCGACCTTTTTTACTGCACCCGCGTGGGCAGCGTTTGATGTCTTTAATCTTACTTTAATCCCTTGTGTCCCATTCGTTCTGATTTTGTTGCTCAATGTTCTCACCGCTAGACACATTTTACTGTCCAGTCGAGTCCGCAGGAGACTCCGGGGCTTCAGCAATGGAGAGAATCACAAGGATCCAGAGATGGAGAACCGAAGGAAATCCATCGTTTTGCTGTTCAGTATATCGGGCAGTTTTATTTTGTTATGGACGACCATTGTTGTTTATTCTCTATCTCTCCGTACAACCGTCTTTCATTATGATTATGATAATGATATTGAATCGGTGGGATTCATGCTTCAGGTTCTCAATTGCTGCACAAACACATTTATTTATGTGCTGACCCAGGATAAATTCAGAGGGGAGCTAAAGAATGGGGTAAACTATCCAGTGCATTTAATTGCAAAATTATTTAAATAATAGAAATAGCTGATGTCTATCCACACAATGTTTATCGGCCATTGCAACAAAGATCAAAACGTTTTTAATGCACCAATCGTTATTGGTACAACATTTTAAGCAAAGTTGCAAATCGATGGTTACTCTAATATATTCTCCTTAACAAACTGTGTAATGTATCATCACAGGTATGATTATAATATTAAATATTTTCCTGTTATTAACTGTGAAAATTAAAATAAACGCTGACTGAACATGCCCAGATGATTATTAATGTTACAGGGGATGATTGATTGGGTGGATTTAGGGCCAGCTGGAAGGGTGATGCAGCATCGTGTATCATTCGAGCAACTGTTCCCATCAGAAGAGAATCGTCACACATCAACTCCTGAACCATCTGTAACTAACACAATATAAATGTAACTTTCTAACAACGGGAAAACCCCAGATTGTCCCTTCTCGGCTAAATTAATTTCAGCGGCGGATGTGCTGCCTAACTAGGCCTGAAAATCCTTCACCACCACTCAGCGTCACTCCCCCAGTAACCAGCCTGCTTCTCCTCAAAAAACCTTCATTAAATATTGAGACCGGACAGTATTCGCGCCCCCTGGCGGCAGTGCACGTCTGTGGGCGATGTCGCTGATGCTGCGACAGCTGAAAGAGCCAAGTTAACCATTTTATTTCTGTAGTTAGGGCAACTGCTGGCACCAAAACCTAAATTTAAATAATCTTAAATTCATGGTTGCTCGCGGCAATCTGGAAACGTATCGCCCAGTCTCCATTTTCTCTCCAATGTAAGGAGGTCCAAGAGTGTCATGATCCAGCTCCATAGAGTTTGCCCTTGTTAGTGATTGCTATTTCCAGCAAGTTGTTGATGCGGGAATAATTTTACAGACCTTACCAGGCCAGCCAAATAAACTGGACACAAGCATGGCCTGTAAGAGTGCCGTGTAAAAAGCCTGATTGACAATTGGAGCCGCTTCCCTCTCACTGCATCAAACAGTATCTGAAATTTACTGACTTACGGCATTCCACAATATCTTAGACACTTCATTCAGCAACAATTCTTAATGTCCTAAGATCTGAACACACTAAGACGCAGTTGAAGGCTCTTGTGACAGATATTCCCTTACCAATATATGATTTCACCCAATCAATGAAAGCGTTCTGAAACCACAGTTGTACCATGTATGGTTTTGGATCAGTTTCACTCGAGCAACTTTCTTCTAACATGGGAACTAGCCTACAAGCAAAGACAAGGAAAAATTAACCTCAACCCCATGGGTTCTTCTGTAAATACTCACACACCAACAAATATGCTCCTGCTCGCTCGATGAGGCAAGAGGCCTGTGTTGAAAGTGCAAACAATAGGAGCTAAGAATGAGAAGTTCATATACGTCTAATACCAGGTATCCCAGAATCATTACTTATATTGTACATGTAATAGTCGTTCAAGTTACACTTAAAAATGTAGATTATTTGGATTTCCAAAAAGCATTCAACAATGTTGTGGCGGAGCCACCAAAGGACTCAGAGCGGTTGTACAAAATTCCTTTAAAAGCAATGTAGTTACTGTCCATGCCTGTACCTTTAATTTTACTGTTTGACTGTACAATGCCGAGTTACCTTTACAGCACGGTTTCAACGTGATGACGTCATGACGTCAGTCTCCTGATCAGGGGATCAGTCATCGTGGATCCCTCAAGGAGAGTAGACCTATTATTAATGTGTTCTAGCAGTTTCCAATTTAAAATCGTTTCATTTCATTACAGTTCCTTAATTTAATTACCTGTGTCGAATGCAGTCTTTTTGATAGGAACCTCAATTCCTACATTGGTGACCCCGACTTCTACGAACAATTTTCGTGGAAGATTCGACATGGACACGAACGCCGTCACGCTGAATCTGCCACAGTTCTGGGAGCAACAACCAGACGCCTGGTTCATCCAGGCTGAAGACCAGTTCGCCATTCGGAACATCAACACGGATCAGACCTGTTATTATTACATGGTCTCCGCCCTCCACAGAACAACTGCATCACAGATCATCAGCCTCATCGGTAGTCCTCCTACTGACAGCAAGTATGATGCGATTAAGGTGAGGTTGCTTCAGGTTTTCGGGCTATCAAAGTCGGAGCGTGCTCGCCAGCTCATCACGCTGCCCAGCCTCGGGGACTCCAAACCGTTCAAGCTCATGAGCCAAAAGCTCACACTTTTGGGTGCTGAACCAGAATGTTTCATCTTCCGGGAGCGTTTCCACTATCAACTGCCTGAACAGGTTCAGGCTCTCCTGGCCAGCTACGACATTACTAACTGTGCCAAGCTTGCGGCAGAAGCCGAGAAGATTTTCACAGTTACCCAGCAGTGCTGCGTGGCCATGAGGCAGCCACCCCCCACAGACGTGGTCCCGGTTTCTCCTACAGTGGGCTGGTGCTCCTACCACACCCGTTTTGGCGTGAAAGTACGATGCTGCCGTTACCCCTGCAGTTTTTCGCCAAAAAAAAAAGAAGGCGCAGGCGGCGTCCCTGGCGACGAATGACCAAGTCTACAGGGTGTTCCGTGGTGCCGATGGCCCTCGGTTCTACGGGGAAACTCCTCTATATCACCGATTCCCTCTCGGGCCTCCATTTCCTTTGTGTCACTGGGGTGCAGTGTAGCATTCTACTTGCATCGAAGCTCGACACACAGACTGGGAACCTCGGTTTTACCCTCATAGTGGCTAATGGTGCAGCTATTCGAACATTCCAAAAGCGGCGGGTCGAAGTCTGTTTCGGTGGTCAGCGCTTCTTTCGGGATTTCGTCACGGCTACATTCTCACAGACTATCCTACGGGCATATTTTCTGTGTGCCAATAGCCTACTAGTCGATGTCCGACACCGCCGGTTGATCAACATGGCCACCTTCCACTCGATTCTGTGCTTCCACGGTACCTCCGTGGTGTGATCCACTGCCTGTGCTTTCCCTCCTCCAGATGACTTCATGCTGCTCTTCGGGGAGCTTCCGGAGCTGACAAGGCCCACCTTCTGCTCTTCGGCGATGAAACATGGTGTTGAACATCATATCACCACTACTGGCTCCCCGGTTTATGCGCGGGCTAGAAGGCTTGAACCCAGCAAGCTTGAAGCTGTGAAGGCGGAGTTCACCACAATGGAGCAGCTCGGCTTCATTAGGCGATCACAGAGTCCCTGGTCTTCACCTCTCCACATCGTGCTGAAACCAGGTGGCGGCTGATGGCCATGCGGTGACTACCGATGCCTCAACCACGCCACCACTCTGGATCGGTACCCAATCCCACATATCAAGGACTTCTCGGCCCACTTGTTGGGAAATACTATTTTCTCTAAAGTCGACCTCGTCCGCGGATATCACCAGGTTCCAGTGCACCCACAAGACATCCCAAAAACCGCAGTCATCACCCCTTTTGGCCTCTTTCAGTTCCTGCAGATGCGGTTTGGCTTAAAGAACGCAGCACAGGCGTTCCAGCGTTTAATGGACTCCGTTCTTCGAGACCTGCGTTTCCTTTTCGTCTACCTTGACGACATACTCATCGCCAGTGCCAGCAAGGTGGAGCAGATCTCCCATTTGCATTCCCTCTTTACACGCCTCAGCCAACACGGTTTCATCATCAACCCGGCCAAATGCCAGTTCGGCCTGGAACAAATCGACTTCCTGGGACATCGCATGACATTGGACAGCGCCGTCTGTTTGGTGACGAAGGTTGAGGCAGTTACTTCTTTCCCGCGGCCATCGACAGCCAAGGCCTTGAAGGTGTTCCTGGGAATGGTCAACCTATACCACCGTTTCGTCCCCAAGGCGGCTCAACTCATGCAACCCTTGTTCCGGGCCCTCAAGGGCAGGTCCGGCAAAGACCCAATCAGCTGGACAGCTGAAAGTATCCAGGCATTCGGCGGCACCAAGAACGCTTTGGCCAATGCAACCATGCTGGCACACACATTTTCAGGTGCTACTATCGCCCTTACCACCGACGCGTCAGACTATGCCCTCGGTGCGGTGCAAGAACAGTGGCTCAATGGCACATGGCAACCGCTGGCTTTTTTCAGCCGTCAATTGCGAACAAATGAAAAAAAGTACAGCACCTTCGATAGGGCACTACTGGCCCTTTTCCTCACCATTCGCCATTTCCAGTTTTTATTGGAGGGGCGCCCTTTAACGGCTTTTGTCGACCACAAACCCCTTACGTTTGCCATGCCCAAGACCACCGAACCATGGTCCGCTCATCAACAACGTCACTTGACGTTCATTTCCGAATTTACCACGGACATGCAACATGTGTCTGGTAAGGACAACCTCGTGGCAGATTGGCTCTCCCATGCGACGGTGCACGCAGTGCACCTGGGAATTGACTAGACCCTCATGGCAGCAGATCAGGTTTCGGATTCGGAGGTCCAATCATATCGAACCGTTCCATCTAGCTTCCAAGCGACTGACGTCGTCTTCAAGACCACAGGTGCCACGCTCCATTGCGACGTTTCCATGGGAGTTCCTCATGCCATAGTGCCAGTCGCATGGTGCCGGAGGGTTTTTGATGCCATGCACGGGTTGTCGCACCCAGGGATGAAGGCTTCTCAATGGCTTATATCAGCCAACTTTGTCTGGAAAGATATGCACATCGATTGCCGTGACTGGGCTAATACCTGAAGGCCAAAATCCAGCATCATGTCAAGGCTCCAGTGGCTGCGTTCACTGTTCTGGAGCATCGTTTCGACCACGTGCATGTGGACCTCGTGGGGCCGCTTCGGCCTTCCCAGGGTTATACTCATCTCCTCACCAAAGTGGATCGCACCACTAGGTGGCCAGAGGCTATTCATTTGATTTCCACCACATCGGCAGACGTTACTAGAGCTTTCATCTCACAGAATCACAGAATCACAGAAACCCCACAGTGCAGATAGAGGCCATTTCGGCCCATCGAGCCTGCACCGACACATATCCCACCCAATCCCCGTAACCCCTACACCAACACATATCTCTCCTGTTGGGTCGCCCATTTTGGGGTACTGGCGGTCATCTCCTCTGACCGCGGGCCACAATTTTCCTTGGATCTTTGGAATGCTGTGGCTCAGGAGCTCGGTACCAAACTTCATCGCACCAATGCCTATCATCCGCAGGCAAACGGCCTTTGCGAGCGATTCCACAGGTCACTTAAAGCCTCTCTTTGGGCCAGTCTTCAAGGTGCAGGATGGGTGGACAGAGTCCCATGGGTCCTGTTGGGTCTCCGTACAGCGCCCAAAGACGATCTATAATCGTCTTCAGCTGAACTCGTCTGTGGCCAGCCGCTCCGTGTACCAGGAGATTTCCTCCCTTCTCCCACAGAGCCATGGCCCGCCTCCCGGCAACACATTTGCCACCAAGAAGCGGCCAAATGCTTTGCTCCGATACCTACATCCAATCACGGTTTGCAGACCTCCTACGTGCCACCAGGACTGAAGAATGTGGAGTTTGTCTTCATCCGACACGATGCTCACCGGGATGCACTCAAGCCCCTTACACTGGTCCTTTCCATGTCATCGAACCGGGAGACAAATTATTTTTGGTCGACTTCGGATGGAAACCGGATCACATCTCGGTGGACCACTTGAAGCCGGATCACCTGGACCTGGACCGACCTGCTGTAGTCGCTCAACCACCCAAATGTGGCCGACCCCACTTTGCCACCGCACCTGGTCAACCAAAGCCGCCTGACAACCCAACTGTGCTCGCCGCGCCTGCTCAGCCGCCATCGACTGCCAACTCATCCACTGATCATCAACTTCCTCTACCAGGGTATCGAAGTCGATCAGACAGCCTCATCAGGCATTCTCCTCGCCTCACCTTTTCTGTTAAAGACAATTCTGGGGGGGCGCATGTGGCGGAGGCACCAAAGGACTCAGAGTGGTTGTACATAATTCTTTTAACAGCAATGTAGTTACTGTCTGTGCCTGTATCTTTAATTACAATGTTTGACTGTACAATGCCTAGTTACCTTTACAGCACGGTTTCAACGAGATGACGCCATGACGTCTGCCTCCTGATCAGTGGATCAGTCCTGGATGAAATCTCAAGGAGAGTAAACCTGTTACTGATGTGTTCTAGCAGTTTCCATTTTAAACTGGTTTGATTTCATTAAACTTCGTTAACTTAATTACCTGAGCCGATCTCAGTCTTTTTGATAGGAACCTCCGTTCCTACAAGGTTCCACTTAAAAATGGTTATGGAAGATAAAGGTTGCTGTATAATACTGGCATGGGTAGACGACTGGTTAACGGGCAGAAAACAGAGAGCAGGGATAAACGGGTCATTTTCCAGTTGGCAGGCTCTAATTAGTGGGGTGCCACAAGGATTAGTGCTTGGACCACAAATATTTACAATCTAAATGAATGATTTACATGAAGGAACCGAGTGTGAAGTATTAAATTTGATGACGATGCAAAGCTAGGTGGGAAAGTAAGTTGTGAGGGGGATACACAGATCCTGCAACAGAATATAGACAGGTTGCATGTTTGTAGAATAAGATGTCAGATGCACTAAAATGTGAGCAAATGTGAGGTTATTCACTTTGGTATAAAGAATAGAAAAATAGAATACCTTTTAACTGGTGACAAAATTTAAATTTTGAAGTTCAGAGAGAGTTAGCTGTTATCGTACAGGAACCATAGAAGGTCAGCATTCAGGTACAGCAAAAAATTAGGAAGACAAATGGCATGTGTGCCTTTAGTGCAAGAGTAAGGAATTCTTACTACAATTGTACTACAGGGCTTTTGAGACATCACCTAGAGTACTGCACACAGGGTTGGTCAATTTAATTGAGTAAGGGTATAATTGCCGTCGAGGCAGTGCAATGTCGGTTTAATAGATTGATCTATGCCATGGGAGGATTGTACTATGGGGAGAGTTGAGTAGATTGGGACTAAACTCTGTGTGGCAAGATGGATGCGGCAATGCTACTGACGTGGAATTAGGTGAAATTTGTTATAGAGTGACTATTTTGTATAACGCAGAAACTAGGATGAGAGAGGTGCTGAGATTCTTTGGCAGCTAACGACCAATATAGGGATTGAAATTGATGGTTAGGATAAAAAGTTTGTGGCTGCGAGTAAAGATGATGCCTTTAGCCATACCAATGTTTGTTTAGGGAAAATTATGTCTCATCCAAAACAGGATGTTGGAAATGTAGTCCGACATCAAAGGGGGTGTGTCCCAGGTTTAAAACTGGTGTCATCAAAGTACATATTTGGGATGAATGTTTCAATCGGAAGCAGGTAGATGAGGAAAAAGAGAGGGCTGGCATACGGAAAGTCAGAAAATAAACAACAATGGGCGTACATAAAAATATAAAACTGCCGGATATACTGAAGAGCAAAACGATGGATTTCCTTCAGTTGTCCATCTCTGGGTCTTTGTTCAACTGACTGCAGAGCGTAGAGTGGCAGAGGTAACACGTTAAAGAAAGTAAACACAACAAGAGGCCAATCAAAATAGGGAAAGAAGCAAAGGGTAAGAGATGTAGATGTTGAAATGGATAGAGAAACAACAGAGGAAAAAGAAGAGAGAGAAAGAGTGAGAGAGGGAGAAATTTCTGGGCAGGCAAACTGAGAAGGGAGAAACAGAAACCCGCAAAAGATGAGATGGAGGAAAATAGAAAGAGAACAATATAATGAGGAAAATTACACAGAGGAGAACCATAAACAGTAAAGGCACATGTATATAAATTTAAAAAGCTGCACACATTCAGCACAAATTAAGAGAAAGATAGGAGTTTGTCTGCAAGAGAAAGCTGCGTGAAATTGTTGTACAAATGGAGACAGAAACTGAGAGAGGTAGAGGAAAGTTAAACAGGAATAATAGAGTCACACAGGGGATTTATTAGCTTTTATTCCCACTAATTTCTCCAGCACTATTTTCTAACTATTACTATTTTCCTTTAATTCCTCCTTCTCACTAGACACTTGGTTCGCTAGCATTTCTGGAAAGTTAACTGAGTCCTCTTCCATGAAGACAGAACCCAAGTATTTGTTTAATTACACAGCCATTTCCTTGTTCACCATTATTAATACTCCCGTTTCTGACTGTAAGGGACGTACATTTGTCTTCACTAATCTTTCTCTTTTTACATAATTGTAGAAGTTTTACAATCCGCTTTTATGTTACTTGCAACTTTACACTCATACCATATTTTCCCCCTCTTAATCAATCACTTGGCACATTTTTGCTGAAACTCTAAGCTGCTTCCCAACCTCAGGCTTGCTTGGTTTTCTGGCAACTTTATATGACTTCATTTTGGATCAAATAGAATCCTTAATTTCTTTTGTTAGCCATGGTTGTGCCTCTTTTCCTTTTGTGTTTTAACGCCAGAAATTAATGTATAACTGCTGCAATGTCACTGTGTTCTGGTTGAGGGTCAGATGTAGTTGTAATGGCATTAATAGCGTCATACATAGAGTTACACAGCACAGAATGATGCCCTTCAGCCCATCATATCCGCGCCGGTCATCAATCCTTGTCTATACTAATCCCATTTTCAGCACTTGGTCCGTAGCTTTGTATGCTTTGGCGTTTCAAGTGCTCATCTAAACGCTTCTTGAATGTTGAGAGTTCCTGCCTCTACCATCCTTTCAGGCAGTGAGTTCCAGATTTCAACCAACCACTGGGTGAAAAAGTTTTTCCTCAAACTCGCTCTAAACCTCCTGCCACTTACCCTAAATCTATGCCCCCTGGTTATCGACCAATCTAATAAGGGGAAACGTTCCTTGTTATCTAACCTATCTATGCCCCTCATAATTTTGTACACATCAACAGGCCCCACTCAGCCTTCTCTGCTCTAAGGAAACCAAAGCCAGCCTGTCCAGTGTCTCTTCAGAGCTGAAGCTCTCCAGTCCAGGTAACATCCTGGTGAATCTCCTCTGCAACCTCTCCAATGCAGTCACATCCCTCCTACTGTGTGGCGACCAGAACTGCACTTAGTATTCCAGCTGTGGCCGAACCAGCTCTTTGTACAGCTCCATCATACCCTCCTCGCTCTTATGTTCTATGCCTTGGCTAATGAAGGCAAGTATCCCATATGCTTTTTTAAAAACCTTATCTTCCTGTCCTGCTGCCTTCAAGGAACTATGTACATGCACACCAAGGTCCCTCTCATCCTCTGTTCTTCCTAGTGTATTCCCATGCCTTGTTAGTACTCTCAAAATGCATCACCTCACACGTTTCAGGGATTAATTCCATTTGCCACTGTTCTGCCCATCTAAACAATGTTCGTTTCATCTGCGAACGTATTGATCATACCTCCTACCTTCATATCTAAATCATTATTGTACACTACAAACAGCAAAGGACCCACTACCGATTCTTGTAGTACACTACTGGACATGGGCTTCCAGTCACAAAAACAACCTTCGACCATTTCCCTCTGCCTCCTGCCACTAAGCCAATTTTGGATACAATGTGCCAAATTGCCCTGGATTCCATGGGCTCTTACCTTCTTGAGCAGTCCCCCATATGGGACATTTTCCAAAGCCTTACTGAAGTTCATGTAGACTACATCAACTACACTACCCTCATCCACACCCCTAGTAAACCCCTAGAAAAATTCAATCAAATTGGTTAGACATGATCTCCCCCTGACAAAGCCATGCTGACTATACTTGATTAATCCTTGACTCTCCAACTGGAGAATAATTCTGTCCCTCAGAATATTTTCCAGAAATTACCCTAACACTGATGTTGGGCTCACTGGCCTGTAATTCCCTGGTTTATCCCTACTACATTTCTTGAAAATGGTACTATGTCAGCTGTTCCCCAGTCCTCTGGCGCCTCCCCTGTGACCAGAGAGGTTCTGAACTTTTGTGTCAGAGCCCCTGCAAACTCGTACATTGCCTCACAGAGCAGCCTGGGATATATCTCGTCTGGGCATGGAGATTTATACACTTTTACGTCCGCTTAAACCGATAGAACTTGCTCCCTGTCAATACTAATTTGTTGAAGTATATAACAATCCCCCTGCCTGATTTCTATGCCTACATCACCCTTCTCCATAGTGAACACAGATTCAAAATATTCATTTAAAACCCCAACTACATCTTCCAGCTCTGTACACAGGGAGGCAACATAACACCCTGGAGTCACGTCTGCGGCCACAGACAAGTGTATCTGTTCCCCTTACGTTAGACTGACCATTCAGTATTGCTCTCTCACTCTTTTTCCTCCCCATCTGTGCAGCTGAGCGACTCGTAGTGCCATGGACTTGGCTCTTGCTGCATTCCCGAGAAACCATCACCCCCATCAGTATCCAAAACAGAAAATCTGTTGTTGAGGGAGATGGACCCAGGGGACTCCTGCACTACATTCCTAGTTCTTTTACTTTGTCTGGTGGTCACCCATTCCCTGCCTGCCTGCGCACTGTTTACCTGTGGTGTGACGACCTCATTAAACGTGCTATCCACGAAGATCACAGCTTCGCGGAAGCTCCACAGTGACCCAAGCCACAGCTCCAGATCCGAAATGCGGATTTCGAGTAGCTGCAGCTGGAGACACTTCCCGCATATGTGTTTGCCCTGGACACCGAAAGTGTCCCTGACTTCCCACATAGCACAGGAGGAGCAGTCCACGCTGCCGAGCTGCCCTGCCATGCCCTATTCTTAATGTACTCCTTTTACTTCCTTTAAATTAAAGAATATTAATTACACTAGGGATGTTACTACTATTTAAACACTACTTACTCTAAACTAGAGACCTTATTTTTACTTTAACGAATGAACTGTAGAAATACACACCAGGCCCTACTTACCAATCAGCTCCTTCCCTGGTTCTGAGGTAATTTTAGCGGTTTCAGCGTTTTTGTTTGAATGCTCCCGCTCTCAGACTCTTTATTTGGTGTAAAGTAAGAACCAATTCCTACAGGTTGAAAAGTTAGGAAAAACAAAGGTGAAGCAAGGGAGCTCCTCCTCCCACCCCTCACCTAACTTCCTGACTCACCCAACTCGCAGCACTCTGTGCAAAATCGCACTGCAAAGCCTGTTTGTAGACGTGAATTAACTGTAATTGTATAAATATTGTGTTCTAAATTAACCTCATACCTACCCAATCATACGAACATTTCTGTGGCCCATTATCTCCGCTCGGGAGAGTGCAGCGTTGAATCCTTAAAGCAATCGTTTCCAACATAGTCAGTGAATCATAACGGCACAGAAGGAGGCCATTCGACACATTGTGTCCTTTCCGGCTGTCTATAGAGCAATCCAGTCAGTGCTATTCCCCGCACTTACCCCGTAGCCCTGCAACTTTATCTCCCTCAAGTGCATATGCAGTCTCAGTTAGATCAAATTGAGGGTCTCCGCTTCCAAACTCTTCTATCGGCAGCGACTTCCAGGTCACCACCACTCGCTGCAGCAAAACGTTTTTCCTCACATCCCTCCTGTATCTTTTGCACAAAAGGTTAAATCTGTGTCCCCTAGTTCTTGTAACATCAGCTATTGGAAAGAGCCTTTCCCCGTGTAGCCTATCCAAACCTGTCATAACCTTGTACTCCTTTATCAAGTCACACCTCAACCTCCTTTGCTCTATTGATAAAAATCCAGCTTCTCCAACCTGTCCTTGTAACTAAGATCCCACATCACTGGTAAATCTCCTCTGCACCATCTCAAGGGTCTTCACATCCTTCTGAGAAACATACAAACATAGAAACATAGAAGATAGGAGCAGGAGTAGGACATAGGCCCCCTCGAGCCTGTCCCACCATTTAATGAGAGCATGGATGATCATCCAAATTCAGTACCTGGTCCCTGCTTTCTGCGATATCCCTTGATCCCTTTAGCCTTAAGAAATATATCTAGCTCCTTCTTGAATATATTTAATAATTTGGCCACAACTGCCTTCTCTGGTAAAGAATTCCACAGGTTCACCACTCTCTGGGTGAAGAAATTCCTCCTCATCTCAGTCCTATATGGCTTACCCCTTATCCTTAGACTGTGAACCCTGGTTCTGGACTCCCCCACCAACGGGAACATCCTTTCTGCATCTCGTCTGCCTAGTCCTGTTAGAATTTTATAAGTTTAAATGGATCCCCCCTTATTATTCGAAACTCCAGCGAATATAAACCTCATCGACCCAATCTCTATTCATACGTCATTCCTGCCATCCCAGGTATCAGTCTGGTGAATATTTGATGCACTCCCTCCATGGCAAGAACATCCTTCCACAGATAAGGCGACGGAAACTGCACACAATACTCGAGGTGTGGTCTCACCAAGGCCCTGTACAACTGCAGCAAGACATCCTTACTCTTTACTCGAATCCTCTCGCTATGAAGGCCAACATGCCAGTTGCCTTCTTAACCGCCTGCTGCACCTGCACGCTTACCTTCAGCGACTGGTGCACAAGGACACCCAGGTCATGTAGCACTTCCCCTTTTCCCAATCTGTTGCCTTTCAGATAATAATCTGTCTTCCTGTTTTTGCCACCAAAGTTGATAACCTCACATTTACCCACATTATACTGCATCTGCCATGCATGTGCCCAATCTCCCATCCTGTCCAAATCATACTGGAGTTTCTCTGCATCCTCCTCAAAGCACACTCCCCCACCCAGCTTTGTGTCGTCTGCAAACTTGGAGATATTACAGCTCGTTCCCTCGACTAGATGATTAATATATATTATGAACAGCTGTGGTCCTAGCACCGATCCCTGTGGTACCCGACTAATCACTTCCTGCCACTCGGAAAAATACCCGTTTATTCCAACTCTTTGCTTCCTGTCTGTCAACCGGTTCTCTATCCAATTCAATACATTGCCCCCAATGTCATGTGCTTTAAATTAGCAAGCTGATCTCTTATGCGGGACCTTATCGAAAGCCTTCTGTTAGTCCAAATGCACCACATCCACTGGTTCTCCCTTATATATTCTACTCGATACATCCTCAAAAAATTCCAGTAGATTACTCAAGCATGATTAACCTTTTGTAAACCCATGTTGACTTTGTCCGATTCTGTCATTATTTTCCAAGTGCTCTGCTATTACATCTTTTATAATGGACTCTAGCATTTTCCCCAATACCGATGTCAGGCTTACCGATCTATAATTCCCCGTTTTCTCGCTACCACCTTTTTTATAGTGGGGTTAATTTAGCTGCTATCCAATCTATGGGGACTATTCCAGAGTCTATAGAATTTTGGAAGATGACCAGCAATGCATCTACTATTTCAAGGGCCACTTCTTTAAGTAGCCTAGGATGTAGATTATCCAGCCCTGGGGATTTATTGGCCTTCAATGCCGTCAATTTCCCTAACACAATTTCCCTACAAATACTGATTTCATTGAATTCCACCCTGTCATTCGAACCTATGTTCCCCGACATCTCAGGATGGTTATTTGTGTCCTCCTTTGTGAAGACAGAACCAAAGTATGTATTTAATTGGTATGCCATTTCTTTGTTCCCCATTATAAATTCCCCTGATTCTGAGTGCAAGGGCCCCACGCTTGTCTTCACTAATCTTTCGCTCTTCACATATCTATAGAGGCTTTTCCAGTACGTTTTTGATGTTCCCTGCAAGCTTACTCTCATATTATATTTGCCCCCTATTAATTAATCCCTTTGTCTGCCTCATAACATCGTAGTTTCCTTTATTTAAATTCAGGACACTAGTCTCTGATTCAACTATTTCACTCTCCATCTTAATGAAGAATTCTATCATATTATGATCGCTCCGCCCCAGGGGGCCTCACACAACATCATTGCTGATTAATCCTTTCTCATTACTAATACCAAGTCTAAGATGGCCTGATCTCTAGTTGTTTCCTCGACATATTGGTCCAGGAAACCATCCCGTATACAATCTAGTATTTCCTCGTCCACAGTATTGTGACTAATTTTGTTAGCCCAATCTAAATGTAGATTAAAGTCAGCCATGATAACTGCTGTGCCCTTATTGCACGCTTCTCTAATTTCCCGTTTAATGCCAGCCCCAAACTCCGTATTACTGTTTGGGGGTTTGTATACAACTCCCACTAACTTTTTGCCCCTAGGTGTTTGTCAGCTCTACCCATACAGATTCTACATAATCAGAGCTAATATCCATCCTTACTATTGTGTTAATCTCCTCTTTAAAATGTGCTGACCACAACTGAACACAATACTCCTGTTAGGGCCTAACCAGCGCTTTATAAACGTTCAGCATATCTTCAGTGCTTTTGTACTCAATATCTTTATTTATGAAGCCCAACATCCCATATGCTTTGCTAACCACACTCCCAATATCTCGTGCCACCTTCAGGGACGTATGCACATTAATTCCCAGGTTCCTCTCTCCCTGCACACTATTGAAAACTGTACCATGCCTGTCCCTGTTCTTTCGGCCAACATGCATCACCTATATTAAATTCCATCTGCCACTTGGCTTCACATTTTGCTCGCCTATCTGTGTCCTGTTGCAGTCGATTGGTATCATCCCCACTGTTTGTCACCTCCCCCCCGCCCATGTTTGGTGTCATCAGCAATTTTAGAAATTCTACTCTGTATTCCAATGTCCAGGTAATTTATACATTTCAAAAAAGCAGTGGCCCCAAAACAGACCCTTGCGAAACACCACTGTCTACGATTCTCCTGTCTCGGATTCCTCAACATCTCAGCTCACATCAGCCTCCGACTGACGGGATCGTGTGACGTCACAATGCAGAGTGAGCATTCACAGCTCTTGTTCCTGTTTGACTCCCTGTCATTCTTCAATCTCACTTTCTGATTCAGAGATCGGATTTTGGTCTGGTCACGAAATCTTCACAATTGCTTCATTACTGCAGTTTTTTAAATGTTTACAAGAAAGATGAGCAGAAACCTCGCGAAAGGAATTCGAGAGCAGCACCGGGAGCAGAGAGCAGACATCAGACAATAAGAGGGACACATACAAAAATGGACACGGGTAAGTTACAGATAAGTAGTTAGTTTATTGCGTAGTGCTTTTGGTAATTAGTGTAAGTAGTTAGTTTGTTGGTTAGTGAATTTCGTGGTTAGAATTTGTTTTTTGGTTTTATGCAAACAGTTAAATAGCTTTAAATCCAAAAAGAACCTACAGATCAATTTAAGCCATAAATAAACACAGCCTATGATATGGCATAGCAGGTTGCGTGTCAGAACTGCAATATTTTGGAATTTCTAGACAGCAAGAATGTTCCGAGAGGACACGTCTGCAGTAGATGTCTTTGATTCGAACTCTCCAACACATAATGGAGGGGGAGCAGCATCTGAACAGTTTGCTCTAGACCTCGGTGACTCCTCGTAGGGAGCTACAGGGTTAGTATGGGATTATTGTGATTGAAAGTGGACTGACTAAAGGGAACAATGTGAGATAGAGAAAGAGGATCCTCAGAAACCGATCCTAGCCAACAAGTGCAATGTACATGCTACATGTGAGGATAAGCATTCAGGCTGTCAGTGAACACTTTTGTTCTCCTTACAAAAGGGAAAATACACTTGCCATAGAGGGATTGGAAAGAAAGGTTCACCAGACTGATGGCTGGGATGGGGGGATTTTTCTATGAATATATATTGAGTAGAATAGGCCTACAATCTCTAGAAACATACACAATTCTTACAGGGCTCAACAGGTTAGATGCAGGGAGAATGTTTTATTTGGCTGCAGTGCATAGAACCAGCGGTCACAGTTTGAGAATAAGGGGATAGTCATTTAAGAATGAGAAGAAGGTGGTGTATGTTCACTCAGAGGGTGGTGTGCATTTGGAATTATCCACCCCAGTGGAATGCGGATGCACAGTCCTTGAGTAAATTCAAGACAAAGATCGATAGAATTTTGGATATTAACGGAATCAAGGGAAATGGGGATAGTGCAGGAAAGTGGAGTTGAGGTAGAAGATCAGCCATGGTTTTATTCAATGGAGGAGCAGGCTCGAAGGTCCAAATGGCCTACTTCTGCTCTAATTTCTTATATGTTCTTAGAAGGATAGTTATGGGACAAATAGTGGGCTGTGGCTTTAAATGTCGTTCTTCTTTCAAAGAGCCGGCACAGTCGTGATGGAGACAAATGCCCCTGTTGTGATGAATGATTCTATGATTGTATGTTTTAAATCCCTTCATAATGTTAAATGCCTCCCTGAGGTCTCCCCTTAGTCCCCTTTTTCCCTGAGGGAGGAGCGCAAGGATTCCCCATGTCTTCCTTCTCAATGCTCCTTTCACACTTCTGTGCTGAGCCCTGGTTTCTTCTCTTCAACCACAGTTGTATTAGGTGCACATACTTCAGTACATACTGGAGAACAAAAGGAGATTATTTTAAGTCCAGCAAATGAATGTTGGCATTGCGAAAGTAAGGAACTCAGTCCTTCTATCCAAAATGTCATTAGCATGGTGTCCCAGACATGTAGCTCAGTGGTATGCGAGCCTAAGTTCAATCACCGGCATCTCCTAGCATTTATTTAAACCACAGTTGCTGAATGTTGCTTTACGAGGGCAGCAGGTTGCAACAGCTGAGCTCCACAAACATTCAGTTGGCCGGAGCTGCTCTTCACCCCCAGTCACAGACTGACCAGATTGTGTGATGTCACAATGCTGAGCGAGCAGCCACAGCACGAGCTACTGTTTGCCGCCCTGTGGTTCTTCCAACTTACTTTCGGATTTAGAGATCGGATTTCAGCTTGGACAGAGAACCTTGGGCATTGCATTTATGTCACAGACCTGTTTTTGAAATGCTCAAAGAGGAGCAGAAACCTTGTGAACAGAGAGCTACTTTAAAGCTGTGAGCCATCGGCATCGCTGGGCAACTGGCTCCCTGTCAGTGATAATAGAGATGATATTTTGAAAATCACATGCATAATGTGCTGGGAGAGGCTTAAGATTAGAAAAGGTGACCTTGGTACATTCAAAGCATGCGCTCTACCACTGAGCTACATACCCACTGACAGCTAAGTTTGCAAACTTTGGACAGAGTGAGGAGCGCTGCTGTCTATAGGCTGCTGTCTGCTTCTTGGAACGCCTCTCCCGCAGACGCTTCGCCTCCAAACATTTAATTTTATCGGAGCAGGAGTTAATCTCAGTCTCCTGGAAACAGCTCAGTTCAACGGGTAGTGCCAGAATAAGTGACGGTGTGCACGGCGAGCGAGCAGCCCCTCTTGTTCCTCATTGGCTCCCTGTGATTGCTCCTCTCACTTTCTGAATCACAGTTCACATTTCAGCCCAATCTTCAGATCTCGCTATTACAAGGTTGCTGACCGCTGCTCCAAACAGAGTTGGTAATTTTATCTTTGGGTGCTAGTGTATCATGGGTGATATCGGTTTACCCGCCCATTAATGGAGATGTTTGGACGGGAAAGAGGGCAGAAAGTGCGGCTTGTTAGGGGGCTTTAGTAAGGGCAACGTGTTGCCTCCCTGTTTCAGTCGAAAGAAAAAAGAACATCTTCCATTTCACAAACCCAGGACACACTTTACAACCAATGAAGCACATTTGAGGTGCAATCACTGTTGCAATGGCTGAAATCCGGCATTCAATTTGTGCACAGCATTGCCCCACAAAGAGCAATGCAACAATGTGGAGATGATCTGTTTCAATGATTTTGTTTGAGATATAAACATTGTCCAGAACACCAGGGGAAACTCCGCTGTGCTTTATCGTATAGTGCCATGGGATACTCTATGTCTACTTGAGAGGGTAGGTGGGGACTTGGTTTAATGTCTCAGCCAATTTTTGTCTCCTTAGCTGAGCATGGATATACATGATTCATTCCTGGGAGGAGAAGATTTTCCTATAAGGAGAGAGTGGGCCTGTACTCTCTGGTGTTCAGATGAATAAGAGGTGATCTCACTGAAACACATAAGATTCTGAGGGTGATTGACAGGGTAGATGCTGAGAGGTTGTTTCCCCTGGCTGGAGAATCTAGAGCTAGGGGGCATAATCTCAGAATAAGTGGTTGGCCATTTAAGATTGAGATGAGGAGGAATATCTTCATTCAGATGGTAAGGAATCGTTGGAATTCTCTATCCCAGAGGGCTGTGGATGCTGTATGGCTGAGCATATTCAAGGCTGAGACAGATTGAGTTTTGCATTCTAGGGGAATCAAGGAATATATATCGCCTCATATGTCTCGATCTCAATTTATTCTGATTATGTTCCTGCGAACCACCTTGGACCATGTACTATGTTAAGGAAAGGATATAAATGCAAGTTGTTGTTATTGAACTTTCCAATCTCATGGGACCTTGCATTTAATACATAAACACCACTACTGCGTCAATAGAGTTCTGTGAAAAAGTAATGCATTTATTCAGATATTGAAAGCATGCCATTGCTCTATGATCAAACGCGTATAATCTTATAAAGCTATTACATCTTCTTCAAAGCCGTTAACAGTAATAATTATTTCCTGCAACAAAGCATCACCCGGGTGGAGTGCAGAGAGGAAAATCTGGCGGGGCAGCGGGGAATCGCACAGTTTTAACAGAATAAATCCCTTACTATCAATGGAATGAAAGTCAATCCCATCCCTCAAGTTGCACACGATTCTCTGTGCCAGATTTACTTTTCGGCGCTCCGCTCAGGTGAAGCTTAACCCCCAGGCAGGAGAAGCAAAAACACAAAGGAGATATTGGCCTTGGAGGGGGTGCAGCGCAGATTCACCAGAATGTTACCGGGGCTTAGAGGGTTAAATTCTGAGGATAGGTTGCATTGACTTGGATTTTTTTCGCTTGAGTATAGGAGTTTACTTTTAAATTAATCAAGGTTCTTAAAATGTTTAAACACTCTGATAGGTTGGATACAGGTAATCTATTTCTTCTGGTATTGAAATCTATAACAATATAATATTTAAATTAGAGGTCGGCCGCTCAGAAGCAAATTCAGGAAGCACATTTTCACACGAAGTTTTAGAGTCATAGAGTCATAGAGTAATACAGCACGGATAGAGGCCCTTCGGCCCATCGTGTCCGCGCCGGCCATCATGCCCTGTCTAATCTAATCCCATATTCCAGCATTTGGTCCGTAGCCTTGTATGCTATGGCATTTCAAGTGCTCATCCAAATGCGTCTTGAATGTTGTGAGGGTTCCAGCCTCCACAACACTTCCAGGCAGTGAGTTCCAGACTCCAACCACCCTCTGGGTGAAAAAGTTCTTTCTCAAATCCCCTCTAAACCTCCCGCCCTTTACCTTGAATCTGCGCCCCCTAGTTATTGACCCTTCTACTAAGGGAAAAAGCTCCTTAGTATCCATCCTATCTATGCCCCTCATAATTTTGTACACCTCAATCATGTCCCCCCTCAGCCTCCTCTGCTCCAAGGAAAACAAACCCAATCTGCCCAGTCTCTCTTCATAGCTGAAGCGTTCCAGCCCTGGAAGCATCCTGGTGAATCTCCTCTGCACCCTCTCCAAATCTATCACATCCTTCCTGTCGTGTGGCGACCAGAACTGCACACAGTATACCAGCTGTGGCCTAACCAGTGTTTTATACAGCTCCATCATAACCTCCTTGCTCTTATATTCTATGCCTCGGCTAATGAAGGCAAGTATCCCATATGCCTTTTTTACCACCTTATCCACCTGTTCTGCCGCCTTCAGGGATCTGTGTACTTGCACACCCAGATCCCTCTGACCCTCCGTCTTGCCTAGGGTCTTACCATTCATTGTGTATTCCCTTGCCTTGTTAGTCCCCCCAAAGTGCATCACCTCGCACTTTTCCGGGTTAAATTCCATTTGCCACTGTTCCGCCCATCTGACCAACCCATCGATATCGTCCTACAGGCTGAGACTACCCTCCTCGCTATTTACCACCCTACCAATTTTGGTATCATCTGTGAACTTACTGATCATACCTTTTACATTCATATCCAAGTCATTAATATAGACCACAAACAGCAAGGGACCCAGCACCGATCCCTGTGGTACCCCACTGGCCACAGGCTTCCAGTCACAAAAACAACCTTCGACCATCACCCTTTGCCTTCTGCCACTAAGCCAGTTTTGTATCCAACGTGCCAAGGCACCCTGGATTCCATGGGCTCTTACCTTCTTGATGCACTATCAATTGCTACATAAGACTGGAAATTGAGAAAGCAATAAACAGGCTTTTATTACCAAAGAACAGAGCATGCCTCTTGTGGTTGCCTGGTATCCAAAAGGGCCGGGGGCTGCCGAGCAGCGACCTTTATACCCAGCCATGAGGGTGGAGCCAGGGGCGGAGTCAGCTGAGGCATGCACAGACAAGTACAACAATATGCAAGAGTGAACAACAGTACTAACAGTGAACAACAGTATTAACAACAGTGGTGAACAACAATACTAACAACACTGGTTTACCACATTCACCCCTTGTTTAGAATTGAGTCCGGCGGGGTGAAGTGCACTAAAAATTCGTGTTTTGAAGTCTATCAGGAGGCCTTGTAAGCCGTCCTGAGCGTCACAGCAGCGGCGGTGATGGTGCAGCATCCAACGTTAAACCCGGTGTCTCGTTCAGAGGAGGTGTAGCAGGTGGCGGACCCTGGGGCTGCTGCATGCCGTCTACAGGGGTCAGAGCATGGGTAATGGGAGGTAGCGATGGTGGTCTCTCAGAGGCACTCGAAGGTGCGAGGTCTCGTGCGGGGACTGTGTCCTGGGGGTAGGCAGGAGTAGCGGTGGGTGGCGAAGAGGGCATTTCAGGAGCACCCGCAGGTGCGAGGTCTCGAATGGAGACTGTGTCCTCCCGCCCGTCCGGGTACACCACGTAAGCATACTGCGGGTTGGCGTGGAGGAGGCTCACCCTCTCGACCAGGGGGTCCGCCTTATGGGTCCTCATGTGCTTCCGCAGTAGGACGGGACCTGGAGAAGTCAGCCATGTTGGTAGCGAAATCCCCGACGTGGACTTCCTGGGGAAGGAGAACATTCTCTCCTGAGGAGTGGCAATGGTGGCTGTACAGAGCAGCGACTGAATGGAATGGAGCGCCGCAGGGAGGACCTCCTGCCAGCGGGAGGTCGGAAGGCCCTTAGATTTTAAGTTTAAAAGGACTGCCTTCCAGACTGTGGCATTCTCCCTTTCCACCTGGCCATTACCCCGGGGGTTGTAGCTGGTGGTCTTGATTGTAGCAATGCCTCTCGCGAGCAGGTACTGCCGAAGTTCGTCGCTCATAAAAGATGAGCCCCTGTCGCTATGGATATAGCTAGGGAAACCGAACAATGCAAAGAGGTCATTCAGACATTTAATTACCGTGGTACTGGTCATGTCCGAGCAAGGGATGGCAAACTGGAAACGGGAGTACTCATCAATTATATTGAGGAAGTACACATTGCGGTCAGAGGAGGGGAGGGGCCCTTTAAAATCGATGCTCAGCCGCTCGAAGGGGCGCGTGGCTTTGATCAGGCTCGCTCTGTCTGGCCTATAAAAATGCGGCTTGCTCTCGGCACAGATCTGGCAGTTCCTGGTCATGGTCCTGACCTCCTCGATGGAGTAGGGCAGGTTACGGGATTTGATAAAATGGAAGAACCTGGTGACCCCCGGGTGGCAGAGGTCATTGTGGAGGGTCTGTAACCTATCAACCTGCGTTGGCGCACATACCACGTGATAGGGCATCTGGGGGCTCCAGTTTCCCGGGCCGGTACAAGATATCGTAATTGTAGGTGGAGAGTTCGATTCTCCACCTTAATATCTTGTCATTCTTGATTTTGCCCCGCTGCTTATTATGAAACATAAAAGCTACTGAACGCTGGTCAGTGAGCAGGGTTATCGTTTTCCGGCCAGGTAATGCCGCCAATGTCGCACGGCTTCCACAATGGCCTGGGCCTCCTTTTCGACAGAGGAGTGTCGAATCTCGGGGCCCTGGAGGGTCCTTGAGAAAAAGGCCACGGGTCTTCCCGCCTGGTTAAGGGTTGCAGCTAGGGCAAAGTCGGATGCGTCGCTCTGCACTTGAAAAGGGAGGGACTCATCCACAGCGTGCATTGTGGCATTCGCAATATCACTTTTTATGAGAGTGAAGGCTGCACAGGCCTCTGCTGTCAGGGGGAAGGAGGCGGACTTGATGAGGGGTCGGGCTTTATCCGCATAGTTGGGCACCCACTGAGCATAGCAAGAGAAAAACCCCAGGCATCTCTTCAGTGCTTTCTGGCAGCGGGGGAGGGGGAGCTCCATAAGAGGGCGCATTCTATCGGGGTCTGGGCCGATGACTCCGTTCTCCACTACGCAGCCAAGAATAGCAAGGCGCTTAGTACGAAACATACATTTGTCTTTGTTGTATGTGAGATTCAGCCGCTGGGCCGTCTGGAGAAATTTCCCTAGATTAACGTCGTGGTCCTGCTGGTCGTGGCCGCAGATGGTGACGTTGTCTAGATATGGGAAAGTGGCCTGGAGCGCGTTCTGGTCAACCATCCGGTCCATCTCCCGTTGGAAGACAGAAACTCCGTTGGTGACGCCGAAGGGAACTCTGAGAAAGTGATAGAGCTGACCGTCAGCTTCAAAAGCTGTGTACTGGTGGTCCTCAGCCCTGATGGGGAGCTGGTGGTATGCCGACTTCAGATCAATCGTCGAGAGCACCTTGTATTGTGCTATCTGATTGACCATGTCAGATATGCGGGGGAGTGGGAATGCATCCAACTGGGTGTAGCGATTGATCATCTGGCTGTAGTCAATAACTAGTCGTTGTTTTCCGCCAGTCTTCACCACCACCACTTGTGCTCGCCATGGGCTATTGCTGCTCTCGATAATCCCTTCCTTCAGGAGTCTCGCTACCTCGGATTTAATGAAACCCCTATCCCCGGCACTGTAACGCCTACTTTTGGTAGCAATGGGTGTACAGTCGCGGGTGAGGTTAGCGAACAAGGAGGGGGGGAGACTTTAAGGGTGGAGAGGCTGCAAATGGCGCGCGGTGGGCGATTTAAAAACTGCTGGCTGCAGACCGTGAGAGGGGGGAGGAGTCCACCGTATGCTAAAGTGACACTCTTAAGGTGGCACTGAAAATCCAACCCCAGTAGGACGGCAGCGCAGAGATCGGGCAGGACCAGAAGTTTAAAATTTTTGTATTCAGTACCCTGCACTGAAAGGGTCACCATACAGTAGCCACCGACTTCCACTGACTGGGCTTTGGAAGCCATAGAAATGCAATGACGCATCGGCAGGACCGGGAGAGAGTAACTGCGCACCGTGTCGGGGTGTATAAAGTTCTCCGTGCTCCCGCTGTCAAAAAGGCAGGTAGTGGCGCGGCCGCTTACCGTAATGTCCATCATGGACCTGGACAGTTGATGCGGGAGAGATTGATCCAGCATCACGGAAGCCAGCGTATGTTCAAGCACGTCGATGCGGTCGTCCGATGAGGCGGTGGTGGAGTCCGGGTCCCCCGTAACCGAAGTCGGAGGCGTCCAAAATGGCGGACAAAATGGCGGCGCCCACAGTCCCGATCCCCACGCGGCTGGGGGAGCCCAAGATGGTGGGCAAGATGTCTGCGCCCATGATTCGCACGTGGTGCTGCTGGCGTTAGCGGTCTTCCCTTTGCAGGCGCTAACGTAGTGACCTTTCTTCCCGCAGCCGGAGCAGGTAGCAGTCTTCGCGGGGCAGCATGCTCTAGGGTGTTTAGCTTGGCCACAAAAATAGCATTTTTGTGCCTTGGACATCGCTGCAGCAGTCGGAGGTGGCGGTCCCATGGCCCAAGATTGCGGCGTCCATGGCGCGGAGCGATTAGGGGAGAAAGCGTCCATATTTCTGTGGGCCACGTCGTGCGAGAGCACGAGGGACACTGCCTTTGTCAGGTCTATTTCACCCTTCTCCAGCAGCCTCTGCCAGGAGTAGTCGGACCTTAGGCCCGCAACGAAAGCGTCTCGTATCTGTCCCTCCGCATGTGCCACGGCCGATACTTCCCTGCAGTCGCAGCCGCGTCCGAGTACCCGCAGTGCCCGTAGGAAGGCCTCCACCGATTCCCCGGGCTGCTGTCTGCGAGATCTTAAAAGGTGCCTGGCATAGACCGTGTTAACCGGGCGTGCATACTGCCCTTTCAGTAGGTCGATAGCCACCGCGTAGGTCGTCGCATCTTGGATTAAAGTATAGACTCGGTGGCTCACCTTCGAGGCCAGGATTTTCAATTTATTTTCATCAAGAGTCACGGTCGAGGCTTCCAGATATGCCTCAAAGCAACGCAGCCATTGTGCGAATTTAGTTGATGAACCCGCTTCTTGGGGGTCTAGGTCCAGGCATGTTGGTCTGAGGGCTCGCAGCAGCGCCTGCTGCTCAGCGTTTTGCGCCATCGGTTGATCAGCATCCGCAGCCCACATTTAACTTTGGTAATAAAATTGATGCACTATCAATTGCTACATAAGACTGGAAATTGAGAAAGCAATAAACAGGCTTTTATTACCAAAGAACAGAGCATGCCTCTTGTGGTTGCCTGGTATTCAAAAGGGCCGGGGGCTGCCGAGCAGCGACCTTTATACCCAGCCATGAGGGTGGAGCCAGGGGCGGAGTCAGCTGAGGCATGCACAGACAAGTATAACAATATGCAAGAGTGAACAACAGTACTAACAGTGAACAACAGTACTAACAACAGTGGTGAACAACAATACTAACAACAATGGTTTACCACACTTCTTGGCCAGTCTCCTGTGCGGGACTTTATCGAAGGCCTTACTGAAATCCATGTATACCACATCCACTGCGTTACCCTCATCCACACACCTAGTCACCCCCTCAAAAAATTCAATCAAATTAGTCAGGCATGATCTTCCCTTGACAAAGCCATGTTGACTATCCCTGATTAATCCTTGCCTCTCCAAGTGGAGACTGATATTGTCCCTCAGAATTTTTTCCAATAATTTTCCCACCACTGATGTTAGGCTCACTGGCCTGTAGTTCCCCGGTTTTTCCCTACTCCCCTTCTTGAATAATGGTACTACGTTAGCGGTTCTCCAGTCCTCTGGCACATCCCCTGTGGCCAGAGAGGTACTGAATATGTGTGTTAGAGCCCCCGCAATCTCTCCCTTTGCCTCACACAGCAGCCTGGGATACATTTCGTCTGGGCCTGGGGTTTTATCCATTTTTAGGCCTGCTAAAACCGCCAATACCTCCTCCCTCTCGATGTTAATGTGTTCGAGCATATCACAGTCCCCCCGCCCTATTTCTATGTCTACATCGCCCTTCTCCATAGTGAAAACAGATGCAAAAAATTCATTAAGAACCCCGCCTACATCTTCTGGCTCCACACACAGATTGCCACTTTTGTCCCTAATGGGCCCTATTTTTTCCCTACTTATCCTCTTACCCTTAATATACTTATAAAACATCTTAGGATTTTCCTTTATTTTGCTCGCCAGTGTTATTTCATGGCCCCTCCTTGATCTCCTAATTTCCTTTTTAAGTATCCCCCTGCACTTTTTGTACTCCTCCAGGGCTTCCTCCAACTTTAGCCTTTTGTATCTGCCAAAAGCCCTCCTTTTTTTTCTAATCCATTCTCGTATATCCCCTGACATCCACGGTTCCCTGTGGTTTTTGGAACCACCCTTGACCTTTACGGGAACATGTTGCCATTGTATGATCTCAATCTCCCTTCTGAAAGCCTCCCATTGCTCCGATGCGGATTTTCCTACAAGTAGCTGATCCCAGTCCATTTTGGCCAGATCCTGCCTTATCCTATTAAAATCGGCCTTCCCCCCATTTAGAACCTTTATTTCCGGCCCATCCCTGTCCTTTTCCATGACCACCTTAAATCTCACCATATTATGGTCACTGTCACCAAAGTGCTCACCTATTAGCACTTCTTCCACTTGGCCGGCCACATTCCCTGGAATTAGGTCCAGTACCGCCCCCTCTCTTGTTGGACCTTCTACATGCTGGCTCAAAAAGCTCTCCTGGATGCACTTTAAGAATTCTACACCCTCTGTGCCTTTCACACTCTGACTATCCCAGTTAATATTGGGGAAGTTGAAATCCTCCATTATTATTACCCTATTATTTGCACATTTCTCTGAGATTTGCCTACATATCTGTTCCTCTATCTCCCCCTGACTGTTTGGAGGCCTATAGTACACTCCCAGCAAAGTGCTTGCCCCCTTCTTGTTTTTAAGCTCCACCCATATGGCCTCATTAGAGGAACCTGCTAATATGTCATCCCTCCTTACTGCAGTAATTGACCCCTTAATTAATATTGCTACACCCCCTCCTCTTATACCCCCCTCTGTCTCGCCTGAAGATTCTGTACCACGGAATATTGAGCTGCCAGTCTTGCCCCTCCCTCAACCATGTCTCCGTGATGGCAACAACATCATACTCCCATGTGTTTATCAACACCTTCAGTTCATCCACCTTATTTGCAAGACTCCTTGCATTAAAATAGATGCCATCCAGCCTTGCCCTTGTATATTTGCCCTGTCTACCAAGCTGACTTGTTTTTTTCTCTATAATTGGCAGCACATCACCCCCTCTTTCAGCTCCCCTCTGTATCCCATCCCCCTGCCAAGTTAGTTTAAACCCCCCCCCCAACAGTGCTAGCAAACCTCCCCGCAAGGATATTTGTCCCGCTCTGGTTCAGGTGCAACCCGTCCGACTTGTACAGGTCCCATCTTCCCCAGAAGCAGGCCCAGTGATCCAGGAAAGTAAAACCCTCCCCCCTACACCAACTCATTAGCCACGCATTCATCTGCTCTATCCTCCTATTCCTACACTCACTAGCACGTGGCACTGAGAGTAATCCAGAGATTACAACCTTTGAGGTCCTGCTCTTTAATCTGTTACCTAGCTCCCTAAGTTCTCGATGCAGGACCTCATCCCCCTTCCTACCTATGTCGTTGGTCCCAATGTGGACCACGACCTCTGCCTGCTCACCCTCCCCCTTAAGAATGCCCTGTAGCCGCTCAGTGCCATCCATGACCCTGGCCCCAGGGAGGCAACAAACCATCCTGGAGTCACGTTTGCGGCCACAGAAAAGCCTATCTGTTCCCCTTACGATAGAATCCCCTACCACTATTGCTCTCCCACTCTTTCTCCTCCCTTTCTGAGCAGCAGAAGCGTCCCTGGTGCCAGGAAGCTGGCTGCTGCTGCCTTCCCCTGGTGAGTCATCCCCCTCAACAGTATCCAACTTGGTATACTTGTTTGAAAGGGGGATGTCCGCAGGGTGCCCCTGCACTTCCTGCCTGCCTCTGTTGCTCCGCCTGATGGTCACCCCCTGTGCAGCCCTACCCTGAGGCGTGAACAACTCGCTAAACGTGCTATCCACGAGCCTCTCAGCATCGCGCATGCTCCAAAACTCATCCAGCCGCAGCTCGAGCGCCACAATGCGGTCTACATTTTGTAGAAATGTAGAAGTTTACCCGCAGAAAGGCTCTGTGCTGGGGGACAATAGGAGATTTCGAGAGAGGGATTGAAACGTTTTGTTAGGTCAGCATATCAAATGATTCGGTGCAATCCGGGTAAACGGAGTTGAGGTTCGGACCAACCATGATCTCATTCCATAGAGAACGGTCGAGGGGCTGAATGGCCTGCTCCTGGTTACCATGTTCCAAAATAGTTGTTTAAATTACGCACAAAGTAAACTAAATACCTGGAGTGGGGTCAGACATTTCTCACAGATTACATTTCTATAGATGGCTTCTTGCAAACACAAAGTCTCGCTGAATAATATTTTAATGGGTGAAATGCTGAAGACCATCGCATTGTCCGGTACTGTTGAGATGGATGTGCCTGGTGTTCTAGAGCTTCACTGCTGCATAGAGGACGGAGTCCTCACCGAGGTTTTGGACGGTGTCTCGCTGACGCGGAAAGGAATGGTGCAAATGGTCAGAAATGCAATCGAACATCGACACTCTGGTAACAGTTCAGCGAAATTCTATCAGCAGATGCTTCATGGCAGAAGCCGAAAAATGTCAAAAGCAGCGTTGTTCGAGTGAGCAGTATTAAACGGGGAATATTGCACTGCTCTAAATGGTATTAATTGTCTGCTAACGGTTACACTTGCAGATGAGGTTTCCACCTCAGTTAATGCTGTTTGTTTAAAAACAAGAAGGGACTCTCGAGCAGCAGCAGGGCAACAGGACATGCTGGAAACAGAGAGCGGGAGGAACTTTGTATTTGAACAGATGCGCCGAAGGGGCGATAAGGTTTCGGCCACCGATCACATTGACTTCGAAGGAAACTGACATCGGTAAGGTGTAAAATGGGCGGCTGCATCCAGATCACTGTTTTACGCCCACTCTAAGCCAGAACTTCCAGTGCCAGAAAATGAAGGGAAATCTTAACTTTCCAGGTCAGATACTAGGATGTATTGTGTAAGACGTGGAAACCGCACGTTGGTTCAGAGGGAGAAATAGAGAATTGTCTTGTTTATATTACAATGCTCTGCATATTCCACACATTAACCAACAGTTAAACTGTAACTGCTGTACACTGTCTAGATTCGGTTGTACAGAAGTGTATTTGCAGCTGCATTTCCATTCAGTTCCTGTAGCAGGAGCAAATCCACACTTCACCCCTGAAAGATTTGTGTTCTATTGGAAATATATTTGTTAAATCCGCTTAGGCTAATAGAAATCCGTTCAATATTCTTTATTGGACATCTTTCTGTCGCCGTTTTAAGACATATTTAAGTGTGATCCAAAACGTTTTTGGCCTCGTGGATATTAATTACTGGACAAGGCAATTGTGATATTTCAAAAGAACAAGAACTCTGTGAGAGAAGGCAACAATATATTTGCACACATCTTTCCAGGAGCTGGAATGAGCGAGATAAAAGACAACATCAATGGAAAACATAAAATCCCAATGCATTTGCAACTTACAGCGTTTACTCTTGGCAATGTTTGCAGGTTAAGAACAGCATCTAAATAAAAAACACAAAAAAATTGATTAATGTTTAAATACTAAGAGCATTTCCCTCTTTTATTAATGGGTTTTATGCTTATGGAGGATGTGTTTATCATCAGATGGATGGGGCACCATCTCCACTCTCAATAGTGGGAACTAGCTGGTCATTGACAACCACCAATGGGTATTTGACTATCCACTAGGAAGTGAATGGACCTCCTATGCTGAGCTTCCCTTCTCAATTCCTCTCCTTCTCCAGGAAGTGGATGGGTTGGCCGAGGTTTCTCTCGACATGGGCTGCAGATTTGCACTGTACGACTTGATGTTTCTAGGACAATCGCTGATGCAGCGATAGCTTGTCTAGTCTTCAGTTGTCCTGTGATCACAATGAGTGCTAAACTGTATCGATTGTTGATTATTAATGCATTTTTATCCATGATAATAATTTTAGCAATTTGAATAAGGAAACACTTGATTCCGAAATATTTACATGGCTTTAACGTATTAGCATCATACAGGCATGTTGCTGCCTGTCTACAAAATCGTACATCCTGTTGTAAAGACTCTGTCATCCTTTTTCTTCAATCTTTTATCATAATAATAACCTATGTGAACCTTTATGCTGGAAGCTATGTTAATGTCTCACACTACAGTTATACCGTCTCACAACTGGCGGCACTATAGCACATTAACCTGTACTATAGAGGAAGATCAATGCTCCACCCAACCCGATATGTTTGCTTCATAACTGGGCAATGGTTTTGCTATTAAACTGTAAAGAACAATAAAATGTGATGTATTGTATAAAAGGGAAAGACTGCCAATATTGGAATGAATTATATCTGCATAGCCTGGTCCAGTAATCCACTACCCTACAATAGCCAAAAGTGGAAGGAGCGCACGTCAACCCAAGCACCCCACCCACCCGTCCCTTCAACCACCGTCTGCCCCACCTGTGGCAGAGACTTTATCAACTGAGAACTCATTTTTAGTGTGGAAGCAAGTCATCCTCGGTTCCGAGTGACTGCCTTAGAAGAAGAAGACCCTGCAATACTGCACTTGAAGACTCTACTTAGCCCGGACGCCACATGCCTAATGCGCTGCGAATTCGATGAGCAATACAATAAAAATCTTATTTGTGCTCTTTATAAAAATGCACTTCCGATTGTAATTGGTTGCTTCATATTGTCCATTATGTATTCCTCTGCTCTATTAACTTGTAGAAACAAAACCTGCCGACAGAAATGTGCCATGCTGTAATTACAGCTATCTGCCAGTGGTGGTGCGGTGCAGCTTCTCAGCATGTTTGCAAAAACCTGTGATGCTTTCACCGACTCTACTTGCTTCAGAAATTGCCAACTACTTTACTGTAAATATTTAAATACTTTGAACAACGCATGATCAGACTTCCTATCAAAAACAAATAAGCACAGCGGGTCTGAATTAAATAGGGGGTTCATTTACTTCTATGTGCCAGCGTCCAATGATCTCTTTAATTGAATGATGAAAATATAAATTCAGTGTTTATTTTGATTCTTGGTCAGATTCACTAAATGTTTCAGAATGATTGACAGTGTATGTGATTCACAGCAGTGTTGCTAAACACAATACAAAGTCTACAAACGGTTACTAGAAATGTAGCAATAACTCTGTGTTCATTCCTTTACGTGAATTGCAAAAAAAGCTAAATGCAAATGAAAATTTTGGATGCACGAATACAAATCTGAACTTACATGTTAGGGTCTCACTGCTTTGGTCACTAGGAGGCGCTGTTTTCCTGAAAACAACATAAATCGTCAATTAATCATTTTATTTTCGATGGTACATGTCATTAAATGCTTGATACATGTATTGATTGGATTTCAGACATGGATCGCATGTTATATGTACAAGAGTCTCTCTGCCCACATCATAGAATATGTGCTGATCCAACTGTTCCCAGGCCAGGTTATTCCTTGTTAACCTGGAACTGACGATTTGTTTGACGTCTAGGGTGATTAATGAGGACCTATCTCCTACTCTCACCATGTGGAGCGGCACCGTTAAATAGTCTGTGAATATTTCCTCCCGTTGGACAATCTTTTTGTGGAGCACAGTTTCCATTGGTCTAAAAATAAGTATTTGATGAAATCGTCAGAAACGGATTCGCAATATCGCTTCAGTGAGCACACATAGGGATTTCTTCTCTCATTGACCTGTCGTTAATATGGGATCCCCAGATGAAAAAGGTTATAGCTTAATGAGATATTGAATAAAATTGAATAAAAACACTTATAAAGGGAGGTAGAGCAGCTGCAAACAAAATTATTGAAGTAAGTGAAACCTGCCTGGATTAGTGTTTGAGTGTGTGCGATTTTGTGTGTGTTTGAGTGTGTGTGTGTGTTTTAAAATGAGTGTGTGCTTGAGCTTGTGTATGTGTGTTTTAAAATGAGTGTGATTTTCAGTGTGAGTGTATGCTTTAGTACGGGTGTGTGTCTGTGTCGTTGACTGAAAGTATGAGAGAATATATGTGTTCGTTTGAATGAATGTGTTGGATTATGTGCACAAGTCTGTGTGTATGTGTATATGTATTTGTGAGTGTGTGTATGTATATACATCTAATTGTGTGTTGGAGTGAGTGCGTGAGTGTGAATGCGGGAGCTTCTTTCCAATATGTATAGGAAGTGATGTATACAGGATAAAATTTTCCTGAACGTTTGCATCTGAGTTTTACCTTGGTCAGGTGTGGTTGAAATTGACAATTCAACAGTTAATGTTCTCACCTCATTTCTCTGCTCCTTCTCCACTTTCCTGAGAAGAATATTTAAGTGTTAGAAATCTGAGACAAATACTGGATTACAAAATAGGAATATGAGAAAAGTCAAAGAGCAGAAAAGGTCTTTTAGACACAGAAAACTATGCCGCAGCAACATAAATGTCCCGACACAACCAGTAAATGTTTCATGAAGAAACACGAAGGGTGAAATTTTATCCTAACCCGCCGGTGGGAAACGGGCGAATTCAGGCAGGAGTACCATTGTAGACATATCCATTTCCCGCGCTGCTGAACTATAGTTTCATTCCATGCCGTGTTCAAGATTTTCCTCTTCCATGCTCATGTACTACCCCAACTACCTCCACAACATCACATCTCAGCAATCTCATTTCAGGCTAAATATCCCGAGGTTTTCGATTCATTCTTTACAATGTGACACTATGGGTTCGAATTCCACTTGACTGGTAAAGCAAAATGGGCGGTATCGCTCGCTTTGCCTTTTGTGCACCCCACAGGACATTCAGTTCCATACATGGGGAATATCATAGGTGGTCAATGTGACATCACCCATCTTGCACTATCAAGCGAGACACATTTGTACCCCCTAATGCAATAGTGCAAAAGTAGCGCTATGTTGGAGTCGCCCATTCTACGTTAAAATCTATATTCTATTGAAATCAATGGTACTAAATATCGGACGGTGTTTATAACAGGCGGCCGATTAAAGTCCTCCCGTTATCAGCTTCCTCCAAAGACGCATTTCTAACCAGGTCCCTTTCAACTTCGACCATCGCTACTTCACCTGTCACTCTACGATTTCCAAATATTTACAGTCCTTGGTTAGGGGTCCAGTGGAAGATGGTTGGAGGAGCTTGTCAGTACTGGGTAAGTAGAGCAGCGGCAGTGAGTTTAGTCTGTGTGTCTGTAATGTACGGATAATCCATATTGTTTAACCAACCTTTCTTCCAGAAGCACACACCCAACAGAGCAAGGATTAGAATCAGACCCACAGCAGAGCCAACACCAGCCTCCAGCGCAAAGGATTTATCTAAGTGAGATAAAGGGACACAGCGGAACCAAGTTAAAGAACAGTTTCTGCAGAAAATAGAGACTCTGCAGCTTAATGGAAACCAACAACAGGCAATGGACCCAGACTGAATTCCAAAAGAAAAAAAAGACATAAGAAATTAAAAGGTTGACATAACATCATAGAATTTCATACAACGGAACGAGTCAATTTGGCCCAACGTGCCTGTGCCGGTTCTTTGAAAGAGCTATACAAATAGTGGCCCAGTAACTCCGGTCCCAACGCGTGAGTATGGATGGGGTACTCATGCGTGGGCCCGTTGGAAGTGCCGGATTTCAGCATGCACAGCGCATGCGCGGAAAACCGGCATTTCCTCTCCTCTGAACCAAGACATTAAGAGGTGGTTCCCTTGCCATGTTTGAGTTTGCGCGCCGGCGTTGAACTTCCTTTTTTTTCAGGTTTTAACATGCGGGTAAGTCTGTACATTTTAGAAATGTAAAAAGCAGCCGTAAGGACTTCATTTTCAAAGGTAAGTGGTCAATTATTTAAAATTAAAGCATTTTTTCCACAGGCTTTTTACTTTTAAATACTTTAAAGCAAGGTAAGTTTATTTTTAGCCCCGTTTTTTTATAAAATTTTTTTTTTCAAAAATTTAAATTTTTGTTTAATATAGTTATTTAATATCATTTATAGTTTACTTATAAAGTGTGATTTTTTTTAAAATGTATTTGAAGGTAAAGTACAGTTTTACAGCCTCAGCATTTATACCTTTTGACAGGCCTATCTGTTAAGACTTATGAATGGAGCATTCCCTGCTCCAATTGGCTACCTGTTGCTCACGTGATCCCAGCCGGCTCATCACACTAAGTACGCCTTTGGATCACGCACGCACAGTGCGCCGGGAGCTGAACCTGGCCACAGAGAGTAAATGCAAGCAGGGCCAGGATTCAAATGTCAGCGCGATATGTAAGTGTAGGTCGGGGGCTTGCACCCACGGGAAGCCCCTGACCCGAATATCTGGGCCATTATCACACCTCTGCTCATTCCCCACAGCTCATTTTCAAGTATTATTCCGATTCCATTTGGAATGTTACTGTTGAATCTGCTTCCACCTCACTTTCAGGCAGTGCATTCCAGATCACAACAACTCGCTTGTTTATTGTAGTATTGTTATCTCACCTCTGCTTTTTGCCAGTAACCTTTAACCTGTGCCCTCTGGTTACCGACCCCCCTGCCTTTAGAATCAGTTTTGCCTTATCTGCTCTATTGTAAACCCGCATAATTTTGAACTGTTCTATTAAATATCCCCTTAACATTATCTGCTCTAAGGAGACCGGCCCCAGAATCCCCTGTCTCTTCACGTAAAATGGCATAGATTTTCCAACACTTGCGATACTTAATTTTAGCCGTTCGTTGGATTTGCACTGTTTCGATATCGTGCCTCAGAATTTCAAAGTCTGTCTCTCCTCCTCTCTGTTATTATAATAAAGGACCCACATTAAATCAGTACTGCAAAATCAGTGAATCAGTAATAAATTCGGCGGGGGTTTGGCACGCAGGTGACGTCACAATCCACTGGGTGAACAGGATGCAGCAAGAAGGTCATTCTCATTGGTCGACTGATTAGTTGCCTTATTAATTCTTTGAATCTTTCATTGGAAATTAACCGTGTTCCGAGACCAAGCGACTGTTCCCAGCTGGCGGCAAAAAAATAACAGACTTGTGTAAATTCGTCAGTTTCATTCTGTACGTTTCATTCTGGTCATTGGGTCAAAACTGCACATGCGAGGAGAGAACGAGATGAGGTAATCTTTCAGGTGCGGACCTTTGTCAGAACATCCTACCCTCTCCACAGACGCCGACTAAACTGTTGTATATTTCAAACAGCAGATAGTTTATTTGGATTTTTGCTTACTAGGTTAAAATGACATTTGGTTAAAGTCGGTAACGTGGATATTTCCATCTCAGCTTCCCTAGGGGGCAACCTTGGCCTATTAGAGCATCGTTGAACAACTACAAGAGAAAGCGAGTGAATCAAACTTTTAATCGGAGTTGGAGAAGTAAAAGCATTCAATGATTAGCGCTTTAGTTCTGCCATCAATCCACACGGTAAGTAGTGAACTCTTAATGGAATAAGCATCAAAGGGTATTCGGGCACTGTCGCAAAAGCGGGCAATGTGGCATCGCCCGCCTGTTCAGTACTATATGATGGAGTGTAAGGCGGGCGGCCACTAAGACACCGCCCCAAGAGAATTTTAACAACTGGATTTCATTTCCACGCCAGTTTTAATCCTTAAACAGAACAACTGATGCAAACAAACAATGACGCAAAAACCCCTTGTGCTGGGGTCCGATGAATACAGTGACTGTGTATCTCACTCACCTCCTACAGTTATATGTACAGGGTCACTCAGAGCCGAGGTTAGCCGCCTTCCCCTCACATCCGCTTCATACAGGCAGGTGTGATTTCTTCTTTGGGCGTTATCTACATTCCTGATCGTGCAGGTCACAGAATTACACCCTGCAGCAGCAGGCTGGACATCCGAGTAATTCCTTTCTCCGTGTCTGTATATGTAAAATTTGATGCCAGGATGCTCCCGGGGGCTTGTACAGTTAAAGGTGACTTCTCCACCCTTCACAACAACATTGGAATCCATTGATAGATGTGGTTTGGGTAGACCTGTAATTCGATAGGATCAAGTAGTGACCATCGATTAAAAATCCATTACAGATTTATTCTTGCGAACCAAAGTATGAATGACCTGACCTTGTTAACACAGGGCATCATTACAAAGTTTGTAGAGGACACGGAACTCGAAAATTTATTGAGCAGCGAGGAGGATATCAACACACATCAAGATGACATGATTCTGCTATTCCCATTTACACCTCTTCTAGACCCATCTTTTGTTTCTTTACTGGTCCCATACCATCTCATTTTGCAGTGTACAATCAGACCTTTTGTCATTTAATCTTTCCTGCCTTCCAACCTAACACAGACCTTCACTTTTGATCTTTCCTCCCTTCCCCTCCTTCATTGCCACTGCATTTGCTTAAAGTCTTTTATTTCTCTAAGTTTTTATCCAGTTCTGAGGAAAGGTCAACGATTTAAATCGTTAACTCTTTTTCTCTCTCTGCAGATGCTGCCTGGCGTTCTGAGTATTTCCAGCATGTTCTGCTTTAATTCAGGAGTATATAGACAGACTGGTGAAATTGAGAGAAACGTGGCAGATGAAATTTAACACAGAGAATTGTGAAGTGACACATTTTGGTAAGCTCGAATGAAGAGGGAATGTTTAAACGAAATGGTACAATTTTAAACGTGGTGCAGGAACAGAGGGACCTGTGGTGCACATGCACAAGCTTTTGAAGGTGGCGGGTTAGGCTGAGGAGACATTTAAAGAAAAGATTTATCAAACAGAGGCTTAGACTACAAAGTCAAATAAGATATGCTAAAGCTGTAGAAATCACTGCTTAGACGCCATGTAGGAATACTGTGTCCCAAATGAGGGCACTACACTTTAGGAAGGTTGTCAATGCCTTACAGACGGTGTAGAGGAGATTTACCAGACTGGTTCCAGGGATGAGAGATTTCAGTTACATTGAGAGACTGGAGAAGCTGTGATTGATCTCGTCAGAGCAGGGAAGGTTGAGTAGAGATTTAATAGAGGTGATCAAAATCATGAAGCGTTTTGATAGAGTAAGTAAGGATAAACATTTTCCAGTGACAGAAAGGTCGGTAACCAGGAGGCGCAGGTCTGTTTGTACAAATCAAATTTCCACTACACCTTCTCTGCTCTAAGGAGAACAACTCCAGCTTCTCTAATCTATCCACGTAACTGAGGTCCGTCATCCCTGGAATCGCCGTTGTAATTGCGCTCTGCCCCTCTCTAAGGCCTTCACACCCTTCCTAATGTGTGGTGCCCAGAATTCAAATACTCCAGTTGAGGCCTAAAAAGTGTTTTATACAAGTTTAAAAACATCTTTGCTTTTGTACTTTATGCTGCGATTTAAGAAGTTCAGGATCCCGTATCCTTTTATAACCGTTTTCTCAACCTGCCCTGCCACCTGCAATGATGTGTGCACATATACCTCGAGGTCTCTCTGTTTACACACACCCTTTAGGATTGTAACAATTAGTTTTTATTGCCTCTCCCCATTCTTCCTTCCAAAATATATCACGTCGCACTCTTCTACATTAATATATTTGGTATTGTTACCGCATCAGTGGTAAAATAAATGGAAAGAACAATGGAAACGGATTTCTGCATGTTCTTGTGCCATGAAAGGCTCGTAACTCAATAACGATTGTGACGTGTTACATTGAAATGTTCGCATCGGCGATTGAGATTCGACAAAACGGGAATTGACGGTTTCAAACAGAACATATATCAGTTGGGGAGCTTTTTCCAGAACCTAGGCTTATCGCTGAAATTTCCATCTTTGATACCAGGAGAAGTGTTCGTTTGAAATTCATATTTCTGGTAATTTAGTCGAGCCATAACCTGATTAATGGGAGTGAACAACTCACATAAACCACGTGGATTTTGCGCTACTTCCCCTGAGGAATTTCAAACCCTTATACCCTTATCTCCAGTAATGCCCTTCTCCATCTGGCTGCTGGAGGTCCCCTGTAAGTGAAGTGCTGCTGAAATGCAATGCAGAGAGAGATATGGAATGCCACTTTGTAATTAGAATAAAATATCGCGCATAACAGGATAATTTTCACAATCTCGGCACGCAGATTCTGTTCTCTGACATAAACCTGTAATGTTTCAAGGCCAGACAGTCTGGACAGCTTCTTGAGCTGACGCTACACTCATTGGAGTTAAATCCCTGGCGCCCTGCTATCATTGTGGCACTAAACTTTGATAATTCGAAAATGTAGGAGATTATTTTTTCTTAGGTGAATCCTTTAAACAAGTGGTCACGATTCGACTTTACACACATAAGTAAATGAAAATCATTATCAGGCGGGCACAAAAGGTGCAGACGAATCTCCATTGTCCGTTTTGCGCTAAGGCCGTGACTAATTTCACCGCCTTATCTCCAGTAGTGCCGGTAGTAGATTCACAGCGGGTGAATGCATGGCCCAGAGTTACATGAATACTGCCAAAAGTTGAGCAATAGGTTTGAAACTGTTAATTCTGTGTGTTCCAGTTATATTTAAGGTCAATTACTGACACAGACTACAAGAATAACTTTTCAATAGGTCTTTACTATTGGGAGGTTAGGGCTGTACTACCCAGCAAATTACTACACAGCACTTATATGCCGGTGTGGTCACCACCGGTATTACCGTATACAGCAGCCAGAGAAAATAGTACATCTCTTAAGGTGGAACAGGTTTAAGTTCTCTTAAGGTGGAACAAGTTACATACACCACAATCCTCCCTTTTTAGCTTAACAGTTATATCCCCATTTAACATAACATAATAACATATATACATATACAACTTCATGTAGAAACAGTTCAAAGTTTCAGTCTCTCAGGAGGCTTCCTGATTCGAGTTGGATAACGCCTTTCAGGGGTCTCTGATTCTTGTTGCTGAGGTGAATCCTCTAGTTGGTCTCTTATGTCTTGGACATCATCATCAGGTACATTCACTGCCGAGGTAGATGCTTCAGGTTCACTAACTTCTTTCACGGTTGTCTCTGTCGTAACCATGGGTTCGACCCTTGATCCCGATTCTACCAGTTGGTCAGCATGACGCCGTATTACATTTTTAGCAACATCTACCGTGTACATCAGGGGTCCTTGTCTGGCCCGAATTGTTCTGGATTGCCATTTCTCGTTTCCATAGTCCCTGGCCAACACTGGTTGCCCTACCTCGAAACTCCGAGTGGTCTTGTTATTTATATGCTGGAACTGTTTGTTTTCAACTTCCCCCCGCACATTTGGTTTTAACAAGTCCAACCTGGACCGCAACCTCCTGTTATAAAACATCATGGCAGGACTTTGGTTTGTCACTGCATGAGCGGCGTTTCGATATGCCAGTAGAAACTTGTCCACCTTATGTTGTAGTGGAATCTGATCTTCGCTCATGGCCTTTATTGCCTTTTTGAATGTTTGTACAAATCTCTCGGCCAACCCATTTGTAGCCGGATGATATGGGGCAGAGGTATAATGTTTCATGCATTGTCTTTCCACAACGATAACATTTTACTGTACCCAAGACCATTTGATTTGTGCTGAGTTCCGGTGACCATAGCTGCATTACCGCCGTGCCTCTCGCTGCGGCTTCGTGCGATGCTGCCATAGTGACAGCTTTATCAAGCGTCAGCTCATTCTCATCAAGCAGTCGCTTTTGTGTCTCTTGTTTTAACAATCCACACACAAATTTATCTCTTAGCGCATCTGTTAGTCCTGTTCCAAACTGACAGTACTTTGCTAGCTTACGCAACTCAATTAAAATTTCAGCATTGCTTTCATCTTTCAGCTGCTTTCTGCTGTAAAATTTAAATCGTTCCGCCAGCATCAGCGGCGTGGGGCTTAAATGAATTTTCAGGACGGTAACAATATCCGTGAAAGTCTTATCCGCCGGCTTCTCTGGTGATAGAAGGTGTTTCAATTGCCTGTATGTGTTCGCACCCATTAAGTTTAATAAGGCTAGTGCTTTCTCCCCATCTGGTATCTTATTTGCTCTACAATAAACTTCTATGCGTTCTACATACGTGGTCCAATCTTCGATTTCGCTATCAAAAGTATTAATGTTCCAATGTTTAGGCATCTTTGCAATTTTTTTTTCCAAAATGGCGGCTTCCCGCACTTGGCGGTCTTTCCCGCGCTCGTCTTCACCCGCTGGCTGCAATGGCGATTGCTGTGCTGCTGCCGGTCTCGCCTCCCCAGTGGTTAACAACTCCCCCGACGCTGCTTCTACTCCACCGCGGTTCCCGTGGGCATTCGCGCTTCCCTGCCGTCGCGCCTCGCAGCCTTTCTTGCAGCCCGGTTATGTGCACCCGCTGCGTTCGAATTCACCGCGGCTCTCGCGCCTTCAGCTGCCCCAGTCGCTGCACCTTTCGGCCCGAATATGGCCCGGCCCTTTTCACCGGCCGCGGTCGATTTCACCGCCCTCTTTCCTCCGTCTTCCCTCCCCTTCGCTACAGCCAACGCGGCCGACTTTCGCTGATTGGCTTACCCACCATCGTGGTAGAAGGAAGATAGCTGTCTGCCGCTGATGGGGGCTTCGAGTTCAGAATTTCTCTTCTTCACTCCGGGTCCTCAATGCCTCCCGCGCGACGTGCTGTTCAGCAGGATGATGAGGGTGGATGCCTCTTCTCGACGCCCATTCTGAGGACGAAGCTGCCATGGATGTTAACTGCCTCAGGGTAAGATCGGGCTCGTCACCACTGTTAAGTCTGTGTGTTCCAGTTATATTTAAGGTCAATTACTGACACAGACTACAAGAATAACTTTTCAATAGGTCTTTACTATTCAGAGGTTAGGGCTGTACTACCCAGCAAATTACTACACAGCCCTTATATACCGGTGTGGTCACCACTGGTATTACTGTATACAGCAGCCAGAGAAGATAGTACATCTCTTAAGGTGGAACAGGTTTACGTTCTCTTAAGGTGGAACAAGTTACATAAACCAGAGTAACCCATTCGGTTATCTTCCTCTCTCCTAATATTAAACCATTCATGTTGTTCCAATTTATTACTTTGATACCTCTGTGCCCTTCCCACATAACAAACTAATGGAGAGAAGCCCCCACCAAAAAAACAAATAGACCAGTCTCGGCCTTTCCAAAAAAACAAATAGACCAGTCTCGGCCTTTCCAAAAAAACAAATAGACCAGTCTCGGCCTTCACAAGTAAAACAAAGACACCAGTATCAGCCTTTACAAGTGAAACAAAACATTTGGCCACACCTTCTACTTTTTCCCCCGCAAGGGTGATGCAGTTCGCATCCATGACTGGCCCCTGCCCGCCCTGCAGCTCCTCCTCAATGGGACCCCAGTGGCTGCAGCAAGGCTGGGTGAAGGCTGCTGAGGGTCAGATGGTGAGACGGCAGATGCCCTTGGGGGTCGGCCTGGACCAGCTCTGGGACTGGAGGGGCCGGCTGCTGACTGCTCCAACTCTGCTTGGGCGGCAGCAGTCTGTCCAGCGGCTGGTGGCAGCTGCAATGGAGGAGTGACAGTTTCGGCTGCAGGAATGCTACCAACCTGACAGATCACAGGTACTCCCTGGTCGCCTGATACATTGGCACTCGCACAGGCCAGCACTGCAGCATGCGCAGCAATCTGCTGAAGCACAGACTGCTGGGCTGCTGCGGCGCGGCGAGTGCCCTGGCGATGCCTGGCCAATCCAGCGAGGGTGGCAGCAGTTAGTGCCCGTGTGGCCCTGGTCTGTGTCCGCATGACACCAGCCAGTGAATGCACGGCACAACTGAGCACTTGGCTAGAAGCCGCCTGTGCTGCCTGTGTAATGAAGACATACCCCTACAACACAAGGTGGATAACTTCTTGTTTGCCTACCGGAATGCGACACATGCGGTTACCGACCAAACTCCAGCCATGATGGTCTTCAATCGAAGACTACGATGCCGCTTGGATTTGGTTAAGCCAAACATCAGAAGAGATGTGGAGAACAGGCAGTTTCAGAATATGAATGAAAGGCCGACCAGGAGTTTTAAGATAGGTCAACCAGTTTTGGCCCGGGACTACCGCACAGAGAAATGGCAGCCAGGCACGATCTGTACACGGCAAGGACCTCTAATGTATACCGTGGACGTTGGAGTGAGCATTGTAAGATGCCATGCTGACCAGATTCTAGAGTCACTGGAAAACGTCAATTCCACACCACGATCCGATACACCTGGTGATGAAACCGAAGTACCAATTGCATCTACCTCAGAATCGGGAATATTGGAAGCAGACGAACCCAACAACGACGTTGATTCCGATTCAACTCTGCCAGAAGAACCTGACACCCCAAAGAGGCGTTAGCCAGACAGAATCAGGAAGCCTCCTCAAAGACTGAACTTATAATTGCTTAACTTCAGATAATGTATATGACAACTGTAATTGTAAATATGTTATTTAATTATTAATCGAATGTTATGTACTGTTTAGCTAAAAGGGGAGGAATTGTAGTGTATGTACTTTGCAGAAGGAACTATATTCTGCAGCCCCTGTATACTGCAGTACCAGTAGTGACCACCCCTGTATATTAGCCTGTGTAGTAACTTTGCATAGTTAGTTCCAGTTTGTCTCCACTCAGTAAAGACCTGTTATAACCAACTCCTGCAGTCCGTGTCTCAATTACACACGGACATAATATACACTCTACCCTATCATGGGCTCTACCCACCCATTTAATCTCCTCCCACAGTCCATGTACACTCTCCCCTATCATGGACTCTACCCACCCATTTAATCTCCTCCCAGAGTCCATATACACTCTCCCCTATCATGGGATCTACCCACCCATTTAATCTCCTCCCACAGTCCATGTACACTCTACCCTATCATGGGATCTACCCACCCACTTAATCTCCTCCCACAGTCCATGTACACTCTCCCCTATCATGGACTCCACCCACCCATTTAATCTCCTCCCAGTGTCCATATACACTCTCCCCTATCATGGGATCTACCCACCCATTTAATCTCCTCCCACAGTCCATGTACACTCTACCCTATCATGGGATCTACCCACCCACTTAATCTCCTCCCACAGTCCATGTACTCTTTACCCTATCATGGACTCTACCCACCCATTTAATCTCCTCCCACAGCCCATGTCCACTCTCCCCTATCATAGACACAACCCACCCATTTAATCTCCTCACACAGCCCATGTACACTCTACCCTATCATGGACTCTACCCACCCACTTAATCTCCTCCCACAGTCCATGTACACTCTCCCCATCATGGACTCTACCTACCCATTTAATCTCCTCCCACAGCCCATGTACACTCTCCCCTCTCATAGACTCTACCCACCCATTTAATCTCCTCCAACAGCCCATGTCCACTCTCCCCTCTCATAGACTCTACCCACCCATTTAATCGCCTCCCACAGCCCATGTACACTCTACCCTATCATGGACTCTACCCACCCATTTAATCTCCTCCCACAGTCCATGTACACTCTCCCCTATCACGGACACTACCCACACATTTAATCTCCTCCCACAGCCCACACTCTCCCCTATCATGGACTCTACCCATCCATTTAATCTCCTCCAACAGTCCATGTATACTCTCCCCTATCATGGACTCCATCCATTTAATCTCCTCCCACAGCCCATGTATACTCTCCCCTATCATGGACTCTACCCACCCATTGAATCTCCTACCACAACCCATGTACACTCTCCCCTATCATGGACTCTACCCACTCATTTAATCTCCTCCCACAGCCCATGTACACTCTCACCTATCATGGACTCTACCCACCCATTTAATCTCCTCCCACGGCCCATGTACACTCTCCCCTGTCATAGACTCTACCCACCCATTTAATCTCCTCCCACAGCCCATGTACACTCTCCCCTATCATGGACTCTACCCACCCATTTAATCTGCTCACACAGCCCATGTACACTCATATCCTATCATGGACTCTACCCACCCATTTAATCTCCTCCCACAGTCCATGTACACTCTCCCCTATCACGGAATCTACCCACACATTTAATCTCCTCCCACAGCCCACACTCTCCCCTATCACGGACTCTACCCACCCATTTAATCTCCTCCCACAGTCCATGTACACTCTCCCCTATCATGGACTCCATCCACCCCTTTAATCTCCTCCCACAGCCCATGTATACTCTCCCCTAGCATGGACTAGGCTAGCTCAGACAGTAAATGGGTGACCAAAAGGCAGGGTAAAGGCAGGAAGGTAGTGCAGGAGTCACCTGCGGTCATCTCCCTCCAAAACAGGTTTACCGTTTTGGGTACTGTTGGGGGAGATGACTTATCAGGGGAAGGCACCAGCAGCCAGGTTCAGGGCACCATGACTGGCTCTGCTGCACAGAAGGGCGGGAAAAAGAGGGATAGGGCTATAGTGATGGGGATTCAATTGTAAGGGGGATAGATAGGAGTTTCTGTGGCCGAGACCGAGACTCCAAGATGGTATGTTGCCTCCCTGGTGCAAGGGTCAAGGATGTCTCGGAGCAGGTGCAGAGCATTCTGAAGGGGGAGGGGGATCAGCCAGTTGTCGTGGTACATGTAGGTACCAACGATGTAGGTAAAAAGAGGGAGGAGGTCCTACAAGCTGAATTTAGGGAGTTAGGAGCTAAATTGAAAAGTAGGACCTCAAAGGTAGTAATCTCTGGATTGCTACCAGTGCCACGAGCTAATAAGTTTAGAGAGAGTAAGATAGATAAGCTAAATACGTGGCTTGAGCAGTGGTGCAAGGGAGAGGGATTTAAATTCCTGAGGCATTGGAACCAGTTCTTGGGGAGGAGTGACCTGTACCAAGGGGACGGTCTACACCTGAACTGTGAGGGAGCCGATGTCCTCGGGGTAATATTTTCTAGGGCGGTTCGGGAGGATTTAAACTAATTTGGCAGGGGGATGGGAACCTAGGTAGTGGAAAAGAGGGAAGTCATATGAAGTCAGAAATAGATGGTAGAAAGGTGAGAAGCAACAAGCAAAGGAGAGAAACACAAAGGGCCAAACTAATTCATAATGAGAGTGTGAAAAAAGCAAGCCTGAAGGCTTTGTATCTTAATGCTAGAAGCATTAGGAACAAGGTGGATGAATTAGTTGTGGAAATAGAGGTAAACAAGTATGATTTGATTGGGATTACAGAAACGTGGCTGCAGGGTGGGCAAGGCTGGGAACTTAACATCCAGGGATATACAATATTTAGGAAGGATCGGCAAAAAGGTAGGGGAGGTGGGGTAGCATTGCTGGTAAAGGAGGGGATTAATGCAATGGAAAGGAAGGATATTAACTCGGACGAAACGGAATCTGTATGGGTAGAAATGAGAAATAGCAAGGGGAGGAAAACGTTAGTGGGTGTGATATATAGGCCTCCAAATAGTAATATGGAGGTGAGGGAAGGCATAAAAAGGGAAATTAGAGAAGCGTGCGATAAGAGCACAGCTGTCATCATGGGTGACTTTAATTTACATATTGATTGGACTAACCAAATTAGTAAAAATTCTGAGGAGGAGGAATTCCTGGAATGTTTTCGGGACGGTTATCTGGACCAATATGTCGAGGAGCCGACTCGAGATCAGGCCATTTTAGACTGGGTATTGTGCAATGAGAAGGGACTTATCAGCAATCTTCTTGTACGAGGCCCCTTGGGTCAGAGCGATCATAATATGATCGAGCTCTCAGTCGAGATGGAGAGTGAGGAAATTGAATCAGAGACTAAGGTCCAGAACTTAAATAAAGGGAATTACGAGGGTATGAGACGGGAATTGGGTAAGATTGATTGGGTGGTGTTTCTGGGGGGATTGACAGTGGATAGACAATGGCAAGCATTCAAAGATAGAATGGAAGAATTCCAGAACATGTTTATACCGGTTTGGCATAAAAATAAACCTAAAAAGGTGACTCAACCGTGGATAACGAGGGAAATTAGGGACAGCATAAAATCAAAAAAAAGGGCATATCAACTGGCAAAAAAAAGCACCAGACCGGAAGATTGGGGGCAGTACAGGATACAGCAAAAGAGGACAAAGGGATTAATCAGGAAGGGGAAAATAGAATACGAAAGTAAACTTGCAGCAAACATAAAGACAGACTGCAAAAGCTTTTATCGGTATATCAGGAGGAAAAGACTGGTAAAATCCCAAGTCGGTCCCTTGCAGTCCGATTCGGGAGAATATATAATGGAGAATAAGGAAATGGCTGACCAATTAAACTCATACTTTGGTTCTGTATTCACAAAGGAGGACACAAATAACCTCCCAGGAATATCGGCAAACATGGGGACTAATGAGAGGGAGGAGCTGACAGAAATTAGTATCTCTAGGGATATGGTGTTGGGTAAGTTGAGGGGACTGAAGGCCGACAAATCCCCGGGGCCTGATAAACTACATCCTAGGGTACTTAAGGAGGTGGCCCTGGAGATAGCAGATGCTCTAAGGATCATCTTCCGGAAATCCATTGACTCGGGAACAGTACCCATGGATTGGAGGGTAGCTAATGTTACCCCAATATTTAAAAAGGGGGGTAGAGAGAAAGCAGGGAATTATAGACCAGTAAGCCTTACATCGGTTGTGGGCAAAATGCTAGAGTCCATTATTAAGGATAAAATAGCGGAGCACTTGACAAATGGGGAAAGGATCGGACAGAGTCAACATGGATTTACAAAGGGTAAACCGTGTTTGACTAATCTGCTGGAATTTTTTGAGGAAGTAACTGGTAAAATAGATGGGGGAGAGCCAGTGGATGTGGTGTACCTTGACTTCCAGAAAGCCTTCGATAAGGTTCCACACAAAAGATTATCATGCAAAATTAAGGCTCATGGAATTGGGGGCAAAGTATTAACGTGGATAGAGAACTGGCTGGCGGATAGAAAACAGAGAGTTGGAATAAACGGCTCGTTTTCGGAGTGGCAGGCAGTGACCAGCGGGGTGCCGCAAGGATCTGTCCTGGGACCCCAGCTGTTCACAATATATATAAATGATCTGGATCAGGGAATTGGATGCAATATTTCCAAATTCGCTGACGACACTAAACTAGGAGGAGGGGTGGGCTCTGATGAGGATGTCAGGAGGCTACAGTGCGATTTGGACAGGTTGGGGGAATGGGCGGATACGTGGCAGATGCACTATAATGTGGATAAATGCGAGGTTATCCACTTTGGGGGTAAAAACAGGAGGGTAGATTATTATCTAAATGGCAATAGATTGGGAGATGGGGAAGTGCAGAGGGACCTGGGTGTTCTTGTGCACCAGTCACTGAAGGAGAGCATGCAGGTGCAACAGGCGATTAAGAAGGCAAATGGTATGTTGGCCTTCATATCAAGGGGGTTCGAGTATAGGAATAGGGATACCTTACTACAGCTGTACAAAGTGCTGGTGAGACCGCATCTGGAGAAATGTGTACAGTTTTGGTCGCCCCATCTGCGGAAGGATGTACTTGCCATGGAAAGAGTGCAACGGCGATTCACCAGGCTGATACCTGGAATGGCGGGAATGACCTACGAAGAGAGATTAAATAGTTTGGGCTTGTACTCACTGGAGTTTAGAAGATTGAGAGGGGATCTCATCGAAACATATAAAATTATGGCAGGCCTGGACAGGCTGAATTCAGAGAGAATGTTTCCAATGGCCGGGGAGCACAGAACCAGGGGCCACAGTCTAAAAATAGCGGGCAAATCATTTAAAACAGAGATGAGGAAGAATTTCTTCACTCAAAGAGTGGTGAGCCTGTGGAATTCCCTGCCACAGAGGGCTGTGAAGGCTAATTCAATAAATATTTTCAAGAGAGAATTGGATATATTTCTGAAGGCTAAGGGGATTAAGGGTTACGGAGAAAAGGCGGGGACGGGGTACTGAACTGGTAAGATCAGCCATGATCTCATTGAATGGCGGAGCAGGCTCGAAGGGCCGAATGGCCTACTCCTGTTCCTATCTCTATGTATCTATGTATCTATGCATCAGCGAAGTACATCATCTCGCCAGTATCCATCCACCTCCTTGAGATATAGTGCAGTGTCATGAGCAGTTTGTCCTGACAGAGGTGGGAGATTCAGGCTAGCTGAGCTGCTTAGGTCTAACGTCATTCCCCATTGATGGTCTCCTTCTCCGTCAAGTCCCAGCTATCACTCAAATGGTTCACAATCTCCCAACTTCCCGAAGAATCCATTTGATGCCTTCGAGAAACCCGACAAGAGACTCTGCATCAGTATCATGTGCCTAATCAAATAAATAACCGGAAATGGAGGGAGCTGTTAGTTCACACACACTGACGACAAAGGTACACTCATCTAACCTGTTGACAATCTGCATTATTTGGAGCTTGCCGGTGATAACTAGCTTTCTCCCCAGGTAACAGGAGCAGCAGACGGTTAAGAAGGCAAATGGTATGTTGGCCTTCATAGCAAGAAGGTTCGAGTACAGGAACAAGGATATCTTGCTGCAGTTGTACAGGGCCTTGGTGAGACCACATCTTGAGTATTGTGTGCAGTTTTGGTCGCCTTATCTGAGGAAGGATGTTCTTGCCATGGAGGGAGTTCAGCGAAGATTCACCAGGCTGATACCTGGGATGGCAGGAATGACGTATGAGGAGAGATTAGGTCGATTGGGCTTATACTCGCTGGAGTTTAGAAGAATGAGAGGGGATCTCATTGAAACTTATAAAATTCTGACAGGACTGGACAGACTAGATGCAGGAAGCATGTTCCCGAAGGCTGGGGAGTCCAAAAGGAAGGAATCACTGTAATACAGAGAAATAATATTGGGTCAAAAGATCAGGATAATGAAACAGTTTGGGTGGAGGTAAGGAATAATAAGGGGAAAAAAACACTAGTGGGCGTAGTCTATAGGCCTCCGAACAGTGGCAACTCTGTTGGACGGAGTATCAATCAGGAAATAGTTGAGGCTTGTAATAAGGGAACATCTATAATTATGGGGGATTTTAACTATCATATTAATTGGACAAATCAAATTGGGCAGGGCTGCCTTGAGGATGAGTTAATTGAGTGTATTAGGGATGGATTTCTTGAGCAGTATGTAACTGAACCGGCCAGGGGGCAAGCAACCTTAGATCTGGTCCTGTGTAACGAGACAGGATTAATTAAAAATGTCCTAGTAAAGGATCCCCTTGGACATAACATGGTTGAATTCCATATTCAATTCGAGGGTGAGAAGGTTAGATCTCAAGCAAGCGTGCTAAGCTTGAATAAAGGAGACTATGAAGGTATGAGAGCGGAATTGAGTAGAGTGGATTGGGAAAATAGATTAAAGGGTAAGACGATACATGATCAGTGGTGTACATTTAAGGAGTTATTTTACAACTTCCAAAAAAAATATATTCCACTGAGAAGAAAAGGGTGTAAAAGAAAAGACAGCCATCCGTGGCTAAGTAAAGAAATTAAGGATAGTATTCGACTAAAAACAAGGGCATATAAGGTAGCCAAATCTAGTGGGAGGATAGAGGATTGGGAAAACTTTAAAAGAGAGCAAAAAATGACAAAAAGATTAAGAAAGGGAAGATAGATTATGAAAGTAAATTAGCAAAAAATATAAAAACAGATAGTAAGAGTTTTTATAGTTATATAAAAAGAAAAAGGGTGGCTAAAGTAAATGTTGGTCCCTTAGAGGATGAGACCGGGAAAATAATGGTGGGAAATATGGAGATGGCAAAAACACTGAATGAATATTTTATATCACTCTTTACAGTAGAAGACACTAAGAATATCCCAACACTGGACAAACAGGGGGCTAAAGGGGGGGAGGAGCTAAACACGATAAAAATCACTAAGGAAGTGGTACTCGGTAAAATAATGGGACTCAAGCTGGATAAATCACCTGGACCTGATGGCTTACATCCTAGGGTCTTGAGGGAAGTGGCGGTAGGGATTGTGGATGCATTGGTAATAATTTTCCAAAACTCCCTGGACTCGGCAAAGGTCCCGGCAGACTGGAAAACTGCTAATGTAACACCCTTATTTAAAAAGGGCAGTAGACAGAAGGCTGGAAACTATAGACCGGTTAGCCTAACATCTGTGGCAGTTAAAATTTTGGAGTCCATTATTAAGGAGACAGTAACAGGACATTTGGATAATCATAATTTAATAAGACAAAGTCAGCATGGTTTTATGAAGGGGAAGTCATGTTTGACAAATTTGCTGGAGTTCTTTGAGGAAGTAACATATAGGGTGGATAAAGGGGAACCAGTGGACGTAGTGTATTTAGACTTCCAAAAGGCATTTGATAAGGTGCCACACAAAAGATTATTGCTTAAGATAAAAAATCACGGGATTGGGGGTAATATTCTGGCATGGATAGAGGATTGGCTATCTAACAGAAGGCAGAGAGTTGGGATAAATGGTTCATTCTCAGACTGGCAATCAGTAACTAGTGGTGTTCCGCAGGGGTCAGTGCTGGGTCCCCAACTCTTTACAATCTATATTAACGATTTGGAGGAGGGGACCGAGTGTAACATATCAAAGTTTGCAGATGATACTAAGATGGGAGGGAAAGTAGTGAGTGAGGAGGACATAAAAAACCTGCAAGGGGACATAGACAGGCTAAGTAAGTGGGCAGAGATTTGGCAGATGGAATACAATACTGGAAAGTGTGAGGTTATGCACTTTGGCAGGAAAAATCATAGAGCAAGTTATTATCTTAATGGCAAGAAACTGGAAAGTACTGCAGTACAAAGGGATCTGGGGGTCCTGGTGCACGAAACTCAAAAAGTTAGTATGCAAGTGCAGCAGGTGATCAAGAAGGCCAATGGAATGTTGGCTTTTATTGCTAGGGGGATAGAATATAAAAACAGGGAGGTATTGCTGCAGTTATACAAGGTATTGGTGAGAGCGCACCTGGAATACTGCATACAGTTTTGGTGTCCATACTTAAGAAAAGACATACTTGCTCTCGAGGCAGGACAAAGAAGGTTCACTCGGTTAATCCCGGGGATGAGGGGGTGGACATATGAGGAGAGGTTGAGTAGATTGGGACTCTACTCATTGGAGTTCAGAAGAATGAGAGGCGATCTTATTGAAACATATAAGATTGTGAAGGGGCTTGATCGGGTGGATGCGGTGAGGATGTTTCCAATGATGGGTGAAACTAGAACTGGGGGCATAATCTTAGAATAAGGGGCTGCTCTTTCATAACTGAGATGAGGAGAAACATCTTCATTCACAGGGTAGTAGGTCTGTGGAATTTGCTGCCCCAGAAAGCTGTGGAAGCTACATCATTAAATATATTTAAAACAGAAATAGACAGTTTCCTCGAAGTAAAGGGAATTAGGGGTTACGGGGAGCGGGCAGGAAATTGGACATGAGTCTAGGTTCGGAATGGTCATGGCCCTGTGGGTGGCGGAGCGGGCCAGGGGCCGTGTAGCCTGGTTCTGCTCCTACTTCTTGTGTTCTAATTCTGTGTTAGTCCTTCAAGAGTAAATTGGGCCTGTTCCTGACTTGGGTGGAGATCACCTTTTACAGAAGGTAAGTACTGCAGGAAATACAGGGACAGAGTGATCTCCTGGACGAGTTTCGATCACCTAGATGGGTCGGAGAGGAATTTCCCAGATTTTTTCTCCCAAATTGGCCACTGGTTTTTTTTATCTGGTTTTTCTCCTCTCCCGGGAGATCACATGGGTTCGGGTGGGATGGAGAGTGGAAGTAGATTTGAGGTTAGGATCAGATCAGCCATGATCTTATTGAATGGCGGAGCAGGCTCGAGGGGCCGACTGGCCTACTCCTGCTCCTATTTCTTATGTTCTGTTACTGGGGACATGGTTATAGAGGTCGGGAGTCCTGTTACTGGGGACATGGTTATAGGGGACGGGAGTCCTGTTACTGGGGACATGGTTATAGAGGACGGGAGTCCTGTTACTGGGGACATGGTTATAGAGGACGGGAGTCCTGTTACTGGGGACATGGTTATAGAGGACGGGAGTTCTGTTACTAGGGACATGGTTATAGAGGACGGTTGTCCTGTTACTGGGGACATGGTTATAGAGGACGGGAGTCCTGTTACTGGGGACATGGTTATAGAGGACGGAAGTCCTGTTACTAGGGACATGGTTATAGAGGACGGGAGTCCTGTTATTTGGGACATGGTTATAGAGGAGGAGTGAACAGCCATTTAAAGTCAAGATTTAAAATCCCATCACGCCAGGGTGAATTCAGTGTCTGATAAATTGTGTGCAGGTAGCAGCAAATGCAACGAAGACCTTTGTTCAATTTGGGTTGCACCAGAATCATTTGGCTCCTTTTCTCACCAGATCCTTGATTTACACCTGACACAAGTCACAGGAGAGGTGAAAGTAGCTTCCGTCCACAGGCAGCTGTCGGACGAGTGAGCACCAAGGATCCCGAGCAGCGCTGAGAGGCCCGAGCAGCGCTGGGCTCAACAGAGGTCAAAAGGAGCAACAAAAAACGGAATTTGATGCGGACGCATCCATCAGTACACTAAATACCGCGCACAGGAAAATATCAACCAATTGTAACATCACTCCCCATTCATGAAAGACAATTAATACATGTTATATCACACTGCAAACATCACCTAGCAGCCCCAGTCTGTACCCCTGGGTCAGTATCTACAGTCAGCCCCAGTCTGTACCCCTGGGTCAGTATCTACAGTCAGCCCCAGTCTGTACCCCTGGGTCAGTATCTACAGTCAGCCCGAGTCTGTACCCCTGGGTCAGTATCTACAGTCAGCCCCAGTCTGTACCCCTGGGTCAGTATCTACAGTCAGCCCCAGTCTGTACCCCTGGGTCAGTATCTACAGTCAGCCCCAGCCTGTACCCCTGGGTCAGTATCTACAGTCAGCCCCGTCTGTACCCCTGGGTCAGTATCTACAGTCAGCTCCAGCCTGTACCCCTGGGTCAGTATCTACAGTCAGCCCCAGCCTGTACCCCTGGGTCAGTATCTACAGTCAGCTCCAGCCTGTACCCCTGGGTCAGTATCTACAGTCAGCCCCAGCCTGTACCCCTGTGTCAGTATCTACAGTCAGCCCCAGCCTGTACCCCTGTGTCAGTATCTACAGTCAGCCCCAGCCTGTACCCCTGGGTCAAAATCTACAGTCAGAACAAGTATTTCTGATGTCAACATTGAGGCTCACTGTTTCCCCCTCAAACAAAACGTGACTCTCATCAATACCCTACTGTCACTCGAACCTACACTCTGCCTCGCCCACCGCCGGTCCCGCCCAACACCCGCCTCACACCCACAATCGGCCTCACCCTCAATCAGTCGCTCTGAATCGGGCAGCTTCTTGAACAGTTTGTGAAAGTCTTCGTTCCGCTGTTTGTATGTGGGGCTCAACACCTGGAAGAAAGATACAATTTCTCCAGAGGAATATCTGGATCAAACACCGCTCTTCCTATCCAATCAACCTTATTACAAATACGTACACAGCTGTCAAGTCACTGAAAATGCAGGCTCTAAAATGGTTTCCATGCATCTTGCAATATGAAGGAGACACACAGTTCAATCCTTCTCCTTTTTGGAAAACTAATGGAATATGTAACAGAAATCAAAGCAAACCTCAGACTTAGCATGACTGAGCGACGTTAATTTAAGCAGGATGGCAATTAAAAGAAATGAACATGCAACTGGAGTCACGAGAAGCGCGATCACAGCACATTAACTGCAGTGACCATCTCTCAGCCCATCGGCCAGTTAGCGCACAAGATCCCACAAACAATATTCTGTTTTAGCGATGTTGATTGAGGGATAAATATTGGCCCCAGGACAACTGGACAACATCCTGCGCTTCTTTGAAATAGTGGCTGCGGGAACTTTTGCATCCACCTGAAATGGCAGGCGGGGCCCTCGTGTTAACGTCTCATCCGAAAGACTGCAACTCCGACAGTGCAGCACTCCCTCAGTGCAGCCCCTCCGACAGTGCGGCGCTCCCTCAGTACTGCACTCCCTCAGTACTGCCCCTCCGACAGTGCGGCGCTCCCTCAATACTGCCCCCCCTCAGTACTGCCCCTCCGACAGTGCGGCGCTCCCTCAGTACTGCCCCTCCAACAGTGCGGCACTCCCTCTGTACTGCCCATCCGACAGTGCGGCGCTCCCTCAGTACTGCCCCTCCGACAGTGCGGCGCTCCCTCACTACTGCGCTCCCTCAGTACTGCCCCTCCGACAGTGCGGCACTCCCTCAGTACAGCCCCCCCTCAGTACTGCCCCTCCGACAGTGCGGCGCTCCCTCAGTACTGCCCCTCCGACAGTGCGGCGCTCCCCCAGTACTGCCCCTCCAACAGTGCGGCTCTCCCTCAGTACTGCCCCTCCGACAGTGTGGCACTCCCTCAGTACTGAGCCTCCAACAGTGCGGCGCTCCCTCAGTACTGACCCTCCAACAGTGTGGCACTCCCTCAGTACTGCCCCTCCGACAGTGCGGCACTCCCTCAGTGCTGCCCCTCCGACAGTGCAGCGCTCCCTCAGTACTGCCCCTCCGACAGTGCAGTGCTCCCTCAGTACTGCCCCTCCGACAGTGCGCTGCTCCCTCAGTACTGCCCCTCCGACAGTGCAGCGCTCCCTCAGTACTGCCCCTCCGACAGTGCGGTGCTCCCTCAGTATTACCCCTCCGACAGTGCGGCACTCCCTCAGTACTGACCCTCCGACAGTGTGGCACTCCCTCAGTACCGCCCCTCCGACAGTGCGGCACTCCCTCAGTGCTGCCCCTCCATCAGTGCGGCGCTCCCTCAGTACTGCCCCTCCGACAGTGCGGTGCTCCCTCAATACTGCCCCTCCGACAGTGCAGCGCTCCCTCAGTGCTGCCCCTCCGACAGTGCGGCGCTCCCTCAGTGCTGCCCCTCCGACAGTGCGGTGCTCCCTCAGTACTGCCCCTCCGACAGTGCAGCGCTCCCTCAGTACTACCCCTCCGACAGTGCGGCGCTCCCTCAGTACTGCCCCTCCGACAGTGCGGTCCTCCCTCAGTACTGCCCCTCCGACAGTGCAGCGCTCCCTCAGTACTACCCCTCCGACAGTGCTGTCCTCCCTCAGTACTGCACTTATTTACTCATCAATAAGTGATTAGCTGGGATCTACTCTTCTCTAAACAGATATATATAAGGAAAGTGGAATGGTGCCTGGGCGTAGAGCCCAGCACACACCTATCGGGCCTGGGATTGTATCCAGTCTAGACCAAGGAAATTGCCCCTATTTATTTGGTATCCAGGAATCCCAAGGGAAATGAGATCCAGAGATTTCAGTATGGCTCTTTTTAGGCAAAAGTTCGAAGGCTCTGCCATTTCCTTTGGCAAGGGCCTCCTTGACTTGGGCTCTGCTGCTCTTCCTTCTGGCCAGTGCCAGCTTTAGATTTCACACTCTGACCCATCGGACAATCTCAGCTCAGGGGCTCCCCGGTTCTCTAGATTCCATGCAGATGACGTGATGGATTCTCTCAAATTTGAGACACATTGATGAGAACATATGTCCAGAAAGGACAAGAAAGAGATACTGGCGTGTCTTGCAGCAGCATTAGTTAATCCCACCGTGACACACAATTCCACAGCAATGGTTCTCGAACTGTAATTTAACAATAGCACAAACCAACGCAAGGCAACACAGACATAAAACACAGAATTAAAAATCAAGAATTGCACTTTATACTCACGTTGTACCAGCTCTGCATTTTCTGGAAGATAAAAGAAAAGAAAATATAAATCTGTGATTGATAAGTGTTTAAGGAAGAGGGGAAAGGTTTGGATTACAGAGCAAATAGCAGGAGCGGGGAAAAGATGGGATTATAGATCAAATAGCAGGAGAGGGGAAAGGATTGGAGTCAAAAGCACGTAAATGGTAAAAAAAGTGAACAACTTCCTCACAAACATTATTGAACACAATGTGAGAAATGGCGCAGATGTGTCACACACCATCTTGTCTATATATCGCCATTCCTTTATCGTCGCTGGGTCGAAATCCTGGAACTCCCTCCCTAACAGCACTGTGGGAGCACCTTCACCACACGGACTGCAGCGGTTCAAGGCGGCGGCACACCGCCACCTTCTCAGGGGGCAATTAGGGATGGGCAATAAATGCCGGCCTTGCCAGCGACACCTGCAACCCGGGTGTTAGATCAAGGTAATTTCAGTGGACCACACTGATCTGAGGTCAACACACCAAAATTAAAGTTTGCAAGTCCGGTGGTAATAAAGGGGGCGGGTACATCTGCTGCGGTATAAAGCCAGCCATTTTGAACATCCTTGTTAGTTGGACAAAGGAAGTCAAACAGTGTAAATCAAGTGATGCAATAAATCGACTATTTAAAACTTACCAGGAGGCAGAGCAACACACCAATATCCAAGAACCTCAGTCTCTCTGCACTCTCTGCACTCCTGTCCCAAACGGCAGATTCTTCCCTCTCCACCAGCCCCCCGCCATCAACCTCTCCCTCTCTCCCCACCCCCATCAACCTCTCCCTCTCTCCCCCCCATCAACCTCTCCCTCTCTCCACCCCCCCATCAACCTCTCCCTCTCTCCCCCCCATCAACCTCTCCCTCTCTCCCCACCCCCATCAACCTCTCCCTCTCTCCCCCCCACCCCATCAACCTCTCCCTCTCTCCCCAGCCCCATCAACCTCTCCCTCTCTGCCCCCCACCCCATCAACCTCTCCCTCTCTCCCCCCCCATCAACCTCTCCCTCCTCTCCCCCCCATCAACCTCTCCCTCTCTCCCCTCCATCAACCTCTCCCTCTCTCCCCCCCACCCCCATCAACCTCTCCCTCTCTCCTCCCCACCCCCCATCAACCTCTCCCTCTCTCCCCCCCATCAACCTCTCCCTCTCTCCCCCCCACCCCCCATCAACCTCTCCCTCTCTCCCCCCACCCCCATCAACCTCTCCCTCTCTCCCCCCCATCAACCTCTCCCTCTCTCCCCCCCACCCCCCATCAACCTCTCCCTCTCTCCCCCATCAACCTCTCCCTCTCTCCCCCCCACCCCCCATCAACCTCTCCCTCTCTCCCCCCCACCCCATCAACCTCTCCCTCTCTCCCCCCCCACCCCCATCAACCTCTCCCTCCTCCCTCTCTCCCCCCCATCAACCTCTCCCTCCTCCCTCTCTCCCCCCATCAACCTCTCCCTCTCTCCCCTCCCCGCCCATCAACATCTCCCTCTTCCAATACAATACAATACAATACAAATCGCTTTATTGGCATGATAAGGTACATCTTATGTTGCCAAAGCATCAAAATACATTTATGGTTGAACACATAAACGCGGTTCCATTCATACAGTGCATAAACAGGTATATCCCTGAGTTTATAAATATATTTTCGCCTTGTTTATATATACTCTTGTCTTAGTTTACTGGTTGTCCCTCTGTTCATGGCAAGCTGTAACATAGTGTGCCGCCAGTGTTACACAGCTTCTCTCCTCCCCCAGTAGGAATGGGAGTTTTTGGTTGTCAGTCAGATTTCTGAATTCAGGGCATATTTGTGAGAATTTTTGATAGAAATTCTCTCTGATGCCCTGATATTTTCCACAGGCTGTGAGGAAGTGTATCTCTGTCTCAACTACTCCCTGACTGCAGTGAGAGCATATCCTGTCTTCTCTTGGCAGCCTGGTCTGCCTGTGTCTGCCTTTTTCGATCGCTAGGCTATGTTCGCTAAGTCTGTACCTTGTCAAGGTTCTTCTCAGTTTGTTATCCTTTACCATGGTCAGGTAATCAGCTATGTTGTATTGTCTGTTTAGGGCCAAGTAGCAATTGAGTTTGCTTTGGGTTTTTGTTGTTTCTGCCCAATATGACAGATATTTTTCCTTTTGCTTAGCGACGATTGTGTTGGGTCGAATTCTTTGTGTTACCCTGTCACTGTCCTGGGACTGGTTATTGTTAGTATTGTTATTAATTACTTTATTGAGTCCCAGGACGAGTTGACTGAGGGTATTCTTCTTTATGGTCAGCTCTTGGCATTTCAGGGCGTCGTAGTGATAGCATTGGGGATTGCTCATTTGTTGGTGATTCCAAAATTTGGTGGCTCTTTTTTGGATAGTGATTATTAATGGGTATTGGCCTAGTTCCGCCCTGCATGCGTTGTTTACTGTTTTCCTTTGAGTCCGGAGGATACTTTTACAGAATTCCGCATGTAGGATCTCAATTGGGTGTTTGTCCCATTTTGCAAAATCTTGTTGTGTTAGTGGTCCCCAGACCTCACTGCCACAGAGTGCAATTGGTTCAATTACTGATTTGAAAATTTTGAGCCAAATGCTAATTGGGATTTCTATTTGGATTGATTTTTTGATGGCATAGAAAGCCCTTCTTGCTTTCTCTTTCAGTTCATTCACAGCCGCCCCCATCAACCTCTCCCTCTCTCCCCCCCATCAACCTCTCCCTCTCTCCCCCCCACCCCCATCAACCTCTCCCTCTCTCCCCCCCACCCCCATCAGCCTCTCGCTCCTCCCTCTCTCCCCCCATCAACCTCTCCCTCCTCCCTCTCTCCCCCCCATCAACCTCTCCCTCTCTCCCCCCCATCAACCTCTCCCTCTCTCCCCTCCCCGCCCATCAACCTCTCCCTCTCCTCCCCCCCACCCCACATCAACCTCTCCCTCTCTCCCCCCCCATCAACCTCTCCCTCTCTCCCCCCCACCCCCATCAGCCTCTCCCTCTCTCCCCCCCACCCCCATCAACCTCTCCCTCTCTCCCCCCCCACCCCCATCAACCACTCCCTCCTCCCTCTCTCCCCCCCATCAACCTCTCCCTCCTCCCTCTCTCCCCACCCCCATCAACATCTCCCTCTCTCCCCCCCACCCCCCATCAACCTCTCCCTCTCTCCCCACCCCCATCAACCACTCCCTCTCTCCCCACCCCCATCAACCTCTCCCTCTCTCCCCACCCCCATCAACCTCTCCCTCTCTCCCCCCCAATCAACCTCTCCCTCTCTCCCCACCCCATCAACCTCTCCCTCTCTCCCCTCCCCGCCCATCAACCTCTCCCTCTCCCTCCCTCCCCCCATCAACCTCTCCCTCTCTTCCCCCCCCCATCAACCTCTCCCACTCTCCCCACCCACATCAACCTCTCCCTCTCTCTCCCCCCCGCCATCAACCTCTCCCTCTCCCCCCCATCAGCATCCCCCTCTCTCCCCCCCATCAACCTCTCCCTCTCTCCCCCCACATCAACCTCTCCCTCTCTCTCCCCCGCCCATCAACCTCTCCCTCTCTCCCCACCCTATCAACCTCTCCCTCTCTCCCCCCGCGCCCATCAACCTCTCCCTCTCTCCCCACCCCATCAACCTCTCCCTCTCTACCACCCCCGCCCATCTACCTCTCCCTCTCCCCCCCACCCCCATCAACCTCTCCCTCTCTCCCGCCCCCATCAACCTCTCCCTCTCTCCCCCCCGGCCCATCAACCTCTCCATCTCCCCACCCCCATCAACCACTCCCTCTCTCACAATTCACAATTCAAATCGCTTTATTGGCATGATAAGTTACATCTTATATTGCCAAAGCATCAAAATACATTTATGGTTTAGCACATAAACGCAGTTCTATTCATACAGTGTATAAACAGGTATATCCCTGAGAGTATAAATATACATTCGCATTGTTTATATATATTCTTTTCTTAGTTTACTGGTTGTCCCTCTGTTCATGGCAAGCTGTAGCATAGTGTGCCGCCAGTGTTATACAGCTTCTCTCCTCTCCCAGTAGGTATGGGAGTTTTTGGTTGTCATTCAGATTTCTGAAATCAGGGCATATTTGTGAGAATTTTTGGTAGAAATTCTCCCTGATGCCCTGATATTTTCCGCAGGCTGTGAGGAAGTGCATCTCTGTCTCCACTACTCCCTGACTGCAGTGAGAGCATATCCTGTCTTCTCTTGGTAGCCTGGTCTGCCTGTGTCTGCCTTTTTCGATCGCTAGGCTATGTTCGCTAAGTCTTTACCTTGTCAAGGTTCTTCTCAGTTTGTTATCCTTTACCATGGTCAGGTAATCAGCTATGTTGTATTGTCTGTTTAGGGCCAAGTAGCAATTGAGTTTGCTTTGGGTTTTTGTTGTTTCTGCCCAATATGTCAGATATTTTTCCTTTTGCTTAGCGACGATTGTGTTGGGTCGAATTCTTTGTGTTACTCTGTCACTGTCCTGGTGCTGGTTATTGTTAGTATTGTTAGCAGTTACTTCACTGAGTCCCAGGACTAGTTGACTGAGGGTATTCTTCTTTATGGTCAGTTCTTGGCATTTCAGGGCGTCGTAGTGATAGCATTGGGATTGCTCATTTGTAGGTGATTCCAAAATTTGGTTGCTCTTTTTTGGATAGTGATTATTAATGGATATTGGCCTAGTTCCGCCCCATCAACCTCTCCCTCTCCCCCATCAACCTCTCCCTCTCTCCCCCCCAATCAACCTCTCCCTCTCTCCCCTCCAATCAACCTCTCCCTCTCTCCCCCCCATCAATCTCTCCCTCTCTCCCCCCACATCAAGCTCTCCCTCTCCCCCCATCAACCTCTCCCTCTCTCCCCACCCATCAACCTCTCCCTCTCTCCCCCAACCTCTCCCTCTCTCCCCCCCATCAACCCCTCCCTCTCTCCCCACCCATCAACCTCTCCCTCTCTCCCCCCAACAACCTCTCCCTCTCTCCCACCCATCAACCTCTCCCTCTCTCCCCCCTCATCAACCTCTCCCTCTCTCCCTCCAACAACCTCTCCCTCTCTACCCCCCCCATCAATCTCTCCCTCTCTCCCACCAACAACCTCTCCCTCTCTCCCCCCAACAACCTCTCCCTCTCTCCCCCCCATCAACCTCTCCCTCTCTCCCCACCCATCAACCTCTCCCTATCTCCCCCCAACAACCTCTCCCTCTCTCCCCCCCATCAACCCCTCCTCTCTCCCCACCCACAATCTCTTCCTCTCTCCCCCCAACAACCTCTCCCTCTCTCTCCACCCATCAACCTCTCCCTCTCTCCCCCCCATCAGCCTCTCCCTCTCTCCTCCCAACAACCTCTCCCTCTCCCCCCCATCAACCTCGCCCTCTCCCCCCCACCAACCTCTCCCTCTCCCCCCGACCACCAACCTCTCCCTCTCTCCCCCATCAACCTCTCCCTCTCTCCCCACCCAACAACCTCTCCCTCTCCCCCCCAATCAACCTCTCCCTCTCCCCCACCCCCATCAACCTCTCCCTCTACCCCCCCATCAACCTCTCCCTCCTGCCTCTCTCCCCCCCATCAACCTCTCCCTCTCCCCCCCCCGATCAACCTCTCCCTCCTGCCTCTCTCCCCCCCATCAACCTCTCCCTCTCTCCCCCCATCAACCTCTCTCTCTCCCCCTCTCCCCCCCAATCAACCTCTCCCTCTCTCCCCCCCCAACCTCTCCCTCTCTCCACCCCCCAATCAACCTCTCCCTCTCTCCCCACCCCCATCAACCTCTCCCTCTCTCCCCCCCATCAACCTCTCCCTCTCTCCCCCCCCACCCCCATCAACCTCTCCCTCTCTCCCCTCCACCCCCATCAACCTCTCCCTCTCTCCCCCCCACCCCCACAACTCTCCCTCTCTCCCCCCCACCCCCATCAACCTCACCCTCTCACCCCCCCCATCAACATCTCCCTCTCTCCCCCCCCATCAACCTCTCCCTCTCTCCCCCCCCACCCCCCATCAACCTCTCCCCCCATCAACCTCTCCCACTCTCCCCCCCACCCCCCATCAACCTCTCCCTCTCACCCCCCCACCCCCATCAACCTCTCCCTCTCTCCCCCCACCCCCATCAACCTCTCCCTCCTCCCTCTCTCCCCCCCATCAACCTCTCCCTCCTCCCTCCTCTTCCCCCCCATCAACCTCTCCCTCTCTCCCCTCCCCGCCCATCAACCTCTCCCTCTCCCCCCCCGCCCCCATCAACCTCTCCCTCTCTCCCCCCCATCAACCTCTCCCTCTCTCCCCCCACCCCCATCAACCTCTCCCTCTCTCCCCCCCACCCCCATCAACCTCTCCCTCCTCCCTCTCTCCCCCCCATCAACCTCTCCCTCCTCCCTCTCTCCCCCCCATCAACCTCTCCCTCTCTCCCCCCATCAACCTCTCCCTCTCTCCCCCTCCCCTCCCATCACCTCTCCCTCTCCCCCCCATCAACCTCTCCCTCTCTCCCCCCCACCCCCCATCACCTCTCCCTCTCTCCCCCCCACCCCCATCAACATCTCCCTCTCTCCCCCCCACCCCCACCAACCTCTCCCTCTCTCCCCCCCACCCCCATCAACCTCTCCCTCCTCCCTCTCTCCCCCCCATCAACCTCTCCCTCCTCCCTCTCTCCCCACCCCCATCAACCTCTCCCTCTCTCCCCCCCACCCCCATCAACCTCTCCCTCTCTCCCCACCCCCATCAACCTCTCCCTCTCTCCCCACCCCCATCAACCTCTCCCTCTCTCCCCCCCGCCCCATCAACCTCTCCCTCCTCCCTCTCTCACCCCCCCATCAACCTCTCCCTCTCTCCCCACCCCATCAACCTCTCCCTCTCTCCCCTCCCCCATCAACCTCTCCCTCTCTCCCCACCCCCATCAACCTCTCCCTCTCCCCCACCCCCATCAACCTCTCCCTCTCTCCCCCCCACAATCAACCTCTCCCTCTCTCCCCACCCCATCAACCTCTCCCTCTCTCCCCTCCCCGCCCATCAACCTCTCCCTCTCCCTCCCTCCCCCCATCAACCTCTCCCTCTCTTCCCCCATCAACCTCTCCCACTCTCCCCACCCACATCAACCTCTCCCTCTCTCTCCCCCCGCCCATCAACCTCTCCCTCTCCCCCCCCATCAGCATCCCCCTCTCTCCCCCCCATCAACCTCTCCCTCTCTTCCCCCACATCAACCTCTCCCTCTCTCCCCCCCGCCCATCAACCTCTCCCTCTCTCCCCACCCCATCAACCTCTCCCTCTCTCCCCCCCTGCCCATCAACCTCTCCCTCTCTCCCCACCCCATCAACCTCTCCCTCTCTACCCCCCCCGCCCATCTACCTCTCCCTCTCCCCCCACCCCCATCAACCTCTCCCTCTCTCCCCTCCCCGCCCATCAACCTCTCCCTCTCCCCCCGCCCCCATCAACCTCTCCCTCTCTCCCCCCCATCAACCTCTCCCTCTCTCCCCCCCACCCCCATCAACCTCTCCCTCTCTCCCCCCCCACCCCCATCAACCTCTCCCTCCTCCCTCTCTCCCCCCCATCAACCTCTCCCTCCTCCCTCTCTCCCCCCATCAACCTCTCCCTCTCTCCCCCCATCAACCTCTCCCTCTCTCCCCCTCCCCGCCCATCAACCTCTCCCTCTCCCCCCCATCAACCTCTCCCTCTCTCCCCCCCACCCCCCATCAACCTCTCCCTCTCTCCCCCCCACCCCCAACCACATCTCCCTCTCTCCCCCCCCACCCCCACCAACCTCTCCCTCTCTCCCCCCCACCCCCATCAACCTCTCCCTCCTCCCTCTCTCCCCCCCATCAACCTCTCCCTCCTCCCTCTCTCCCCACCCCCATCAACCTCTCCCTCTCTCCCCCCCACCCCCATCAACCTCTCCCTCTCTCCCCACCCCCATCAACCTCTCCCTCTCTCCCCACCCCCATCAACCTCTCCCTCTCTCCCCCCCGCCCCATCAACCTCTCCCTCCTCCCTCTCTCACCCCCCCATCAACCTCTCCCTCTCTCCCCACCCCATCAACCTCTCCCTCTCTCCCCTCCCCCATCAACCTCTCCCTCTCTCCCCACCCCCATCAACCTCTCCCTCTCCCCCACCCCCATCAACCTCTCCCTCTCTCCCCCCCACAATCAACCTCTCCCTCTCTCCCCACCCCATCAACCTCTCCCTCTCTCCCCTCCCCGCCCATCAACCTCTCCCTCTCCCTCCCTCCCCCATCAACCTCTCCCTCTCTTCCCCCCATCAACCTCTCCCACTCTCCCCACCCACATCAACCTCTCCCTCTCTCTCCCCCCGCCCATCAACCTCTCCCTCTCCCCCCATCAGCATCCCCCTCTCTCCCCCCCCATCAACCTCTCCCTCTCTTCCCCCACATCAACCTCTCCCTCTCTCCCCCCCGCCCATCAACCTCTCCCTCTCTCCCCACCCCATCAACCTCTCCCTCTCTCCCCCCCTGCCCATCAACCTCTCCCTCTCTCCCCACCCCATCAACCTCTCCCTCTCTACCCCCCCGCCCATCTACCTCTCCCTCTCCCCCCACCCCCATCAACCTCTCCCTCTCTCCCGCCCCCATCAACATCTCCCTCTCTCCTCCCCTGCCCATCAACCTCTCCCTCTCCCCACCCCCATCAACCTCTCCCAATTCACAATTCAAATCGCTTTATTGGCATGATAAGTTACATCTTATGTTGCCAAAGCATTAAAATACATTTATGGTTTAGCACATAAACGCAGTTCTATTCATACAGTGTATAAACAGGTATATCCCTGAGTGTATAAATATACATTCGCATTGTTTATATATATTCTTTTCTTAATTTACTGGTTGTCCCTCTGTTCATGGCAAGCTGTAACATAGTGTGCCGCCAGTGTTATACAGCTTCTCTCCTCTCCCAGTAGGAATGGGAGTTTTTGGTTGTCATTCAGATTTCTGAAATCAGGGCATATTTGTGAGAATTTTTGGTAGAAATTCTCCCTGATGCCCTGATATTTTCCGCAGGCTGTGAGGAAGTGCATCTCTGTCTCCACTACTCCCTGACTGCAGTGAGAGCATATCCTGTCTTCTCTTGGTAGCCTGGTCTGCCTGTGTCTGCCTTTTTCGATCGCTAGGCTATGTTCGCTAAGTCTTTACCTTGTCAAGGTTCTTCTCAGTTTGTTATCCTTTACCATGGTCAGGTAATCAGCTATGTTGTATTGTCTGTTTAGGGCCAAGTAGCAATTGAGTTTGCTTTGGGTTTTTGTTGTTTCTGCCCAATATGTCAGATATTTTTCCTTTTGCTTAGCGACGATTGTGTTGGGTCGAATTCTTTGTGTTACCCTGTCACTTTCCTGGTGCTGGTTATTGTTAGTATTGTTAGCAGTTACTTCACTGAGTCCCAGGACTAGTTGACTGAGGGTATTCTTCTTTATGGTCAGTTCTTGGCATTTCAGGGCGTCGTAGTGATAGCATTGGGGATTGCTCATTTGTAGGTGATTCCAAAATTTGGTGGCTCTTTTTTGGATAGTGATTATTAATGGATATTGGCCTAGTTCCGCCCCATCAACCTCTCCCTCTCCCCCCATCAACCTCTCCCTCTCTCCCCCCCAATCAACCTCTCCCTCTCTCCCCTCCAATCAACCTCTCCCTCTCTCCCCCCCAACAATCTCTCCCTCTCTCCCCCCACATCAACCTCTCCCTCTCCCCCCATCAACCTCTCCCTCTCTCCCCACCCATCAACCTCTCCCTCTCTCCCCCAACCACTCCCTCTCACCCCCCCATCAACCCCTCCCTCTCTCCCCACCCATCAACCTCTCCCTCTCTCCCCCCAACAACCTCTCCCTCTCTCCCCACCCATCAACCTCTCCCTCTCTCCCCCCTCATCAACCTCTCCCTCTCTCCCTCCAACAACCTCTCCCTCTCTACCCCCCCATCAATCTCTCCCTCTCTCCCCCCAACAACCTCTCCCTCTCTCCCCCCAACAACCTCTCCCTCTCTCCCCCCCATCAACCTCTCCCTCTCTCCCCACCCATCAACCTCTCCCTATCTCCCCCCAACAACCTCTCCCTCTCTCCCCCCCATCAACCCCTCCCTCTCTCCCCACCCATCAATCTCTTCCTCTCTCCCCCCAACAACCTCTCCCTCTCTCTCCACCCATCAACCTCTCCCTCTCTCCCCCCCATCAACCTCTCCCTCTCTCCCCCCAACAACCTCTCCCTCTCCCCCCCATCAACCTCGCTCTCTCCCCCCCACCAACCTCTCCCTCTCCCCCCGACCACCAACCTCTCCCTCTCTCCCCCATCAACCTCTCCCTCTCTCCCCACCCAACAACCTCTCCCTCTCCCCCCCCAATCAACCTCTCCCTCTCCCCCACCCCCATCAACCTCTCCCTCTACCCCCCCATCAACCTCTCCCTCCTGCCTCTCTCCCCCCATCAACCTCTCCCTCTCCCCCCCGATCAACCTCTCCCTCCTGCCTCTCTCCCCCCCATCAACCTCTCCCTCTCTCCCCCATCAACCTCTCTCTCTCCCCCTCTCCCCCCCAATCAACCTCTCCCTCTCTCCCCCCCAACCTCTCCCTCTCTCCCCCCCAATCAACCTCTCCCTCTCTCCCCACCCCCATCAACCTCTCCCTCTCTCCCCCCCCCATCAACCTCTCCCTCTCTCCCCCCCACCCCCATCAACCTCTCCCTCTCTCCCCCCCACCCCCATCAACCTCTCCCTCCCTCCCCCCCACCCCCATCAACCTCTCCCTCTCTCCCCCCCACCCCCATCAACCTCTCCCTCTCTCCCCCCCATCAACATCTCCCTCTCTCCCCCCCCATCAACCTCTCCCACTCTCCCCACCCACATCAACCTCTCCCTCTCTCTCCCCCCGCCCATCAACCTCTCCCTCTCCCCCCATCAGCATCCCCCTCTCTCCCCCCCCATCAACCTCTCCCTCTCTTCCCCCACATCAACCTCTCCCTCTCTCCCCCCCGCCCATCAACCTCTCCCTCTCTCCCCACCCCATCAACCTCTCCCTCTCTCCCCCCCCTGCCCATCAACCTCTCCCTCTCTCCCCACCCCATCAACCTCTCCCTCTCTACCCCCCCCGCCCATCTACCTCTCCCTCTCCCCCCACCCCCATCAACCTCTCCCTCTCTCCCGCCCCCATCAACCTCTCCCTCTCTCCTCCCCTGCCCATCAACCTCTCCCTCTCCCCACCCCCATCAACCTCTCCCAATTCACAATTCAAATCGCTTTATTGGCATGATAAGTTACATCTTATGTTGCCAAAGCATCAAAATACATTTATGGTTTAGCACATAAACGCAGTTCTATTCATACAGTGTATAAACAGGTATATCCCTGAGTGTATAAATATACATTCGCATTGTTTATATATATTCTTTTCTTAATTTACTGGTTGTCCCTCTGTTCATGGCAAGCTGTAACATAGTGTGCCGCCAGTGTTATACAGCTTCTCTCCTCTCCCAGTAGGAATGGGAGTTTTTGGTTGTCATTCAGATTTCTGAAATCAGGGCATATTTGTGAGAATTTTTGGTAGAAATTCTCCCTGATGCCCTGATATTTTCCGCAGGCTGTGAGGAAGTGCATCTCTGTCTCCACTACTCCCTGACTGCAGTGAGAGCATATCCTGTCTTCTCTTGGTAGCCTGGTCTGCCTGTGTCTGCCTTTTTCGATCGCTAGGCTATGTTCGCTAAGTCTGTACCTTGTCAAGGTTCTTCTCAGTTTGTTATCCTTTACCATGGTCAGGTAATCAGCTATGTTGTATTGTCTGTTTAGGGCCAAGTAGCAATTGAGTTTGCTTTGGGTTTTTGCTGTTTCTGCCCAATATGTCAGATATTTTTCCTTTTGCTTAGCGACGATTGTGTTGGGTCGAATTATTTGTGTTACCCTGTCACTGTCCTGGGGCTGGTTATTGTTAGTATTGTTACTAGTTACTTCACTGAGTCCCAGGACTAGTTGACTGAGGGTATTCTTCTTTATGGTCAGCTCTTGGCATTTCAGGGCGTCGTAGTGATAGCATTGGGGATTGCTCATTTGTAGGTGATTCCAAAATTTGGTGGCTCTTTTTTGGATAGTGATTATTAATGGATATTGGCCTAGTTCCGCCCTGCATGCATTGAATACTGTTTTCCTTTGAGTCCGGATGATACTTTTACAGAATTCTCTCACCCCCCCATCAACCTCTCCCTCTCTCCCCCCCATCAACCTCTCCCTCTCTCCCCCACAATCAACCTCTCCCTCTCTCCCCTCCAATCAACCTCTCCCTCTCTCCCCCCCATCAATCTCTCCCTCTCTCCCCCCACATCAACCTCTCCCTCTCCCCCCGCCCCCATCAACCTCTCCCTCTCTCCCCCCCATCAACCTCTCCCTCTCCCCCCCCATCAACCTCTCCCTCTCTCCCCACCCATCAACCTCTCCCTCTCTCCCCCCAACAACCTCTCCCTCTCTCCCCCCATCAACCTCTCCCTCTCTCCCCACCCATCAACCTCTCCCTCTCTCCCCCCAACAACCTCTCCCTCTCTCCCCACCCATCAACCTCTCCCTCTCTCCCCCCCATCAACCTCTCCCTCTCTCCCCGCAACAACCTCTCCCTCTCCCCCCCACCAACCTCTCCCTCTCTCCCCCAACAACCTCTCCCTCTCTCCCCCCAACAACCTCTCCCTCTGTCCCCCCCCATCAACCTCTCCCTCTCCCCCACACCAACCTCTCCCTCTCCCCCCCACCATCAACCTCTCCCTCTCTCCCCCATCAACCTCTCCCTCTCTCCCCACCCAACAACCTCTCCCTCTCCCCCCCAATCAACCTCTCCCTCTCCCCCACCCCCATCAACCTCTCCCTCTCCCCCCATCAACCTCTCCCTCCTGCCTCTCTCCCCCCCCATCAACCTCTCCCTCTCTCCCCCCCATCAACCTCTCTCTCGCCCCCTCTCCCCCCAATCAACCTCTCCCTCTCTCACCCTCAACCTCTCCCTCTCTCCCCCCCATCAACCTCTCCCTCTCCCCCCGCCCCCATCAACCTCTCCCTCTCCCCCCCATCAACCTCTCCCTCTCTCCCCCATCAACCTCTCCCTCTCCCCCCCATCAACCTCTCCCTCTCTCCCCCCCAATCAACCTCTCCCTCTCCCCCCCCATCAACCTCTCCCTCTCCCCCCCATCAACCTCTCCCTCTCTGCCCCCCCATCAACCTCTCCCTCTCTCCCCCCAACAACCCCTCCCTCTCTCCCCCCCATCAGCCTCTCCCTCTCCCCCCCACCATCAACCTCTCCCTCTCACCCACACCAACCTCTCCCTCTCCCCCCCACCATCAACCTCTCCCTCTCTCCCCCATCAACCTCTCCCTCTCTCCCCACCCAACAACCTCTCCCTCTCCCCCCCAATCAACCTCTCCCTCTCCCCCACCCCCATCAACCTCTCCCTCTCCCCCCATCAACCTCTCCCTCCTGCCTCTCTCCCCCCCCATCAACCTCTCCCTCTCTCCCCCCCATCAACCTCTCTCTCGCCCCCTCTCCCCCCAATCAACCTCTCCCTCTCTCACCCTCAACCTCTCCCTCTCTCCCCCCCATCAACCTCTCCCTCTCCCCCCGCCCCCATCAACCTCTCCCTCTCCCCCCCATCAACCTCTCCCTCTCCCCCATCAACCTCTCCCTCTCCCCCCCATCAACCTCTCCCTCTCTCCCCCACACCAACCTCTCCCTCTCCCCCCCACCATCAACCTCTCCCTCTCTCCCCCATCAACCTCTCCCTCTCTCCCCACCCAACAACCTCTCCCTCTCCCCCCCAATCAACCTCTCCCTCTCCCCCACCCCATCAACCTCTCCCTCTCCCCCCATCAACCTCTCCCTCCTGCCTCTCTCCCCCCCCATCAACCTCTCCCTCTCTCCCCCCCATCAACCTCTCTCTCGCCCCCTCTCCCCCCAATCAACCTCTCCCTCTCTCACCCTCAACCTCTCCCTCTCTCCCCCCCATCAACCTCTCCCTCTCCCCCCGCCCCCATCAACCTCTCCCTCTCCCCCCCATCAACCTCTCCCTCTCTCCCCCATCAACCTCTCCCTCTCCCCCCCATCAACCTCTCCCTCTCTCCCCCCCAATCAACCTCTCCCTCTCCCCCCCCATCAACCTCTCCCTCTCCCCCCCATCAACCTCTCCCTCTCTGCCCCCCCATCAACCTCTCCCTCTCTGCCCCCCCATCAACCTCTCCCTCTCTCCCCCCAACAACCTCTCCCTCTCTCCCCCCCATCAACCTCTCCCTCTCTCCCCCATCAACCTCTCCCTCTCTCCCCCCATCAACCCCTCCCTCTCTCCCCCCCAACAACCTCTCCCTCTCTCCCCCACCCCATCAACCTCTCCCTCTCCCCCACCCCATCAACCTCTCCCTCTCTCCCACCCCCATCAACCTCTCCCTCTCCCCCACCCCCATCAACCTCTCCCTCTCTCCCCCCATCAGCCTCTCCCTCTCCCCCACCCCATCAACCTCTCCCTCTCCCCCACCCCCATCAACCTCTCCCTCTCCCCCCCATCAACCTCTCCCCCCCATCAACCTCTCCCTCTCTTCCCCATCAACCTCTCCCTCTCTCCCCCCCATCAACCCCTCCCTCTCTCCCCCCCAACAACCTCTCCCTCTCTCCCCCACCCCATCAACCTCTCCCTCTCCCCCACCCCATCAACCTCTCCCTCTCCCCCCGCCCCCATCAACCACTCCCTCTCCCCCCTATCAACCTCTCCCTCTCTCCCCCCATCAGCCTCTCCCTCTCCCCACCAACCTCTCCCCCCCATCAACCTCTCCCTCTCTCCCCCCCATCAACCTCTCCCTCATCAACCTCTCCCTCTCTCCGCCCATCAACCCCTCCCTCGCTCCCGCCCATCAACCCCTCCCTCTCTCCCCCCCATCAACCCCTCCCTCTCTCCCCCATCAACCCCTCCCTCTCTCCCCCCCATCAACCCCTCCCTCTCTCCCCCCCATCAACCCCTCCCTCTCTCCCCCCCATCAACCCCTCCCTCTCTCCCCCCCACATCAACCTCTCCCCCTCTCTATCTCTGTCTGTGTCTCTCTCTCTCAGTCTGTCTCTCTCTGTCTCTCTCTCTGTCTCTCTCTCTCTCTGTCCCTCTGTCCCTCGCTCTCTCTGTCTCACTCTCTCAGTCTCGCTCTTTCTGTCCCTCTCTCTCTCTCTCAGTCTCTCTCTCTCTCAGTCTCTCTCTGTCTCTCTCACACACTCACTCAGTCTCTCTCTCTCTCTATCTCTCTCACTCTCTCTCACACACTCACTCAGTCTCTCTCTCTCTATCTATCCAAATTCCAAATTCCAAATTCAAATGCTTTATTGGCATGAAAGTTTACAGAGAACCATATTGCCAAAGCTTACATAGCAAAAAGATACAGTTTTCCAACATTCTGTAGGTGTCAATCGATTTGACATTTGTTGGGTACATACAATATTACTTTTAAACAATATTAATTTTAAACAGTCTTTGTACTTCATTTGTTACGTTCAATATTAATTTTAAACAGTCTTAATTTTAAACAGTCCTCAGGTTGTGACATGTTGTTACATATTTGGCCCCAAGGTATGGTCTGTCTCCTTCTCCTAGGAATAATCTCAATTTTGACAGGTCATCCAATTCCTTGAAATCTGGGGTTGTTTGGCTTAGCTTGTTGAATAATATGTTTCTTGATGTGTTGAATTTTTCGCATTTTAGGAGGAAATGCATCTCTGTTTCAACCTCGCCGGCCAGACATTGATCGCATATTCTATTCTCTCTAGGTTGCCAGGATTTCTTGTATCTGCCTTTTTCAATTTCCAGTTGGTGGTCGCTTAGTCTGTACCTGGTGAGGGTCTGTCTCTGTTTTGTGTCTCTGATGGTCGTGAGGTAGTCTGCCAGTTTATATTCTCTTTTTAGGGCCCGGTAACATTCTAATCTGCTTTGGCTTTCGGTTATTTTGTTCCAATGTTCCAGGTAGGTTTCTTTGCATTTTTTAATGATTTGGTTCACTCTCTCTCTCTCTGTCTCTGTCTCTCCAATTCCAATTCCAATTTCCAATTCAAATGCTTTATTGACATGAAAGTTTACAGAGAACCATATTGCCAAAGCTTACATAGCAAAAAGGTACAGTTTTCCAACATTCTGTAGGTGTCAATCGATTTGACATTTGTTGGGTACATACAATATTACTTTTAAACAATATTAATTTTAAACAGTCTTTGTACTTCATTTGGTACGTTCAATATTAATTTTAAACAGTCTTAATTTTAAACAGTCCTCAGGTTGTGACATGTTGTTACATATTTGGCCCCAAGGTATGGTCTGTCTCCTTCTCCTAGGACTAATCTCAATTTTGACAGATCATCCAATTCCTTGAAATCTGGGGTTGTTTGGCTTAGCTTGTTGAATAATATGTTTCTTGATGAGTTGAATTTTTCGCATTTTAGGAGGAAATGCATTTCTGTTTCAACCTCGCCAGCCAGACATTGATCGCATATTCTATTCTCTCTAGGCTGCCAGGATTTCTTGTATCTGCCTTTTCAATTTCCAGTTGGTGGTCGCTTAGTCTGTATCTGGTGAGGGTCTGTCTCTGTTTTGTGTCTCTGATGGTCGTGAGGTAGTCTGCCAGTTTATATTCTCTTTTTAGGGCCCGGTAACATTCTAATCTGCTTTGGCTTTCGGTTATTTTGTTCCAATGTTCCAGGTAGGTTTCTTTGCATTTTTTAATGATTTGGTTCACTCGGATTGGTGTTTGGACGGCTGTGTTCGTCTGGGGCTGGTCAGGGTCCGGCTGAGTACTTAGTTTCAGTAGCAGCTGACTCAGGGGACTCTTTTCTGGGTTTAGCTCTTGGGTCTGAAAGGCTTTGAAATGAAGGGTGTCTGGGGAGCTAGATTTGAGGTGATTTAGGAAGTTTAGTGCTCGTTTTTGGATGTTTATTATCAGTGGGTATCTGCCTAGTTCGGCTCTGCATGCATTTGTTGGCGTTTTTCTTTGGGTGCGAAGGATGCTTCGGCAGAATTCTGCATGTAGGGCTTCTATTGTGTGTTTTTCCCATTTAGTGTAGCTTTGGTGATTTAGCGGGCCCCATACTTCACTACCGTACAGTGCAATGGGCAGGATTATGCTGTCAAATATTTTGAGCCAGATTTTGATTGGGATTTGGATGTTGTAGAATTTTCTTTTTATTGCATATAGGGCTCTTCGGGCTTTTTCTTTTAGTGCATTCACTGCTATGCTGAAGCTCCCTGATGCTGTAATAGTTAGACCAAGGTAGGTGTAGCTCATAGTGTGTCCTATAGTGGTATCACTGAGGGTAAACTGGTATTTGCTTTCCTGACATCTGGGCCTTTTTTGAAAAATCATGATGTTGGTTTTCTTTAGATTTACTGTTAGAGCCCAATTTTGGCAGTATTTGTCGAGTAGGTCTAGTTGTTGCTGTAATCCCTGTTCTGTGGGAGACAGCAGAACCAGGTCTCTCTCTGTCTCTCTCTCTGACTCCTCTCTCTCTCTCTCACACACTCACTTAGTCTCTCTCTCTCTCTATCTCTCTCACTCTCTCTCACACACTCACTCAGTCTCTCTCTATCTACCTCTCTCACACACTCACTCTCTCTCTCACACACTGTCTCTCTCTCTCACACACTCACTCCAATTCCAATTCCAATTCCAATTTCCAATTCAAATGCTTTATTGGCATGAAAGTTTACAGAGAACCATATTGCCAAAGCTTACATAGCAAAAAGGTACAGTTTTCCAACATTCTGTAGGTGTCAATCGATTTGACATTTGTTGGGTACATACAATATTACTTTTAACAATATTAATTTTAAACAGTCTTACTTTTAAACAGTCCTCAGGTTGTGACATGTTTTTACATATTTGGCCCCAAGGTATGGTCTGTCTCCTTCTCCCAGGACTAATCTCAATTTTGACAGGTCATCCAATTCCTTGAAATCTTGGGTTGTTTGGCTTAGCTTGTTGAATAATATGTTTCTTGATGTGTTGAATTTTTCGCATTTTAGTAGGAAATGCATTTCTGTTTCAACCTCGCCGGCCAGACATTGATCGCATATTCTATTCTCTCTAGGCTGCCAGGATTTCTTGTATCTGCCTTTTTCAATTTCCAGTTGGTGGTCGCTTAGTCTGTACCTGGTGAGGGTCTGTCTCTGTTTTGTGTCTCTGATGGTTGTGAGGTAGTCTGCCAGTTTATAATCTCTTTTTAGGGCCCGGTAACATTCTAATCTGCTTTGGCTTTCGGTTATTTTGTTCCAATGTTCCAGGTAGGTTTCTTTGCATTGTTTAATGATTTGGTTCACTCGGATTGGTGTTTGGACGGCTGTGTTGGTCTGGGGCTGGTCAGGGTCCGGCTGAGTACTTAGTTTCAGTAGCAGCTGACTCAGGGGACTCTTTTCTGGGTTTAGCTCTTGGGTCTGAAAGGCTTTGAAATGAAGGGTGTCTGGGGAGCTAGATTTGAGGTGATTTAGGAAGTTTAGTGCTCTATCGCTCTATCTCTCTCACACACTCACTCTATCTCTCTCTCTCTCACACACTGTCTCTCTCTCTCACACACTCACTCTATCTCTCTCTCTGTCTCTCTCTCTCTCTCTCACACACTCACTCTATCTCTCTCTGTCTCTCTCTCTCACACACCCTCTCTCTCTCACACACACTCTCTCTCTCTCTCACACACACTCTCTCTATCTCTCTCTCTCTATCTCTCTCTCTCACACACTCTCTCTATCTCTCTCTCTCACACACTCTATCTCTCTCTCTCTCACACACTCTCTCTATCTCTCTCTCTCTCACACACTCTCTATCTCTCTCTCACACACTCTATCTCTCTCTCTCACACACTCTCTCTATCTCTCTCACACACTCTCTCTATCTCTCTCACACACTCTCTCTATCTCTCTCTCTGTCTCTCTCTCTCTCTCTCACACACTCACTCTATCTCTCTCTCACACACTGTCTCTCTCTCTCACACACTCACTCTATCTCTCTCTCTGTCTCTCTCTCTCTCTCTCACACACTCACTCTATCTCTCTCTGTCTCTCTCTCTCACACACTCTCTCTGTCTCTCTCTCTCTCACACACTCTCTCTGTCTCTCTCTCACACACTCTGTCTCTCTCTCTCTCACACACTCTCTCTGTCTCTCTCTCTCACACACACTCTCTCTGTCTCTCTCTCTCACACACTCTATCTGTCTCTCTCTCTCACACACTCTATCTCTCTCTCACACACTCTCTCTATCTCTCTCTCACACACACTCTCTCTATCTCTCTCTCTCTCACACACTCTCTCTCTCTCTCACACACTCTCTCTCTCTCTCTCTCTCACACACTCTCTCTCTCTCACACACTCTATCTCTCTCTCTCACACACTCTCTCTATCTCTCTCTCTCACACTCTCTCTATCTCTCTCTCTCTCACACACTCTCTCTATCTCTCTCTCTCTCACACACTCTCTCTATCTCTCTCTCTCACACACTATCTCTCTATCTCTCACACACTCTCTCTATCTCTATCTCTCTCACACTCTCTCTATCTCTCTCACACACTCTCTCTATCTCTCTCTCTCACACACTCTATCTCTCTCTCTCACACACTCTATCTCTCTCTCTCTCACACACTATCTCTCTATCTCTCACACACTCTCTCTATCTCTATCTCTCTCACACTCTCTCTCACACACACTCTATCTCTCTCTCTCACACTCTCTCTCTCTCTCTCTCTCACACACTCTCTCTATCTCTCTCTCTCACACACTCTCTCTCTCTCTCACACTCTCTATCTCTCACACACTCTCTCTATCTCTCTCTCTCTCTCTCTCACACACTCTCTCTATCTCTCTCTCTCTCTCACACACTCTCTCTCTCTCTCACACACTCTCTCTATCTCTCTCTCTCACACTCTATCTCTCTCTCTCTCACACACTCTATCTCTCTCTCTCTCTCACACACACTCTATCTCTCTCTCACACTCTCTCTCACACACTCTCTCTCTCTCTCTCACACACACTCTCTCTCTCTCTCACACACTCTCTCTCTCTCTCTCACACACTCTCTCTAACTCTCTCTCCAATTCCAATTCAATTCAAATGCTTTATTGGCATGAAAGTTTACAGAGAACCATATTGCCAAAGCTTACATAGCAAAAAGGTACAGTTTTCCAACATTCTGTAGGTGTCAATCGATTTGACATTTGTTGGGTACATACAATATTACTTTTAAACAATATTAATTTTAAACAGTCTTTGTACTTCATTTGGTACGTTCAATATTAATTTTAAACAGTCTTAATTTTAAACAGTCCTCAGGTTGTGACATGTTGTTACATATTTGGCCCCAAGGTATGGTCTGTCTCCTTCTCCCAGGACTAATCTCAATTTTGACAGGTCATCCAATTCTCTCTCTATCTCTCGCTCTCTCTGTCTCTCTCTCTCTCTCCCTCTCTCACACACTCTATCTATCTCTATCTCTCTCTCTCTGTCTCTATCTCTCTATCACACACACACTCTATCTATCTCTATCCCTCTCTCTATCTCTCACACTCACTCTGTCATGGTAACGCTCCCCGGGCCCGGCCTCCCTCAGGCCGCGGTGTTTCCTGACCCGCTCCCCGGGCCCGGATCCGGCGACTGCGCGCCAAGGGGCCTCCGCGGCAGCCAATCAGTCCGCAGCCGGACCAGCGCCGCCAGCCACAGACTGCACCCGAGCACTAACTAGCAGCAGTGCTTCAGTAACCAGCAATAGAACTAGTTAGCAGGTATGGTGCTGCACCCGAGCACTATCTAGCAGCATTGCTTCAGTAACCAGCAATAGAAACAGTTAGCAGGTATGTTGCTGCACCCGAGCACTATCTAGCAGCATTGCTTCAGTAACCAGCAATAGAACTAGTTAGCAGGTATGGTGCTGCACCCGAGCACTATCTAGCAGCATTGCTTCAGTAACCAGCAATAGAACTAGTTTGTTAGCAGGTACAGTGCTGCATTAGTGCACTAACTAACAGCAATGTTTCAGTAACTAGCATTATAACCAGTTTGTGAGCCGGATATGGTGCTGCACCAGAGCACTAACTAACAGCAATGTTTCAGTAACCAGCAATAGAACCAGTTTGTGAGCCGGTATGGTGCTGCACCAGAGCACTAACTAGCAGCAATGTTTCAGTAACTAGCAATAGAACAATTTGTTAGCAGGTACAGTGCTGCACTAGTGCACTAACTAACAGCAATGTTTCAGTAACTAGCATTATAACCAGTTTGTGAGCCGGATATGGTGCTGCACCAGAGCACTAACTAACAGCAATGTTTCAGTAACCAGCAATAGAACCAGTTTGTGAGCCGGTATGGTGCTGCACCAGAGCACTAACTAGCAGCAATGTTTCAGTAACCAGCAATAGAACTAGTTTGTTAGCAGGTATGGTGCTGCACCAGAGCACTAACTAGCAGCAATGTTTCAGTAACCAGCAATAGAACTAGTTTGTTAGCAGGTACAGTGCTGCACTAGTGCACTAACTAACAGCAATGTTTCAGTAACCAACATTATAACCAGTTTGTTAGCCGGTATGGTACTGCACCAGGGCACTAACTAACAGCAATGTTTCAGTAACTAGCATTATAACCAGTTTGTGAGCCGATATGGTACTGCACCGGAGCACTAACTAACAGCAATGTTTCAGTAACCAACATTATAACCAGTTTGTGAGCCGGTATGGTGCTGCACCAGAGCACTAACTAGCAGCAATGTTTCAGTAGCTAGCATTATAACCAGTTTGTGAGCCGCTATGGTGCTGCATTAGTACTCTAACTAGCAGCAATGTTTCAGTAACCAGCACATTAGTTTATCAGTGGTCACTGACTGTCAATATGTGCACAAGATAAAGACACAGCTCTTTGTGTACATAGCTGTGATCCATTCACCCACTTACCGTTATTGTTAATAATTAATCAGACCGGCTGCAAGAATCACCCTCTTCAAACTTCCCAACTAGGTTATTATTTCTATCTACTGATTGAGGTGATTACCAAGTTTGCCACTAGCTTCGATAACTGAATTTGTCATAGGTGATAAAAAATGAATGTTGTTTCTGTGAGGCCGACGAAGAATGTCAATCTCTAAACCATTCCGCCGCCTTAAATCTTTGCAGCTGCCACAAGGATTTGTGTACAAGGGTTAATTTTACTTGTTGAACATTTCATAGGAACAGGAGGAGGCCATTCAGCCCCTGGAGCCTGCTCCACCATTAAATCAGATCATGACTGATCTGTACCTCAACTCCATTGAAAGACTGCGGGGAGGACAGCCACAATGCAGACCAAGGCACTGTGGCTCAGAAGGCTGTCCGGGGTGGTGGCAGTGGAAGAGCAGAATAGAAATGTGATAGTGATAGGGGATTCCATAATTAGGGGGATAGATAGCCTCCTCTGCAGCCACGAACGAGAATCCCGAAGGGTGTGTTGCCAGGGTAAGGGTTATCTCGAGACGGCTGGAGAGGAATATGGAATGGGAGGAGCTAAATGTAACACCCTTATTTAAGAAGGGAAGTAGACAAAAAGCTGGAAACTATAGACCAGTTAGCCTAACGTCCATGGTTGGCAAAATGTTGGAGTCCATTATTAAGGAAACAGTAACAGAGCATTTGGATAAACATAATTTAATAGGACAGAGTCAGCATGGTTTTACGAAGGGGAAGTCATGTTTGACAAATTTGCTCGAATTCTTTGAGGATGTAACATACAGGGTGGATAAAGGGGAACCAGTGGATGTAGTGTATTTGGACTTCCAAAAGGCATTTGACAAGGTTCCACACAAAAGATTACTGATCAAGATAAAAAATCATGGGATTGGGGGTAATATACTGGCATGGGTGGAAGATTGGCTATCTAACAGAAAACAAAGAGTTGGGATAAATGGTTCGTTCTCGGGCTGGCAATCAGTAACTAGTGGTGTTCCGCAGGGGTCAGTGCTGGGACCCCAACTCTTTACAATCTATATTAACGATTTGAAGGAAGGGATCGAGTGCAACATATCCAAGTTTGCCGACGATACAAAGATGGGAGGGAAAGCAGTGAGTGAGGAGGACATAAAAAACCTGCAAAAGGACATAGACAGGCTAAGTGAGTGGGCAGAGATTTGGCAGATGCAATATAATGTTGGAAAGTGTGAGGTTATGCACTTTGGCAGGAAAAATCAAAGAGCAAGTTATTATCTAAATGGAGAGAAACTGCAAAGTGTTACAGTACAAAGGGATCTGGGGGTCCTGGTGCATGAAACACAAAAAGTTAGTATGCAGGTGCAGCAGGTGATCAGGAAGGCCAATGGAATCTTGGCTTTTATTGCAAGGGGGATGGAGTATAAAAACAGGGAAGTCTTGCTGCAGTTATACAGGGTATTGGTGAGGCCACACCTGGAATACTGCATGCAGTTTTGGTTTCCATATTTAAGAAAATATATACTTGCTCTCGAGGCGGTTCAGAGAAGGTTCACTCGGTTGATTTCAGTGATGAGGGGGTTGACGTATGAGGAAAGGTTGAGTAGGTTGGGACTCTACTCATTGGAGTTCAGAAGAATGAGAGGCGATCTTATCGAAACATATAAGATTGTGAGGGGGCTTGATCGGGTGGATGCGGTGAGGATGTTTCCACTGATGGGTGAGACTAGAACTAGGGGGCATAATCTTAGAATAAGGGGCTGCCCTTTCAAAACTGAGATGAGGAGAAACTTCTTCACTCAGAGGGTAGTAAATCTATGGAATTTGCTACCCCAGAGAGCTGTGTAAGCTGCAACATTAAATAAATTTAAAATGGAGATAGACATTTTCCTAGCAGATAAGGGAATTAGGGGTTACGGGGAGAGGGCAGGGAAGTGGACATGAGTCTAGATTCAGATCAGCCATGATCCTATTGAATGGCGGAGCAGGCCCGAGGGGCCGTATGGCCTACTCCTGCTCCTATTTCTTATGTTCTTATGGGAGGGGGTAAATCCAGTTGTCGTGGTCCATGTCGGAACAAACGACATAGGTAGGAACAGGGAAGAGGTCCTGCTGAAGGAGTTTAAGGAGTTAGGAGCGAAATTAAAAAGCAGGACCTCGAGTGTAATAATCTCTGGATTATTGTACCAGCAACGTGCAAATTGGCATAGAAGCAGTCAGATCAGGAAAATTAACACGTGGCTAAAGGGATGGTGTGGGAAAGAGGGGTTCCTTTTCATGGGACACTGGCACCAGTACTGGAACAGGAAAGAGTTATATCGATGGGACAGGCTCCACCTGAACCGGGATGGGACCCGTGTCCTAGCGGAAAGGGTAAATAGGGAGGTGGCAAAGGCTTTAAACCAGTAAGATGGGGGGAGGGATCTACAAGAAATGAAATCAGCCTAAATATAAACAAAACAGGAAAGGAGAACATAGGAAAGAATAAAGTAAGGGAGGATATTGATGGCCAGGGAATAAACAGAGTTATAGAACAGGAGTGTAAAAAGATGGTTAACAATAAAGTGAGAGGAACTGCTATTAAAAATGAGTTAAACTGTCTGTATAGCAATGCACACAGTGTCCGTAATAAAACAGGGGAACTGGAGACAATAATACGTTGCGAGGAACATAGTAGGTATTACTGAGACATGGCTACAGAAAAATCAGGACTGGGAATTAAATATTGCAAGGTATAACATATCTAGAAAAGTTAGAGAGGGAAAAGGGGAGGTGGAGTAGCTGTACTTATTAGGGATAACATAATGGCAGTAGAAAAAAGTGGTACGGCTATCTGCAAAACAGAAATAGAATCCATGTGGATAGAGATAAAAGCTAATAAAGGATCTATCACACTAATAGGGGTAGTCTACAGACCACCTAATAGTGGAAGGGAGGTCGAGGAAGAAAAATGCAAACAAATTAGGGAAATGAGTAAAAAAACAAATAATAATAATCATGGGGGATTTCAACTACCCCACTATTACTTGGACAGAAGAAGTAGGTAAAGGGGGTGGAGTTCCTACAATGTGTACAGGACTCCTTTCTGACCCAATGTGTAAAAAGCCCAACAAGGGAGGATTCACTATTGGATCTAGTAATGGGGAATGAACCAGAGCAGATAAAAGAAGTAAAAGTAGGAGAACATCTAGGCAATAGTGACCATAATATAATACGCTTTAAGAAAGTAAGTTTTTTGATGAGGTAGCAGAGAGGGTTGATGAGGGCAATGCGGTTAACGTGGTGTACATAAATTTCTAAAAGGCGTTCGACAAAGTGCTTGCCAGCAAAGTTGAAGCCCATGGAATAAAAGGGACAGTGGCAGCATGGATACGGAATTGGTTAAGTGAGGGTGCAGAAAAGATTTATGAGAATGAATCCAGGGATGAGGGACTTCAGTTACGTGGATAGACTGGAGAAGCTGGGGTTGTTCTAATTAGAGCAGAGAAGATTGAGAGGAGATTTGATAGAGGTGTTCAAAATCATGAGGGGTCTGGACAGAGTGGATAGAGAGAAACTGTTCCCATTGGCGGAAGGGTCGAGAACCAGAGGACACAGATTTAAGGTGATTGGTAGAAGAACCAAAGGCGACATGAGGAAAAACTTTTTTACGCAGCGAGTGATTAGGATCTGGAATGCACTGCCTGAAAGGGTGGTGGAGGTAGATTCTATCGCTGCTTTCAAAAGGGAGTTGGATAAGTACCTGAAGGAAAAAAAATTGCAGGGCTACGGGGAAAGGGTGGGGGAGTGCGACTTGCTGAGGTGCTCTTGCAGAGAGCTGGCACGGGCTCAATGGGCTGAATGGCCTTCTTCCGTACTGTAACCATTCTATGATTCTAAGATTCTCTATTAATTGAGAAGTATGACAAAGACCAGGGAAATAGATTGGAGAAAAGCCAATTTTGCGAGGCTGAGAATAGAACTTGGGAAAATAAAATGGACAACAACATTGGCAAACAATGATGTAGAACAGTAGTGGGAAATATTTAAAATTGCGTTCAACAGAGCCCGGGAAAAATATATTCCGCTAAAAAATGAAGGAAAAATTGAGGGTAAGGAATTGCAGGGGAGAGCATGACAAGAGAAAATACAAAGAGATCAGGAGAGAAGTCAAAAAAAAATTAGAAAGGCAAAAAGGAACTATGAAATTAAATTATCAAGGAACATAAAACAAAATAGTAAAATATTTTACAGGCCCATAAATAAAAAAAGGAACGCTGGAATGGGAATAGGGCCACTAAGGGATGGACAGGATAATACCACAGGTAACGATAGAGAGTCGGCAGAAATATTAAATTATTACTTTGCTTCAATATTTACCAGGGAGATAGAACAGGTGGACATGACATCGGATGATAAGATTAGAAATGAGATAACTGCATTTAAAAGATAGAGGAGAAATATTAAATAAACTAATCAAACTCAAAGAGAATAAGACCCCTGGTCTGGATGGATTACATCCGCGCATTTTAAAAGAATCTAGGGAAGAGATAGCAGAAGCATTACTACACATATTTATAATTCGTTAGAACAAGGTGTAGTGCCAGAGGACTGATGGATAGCTAACATAATACCTATATTTAAGAAGGGAGATAGAACATGTCCAGGGACCATAGACCAGTCAGCTTGACCAACCTCATTGAATTTTTTGAAGAGGTAGCAGAGAGAGTAGATGAGGGCAATGCAGTAGATGTCATTTATCTAGATTTTCAAAAGGCCTTCGATAAGGTACCACATAATAGACTAATGAATAAGGTCACTATGGAGAAGGACGATGTAGGCATAGAAATCAGGCAGGGGGCTTGTGATATACTTGAACAAATTAGCATTGCGAGGGAGGAGGCACTAGCGGTTTTAGTGGGCTTAAAAGTGGATAAATCCCCAGGCCCAGACGAGATGTATCCCAGGCTGCTGTGTGAGGCAAGGGAGGAGATTGCAGGGGCTCTGACACAAATTTTCAGAATCTCTCTGGCCACAGGGGAGGTACCGGAGGACTGGAGGACAGCTAACGTAGTACCATTATTCAAGAAGGGTAGTAGGGATAAACCAGGGAATTACAGGCCAGTGAGCCTAACATCAGTGGTAGGGAAATTATTGGAAAAAATTCTGAGGGGCAGAATTAGTCTCCACTTGGAGAGGCAAGGATTAATCAATGATAGTCAGCATGGCTTTGTCAAGGGGAGATCATGTCATAGAGTCATAGAGTCATAGAGTTTTTCAGCACAGAAAGAGGCCCTTCGGCCCATCGTGTCCGCGCCGCCCATCCATCCCTGTCCAGTCTAATCCCATTTTCCAGCATTTGGTCCATAGCCTTGTATGCAATGGCATTTCAAGTGCTCATCCAAATGCTTCTTGAATGTTGTGAGGGTTCCTGCCTCTACCACCCTTTCAGGCATTGAGTTCCACATTCCAACCACCCTCTGGGTGAAAAAGTTCCTCCTCAAATCCCCTCTAAATCTCCTGCCCCTTACCCTGAATCTATGCCCCCTTGTTATTGACCCCCCTACTAAGGGGAAAAGTTCCTCTTTATCTACCCTATCTATGCCCCTCATCATTTTGTACACCTCAATCAGGTCACCCCTCAGCCTTCTTTGCTCCAAGGAAAACAACCCCAGCCTGTCCAGCCTGTCTTCATAGCTGAGGCGCTCCATCCCAGGTAACATCCTGGTGAATCTTCCCTGCACCCTCTCCAAAGCAATCACATCCTTCCTATAGTGAGGCGACCAGAACTGCACACAGTACTCCAGCTGTGGCCTCACCAGCGTTTTGTACAGCTCCATCATAACCTCCCTGCTCTTATATTCCATGCCTCGGCTAATGAAGGCAAGTATCCCATATGCCTTTTTAACCACCCTATCTACCTGTTCCGCTGCCTTCAGGGATCTATGTACATGTACACCAAGGTCCCTCTGACCCTCTGTACTTCCGAGGGTCCTACCACTCATTGTGTATTCCCTTACCTTATTTGTCCGTCCAAAATGCATCACCTCGCACTTTTCAGGGTTAAATTCCATTTGCCACTTTTCCACCCTTCTGACCAACCCGTTTATATCGTCCTGTAGCCTGAGGCTTTCCTCCTCGCAATTTACCACCCCACCAATTTTCGTGTCATCTGTGAACTTACTGATCATACCTTTTACATTCTCATCCAAGTCATTTATGTAGATCACAAACAACAAGGGACCCAGCACCGATCCCTGAGGTACCCCACTGGACACAGGCTTCCAGTCACAAAAGCAACCTTCGACCATCATCCTCTGCCTCCTGCCACTCAGCCAGTTTAGGATCCAACGCGCCAAGGCAACCTGGATCCCATGGGCTCTTACCTTCTTGACCAGTCTCCTATGCGGGACTTTGTCAAAAGCTTTACTGAAGTCCATGTAAACCACATCCACAGCATTTCCCTCATCCACCCCCCTAGTCACCCCCTCGAAAAATTCAATCAGATTTGTCAGACATGATTTACCCTTGACAAAACCATGCTGACTATCCCCAATTAATCCTTGCCTCTCCAAGTGGAGACTAATTTTGTCCCTCAGAATTTTTTCCAATAATTTCCCTACCACAGATGTTAGGCTCACTGGCCTGTAATTCCCTGGTTTATCCCTGCTACCCTTCTTGAATAATGGTACTACGTTAGCTGTTCTCCAGTCCTCTGGTACATCCCCTGTGGCCAGAGAGGTTCTGAAAATTTGTGTCAGAGCCCCTGCAATCTCCTCCTTTGCCTCCCACAGCAGCCTGGGATACATCTCGTCCGGGCCTGGGGATTTATCCACGTTTTGGCCTGCTAAAACCGCTAGCACCTCCTCCCTCTCGATGCTAATATGTTCAAGTATGTCACAGTCCCCTTGCCCGATTTCTATGTCTGCATCGTCTTTCTCCAGAGTGAACACAGATGCAAAAAATTCATTTAAAACCCCGCCTACATCATCTGGCTCTACACACAGATTGTCACTTTGGTCCCTAATGGGCCCTACCCTTTCCCTGGTTATCCTCTTGCCCTTAATATACTTATAAAACATCTTAGGATTTTCCTTTATTTTGCTCGCCAGTGTTATTTCATGGCCCCTCCTCGCCCTCCTAATTTCTTTTTTAAGTATGCCCCTGCACTTTTTATACTCCTCTAGGGCTTCTTCCGTCTTTAATCTTTTGTAACTGCCAAAAGCCCCCCTTTTATTTCTAATGCATTTTTGTATATCCCTTGTCATCCAAGGTTCCCTTTGCTTGTTGGTCCCACCCTTGACCGTTACAGGAACATGTTGGCGTTGTACTCTCTCTATTTCCCTTCTGAAAGTCTCCCACTGTTTTGATGTGGATTTTCCTATAAGTAGCTGCTCCCAGTCCACTTTGGCCAGATCCTGCCTTATCATATTAAAATCGGCCCTCCCCCAATTTAGAACCCTTATTTCCGGGCCGTCTTTGTCTTTTTCCATGACCACCTTAAATCTCACCAAATTATGGTCACTGTTGCCAAAATGCTCTCCTACTGACACTTCCACCACTTGCCCGGCTACATTCCCCAGAATTAGGTCCAGTACCGCCCCCTCTCTTGTAGGACTTTCTACATGTTGGCTCAAAAAGCTCTCCTGGATGCACTTTAAGAATTCTGCACCCTCTAAGCCTTTCACACTCTGACTATCCCAATTTATATTGGGGAAGTTGAAATCCCCCACTATTATTACCCTATTATTTTCGCACTTTTCTGAGATTTGCCTACATATCTGTTCCTCTATCTCCCCCTGACTGTTTGGGGGCCTATAGTACACTCCCAGCAAAGTGCTTGCCCCCTTTTTGTTTTTAAGTTCTACCCATACGGCCTCATTAGAGGAACCCACTAATATATCATCCCTCCTTACAGCAGTAATTGACTCCTTAATTAATATTGCAACACCCCCTCCCCTTTTACACCCCCCTCTGTCTCGCCTGAAGATTCTATACCCCGGAATATTGAGCTGCCAGTCCTGACCCTCCCTCAACCATGTCTCCGTGATAGCAACAATATCGTACTCCCATGTGTTCAACAACAACTTCAGTTCATCCACCTTACTTGCAAGACTCCTTGCATTAAAATAAATGCCTTCCAGCCCTGCCATATTCTCTTTTGCCTTCACATATTTGCTCTGCCTTCCCAGCTGACTTGTTTTTCCCTCTGTATTTGGCTGTAAATCACCCCCTACTATAGCTCCACTCTGTACCCCATCCCCCTGCCAAGTTAGTTTAAACCCCCCCCAGCAGCGCTAGCAAACCTCCCCGCAAGGATATTGGTTCCCCTCTGGTTCAGGTGTAAACCGTCCGACTTGTACAAGTCCCACCTTTCCCAGAAGCAGACCCAGTGATCCAGGAAACTAAAGCCCTCCCCCCTGCACCATCCCTTTAGCCACGCATTCATCTGTTCTATCTTCCTATTCCTATACTCACTAGCACGTGGCACCGGGAGTAATCCAGAGATTACAACCCTTGAGGTCCTGCTCTTTAATCCTTCACCTAGCTCCCTAAATTCTTGCTGCAGGACCTCATCCCTCTTTTTACCTATGTCGTTGGTACCAATGTGGACCACGACCACTGTCTGTTCACCCTCCCCCTCCAGAATGCCCTGCAGCCGCTCAGTGACATCCTTGACCCTGGCACCAGGGAGGCAACAAACCATCCTGGATTCACGTCTACAGCCACAGAAACGCCTATCTGTTCCCCTTACTATAGAATCCCCTACCACTATTGCTCTCCCACTCTTTTTCCCCCTTTCCTGGGCAGCAGGAGCACCCCCAGTGCCAGGAAGTTGGCTGCTGCTGCCTTCCCCTGGTGAGTCATCCCCCTCAACAGTATCCAAAGCGGTATACTTGTTTGAAAGGGGGATGTCCGCAGGGGTTCCCTGCACTACCTGCCTGCCTTTGTTGCTCCGCCTGATGGTCACCCCCTGTGCTGCCCTACCCTGAGGCGTGAACAACTCGCTAAACGTGCTATCCACGAGCCTCTCAGCATCGCGCATGCTCCAAAATTCATCCACCCGCAGCTTGAGCGCCGCAATGCGGTCTACAAGTAGCTGCAGCTGGATGCATTTCCCGCAGACATGGTCGTCAGGGACACTGGCAGCATCCCTGACTTCCCACATGGAGCAAGAGGAGCAGAACACGGGTCTGAACTCTCCTGCCATGAATTACTCCTTTAATTAATTTAAAAATTTATTCAATACCCCAGTTACAGGTATACTCTAGGGCGCTTTATTTACCAACTATCCCCACTACACCACAGAAATGTAACACCACAGATTTCAAGCTTGTATTGAAAAGAGAGAAATACTCACCAACCAATCACTTACCTGCTCCCTGGTGACGTCACACTTGGATTACTTTTTACCTCTCTCCTGGAACCTGGATTGGTCGGTGCCTCGGGCTGCTCCCTCTTATACTCAGCCACCTCGGGCTGCTCCCGCGCAGGTCTGCTGCTTCTCCGGTCTCGGGGCTGTGGGCCTCGGTGCCTCTGACAGCTCCCTTTTATACTCAGCCGCCTCGGGCTGCTCCCGCACAGGTCCGCTGCTTCTCCGGTCTCGGGGCTGTGGGCCTCGGTGCCTCTGACTGCTCCCTCTCAAGCCTTTAAGCTCTCCCGCCTCGGGCTGCTATCGCGCAGGTCTGTTGCTTCTCCGGTCTCGGGGATGACCAATTTGATTGAATTTTTTGAGGGGGTGACTAGGCGTGTGGATGAGGGTAGTGCAGTTGATGTAGTCTACATGGACTGTCACTCTCACTCTCTCCATCACTCTCACTCTCTCCCTGTCACTATCCCTGTCACTCTCACTCTCTCCGTCACTCTCACTCTCTCTCCATCACTCTCTCTCTGTCACTCTCTCTCCATCACTCTCGCTCTCTCGCTGTCACTCACACCCTATAACACCATCACTCTGTGAACTGAAACAGCTAACCAATTTGAAGAGACGAGACCTTTTCGTTGGTGAGAGCGGTGATCAGGATCGCCGCCCGTGACAGGTGCTTCATGGTGAGCAGTTTGCGGTTAGCCATGGCCTGCTGCAGCGACTGCTGGTGATCTTCAATCTATAGGACACAAGCAGAAGGGAATTGTTTTGAGCCAACTCTCGCTGTCCCGGCCATCCCACCAGATTGATAACGCGAGCGAAGAGTGAGCGGCAAAGGGTAGTCGTATGGAGCATAAACACCAGCACAAGCCCGGAGGCTCATGGCTCGCCTGAAGTGGGAGGCCCGGGGCTTTCCTGAAGTGGGAGGCTCGAGGCTCACCTGAAGTGGGAGGCCCGGGGCTCGCCTGAAGTGGGAGGCCCGGGGCTCGCCTGAAGCGGGAGGCCCGAGGCTCGCCTGAAGTGGGAGGCCCGAGGCTCGCCTGAAGCGGGAGGCCCGGGGCTCGCCTGAAGTGGGAGAGCAGAGGCTCGCCTGAAGTGGGAGGCACGGAGCTCGCCTGAAGTGGGAGGCTCGAGGCTCGCCTGAAGCGGGAGGCCCGAGGCTCGCCTGAAGTGGGAGGCCAGAGGCTCGCCTGAGGTTGGCTTGAACTGACAGGCCCGAGACTCGCCTGAACAGGCAGGCCCGGGGCTCGCCTGAAGCGGGAGGCCCGAGGCTCGCCTGAAGCGGGAGGTCCGAGGCTCACCTGAAGTGGGAGGCCCGGGGCTCGCCTGAAGTGGGAGGCCAGAGGCTCACCTGAGGTTGGCTTGAACTGACAGGCCCGAGACTCGCCTGAACTGGCAGGCCCGGGGCTCGCCTGAAGCGGGAGGCCCGAGGCTCGCCTGAAGCGGGAGGTCCGAGGCTCACCTGAAGTGGGAGGCCCGGGGCTCGCCTGAAGTGGGAGGCCAGAGGCTCGCCTGAGGTTGGCTTGAACTGACGGGCCCGAGGCTCGCCTGAAGCGGGAGGCCCGAGGCTCACCTGAAGGATCAGGACTGGAGCAGGCCCAACACCAGCCTCGCTCATTGCAAACTGTTTACTACATGGGCAGTAATAGGCCTCAGGCCTCTCAGTAACACATGAAAGGGGCCTAACACCTGGTTTAGGCGGCTGCCAGGCACTCAATTTCGGGTTGGCATCTTTCAGGTGTTCTTGAGGCGCAGGACGTTGGTCCCTGAAATCAAGCCCCCATTACACCCATAAAACATGCGCTACTAACTCAAATTTCCACCCCTCAATCTCTGGATGGGGAACAAAAAAGAGGGTTAATATCAGGTAACGGTGTATGTCAACATGGCCAGTGGGGGACTGTCCTTAGAGCTCAGCTGGTAACCGCACCACCCTAGGCAATACAGAAAATAAAAAGGGCAGTGCTGAGTTAGCGGGTCTCAACTGGATGGCAGTTTGGGTGCTACAATTGGCCTCAGTACCCCTGGACTGGAGGAGTTACAAATTCATTGCTATTACCGCCCTCCAGTGACTGTTGCTGGAAATATGTGCTTGTGTATGTGCGTATGTGCATGTGTGTGTTTGTGTGTGTCTGTGTTTGTGTGTGTCTGTGTGTGCATGTGTGTGTTTGTGTGTGCACTTGTGTGTGTGCACGTGTGTGTATATGCATGTGTGTACGTGTGCGCATGTGTATATTTCCGTGTGTCTGTGTGCACGTGTGTGTGTTTGTGTGCATGTGTGTGTGCACGTCTGTATGTGCATGTGTGCACACGTGCACATGTGTGCATGTGTAAATGTGTGTGCAGGTGTGTGTGTACAAGTGTGTGCATGCGTTTATGTGCGTGTGTATGTGCGTGTCTGTGTGCACGTATGTGTGCATGTGTTTGTGCATGTACGTGTGTATGTGCGTGTCTGTATGTGTGTACGTGCACATGTGTATGTGTACGTGTGCATAGGTGTGTATATGTGCACTTGTGTGTATGTGTGTGCCGTGTCTATACATGTGTACACATGTGTGCGCATGCATGTGCCTGTGTGCAGGTGTGCGTGCATGTGTGTGTACTTGTGTGTGCATGCACATGTGTGTGCACATGTGTGCATGTGTCCACATGTGAGTGCACCGTGTCTGTACATGTGTGTGTGCACGTGCATGTGCCTGTGTGTGCACGTGTGTATGTGCATGTGTGCGCATGTGTGCATGTGTGCGCACTTGTGTGTCTGTGTGCACATATGTGTGCAGGTGTGCGTGCATGTGTGTATGTAGGTCAGTGGCCACGGAGGAGGAGGAGGGGAGGGAGGGAGTTTTAAGTGAAGCTCATGGAGTCCTACCAGCCCCAGACTTTCATTCTTCACTCTAAGATTCGCCTTGGCGATCTTAAGCGCTTCTTGAGCCTCCGCCACGTTTTTCTGTTTCGGTTTAACTGCCTGTCAAACAGAGCTGGGTTATTTACTGCGGCGGTATCGAGAGCGGTGGCGCCCCATCACCCACCGGTTTATGGCCCAAGTGGTGAAATTGATCCCCTTTGCTTTCCACTTTCAAATTCCAGTGGGGCTTAATCTGACCCAATGGGCACGAGCTGGAGCAGTTCACACATTTTCATGTTAAAACTGATCATTTATTCTGCACATAGTCTCATACGTGACTGCTGCTGGGACAATCCATGAACCCTCTCCTTTCATATTCATTCATTCAAATGCCAATAAGAGAGATTTCTTTCAGAAAGTAACATTTTGGGGATACTGTGCATGAGTAATTTGAGACATGATGTGGTGAGTGTGGCGTGCTCGGGCGGAACAGGTGACTTTGGTGACCTGTGGTTGTTGTATCTATGCTTTAATGTGTTCAATCAAGCATGTAGATACGTCGAATTAAATCAGAGTCAGGCAGACAGGCTTATAACTGTGATCTTCACTTTATTGCGTAAAATGGCCGACTGCCCTTTTCCCGGGTAATTCCCATAATGCAATGCACATTACATTACCGTATTGACTGGTGTCAAACTCGCAATCAATACACGACATTGTAGGAGTCTACGTACTCCTAGCAAAAAATACTGAACTCGGAGAGGTTCAACAGAAAAGGTTTAATTGTTGAGGCTGCATGCTGAACACAAAAAGGAGTCAGAGACCACACAAAGTATAACTGCCTTTCATCAGTGCACAGCTTCGACTGCTCCTCCCCCGCTCTGGGCTTAACTATGTTGCAGATCGAGTTTCTTAAAGGTGTGATCCTTCTTAAAGGCATGATGCCTGATTTATAGTCTACGGACCGGAAAGCGGATTGTGTCCTTTCTGTGATTGGTACGCCACACAGCTCCCCCCAGAATCCGCCAATAGGGAGTGTACAAACCGGCGTGGCGGCTTGATGGCACGGCCGGAACGGCTCTTGGTGGTTGGTGTCGGGAGCGGGGCGGTTGGACGCATCGGGCTCTTAGGCGGTCTGCCCCGCGGTGGGGGTTGGCCCACTTGAACGGGTTCGTCGGGCTCTAGGTGCGCCAGCTTGAGCCGGTCGACCGACACCTTGTCAGTTCTGCCGCCCACTTCGAGGAGGAAGAACTTGTTCCCCGTCTGGAGTACCTTGTAGGGTCCGTCGTATGGGGGCCGTAGAGGTCCTCGTTGGGCATCATGGTGCACGAAAAGAAATTTGGCCATGTGCAGGCTAGGTGGTATGCGGGTTGCTGGTTCGCCGTGCCGGCCGGTGGGTACCGGAGCGAACTGTTGTGCTCGGTTGGCGAAAGCACGGTGTTGCTGGTCAGCCGACCAGGGGGTCGTGGCGGTGGGCAGGAACTCTCTGGGTACACGCAGCGGCTGGCCATACACGAGTTCCACCGCCGAGGCTTGCAGGACTTCCTTGACCGCGGAGCGTAGGCCGAGTAGCACCCACGGGAGGCGGTCGATCCAAGCCTCGTCCTCGAGGCTGGCATGGAGGGACGCCTTCATGGACCTGCGGAATCGCTCGCACAGTCCGTTGGCTTGGGGGTGGTAAGCCATGGTGCGGTGAACGGCCACCCCGAGGTTTCGGGCGATGGCGGCCCACAGATCAGAGGTGAACTGCGGGCATCTATCCGACGTCATGTCGGAGGGGACGCCGAACTGAGCGACCCAGGTACCGATGAACGCCCTCGCGATGTCGGCGGTGGTGGTGGACGTTAGTGGAATGGCCTCGGGCCAGCGGGTGGTACGGTCCACGATTGTCAGCAGGTGCGTGTGACCTTGTGATGGCGGCAGGGGGCCGACGAAGTCGATGTGGACGTGGTCGAACCTTCTTTCTGGCACGGTGAACTCCTCGAGTGGGGCTTTGACGTGCTGGTGGATTTTGGCACGCTGGCAAGCTATGCAGGATCTGGACCAGACGGGCACATCTTTGCGCAGGCCACGCCAGACAAATCGGTTGGCCACCAGTCTAATGGACGCACGGGTGCCGGGGTGTGAGAGGCCGTGGACGATGTCGAACACCCGTTTTTGCCAGGACGCCGGGACTACGGGGTGGGGTTGCACCAAGGAGGTGTCGCATTTGACTGTGACGGCGGACGGGCCACAGGCGATGTCGGTCAGTCGCAGACCTGGGAGGGTTTTGGGCGCGGAGAGCAGATCGTGGTCGGTGCGTTGCTCCGCTGCCAGTTGAGCATAGTCCACTGCCAGGTGGGCGCCGTGGACGGCGGGGCGGGATAGGCAGTCGGCCACCGCGTTGTCTCGACCGGAGACGTGCCGGATGTCCGTGGTGAATTCGGACACCACGGCGAGCTGGCGTTGTTGCCTGGCTGACCACGGGTCCGCAGATTTCGCCATCGCGAATGTCAGGGGTTTGTGGTCGACAAACGCAGTGAAGGGGCGGCCCTCCAGAAGAAATCTAAAATGGCGGACTGCCAGGTACAGTGCGAGGAGCTTGCGGTCAAAGGCGTTGTATTTGGCCTCCGAGGGGCGCAGTTGGCGGCTGAAAAAGGCCAGCGGTTGCCAGGCCCCGTTGACCCACTGTTCGTACATGGCGCCGACCGCGTGGTCGGAGGCGTCCGTGGTGAGGGCCACCCTGGCGTTGGGCTGTGGGTGAGCGAGCATGGTGGCGTCGGCGAGCGCCTTTTTGGTCGAGTCGAAAGCGGTCAACATGTCCGCCGACCACTCGATCGCCATTCTGGCTTTCTTACCCCGGAGGGCTTCGTATAGGGGCCGCATGAGGGAGGCCGCTCCGGGAATGAAGCGGTTGTAAAAGTTGATCATCCCCAAGAACTCCTGGAGGCCTTTGATGGTGGTAGGCCGGGGGAACTGCTGGACGGCTTGCACCTTGGCGGGCAGGGGAATGGCTCCGTCCTGCGTGATGTGGTGGCCGAGGAATTCGATCCTGCTGAGGCCGAATTGGCACTTGGCTGGGCTGATGATGAGCCCGTGCTCACTGAGCCGCTGGAACAGGGTGCGGAGGTGCTCAATGTGTTCCTGCTTGGAGGAACTAGCTACCAGGATGTCATCCAGGTAGACAAAGAGGAACTTCAGGTCCCGGAGGACCGAGTCCATGAGCCGCTGGAAGGCCTGGGCCGCGTTTTTGAGGCCGAAGGGCATTCGGAGGAACTCGAATAGCCCAAAAGGGGTGATTATGGCCGTCTTGGGAACGTCCGTGGGGTGGACTGGCACCTGATGGTAACCGCACACCAGGTCGACTTTGGAGAAGACTGAGCGGTCGGCCAGTCTAGCCGAGAAGTCTTGAATGTGCGGCATGGGGTACCGATCCGGCGTGGTGGCATCGTTTAGGTGCCGGTAGTCCCCGCAGGGGTACCATCCCCCGTCGGGTTTGGTGACGATGTGGAGTGGGGAGGCCCAGGGGCTGTTGGAGCGGCGGATGATGCCGAGCTGTTCCATTGTGGCGAACTCGGCCCGCGCGATCTCCAGCTTGGCTGGGTCCAGACTGCGGGCGTGGGCATACACCGGTGGGCCTGTGGTGGGGATGAAGTGTTCTACCCCGCGCTTAACAACCTTCACGGAGAAGGTCGGGTTGGTGAGGGCTGGGAACTCAGCCAGGAGTGCTGAGTAGTCATCCGTTGAGCGGGCGCGGCTCTGCCACGCCATTTCGGCGGGTTGGGGGGGGCCATGGCGCCCGGGATAGGTGACATGGTGTTCATGTCCACGAGGCGGCGCCGAGGCATGTCGACCAACAGGCCGTGGGCGCACAGGAAATCCACACCGAGGAGCGGGGAGAGCACCTTGGCGGTGATAAACTCCCAGTGGTAGTGGCAGCCTGCGAGGTCGATGGTGACGGTGCGGGTGCCGTACGTCTGGATGTCGGTGCCGTTGGCGGCAGCCAGCGCAGGGCCATGGCCGCCTCGCTGGATCTCGAGGGCGGACGCGGGGATGATGCTGTGCTGCGCGGCCGTGTCGCATAGGAAACGGCGTCCGGAGGCGCTGTCCGTAACGCCTGCTTGCCCCACGGCCATCGTGTAGGCCGGTGTGGGGGCGGTTGGAAACGTGCAGGGATGGCTGCAGCGGCGTGCCCGTGCGCCGAACCGGGTATGGAAGTAGCAGTAGCCCTGGGTCGGAGGGCTTGGGGGACGTGGGGGCCTGGGGGGCCTCGTGGCCGAGCTGTGTGGCCGCGCGATAGAGGGTGGAGCATGCGCCGATGCTGCGGAGGCCAGGTCGGGGGTGACGGCGTGGTACGAGCTGGCGGACAGGAGCTTATCGGCTTCGTCGGCCAGGGCCTCGAGGTCCGTGAGGCTGGACGCCACGATCGACGGGCGGATGCTGGGAGGTAGTTGGTGGATAAAGAGCGTGCGGAAGAGGGAGCCGGGTGGTTTCTCGTTGGTCAGAGCAAGCATGTGTGAGAGCAAGTCTGACGGCGTGGAGTCACCGAGGCCCGGGAGGTCAAGGAGGTGGCAGTTGCGCAAGAATTGGGAGGCTGTAATTTTTTTAATGAGCGCGGCCTTGAGATGTGCGTACTTGCCTTCCTCCGGAGGGTTTTGTAGTGTTGTCCAGACTTTCGTGATTGTGGAGCTGCCCAGGGAGGCGAGGAGGTAGTCGTACATTGTTGCGTCGGCGGTGATGCCGCGGAGTCGGAATTGTGATTCGGCTTGAAGGAAACAGGCAGTGCCAGGTTCTCCCAGAACTCCGGCAGCTTCACAGAAACTGCGTTTGTGTCAGCCATGGTTATGCTTAGGAGTCATCCTGAGCGTCGGGGTCACCAATGTAGGAATCTACGTACTCCTAGCAAAAAATACTGAACTCGGAGAGGTTCAACAGAAAAGGTTTAATTGTTGAGGCTGCATGCTGAACACAAAATGGAGTCAGAGACCACACAAAGTACGACTGCCTTTCATCAGTGCACAGCTTCGACTGCTCCTCCCCCGCTCTGGGCTTAACTATGTTGCAGATCGAGTTTCTTAAAGGTGTGATCCTTCTTAAAGACATGACGCCTGATTTATAGTCTATGGACCGGAAAGCGGATTGTGCCCTTTCTGTGATCGGTACGCCACAACATCCCCCTTTTCCTTGGAAACAAACTTGCAGTTTACAAACAGTTGCTTACAATAACACTGCATAACTTATTTGGTTTATAATCTTTTTACAAACTTGTGTCTTACCACACAACTAAATAATTCCCAGGTTTAAACATTTAACATCACCCATGCAGTTCTCGCACAGTTTATGTTGTGACATAATCAGACAGTCTTTGGGGTTTTCTTTTAACCCTTTAAGGTCTGGCTGTATTGGGTATGTCTGACATGTTGGTGTCAGTGGGTATTGCCTGTGTCACAGTGGTATGTGTGTCAGGGTCTACTATACTGTCCTCAGTCCCTTGTGTTTCCTCCTGCTCATGGAGTGTCTCCTTTGGTCCATTGGTTCTGTATTTCTTCACAAACGTAGTGTTTCTCGAGTAGCGTGCTCCGTCTGGAGATTCTACTACTACTTGACTCCCTGTTTTACTCAAACATTGTGGGGTGTGGCATTAAAAGGAGTGGTGAACTTGTCCACTTTGTCCTGCCGTACCAGCACCGTGTCGCCAACTTCCACCTCTGAGTATTGTGTTCTCCGCTGTTCATCTGCGTACAGTTTGGACTTGCCTTTTTGTTCTGCGTCCCGGTCACGTACTTCCATGTCTGCGCTCGACTCTGTGATGTCTGGCAGCTTTCCTCTCATTTTCCATTTAAAGAGCAGCTCTGCCGGGCTCTTTCCTGTCGTGGCATGGTCAGTGCTCCTGTACACAGTCACATATTTTCTAAGTTCACGTTTTCAATCTAGTCCTTCTGACTGAGCAATTCTGATTCTCTTCATCAGCGATGCATTCTGGCGCTCGACTTCTCCATTAGCCTGAGCCCATTTTGCTGTCATTTTCAGGTGTTTGATCCCGTTGTTTTCACAGTATTCTTTGAATAATTCAGATCTGAATTGGGGACCATTATCAGATTTGCAGGTGATTGGCAAACCATGACGGCTGAAGATTGACTCTAAACTATCAATAACCTTCTCTGTTGTTGTGGAGGTCATGATGTCGTATTCATAGTAGCGACTATAACAATCAACTACCACAAGAATGGAGTGGTTGGATGGCAAGGGTCCCAGTAAGTCTATAGCTACATCCTGCCAGGGGCCCTCCGGTAATGGTGTTGGTCTCAACGGTTCAGGTGGGTCAGGTCTGGCTACTATCTGACAGCCGTGGCACGCTTTACAGTGTTTTTCAGCTGCCTTGTCCATGCCAGGCCACCAAACCTTGGTTCTGAGATGTTGCTTTGTTCCAACTATTCCCAAGTGTCCTTCATGTGCTAACACCAGGGCTCGTGCGTGTAACACTGTGGGTAGCACGATGCATGTTCCCCGAAGAACTAGGTACAACACTACGCACAGCTCGTTTGCAATTGCTGCATAAGCTTTACAGTTCTCAAAATGTCCGTTTGTGATTGCCTTCCGTACCTCAATCAGCTCTGGGTCGGTAGCAGAGGCTTCCTCCACCTCTCTAGTAGTGAGTGCTTTTGGTGTTGCACTCACAGCTACAAACCTCACGTATTCATCTGAGCCATGAGAATGTCTCTCCTGTTTTGCTGTCTCCCCCAGCAATCGTGACAGTGGGTCTGCAATGTTTTGCTTGCCTGGAATGTGTATCACCTTAAAATCATACGGCTGTAATCTAAGTACCTGTTGAGATACCGCGGCAAACGTGGGAGTCGAGACCAGAGCTAGTAAAACACAACTGCTTTTATTCTACCTCATGGCAAAGAGAAACTGGAAAAGCCCGCGCATCCACTTAAATACTCGCCAGACAGGAAGTGCTCCCGGCAGCCTGTCCCTGCAGGAAACAAGTTGCTGGAGGAAAGGGCCCCCGGCTGGGGGCGTCTGCTTAAACTGTCCGTGCCGCCGTGAGCGGATTATGTCCAGTGGTGGCGTGTCGCCACAGAGCTCCCCCCAGAATCCGCTTAGGAGGAGTGGACGAGTCGTGACGGTGGTCTGATGGTTCTGCCGCAGCGGCTCTGAGTGGTCACCTGTCTAGTTGGTGGGCCCGGGCGGTTCGCCGCCGGCTGTGCTGGCTTGCTGGCGGGACGGCCTCTAGTTGGAGGCCGGGCCACGGGGACCTGTTCCCCTGGTTCTGTGTGTGCTGGTTTGAGCCGGTCGATGGAGACTGTGTCGACCCTGTCGCCGAGTCGCAGCTTGAAGACCTTGTCCCCGGTTTGTAGTACCTCGTACGGTCCGTCATACGGGGGTCGCAGGGGCCAGCGGTGCGCGTCGTGTCGCACGAAGACGAAGCGCACCTGCTGTAAATTTGGTGGGACGTGAGGTGCGAGTTCGCCGTGTCGGTTGACCGGAAGTGGGGCGAACTGCTGAGGGAAAGAGAAAGAGTTGAGCCGCTGCTGTTCGGCCGACCAAGGCGTGGTAGCCTCCGGAAGGAATTCGCCTGGGACGCGCAGCGGTTGTCCGTAGACTAACTCCGCAGCCGAGGACTGGAGGTCTTCTTTGACCGCGGTGCGTAGGCCTAGTAGCACCCACGGTAGGCGGTCAGTCCAGGTACTGCCCTGCAGGCCGGCGCGGAGTGAGGCCTTGAGTGACCTGCGAAAGCGTTCACAAAGCCCGTTGGCCTGCGGGTGGTACGCCGTGGTTCGGTGGAGCGTCACCCCGAGGTTGCGTGCTGTGGCCGTCCAGAGTTCGGAGGTGAACTGGGCGCCTCTGTCGGAGGTTATGTCGGCCGCTACGCCGAACCTCGCAACCCAGGTGTTAACGAACACCCTGGCGATGTCGGCTGTGGTGGTGGAGGTCAGCGGCACTGCCTCAGGCCAGCGTGTGTAGTGGTCGACCATCGTGAGGAGGTAAGTTTGGCCTTGCGATGGCGGCTGAGGACGGACGATGTCGACGTGTACGTGGTCGAAGTGGCGGCTGGGTACCTCGAAGTCTCCCAGGGGTGCTTTTGTGTGCAGCTGTACCTTAGCCCGTTGGCAGGCGAGGCAGGAGGTGGCCCAAGTCCGAACATCTCTGCTGAGGCCGCGCCAGACGAAGCGCTGGGAGAGGAGTTTGACAGAGGTGCGGGAACCCGGGTGGGAGAGCCCGTGGAGCGCGTCGAAGATGTGGCGGCGCCAGGTTGCAGGGATGACTGGCCTGGATTGGCCGAGTGAGACGTCGCAAGTGACTGCCATGACTTCGGGCCCGTGCGCGACCTTGGCTAGGCGTAGCCCTGGCAGGCTGGTAGCCGCCGAGAGGAGGTCTGGGTCCGTGAGCTGGGCCGCTGCTAGTTGCGCGTAGTCGACCGCGAGGTGATTCGCACAGATGGCGGGACGGGAAAGGCAGTCGGCGACAATGTTGCCTCTACCGGAGACGTGCTGGATGTCCGTAGTAAACTCGGACACGGCCGCGAGCTGGCGTTGCTGCCTAGCGGACCAGGGTTCGGTGTGCTTGGCCATCGCATATGTGAGCGGCTTGTGGTCCACGTACGCGGTGAAGGGGCGGCCTTCCCGGAGGAACCTGAAATGGCGGACCGACAGGTGGAGCACGAGAAGCTCGCGGTCGAAAGTGGGGTATTTGACCTCCGGGGGGGCGCAGTTGGCGGCTGTCGAAGGCAAGTGGCTGCCACGCGCCATTGACCCACTGCTCGAACACGGCTCTGACCGCGTGGTCGGAGGCGTCGGTGGTGAGCGCGACCCAGGCATCGGCCCTCGGGTGCGCGAGCAGGGTGGCGTCGGCGAGCGCGTTTTTGGTGGCGTCGAAGGCGGCTGACGTGTCAGTGGTCCAGGCTATGTCCATCTTGCCGGATTTACCTCGGAGGGCGTCGTATAGGGGCTTCATGAGGGCTGCAGCTCTGGGGATGAACCTGTTGTAGAAGTTCACCATCCCGAGGAACTCCTGGAGGCCCTTGATGGTTGTGGGGCGGGGGAATTGCTGGACGGCCTGCACCTTGTTGGGCAGGGGGACGGCCCCAGCAGGGGTGATGTGGTGACTGAGAAAATCGACCTCGGTTAGGCCGAATTGGCACTTCGCCGGGCTGAGGATGAGCCCGTGTTGGGCTAGGCGCCCGAACAGGATGCGAAGGTGTTCGAGGTGTTCCTGTTTGGAGGAGCTGGGCACGAGAATGTCGTCTAGATAGATGAACAGGAAGTTCAGGTCCCGGAGGACTGAGTCCATAAGGCGCTGGAAAGCCTGGGCTGCATTCTTGAGGCCGAAGGGCATCCTCAGGAACTCGAACAGGCCAAATGGGGTGATGACGGCCGTTTTGTGAATGTCCGCGGGGTGTACGGGGACTTGGTGGTAACCACGCACCAGGTCGACCTTGGAAAAGACGGTTTGTCCGGCCAGTCGGGCCGAGAAGTCCTGGATGTGTGGCACCAGGTATCGGTCGGGGGTGGTGGCGTCGTTGAGGTGGCGGTAGTCCCCGCAAGGGCGCCAGCCTCCGCCGGGCTTGGGGGCGATGTGGAGGGGCGAGGCCCAAGGGCTGCTGGAGCGGCGGTTGATGCTGAGTTGTTCCATGGTGGTGAACTCGGCCCGCGCGATTTCCAGCTTGGCCGGGTTGAGTCTGCGGGCGTGGGCAGAAACTGGGGGGCCGGTGGTGGGGATATAGTGCTCCACACCGTGTTTGGCGGCTTTGGCCGAAAAGGTCGGGTTAGTGAGGGCGGGAAACTCGGCTAGGAGTGCCGAGTATTCGTCCGTGGCTCTGGCGAGGCAGTAGGTCGTCAGGCCGGCCGAACGGGCCGGTGTGAATGCGCAGGGGATGGGGGCCATAGTGTTGATGTCGACGAGGCGGTGCCTCGGAATGTCGACAAGGAGGCCGTGGGCATGTAGGAAGTCGGCGCCGATGAGTGGGCAGAGGACCTTGGCTGTGAGGAACTCCCAGCGGTAGCGGCGGCCCGCGAGGTCGAGCGTGACCATGCGGGTGCCATATGTGCGGATGTCAGAGCCATTGGCTGTGGCCAGCGTAATACCCCGTGTGCCGCGTTGGATTTCGAGGGCGGAGGCGGGGGTGATGCTGTGCTGGGCCCCTGTGTCGCACAGAAATCGGCGGTTGGTTCTGTCGTCGGTGACGTACAGTAGAGGCCCCTTTTGCCCCGCGGCCATCGCGGGCTGCCGGTGCGGGGGGGGGTTTGAAAGTACACGGTGGCGTGCAGCGTTGGGCCCTAGCGCCAAAACGGGTGTGGTAGTAGCAGTGACCCGGAGTGGTAGGGCGGTCGGGCCTAGTGGGCCGGGAAGCCCGCGTGGTCATTGCCGTGAGGTCGGGCGCGACGTCGCGAGCGGACTGTGCAGAGAGCAGCCGGTCGGCCTTTTTGGCTATGTCATTCAGGTCCGTGGAGCCAGACTCCACAATGAGCGGGCGGATGCTGGCGGGGAGCTGCCGAATGAAAAGCGTGCGAAAGAGGGCGCCGGTGTTTTTGTCGTCCGAGAGAGACAGCATGTGGGAAAGTCGATCCGAGGGTGAAGCGTCACCAAGGCCAGGGAGGTCAAGGAGTTGGCAGTTGCGCTGGTAAGAGGACGTTTGAAATTTTTTAAGGAGTGCAGCCTTCAGATGTTCGTACTTGCCTTCCGGTGGTGGATCCTGCAGCGCTGCCCAAACCTTGGGGACTGTGGCGTAGGTGAGAGAGGAGACGAGGTAGTCGTACTTTGTGGCGTCGACTGTAATGTGTTTCAGCCGGAATCTGGACTCAGCTTGAACAAACCAGGCTTCGGCCAGGTTCTCCCAAAAGTCCGGTAGTTTCACCGTGACTGCGTTTGTTTCCGCCATGCTAGCTTAGGATTTGTCCTGAGCGTCGGGGTCACCAGTGTTGAGATACCGCAGCAAACGTGGGAGTCGAGACCAGAGCTAGTAAAACACAACTGCTTTTATTCTACCTCATGGCAAAGAGAAACTGGAAAAGCCCGCGCATCCACTTAAATACTCCCCAGACAGGAAGTGCTCCCGGCAGCCTGTCCCTGCGGGAAACAAGTTGCTGGAGGAAAGGGCCCCCGGCTGGGGGCGTCTGCTTAAACTGTCCATGCCGCCGTGTCGCCACATACCCATCTTTCTATACAGGCACAGGGTTTAGAGTGTGGGCCGCATCTCACTTGTAATGGCTTATGGTCAGTTACCAAGTTAAATTTTCGGCCATACACATATGGATGCAGCCTTTCACAAGCCCATACAAGAGCTAAAGCCTCTCTCTCTGTTTGAGTGTATTTCCTCTCACAGTCTGTTAAACTACGACTTACATAGCATATTGGCACCTCTTGTCCCTGTTGGTCCTGGACTAGTACTGCACCTAAACCTGCAGGACTGGCATCTGCTATCACCTTGGTTGGTGCGTCCTTATCAAGATATGCTAAAGTGCCGGCTCTGGCCAACTCTTCCTTGAGTGCACTGAATGACTGTCTCTGTTGTGATCCAAATTTAAATGGTGTGTCTTTTCTCGTCAGGCGCCGCAGTGGCTCTGTTAGCGTTGCAAACTGCGGGATGAATCTGCTGCTGTACCCAACGAGTCCCAAGAAACTCCTCACCTCTGTAGCATTCTCTGGTTCCCGAGCTTCTGCCACCGCTTGCACTCTCTCTGCTGTTGGTCCGATGCCCTTTTCAGACAACAGGATTCCCATGAAAGTGAATCGGTCCATGTTGAATTGAATCAAGCATGTAGATACGTCAAATTAAATCAGAGTCAGGCAGACAGGCTTATAACTGCGATGTTCACTTTATTGCGTAAAATGGCCGACTGCCCTTTTCCCGGGTAATTCCCATAATGCAATGCACATTACATTACCGTACGACAATATGGCACCATTCTCAATCTCAAGATGTCCCAGTACTTTTTGAAGTGTAGTCACTGTTGTAATGTAGGAACCACGGCAGCCAATCTGCGCACAGCAAGCTCCCACAAACAGCTAATGACCAGATCATCTTTTTTTTATTCATTCCTGGGATGTGGGCGTCGCTGGCAAGGCCGGCTTTTATTGAGAAGGTGGTGAGCCACCATTTCAGAGGGCAGTTAAGAGTCAACCACATTGCTGTAGGTCTGGAGTCACATACAGGCCAAGACCGGATAAGAGAGTTGCGAGGGGGCCTCGGTTTAAACGTCTCATCTGAAACATGGCACCTCCAACAGTGCGGCACTCCCTCAGCACTGCACTGCGAGTGTCAACCTGGATTTTTGTGCTCAAGTCTCTGGAGTGGGACTTGAACCCACAACCTGCTGGCTCAAAGGCGAGAGAGAGTGCTGCCCACTGAGAAACAACTGAGTCATCTTAGTGATTAAATATTTACTAAAGGAAAATGCAAAACGTATGAGTAAAGAGCAGGGAAATGGGACTAAGCTCTTCCATAGAGCTGGTACACATGGAGATGGCACGATGGGCCAAATGGCTTCCTTCTACGCTGTAAATTTCCATGTGTCGAGGCGCTGCACCACATTGATCTAACCCTGCTCCAATTTTGTTTTAAATTGTATTTGGACTTTTTCTTAATTCTTTCCAGGGATGAGGGCGTCGCTGGCAAGGCCAGCATTTATTGCCCATCCCTAATTGCGCTTGAGAAGGTGGTGGTGAGCCGCCTTCTTGAACCGCTGCAGTCCTGTGTGGTGAATGTGCTCCCACAGTGCTGTTAGGGAGGGAGTTCCAGGATTTTGACCCAGCGACGATGAAGGAACGGCCGATATATTTCCAAGTCAGGATGGTGTGTGACTTGCAGTGGAGCTTGGAGGTGGTGGTGTTCCCATGCGCCTGCTGCCCTTGTCCTTTTAGGTGGTAGAGGTTGCGTGTTTGGGAGATGCTGTCGAAGAAACCTTGGCGAGTTGCTGCAGTGCATCTTGTAGATGGTACACACTTATCATCCACTTTGGTAGCAGAAATATAAAAGCAAATTATTATTTAAATGGGGAGAGATTACAAAATGCTGAGGTACAGAGGGATCTGGGGGTCCTCGTACATGAATCACAAAAAGTTAGCATGCAGGTACAGCAAGTAATTAGGAAGGCAAATGGAGTGTTGGCCTTTATTGCAAAAGGAATGGAATGTAAAAGTAGGGAAGTCCTGTTACAACTGTACAGGGTATTGGTGAGACCACACCTGGAGTACTGCGTACAGTTTTGGTCTCATTATTTAAGGAGGGATATACTTGCATTGGAGGCAGTTCAGAGAAGGTTCACGAGGTTGATTCCGGAGATGAAGGGCTTGTCTTATGAGGAAAGGTTGAGCAGGTTGGGCCGATACTCATTGGAGTTTAGAAGAATGAGAGGTGATCTTATTGAAACATATAAGATTCTGAGGGGGCTCGACAGGGTAGATGCAGAGAAGATGTTTCCCCTCGTGGGGGAATCTAGAACTCTGGGAATAATTTCAGAATAAGGGAGCACCCTTTTAAATCGGAAATGAGGAGGAATTTCTTCTCAGAGGGTCGTGAATCTTTGGAATTCTCTTCCCCAGAGAGCTGTGGCGGTTGGGTCATTGAATATATTTAAGGTGGAGATAGACAGATGTTTGAACGCTAAGGGAGTCGAGCGTTATGGGGAGCGGGCAGGGAAGTGGAGTTGAGGCCAAGATCAGATCAGTTATGATCTTATTGAACAGCGGAGCAGGCTCGAGGGGCCAAATGGCCGACTCCAGCTCCTACATCTTATGTTCCTATGTTCTGATGAGCCCACCTATCCACTGTATTCTCTTGGTGCATTTCTAATAACCCTGAATCCCATTTGTTGATAAGAACCTGTCTAGTTCCTTCTTGAAACCCATTCAGGTTTCTTGTTCCATTATCCCGTGCTTTTAAAATCATCTAGCTGTTTGATTTAGGTGCCTGCGTGGCCCAGTGGTAGCACGTACTCTAAGCTGACACTTCAGTGCCATACTGAGGGAGTGCGGCACTGTCGGAGGTGCCGTCTTTCGGATGAGATGTTAAACCGAGGCTCCATCTGTCCTCTCAGGTGGACTTAAAAGATCCCATGGCCAGTATTTTGAAGAAGGGTAGGGGAGTTCCCCTGGGCCAACATTTATCCCCCAACCAACATCACTAAAAAAAACAGATTATCTGGTCATTATTTCATCGCTATTTGTGGGAGCTTGCTGTGCGCAAATTGGCTGCTGCATTTCCTGCATTGCAACAGCGATTACACTTTAAGGAAGTGCTTCATTGGTTGTAAAGTGCTTTGGGGTGTCCTGATGTTGTGAAAGGTCTATCAATGCAAGTTCTTGATGCACTACTGAGAAATTGGAGGGCGTAAATCAAAATTGCCTTGTGCTATTGTTTACCTGGTATCAACATTGGAAAGTTGGTCTTTGCTAAATTCAGCAGCAACCTTTCAGTCGGTCCTTTATCCTTCAACATTGTCCTTGTAATGACCAGACCCTAAACTATTCACCCATTTTTGACGGCAGCACATGGATTGGATCTCAAGGTGCAATATCCTCACTGTTTAACAAAAAATCAATTTGTTTGTGTTTCTAGGCGACACGTGTGAGCATGTTTGTCTATCAAGCTCCAATAGCTCACGTTTGCAAATAGAAGACAATGGGGTAATAAAACCAAGTAATTTAATGTCGGGAGCCGGGTAAGAAACAAAAAGGAGAATAAATCTCAGGATTATCATCCAGGTTCATTTCTCACCTTGAAGAACGAGCTGGCTTGACATCTGTTGTGAGGGCGGATTGAAGGTTGTCGTCAGCAGCTGTCCAGTGAAGGTGCAGTGTTACTTGTGTCCATTGCTTCTTTCTTAGTATTACTAATTGGCATCTCATTCTACTCTCTAAAGTGCCTCGGGGCATTAACCATGTGAATAGTGTGTTATAAACCCAGTTTATCTGGGGAGAATCCTGGCGCTAAACCGGGGAGGCAGTTCCCAAAATACTAATTCTCAATGTCAATTGAAAATGAAAGTTCTTTTAACTTCTGGGGAGCGAAGGGTTAACACTGTGCTGATTGGTTGTGAATTCTAACACCTGTGATTGAAAGGCGATCCAGTTGTTTCTTGGCAAGCCGTGTGGTAATGAGAGTTTGGGAGTTAAGTACTTCCAAAATAAAGCCCATTATAACCCAAGTTAATTACTGTGCCTTTAATGTGCAGCCATTCTGTTTGTTAAAGTGTTATTTAGACCCACTTGTGCCTCAGTAGTCAGTGATTATTCAACAGGCTTCACATTCTGCACGTGTGTGTCTTGGTGCCACCCACAATTATCAACGCCTACTATTATTTTATTTTGTCTTGGTATATAAATGGCGTGAGTCACACAACACGAGTCGCCATCTCTGATTGGACGTATTCCTGGCGCTTTCATCACGTGACCTGCTGGATCCAACCGCCTTTTTCCCCCGTCTCCAATATTTTTATAAATGAATGAAAGTGGTCAAAGAAAATGGAAATAAAAAATCATTTTCTTTAATGCCCTGGTGACTTTTATCCCAGGTTTGCTCAAAGCTGCAATTGGGAATGATAGCATAGTGGTTATGTTACCAGACTAGCAATCCAGAGACAGACTTAGATTAAACAATCTGAGAGACATGAGTTTAAATCCCACCACATGGCAGCTGGGGAATTTAAATTCAGTCACGTAAAAAAATCTGGAATAAAAAGCTACCATCAGTAATGATGACCATGAAATTATTGGATTGCACTAAAATCCCACCTTGTTCACTAATGTCATTTAGGGAAGGAAATCTGCTGGCCTATATGTGACTCCAGACCCTGCTGGCCTATATGTGCTCCCTGTGGGAGCACCTTCACCTCACGGACTGCAGCAGTTCAAGAAGGCGGCTCACCACCACCTTCGCAAGGGCAATTAGGGATGGGAAATAAATGCTGGCCTTGCCAGCGAAGCCCACATCCCATGAACGAATAAAAAAAAATCCAGGAGATTAAATTCCTGGAGACACCGGGACATCCTGCAGAGTTGGAAACCCAACACACGACTCTGCCTCTCAGTACATGCCAAGTGTTGTCTTGTTTCCCCCACTCAATTCTTCACCCCCAGCCCCTCCCCACTAGTATTTGTTTTTGTACCAATTCACTACTTTGTTGGTTAATTGTGTTTGGAGGAGTTCCTTGACGTGGCCTGGGACTTTGAAAGTGCCACTGGTGTTTTAGTGACTGAATAAGCCCAATCCAGGTTTTACTGACTGGGGGATTTGGCAATTTAGTTACTGGAACTTTGGGGATCACATGACAGAATTCCACCAACTTATAATTCCATCCACTGCAACTTTCAGAAGGGAATTAGGTAAATGCTTGAAAAGGAAAAAATTGCTGGGCTACGGGGAAAGAGCGGGAGAGTGGGACTAATTGGATAGTGCATTCAAAGAGCTGGCAGAGGCACGATGGGCTGAATGGCCTCCTTCTGTGCTGTATGATCTTGACCAGTCCCTGAGAGGACATTACCAGCTACAGCGAGAGTTAGTGGTTAGTTTAGATTGTCATGTGTTGGGAGTTGGAGAGCAATTGGCCAGAGGTTTTTCCTGAATTGGCCATGTTTCTTTGTCTGTTTCCAGAGATAGCGTAACTGGTAGGTGGGACAGCAGCATGTGAGGCCCTACTGTCTACTGGATGGGGGGAGCTTAATGGGCCTGATAGTCGTCATCTACTTTTGTATGTCTTTTTGTATGTTTGTATGTGCAGACTGGGGAATCAATCTGGGTCCAGCCTAGTGTGTGGCTCAAAGAGTTCACCCAGTCAGTAACTGAGCCCAGGGACAATCAGAACTCATCTTTTCCCCTTTCTGTTCCCTTCAATGATCCGTGCACAAATCAGGAGACACACAGTAAGTTTGTTCATTTTCAATCCATGTTTATTTTCAGATGTTAAACTTCTCACATTTCAGTTATTGAAAGATGACTTGTACACGAAAAGACTCTCTGGTCCATCCAGCCTTGTCCATCGCAATAAATACACCCCCCACCATGTGATCTCCTGGGAGAGGCGAAAAACCAGACATAAAAACCCAGGCCAATTTGGGAAAAAAATCTGGGAAATTCCTCTCCGACCCCCTTAGGCGATCGAAACTAGTCCAGGAGATCATTATGGCCCAAATATTCTAAGACAATTACTTTCTCACTTCAACTCTGCTAACATCAATTGAACACAATCCCCGAGAGCCTGGTCTTCAACAATCTCCTGTCTAGTTCTGTAGCAGCAGTCACAAACCCAATATTCAGCGATGACGAGAAACTGGTTGGCAGGTTGTCTAGTGTTTCCATTTCTGTCGTTCCAGGTTGAACGAAAACTGTCCCCAATCTTTTCTTTAAAGTGTTAACTGTGACACCATTTAATTTGCTGGGAACATCCGTTCCTAAACATTGACAGGCCGAATTGGGGGTGGAACATGGATCTAATTACTGGGATGCATCGGCACAATTTGCCTGGGGAAAATCTCTTAAGGCGTGACCTTCCCTGTTAAGACATTTTGTTAAGACATCCTAACTTTGAAGGACAAACCCACTTGTTTTTCCCCTCCCTCCCCGACTCCCGTGCAGTGTTAACTTTTAGCACACCCCAGAACCCAGTTTGTTGACACCCAAAGACAACCCAGAACGAGGAAAAGACATACCAACACTCCCCACTAGACCCAAGAGACAACCAGGTGGGTGGCAAATGCCGCGTCACTTGAAGAATGAAGAGGAGCTTACAAGGGAGCAGCTGACATGGGAACAGCTGACAAGGGAGCTGTGATCTTCATTCAGGCATTCTGCACACACAGCTGGCGACTAACCAAGTAGTACAGAGGACGAAGAGGGTGGAGGTACTTGTATGGGAACAGAGGCTTAAATGACCAGGACAGACACAATAAAGTGAGCATTACCCATGAGTGCCGCACTGCTGGTATACCCTAATCTGACGGGCATTCCATCTCAACTGCCAGGCCATCAATCAGAAGCTGGCAGGATCCAAATCCAGATCCTGACGGTTCAGCTTACTGTTTGGTTCTGGCGCTGGCACCCATGAATAACACCCACTTTGATCTATTTGTCCTGGGAGCTGGAGAATCTGTTCGCTTGCAGGTACGGTCCGCCCTCCTCACCCTGAGTACCAGTTGGACAGTGTCCAGCAGTGTGTGGAGGATGTCAGAATGAAAAATTCCCTAAAAAAGGTAGGGTCCTCTATACTCTAAAAATGACATGGATTTCTCCCGTGGGCTCCTGAAATCAAAGTGTGTATTCAACACCCGGGTGTCCCTGAAGCACGGTTTGTGAGGTAACCAAAGGGTTAACCAGAACCACCACCTGCTGCAATTTCCTGGAGCATCCTGGAGATCAGGCAACCCTGAGCAACAGAATCCAGAAACAAAAGCACGAAAGACTGCCGGGCCTCCGCCCCGACAGCCTGAGGTCCTCCAGAAGATTGGTGATTATCCGGTGATGCGAGTAAGTCGATCGACCTGGTAAACCCCCCAAGTCCTGAAGATGTTCTGGACTACCTCAGTGTGGATCATCCATTAGTTAGGGTGGACTACAGAGCAGCTGAGTGTGCCGACTGTTGTGTTGTCCTCCCCGGGCCAAATGTGGCACCAAGAGTGTCACCCCGTCGTTCAAGCACCAATGGGAAGCAATGCGTCAACTTGACAGAGGGACCCAGGAAGGAGGGTCCCACCCTGTTTGTTGACTTGCCGGACCCTTGTCATATTGTCTGTCTGCAGACACACTGACTTACCCTGCACCGAGTCTGAAAGTGGAGATGTCCTATTATACCGTTCACACCCCGAGCCTGTTGAAATGCCAAGTTAAATCACTGGCCGAGAAGACCATTCATCCTGAATGTGGCTCCCACCCATATGTCAAAGCATTCAGCTGATGGCTGTAGCACCAATGTATGGAGAACACTGTGCTCCCAGGACCAACAGCTCTAGTTCAGATGCTGCGACAAAGGAGACCTGTGGATACATTACTGGCAGAGTGATGGTCATCCAGAAGGCTCAACTGGAGAAATACCCCCAACAGTTGAGCCTTCTGGATGACGATCACTCGCTCTCAGTGTGGATGGTAGAAGACCTGCCAGTATGCCCACTAGTAGATGGTTCCTCTGATGGACAAACCAAACATCCAGAGTGATCCACTTCCACAGGGAAGTACTGGAAATAGCCCACCCACACAACTCTGAGGTGGGCTATCCAGGCATGATCACTGCTGGGGGAGGTGGAGCTGGACAGGGTCTCGAGTGTTACTTGTGAGCTACCTGCATTCCAGGTCCTAATCTGGAATGGCGGGCTAGCAAGATACAAAGGACATTGTGCTCCGGATAAGGCCTTGAATAGGCTGGTGGGGGTGAATGGATTGGTGGTGGTGAGTGGATGGTGGTGGTGAATGGATTGGTGATGGTGAGTGGACTGGTGTTGGCGAGTGGAAGGGGCCTATAGATGGGGTGGGCTAAGCTACAAAGTGAGCAGTGCCCTCCCACCCTTGTGTGTCAAATCGGGAATACCTGAAGGTTCTGCTACAGCAGATCCTCCACTTGCTCGCCAAAGAAGACCTCAGCACCAATGGGCATCTGCAGAACCTGAAGGATCCCCAAGGTGTGAGGACAAAGTAAGTGGCGATGCAAGATCCACTGGATGATAGATCCTGCTCCTACATTGAGAGCACCCACACAGTCTGCTGCTGCAGCAGATACTCTCTGAAGGTGGTCCTCTCTGGCAGGGATTGCTCCCTCAACTCACCTACTGGTCAGTGAAGCCAGCCCCAGTGGATTTGATGGCAGGGAATTCGGGATATGCGCCAAACACTGCAGGAAGGTCCGCCAGACCCACATGTCCCACCATTTGGATTCTGGTGGGTGGAACAGGACTAGTTTCCTGGGCAGTTCCCTTCCTTCTGAGGCTTTCACGACTGAAGTTCACCAGCTGTACCAGCGAAACTTAAGTTGTGAGGCAGAGTGGCGGGGCTGTCAACCTTGGCCATAACTGGGGCGCGCCTATCAAGTCTGCCCAAACCGCCTTGGAAATTGGGAGGGGGAATCCAACAAAGGTCGATGCCTGAGGCCTTTGCAAGACCCCAGGTAAAGACTCAACCCCCACAAGTGATGGGACTTCCAGAACTCACAGTTTCAGACTCGAAGTCACCCTTGCTTTGAATACATGGACAAACCTCAACGCACGGAAGCCGTGGTCAACTCAGGCTCCCAGTTTGGTTTCTGGAGCGCACGCACCCTCCCTGGGACTGCCTCTCGAGTGTCGTAGGGAGCGGCTGAAGGTGGGTCCACAGTGGTGGGTGGGAGCTACAGATCTATAAATAGAGATCTGCAGCTGCACTCACCAAAGTGGACGTCACCCACAGCATAGGTGACCCTGTGTAGGGTCGAGTCCACCGAGGGTGGTGCCCCCAAATGAGCTGGCGCCAACTGGAGACAATGTCCCGGGGCTGCGTTGGTGTCACCAGAGGGGACGGATGCCTCTGGGGAAGGACACACCAACAGTAGCTGGTGGCGCTTGGGGGAACCAGCCTGATTCTGGCACCAGTAGGCACGGACACCTCCGAACCAGCTGGTGCCAGAGGAGGACTCTCCCTCTATCCTGGGAGGCCTCAGTACAAATGGTACCGGGGTTTCACCCAATGTAGTTGACTGGGATGGATTGGCTTTAACCAGCTCATCCCATTCCACACCATCGAGGCAACAACCGGAGCGTCCACCCTTGAGACTTTCCTGTTCAGTCCCAACACTTGGACCACCGGTCGACATCGGTCGGAGATGACTGTATGGACTGGGCCCTATCCAGTGCCAGTGCAGTTAACCCCGAGCAATGCCAAACTGAGCCTGGAGTTGGAGCAGGGTTGGTGCTCGATGCCGATGCGGGGACCTGAGTGCTGGACGTGAAGGTCCAGCCCAGGGGAGAACTAGGGAGGAGGGAGAGGGGCGTGGGAAATTTTTAAAAATGGGAAAGAAACGTGCCAGAAGGGAAAGAGTTTGTTTAACACCATCTCCAATCATTGGCTGCGAGTTTAAATGGATCTGTTATTGGCCGTCAAATAAAGAAATTAAAAGATGTACAGTTGACACTAAAGAAATGGATGGGTTGAGGGGTATTTCAGTGTTGCTGTTTCCTCCTTTGTGGTATCTCTGCTGGCATTGATGTGATGTCAGGATGTGTGATCCAGGTGTCTTTGTGGTTTTGTTACTGACAACTTTAGTCTGTTGGTAGTTTGATGAAACCGTCCATTTCCTCTCACTCGTCCTGACACCAACCTGTACCTGTGGCAGAAGAAGAAATGACAAAAATCACTGGATTGCAACAAGGACAACGACAGGCATTTTATCGCTCCCCTCGTATAGTAAACCATATAACCTGTAAAAGGATTTATCAAATTCCCTTTAAAAAGTCAACACCTGGGCCAGCGTCGAGCTGTGTGGGCAGGTACCAAGCTCGGACAAGGCAGCTCCAGTGGCATTACTGCCCAGGAGTACATTCTTCGAGTCTTAACCCTGAGCTCTCAGTACTGGTGAACACTTTGAGAAACTGATTATTCAGTTGTTCACTCTCCCTGTCAGCCTCTCCTCTTATTTAGAGCCGTTCATTCAACACCAATCAGCGGTTTCAAGAGGGACGCTCTTGACTTTTTAAATGGTCGGGCTGAGCTGTCCCACAGACTATCCCCGTGTCCAGGACAAGTTGATCAGAACAACCAGCATGAACTGACCTGCTTTCAGTTTCCAGGATTTGAGCCTTTATATCTGCACGGATTTTGCTGTAACTGACTCTGACTTTCACGGGGAATGATACAAGCTGGAAGTACAGCTCCAAACACAGTTAGTCACAGTCAGTAAATAGTTGTCTACATTTACAGATCAGGGAGTGAGCATTAAACTCCAGGACTGGGAGGAGACGGTCAGTGAGGAGTGGGGCTCAGTAACCATCAGTAACCAGGCTCCGGGATTCAGACTACCTATGAGCAACGCTATGGAAGAACTACCAATAACAAACTGAACTATTCCACCTGACTGTGCATCAATATTACTGTATCTGATAAACTGTTCATATTGCTCATTATGACTTTCACTAATAATACAAGATAAACAGGTTAAGACATAGGAACATAGAAACATAGAAGATAGGAGCAGGAGTAGGCCATTCGGCCCCTCGAGCCTGCTCCGCCATTCAATGAGATCACGGCTGATCATCCAAATTCAGTACCCTGTCCCTGCTTTCTCCCCATATCCCTTGATCCCTTTAGCCTCAAGACATATATCCAACTCCTTGAATATATTTAATGAATTGGCCTCAACTGCCTTCTGTGGTAGAGAATTCCACAGGTTCACCACTCTCTGGGTGAAGAAATTCCTTCTCATCTCTGTCCTAAATGGCTTACCCCTTATCCTTAGATGGTGACCCCTGGTTCTGGACTCCCCAACCATCGGGAACATCCTTCCTGCATCTAGTCTGTCTAGTCCTGTTAGAATTTTATAAGTTTCAATGAGATCCCCTCATTCTTCTAAACTCCAGCGAATATAAGCCCAATCAACCCAATCTCTCCTCATACGTCCATTCCTGAGATCCCAGAAAGACAAACCTTTCAAAGTTCACGAATTCTGTCCAAGCCGCTGGTTGATGATGTTTCAATTGTTCGTGTTGTCTTCACAGAGCAAAGCTGTTCAGATGTTCGAGCCGACCGCATTCAGTCCTAGACAGATCAGACTCAGTGCAGTTCCCTTGCCTTTACAAACTGTTGTTATCTCAGCCTGGCTAATATTTATCTACTTTACAAAGCTATTGTGATGTCTCATCTCAGTGTGATGTGCAGTGTGAGGGTGGGGCTTACTCGGTTATGTCACGGTTTGACCTCACCTTGAAACCATATATGGGAAAAACCTTTGGGCTTTACTTAAGTTAAACTGACTTGTTTCGCTAGAAAGCAATAACAGGTTTCCATGTGGTTATGACCCATAGCACAGGGTGCGTGGGCGATGGGCAGTGATGGGATTGTTTGCCTTCTACCAATTATGTTAAGTAATTGCATACATTTAAAGCAACAGGAGCCGGCCATTCAGCCCCTCGAGCCTGCTCCAGTATTCAATTAGACCATGGCTGCTCTGCACCTCAAATCCATTTACCTGTCTTTGTTTGATATCTCTTGATCAACTTAGGAACAGGAGGAGGCCTTTCAGCCCCTCGAGTCTGTTCTGCCAAAGCATGGCTGACCTGTATGTTAACTCCATTTCCCCGCCTTGGTTCCACATCCTTTAAAACTCTTGCCTAACAAAAATCTATCAATCTCATTTTTGAAGTTTTCAATTGACCCCAGCCTCAATAGATATGGGGGGAGAGAGTTCCACAATTCCGCTAGCCTTTGGGAGAAGAAGTGCTTCCTGACATCACATCCCTGACCAGGCTAACTCTAATTTTAATCTCATGCCGCTTTGTTCTGGATTTCCCCGCCAGAGGAAATCGTTTTTATCGATCTACCCTACCAACTCTTTGAACATCTTAAACACCTCAATTATATCACCGTTTAATATTCTATACTAGAGGGAATACAAGCCCAGTCTGTGCAACCTGTCCTCATAATTTAACCCTCTGGAAGTCCACACATACAAGATCCAGAGACACTCCCTTGTCCATGTTACTGACCTCCTCCGAAAGGTTATTAGATCAGTCAGACATGACCGGCCCTTCACAAATCCATGCTGACACTCATTGACTACCTATGAGCAATGGCATGGGAGGTCTACCAATGATAAGTGGTTGTCTACATTTACAGATCAGGGAGTGAGCACCAAAATCAAGGGCTGGGAGGAGCTTGTCAACAGTGAGGAGCTGAGAGTGGGGCTCAGTAACCAAGCTCTCGGCCCCAGACTGCCTGTGAGCAACGCCATGGAAGATCTACCAATCACAATGAACTATTCCACCCGACTGTGCACCAATATTACTGTATCTGTTAAACTGCTCATATTGCTCACTGCGACTTTCACTAATAATACATGATCAACAGGTTAAGACAAACCTTTCCAAGTTCACCAGCTTCTGTCCAATCAGCTGGTTGATGATGTTTTCATTGTTCATGTTCCCTTCACAAAGCAAAGAACATAAGAACATAAGACGTAGGAGCAGGGGTAGGCCATTCAGCCCCTCGAGCCTGCTCCGCCATTCAATAAGATCAAGGCTGATCTAATCTTGGCCTTAACTCCACTTCCCTGCCCACACCCCATAACCCTTGACTCCCTTACAATTCAAAAATCTGTCTATCTCCACCTTAAATATATTCAATGACCCAGCCTCCACAGCTCTCTGGGGAAGAGAATTCCAAAGATTCACGACCCTCTGCGAGAAGATATTCCTCCTCATTTCTGATTTAAAAGGTGATATACCTATCAATTCAGTTCATGAAAAGCGACGAGTTAAGTTAGTAACTATAGGTTTTTATTGGCTAAATAACAGAGCCCACCCTCGTGGGTGATCGGATCCAACAAGGAGGAATACCAGCCAGTCGACCACCTTTATACCTGGGCAAGCAGGCGGAGCCATGGGCGGAGTCAGCTGTGGTCATCCCAGGTATAACAGCGTGGCAAGAGGTGACCTTGTGTAGTGATACAACAGTGTAAACAATGATAACCATAGTGTAACGATATAAAAAGTGATAACCATTGTGTAACGATAGTGAACGATAAAAGTGGTTTACCACAAACGGGTGCCCCCTTATTCTGAAATTATGCCCCCTAGTTCTAGATTCCTCCATGAGGGGAAACATCCGCTCTGCATCTACCCTGTCAAGCCCCCTCAGAATCTTATATGTTTCAATAAGATCCCGTCTCATTCTTCTAAACTCCAATGAGTATAGGTACAACCTGCTCAACCTTTCTTCATAAGACACACCCTCCTTCATAGAAACATAGAAACATAGAAGATAGGAGCAGAAGTAGGCCATTCGGCCCCTTGAGCCTGCTCCGCCATTCAATGAAATCATGGCAGATCATCCAAATTCAGTACCCTGTCCCTGCCTTCTCCCCGTATCCCTTGATCCCTTTAGCCTTAAGAAATATATCCAACTCCTTCTTGAATATATTTAATGAATTGACCTCTACTGCCATCTGTGGTAGAGAATTCCACAGGTTCACCACTCTCTGGGTGAAGAAATTCCTCCTCATTTCTGTCCTAAATGGCTTACCCCTTATCCTTAGACTGTGACCCCTGGTTCTGGACTCCCCGACCATCCGGAACATCCTCCCTGCATCTAGTCTGTCCAGTCCTGTCAGAATTTTATAAGTTTCAATGAGATCCCCTCTCATTCTTCTAAACGCCAGTGAGTATAAGCCCAATCGACCCAATCTCTCCTCATACGTCATTCCTGCCATCCCAGGTATCAGCCTGGTGAATCTTCGCTGAATTCCTTCCATGGCAAGAACATCCTTCCTCAGATAAGGCGACCAAAACTGCACACAATACTCAAGGTGTGGTCTCACCAAGGCCCTGTACAACTGCAGCAAGACATCCTTGTTCCTGTACTCAAACACTCTCGCTACGAATGCCAACATACCATTTGCCTTCCTAACCGCCTGCTGCACCTGCATGCTTACCTTCAGCGACTGGTGCACAAGGACACCCAGGTCTCGTTGCACTTCCCCTTCTCCCAATCTATTGCCATTCAGATAATAATCTGCCTTCCTGTTTTTGACACCAAAGTGGATAACCTCGCATTTATCCACGTTATATTGCATCTGCCATGCTTCTGCCCAATCACCCAACCTGTCCAAATCATCTTGGAGTTTCTTGGCATCCTCCTCACAGCACGCACGCCCACCCAGCTTTGTGTCATCTGCAAACTTAGAGATATTACATCTAGTTCCCTTGTCCAGATCATTAATATATATTGTGAATAGCTGGGGTCCTAGGACCGATCCCTGCGGTACCCCTCTAGTCACTTCCTGCCACTCGGAAAAAGAATCGTGTAAAGTTAAGGACCAGTTCGGGGGAGGAGCAGCAGCGGAGGAGGTGAGGAGCCCGGTTTAAAAACCGGCGCCAAAGGCAGAGGCCCGACCAGTTCGGGGGAGGAGCAGCAGCGGAGGAGGTGAGGAGCCCGGTTTAAAAACCGGCGCCAAAGGCAGAGGCCCGACCAGTTCGGGGGAGGAGCAGCAGCGGAGGAGGTGAGGAGCCCGGTTTAAAAACCGGCGCCAAAGGCAGAGGCCCGACCAGTTCGGGGGAGGAGCAGCAGCGGAGGAGGTGAGGAGCCCGGTTTAAAAACCGGCGCCAAAGGCAGAGGCCCGACCAGTTCGGGGGAGGAGCAGCAGCGGAGGAGCGGAGCGGAGAGGCAGCAGTCGGCGAGACTCGGGGCCATTTAAAAAACAGCTGAGGCGGAAGTCCAGCTCTTGAGCTTTTTTTCAGAAGCGGACCTGGTGGGAAGCACCCAGGTGAAAGGTATTTCAGGAGGGTGGTGGCTTAAACCCGAGTTCCTACAGAGTAGGAACCCCCACCGCCCCCCTCCTCTAACCTAGTAGTCTTTTAGCAGCTGTCTAAAAACAGAGGTCACAAATTTTTTGGTCTCAGTTTCTTTTCAGCAGGGCAGGAACCGGGAGGAGCGGGAAGTCGGCGTAGGACCAAGGGGACACAAGACCGGGAAGTCAGTGAAAGACCAGGGAGGTAAGACTAACTGGTAAGTACTTTCCTCAAACCTTCCTAGAAAGTAAAACCAAAACTAGTGGGATTTGGTTAGTTTAAAAAGGAATAAGAGGAGTACAGTATACATTGGTCTAAGTAAGCTTCGGGAAAACAAAAGTCGATAAATAAACTAAAACTAGAAAATTAAAAAGTAATATAAGGGTTAAGTCATGGCAGTAGAGCTCGGACCTGTGTCATGCTCCTCCTGTAACATGTGGGAAATCAGGGACGCTTCCTGTGTCCCTGACGACTATGTGTGCGGGAAGTGTGTCCAGCTGCAGCTCATGTGGGACCGCATGACGGCCCTTGAGCTGCAGATGGACTCACTTTGGAGCATCCACGATTCTGAGAGGGGTGTGGATAGCACATTTAGTGAGTTGGTCACACCGCAGGTTAAGGCCAGCGTAGACAGTACATGGGTGACCAAAAGGCAGAGCAAGGGCAGGAAGGTAGTGCAGAAATCCCCTGGGGTTGTCTCCCTTAGCAACAGGTTCACCGTCTTAGGTACTGTTGTCGGGGGGGGTGACGCATCGGGGGAAGTCACCAGCAGCCAGGCTCATGGCACCATGACTGGCTCTGTTGCAAAGAAGGGAGGGAAAAAGAGTGGCAGGGCTATAGTAATAGGGGATTCGATTGTAAGGGGAATAGATAGGGGTTTCTGTGGTCGCGACCGAGACTCCAGGATGGTATGTTGCCTCCCTGGTGCAAGGGTCAAGGATGTCTCGGCGCGGGTGCAGAACATTCTGGAGGGGGAGGGGGAACAGCCAGTTGTCGTGATACATGTTGGTACCAACGACGTAGCTAAAAAAAGGGAAGAGGTCCTACAAGTAGAATTTAGGGAGTTAGGAGCCAAGCTAAAAAGTAGGACCTCGAAGGTAGTAATCTCTGGATTACTACCAGTGCCACGTGCTAGTAAGAGTACAGAGAACAGGATAGTTAGGCTAAATACGTGGCTTGAGCAGTGGTGTAAGAGGGAGGGTTTTAAATTTTTGAGGCATTGGAACCAGTTTTGTGGTAGGTGTGACCTATACAAAAGGGACGGTCTACACCTGTGCAGAGATGGAACTGATGTTCTCGGGGTAATTTTTGATAAAGCAGTTCGGGAGCATTTAAACTAGTATGGCAGGGGGCTAGAAACCTATGTAGTGAAATAGAGGAAAGTGAAAGGCAGACAGAAATAAATGGTAAAAGGGTGAGGAACAAAAAACAAAGGGCCAAACTAATTCATAAAAAATGTGAGCATAAAAAAAGCCTGAGGGTTTTATACCTTAATGCGAGAAGCATCAGGAACAAGGTAGATGAATTAGCTGTGGAAATAGAGGTTAATAATTATGATCTAATTGGGATTACGGAAACATGGTTGCAGGGTGAGCAGGGCTGGGAGCTTAACATACAGGGGTATTCAGTATTTAGGAAGGATCGACAAAAAAGAAAGGGAGGAGGGGTAGCATTGCTAGTAAAAGAGGGGATAAATGCAATTGAAAAGAAGGATATTAACTCAGTTAATACAGAATCTATATGGGTGGAGCTAAGAAATAGCGAGGGGCGAAAAACATTAATAGGAGTGGTATATAGGCCTCCAAATAGTAAAATAGAGGTTAGGGAGGGCATCACGAGGGAAATTAGAGAAGCGTGCAATAAGAGCACAGCTGTCATCATAGGTGACTTTAACTTACATATAGATTGGACTAGCCTAATCAGTAAAAATAATGAGGAGGAGGAATTCCTTGAGTGTTTAAGGGATGGTTATCTGGATCAATATGTCGAGGAACCAACTCGGGAACAGGCTATATTGGACTGGGTACTGTGCAATGAGAAGGGACTAATCAGTAATCTTGTTGTACGGGGACCCTTGGGTCAGAGCGATCATAACATGATCGATTTCTCACTCGAAATGGAGAGCGAAGAAATTGACTCAGAGACTAAGGTCCTGAATTTAAACAAGGGGAATTATGATGCCATGAGACGGGAACTGAGTAGGTCTGATTGGACAACGTTCCTGGGAGGACTGGAGGTAGATAAACAATGGCAAACATTTAAAGATAGAATGACAAAATTGCAAAAATTGTTTATACCAATCTGGCATAAAAGGAAATCTAAAAAGGTGACTCAACCGTGGATAACAGGGGAAATTAGAGACAGCATAAAATCCAAAGATAGGGCGTATAAAATAGCCAAAAAAAGCGCCAGAGCGGAAGATTGGGAACAGTTTAAGATAGAGCAAAGGAGGGCAAAGGGCATGATCAAGAGGGGCAAAATAGCTTACGAAAACAAGCTGGCGGAAAATATAAAAACTAACTCCAAAAGCTTTTATAAATATATCAAAAGGAAAAGACTGGTGAAAACCAAAGTTGGTCCATTGCAGTCAGATACGGGGGAATATATAATGGGAAATAAGGAAATGGCAGATCAAGTAAATGCATACTTTGGGTCAGTCTTTACGAAGGAAGACACAAAAAACCTCCCTGGGATATCGGGAAAAATAGGGACATTGGCAAAGGAGGAACTGACGCAAATCAATATCTCTAAGGATATGGTGTTAAGGAAGCTAAAGGGATTGAAGGTGGACAAATCCCCAGGGCCTGATAACATGCATCCTAGGGTACTGAAGGAGGTGGCCCTAGAGATAGCGGATGCACTAAGGATGATTTTTCAGAATTCATTAGACTCGGGAACAGTGCCGATGGATTGGAGGGTAGCTAACGTTACCCCACTATTCAAAAAGGGGGGTAGGGAAAAAGCAGGTAATTACAGACCTGTAAGCCTTACATCAGTTGTGGGCAAAATGCTGGAGTCCATCATTAAGGATGAAATAGCGGAGCACTTAGCAAATGGGGACAGGATAGGACAGAGTCAACATGGATTTACAAAGGGTAAATCGTGCTTGACTAATCTATTGGAATTTTTTGAGGGAGTAACTGGTAGAATAGATGGGGGAGAGCCAGTAGATGTGGTGTACCTGGACTTCCAAAAGGCCTTCGATAAGGTCCCACATAAAAGATTAGCATGGAAAATTGAGGCTCATGGGATAAAGGGGAAAGTTTTGGCGTGGATAGGGAACTGGCTGTCAGATAGAAAACAGAGAGTTGGAATAAACGGCTCATTTTCTGAATGGCAGGCAGTAACAAGTGGGGTACCACAGGGATCTGTCCTGGGCCCCCAGCTGTTCACAATTTACATTAATGACCTGGATCAGGGAGTCGGATGCAGCATTTCCAAATTTGCAGACGACACTAAACTAGGAGGGGGGGTGGGCTCAGAGGAAGAGACCAGGAAGCTCCAGAGCGATTTGGACAGACTGGGCGATTGGGCGGATAAATGGCAGATGCACTATAATGTGGACAAGTGCGAAGTTATCCACCTTGGGTGCAGGAACGGGAGGGCAAATTATTATTTAAATGGCAATAGATTGGGAGAGGGGGAAGTACAGAGAGACCTGGGTGTTCTTGTACACCAGTCACTGAAGGCGAGCATGCAGGTGCAACAGGCGGTCAAGAAGGCAAACGGTATGCTGGCCTTCATAGCAAAAGGGTTAGAATACAGGAACAGGGATACCTTGCTGCAGCTGTACAGGGCACTGGTGAGACCACACCTCGAGTACTGTGTACAGTTTTGGTCGCCTCATCTGAGGAAGGATGTTCTTGCCATGGAGGGGGTGCAGCGGCGATTCACCAGGCTGATACCAGGAATGGCGGGAATGACCTATGAGGAGAGACTATGTAGTTTAGGGATGTACACACTGGAGTTTAGAAGATTGAGAGGGGACCTCATAGAAGTGTATAAAATTCTGACAGGTCTAGACAGACTGGATGCAGAAGGAATGTTTCCCTTGGCGGGTGAGAACAGAACTAGAGGACATAATTTAAGGATAAGGGCTAAACCATTTAGGACAGAGATGAGGGGGAATTTCTTCACTCAGAGAGTGGTGAACCTGTGGAACTCATTGCCACAGAGGGCAGTGTACGCCAGCTCATTAAATATATTTAAGAGGGAATTAGATATATTTCTACGGGCAAAAGGGGTTAAGGGTTACGGAGAGAAGGCGGGGACGGGATACTGAATTAAAGGATCAGCCATGATCTCATTAAATGGCGGAGCAGGCACGAAGGGCCGAATGGCCTACTCCTGCTCCTATCTTCTATGTATCTATGTATCTATGTATCTATGAGAGGGAGAGGTTGATGGGGGCGGGGGGAGAGGGAGAGGTTGATGGGGTGGGGGAGAGGGAGAGGTTGATGGGGTGGGGGAGAGAGGGAGAGGTTGTTGGGGGGGAGAGAGGGAGGGGTTGATGGGGGGAGAGAGGGAGAGGTTGATGGGGGAGAGAGGGAGAGGTTGATGGGGGGGAGAGGTTGATGGGGGGGAGAGGGAGAGGGAGAGGTTGATGGGGTGGGGGAGAGGGAGAGGCTGATGGGGGGAGAGAGGGAGAGGTTGTTGGGGGGAGAGAGGGAGAGGTTGATAGGGGGGAGAGGGAGAGGTTGATGGGGGCGGGGGGAGAGGGTGAGGTTGATGGGGTGGGGGAGAGGGAGAGGTTGATGGGGTGGGGGAGAGAGGGAGAGGTTGTTGGGGGGGGAGAGAGGGAGGGGTTGATGGGGGGAGAGAGGGAGAGGTTGATGGGGGAGAGAGGGAGAGGTTGATGGGGGGGGAGAGGTTGATGGGGGGGGAGAGGGAGAGGGAGAGGTTGATGGGGTGGGGGAGAGGGAGAGGCTGATGGGGGGGAGAGAGGGAGAGGTTGATGGGGGCGGGGGAAGAGGGAGAGGTTGATGGGGGTGGGGGAGAGGGAGAGGTTGATGGGGTGGGGGAGAGGGAGAGGTTGATGGGGTGGGGGAGAGAGGGAGAGGTTGTTGGGGGGGAGAGAGGGAGGGGTTGATGGGGGGGGAGAGAGGGAGAGGTTGATGGGGGAGAGAGGGAGAGGTTGATGGGGGGGGAGAGGTTGATGCGGGGGGAGAGGGAGAGGTTGATGGGGGTGGGGGAGAGGGAGAGGCTGATGGGGGGGAGAGAGGGAGAGGTTGATTGGGGTGGGGGAGGGGGAGAGGTTGATGGGGTGGGGGAGAGAGGGAGAGGTTGATGGGGGGGTGGAGAGAGGGAGAGGTTGATGGGGGGGAGAGAGGGAGAGGTTGATGGGGGGGAGAGAGGGAGAGGTTGATGGGGTGGGGGAGAGGGAGAGGTTGATGGGGGGGAGAGGGAGAGGTTGTTGGGGGCGGGGGGAGAGGGAGAGGTTGATGGTGGGGGGGAGAGGGAGAGGCTGATGGGGGGGAGAGAGGGAGAGGTTGTTGGGGGGAGAGAGGGAGAGGTTGATGGGGGGGCAGAGAGGGAGAGGTTGATGGGGGGGAGAGGGAGAGGTTGATGGGGGGAGAGGGAGAGGTTGATGGGGGGAGAGAGGGAGAGGTTGATGGGGGGGAGAGGGAGAGGTTGATGGGGGCGGGGGGAGAGGGAGAGGTTGATGGGGGGGAGAGAGGGAGAGGTTGAGGGGAGAGAGGGAGAGGTTGATTGGGGGGGAGAGGGGGCGAGAGAGAGGTTGATGGGGGGAGAGAGGGAGAGGTTGATGGGGGGGGAGAGAGGCAGGAGGGAGAGGTTGATGGGGGGGAGAGGGAGAGGTTGATGGGGGTGGGGGAGAGGGAGAGGTTGATTGGGGGGGGAGAGGGAGAGGTTGTTGGGTGGGGAGAGAGGGAGAGGTTGATGGGGGGAGAGAGGGAGAGGTTGATGGTGGGGGGGAGAGGGAGAGGTTGGTGGGGGGGAGAGGGAGAGGTTGATGGGGGGGAGAGGGAGAGGTTGATGGGGGGGAGAGAGGGAGAGGTTGTTGGGGGGAGAGAGGGAGAAGTTGTTGGGGGGAGAGAGGGAGAGGTTGATGGGGGGGAGAGGGAAAGTTTGTTGGGGGGAGAGAGGGAGAGGTTGATGGGGGGGGAGAGAGGGAGAGGTTGATGGGTGGGGAGAGAGGGAGAGGTTGTTGGGGGGAGAGAGGGAGAGGTTGATGGGTGGGGAGAGAGGGAGAGGTTGATGGGGGGGAGAGAGGGAGAGGTTGTTGGGGGGAGAGAGGGAGAGGTTGATGGGTGGGGAGAGAGGGAGAGGTTGATGGGGGGAGAGGGAGAGGTTGATGGGGGGGGAGAGAGGGAGAGGTTGATGGGGGCAGGGGGAGAGGGAGAGGTTGATGTGGGGGGAGAGAGGGAGAGATTGATGGGGGCGAGAGAGGGAGAGGTTGTTTGGAGGGGAGAGAGGGAGAGGTTGATTGGGGGGGAGAGAGGGAGAGGTTGATGGGGGGGAGAGCAGGAGAGGTTGATGGGGGGGGAGAGGGAGAGGTTGATGGGGGGGAGAGAATTCTGTAAAGGTATCCTCCGGACTCAAAGGAAAACAGTATTCAATGCATGCAGGGCGGAACTAGGCCAATATCCATTAATAATCACTATCCAAAAAAGAGCCACCAAATTTTGTAATCACCTACAAATGAGCAATCCCCAATGCTATCACTACGACGCCCTGAAATGCCAAGAGCTGACCATAAAGAAGAATACCCTCAGTCAACTAGTCCTGGGACTCAGTGAAGTAACTAGTAACAATACCAACATTACCCAGCCCCAGGACAGTGACAGGGTAACACAAAGAATTCGACCCAACACAATCGTCGCTAAGCAAAAGGAAAAATATCTGACATATTGGGCAGAAACAACAAAAACCCAAAGCAACTCAATTGCTACTTGGCCCTAAACAGACAATACAACATAGCTGATTACCTGACCATGGTAAAGGATAACAAACTGAGAAGAACCTTGACAAGGTACAGACTTAGCGAACATAGCCTAGCGATCGAAAAAGGCAGACACAGGCAGACCAGGCTACCAAGAGAAGACAGGATATGCTCTCACTGCAGTCAGGGAGTAGTGGAGACAGAGATGCACTTCCTCACAGCCTGCGGAAAATATCAGGGCATCAGGGAGAATTTCTACCAAAAATTCTCACAAATATGCCCTGATTTCAAAAATCTGAATGACAACCAAAAACTCCCATTCCTACTGGGAGAGGAGAGAAGCTGTATAACACTGGCGGCACACGATGTTACAGCTTGCCATGAACAGAGGGACAACCAGTAAACTAAGAAAAGAATATATATAAACAATGCGAATGTATATTTATACACTCAGGGATATACCTGTTTATACACTGTATGAATAGAACTGCGTTTATGTGCTAAACCATAAATGTATTTTGATGCTTTGGCAACATAAGATGTAACTTATCATGACAATAAAGCGATTTGAATTGTGAATTGGGAGAGGTTGATGGGGGTGGGGAGAGGGAGAGGTTGATGGGCAGGGGGGGAGAGAGGGAGAGGTTGATGGGGGCGGGAGAGAGGGAGAGGTTGATGGGGGTGGGGGGAGAGGGAGAGGTAGATGGGCGGGGGGGGTAGAGAGGGAGAGGTTGATGGGGTGGGGAGAGAGGGAGAGGTTGATGGGCAGGGGGGGAGAGAGGGAGAGGTTGATGGGGTGGGGAGAGAGGGAGAGGTTGAAGGGCGGGGGGGAGAGAGGGAGAGGTTGATGTGGGGGGAGAGAGGGAGAGGTTGATGGGGGGGAGAGAGGGGGATGCTGATGGGGGGGAGAGGGAGAGGTTGATGGGCGGGGGGGAGAGAGGGAGAGGTTGATGTGGGTGGGGAGAGTGGGAGAGGTTGATGGGGGGGGAAGAGATGGAGAGGTTGATGGGGGGGAGGGAGGGAGAGGGAGAGGTTGATGGGCGGGGAGGGGAGAGAGGGAGAGGTTGATGGGGTGGGGAGAGAGGGAGAGGTTGATTGTGGGGGGGAGAGAGGGAGAGGTTGATGGGGGTGGGGGGAGAGGGAGAGGTTGATGGGGGTGGGGAGAGAGGGAGAGGTTGATGGGGGAGGGGAGAGAGGGAGAGGTTGATGGGGTGGGGAGAGAGGGAGAGGTTGATGGGGGGGTGAGAGAGGGAGGAGGGAGAGGTTGATGGGGCGGGGGGGAGAGAGGGAGAGGTTGATGGGGGTGGGGAGAGAGGGAGAGGTTGATGGGGGTGGGGAGAGAGGGAGAGGTTGATGGGGGTGGGGAGAGAGGGAGAGATTGATGGGGGTTGGGGGGGAGAGAGGGAGAGGTTGATGGGGGCGGGGAGAGAGGGAGGAGGGAGAGGTTGATGGGGGGAGAGAGGGAGGAGGGAGAGGTTGATGGGGGTGGGGGGGAGAGCGGGAGAGGTTGGTGGGGGTGGGGGGGAGAGAGGGAGAGGTTGATGGGGGTGGGGGGGAGAGAGGGAGAGGTTGATGGGGGGAGAGAGGGAGAGGTTGATGGGGGCGGGGGGGAGAGGGAGAGGTTGATGGGCGGGGAGGGGAGAGAGGGAGAGGTTGATGGGGGGGAAGAGAGGGAGGAGGGAGAGGTTGATGGGGGGAGAGAGGGAGGAGGGAGAGGTTGCTGGGGTGGGGGAGAGAGGGAGAGGTTGATGGGGGTGGGGGGGAGAGAGGGAGAGGTTGATGGGGGGTGGGGGGAGAGAGGGAGAGGTTGATGGGGGGGAGAGGTTGATGGGGGGTGGGTGGGAGAGAGGGAGAGGTTGATGGGGGGGAGAGAGGGAGAGGTTGATGGGGGGGAGAGAGGGAGAGGTTGATGGGGGTGGGGGGGAGAGAGGGAGAGGTTGATGGGGGTGGGGGGGAGAGAGGGAGAGGTTGATGGGGGTGGGGGGGAGAGAGAGAGAGGTTGATGGGGGGGAGAGAGGGAGAGGTTGATGGGGGTGGGGAGAGAGGGAGAGGTTGATTGGGGGGGTGAGAGGGAGAGAGAGAGGTTGATGGGGGGGGAGAGAGGGAGAGGTTGATGGGGGGGGAGAGAGGCAGGAGGGAGAGGTTGATCGGGGGGGGAGAGGGAGAGGTTGATGGGGGGGAGAGAGGCAGGAGGGAGAGGTTGATGGGGGGTAGAGGGAGAGGTTGATGGGGTGGGGGAGAGGGAGAGGTTGATTGGGGGGGAGAGGGAGAGGTTGTTGGGTGGGGACAGAGGGAGAGGTTGATGGGGGGAGAGAGGGAGAGGTTGATGGTCGGGGGGAGAGGGAGAGGTTGGTGGGGGGGGAGGGAGAGGTTGATTGGGGGGAGAGGGAGAGGTTGATGGGGGGGAGAGAGGGAGAGGTTGTTGGGGGGAGAGAGGGAGAGGTGTTGGGGGGAGAGAGGGAGAGGTTGATGGGGGGGAGAGAGGGAGAGGTTGTTGGGGGGAGAGAGGGAGAGGTTGATGGGGGGGGAGAGAGGGAGAGGTTGATGGGTGGGGAGAGAGGGAGAGGTTGTTGGGGGAGAGAGGGAGAGATTGATGGGTGGGGAGAGAGGGAGGGGTTGATGGGGGGGGAGAGAGGGAGAGGTTGTTGGGGGGAGAGAGGGAGAGGTTGATGGGTGGGGAGAGAGGGAGAGGTTGATGGGGGGGAGAGAGGGAGAGGTTGTTGGGGGGAGAGAGGGAGAGGTTGTTGGGGGGAGAGATGGAGAGGTTGATGGGGGGGGTAGAGAGGGAGAGGTTGTTGGGGGGTGAGAGTGAGAGGTTGATGGGGGGGAGAGAGGGAGAGGTTGATGGGTGGGGAGAGAGGGAGAGGTTGTTGGGGGGAGAGAGGGAGAGGTTGATGGGTGGGGAGAGAGGGAGGGTTGATGGGGGGGAGAGGGAGGGTTGTTGGGGGTGAGAGGGAGAGGTTGATGGGTGGGGAGAGAGGGAGAGGTTGATGGGGGGGAGAGGGAGAGGTTGATGTGGGGGGAGAGAGGGAGAGATTGATGGGGGGGAGAGAGGGAGAGGTTGATTGGAGGGGAGAGAGGGAGAGGTTGATTGGGGGGGAGAGGGAGAGGTTGATGGGGGGGAGAGAGGGAGTGGTTGATGGGGGGGAGAGGGAGAGGTTGATGGGGGGGAGAGAGGGAGAGGTTGATGGGGGTGGGGGAGGGAGAGGTTGATGGGCAGGGGGGAGAGAGGGAGAGGTTGATGGGGGCGGGAGAGAGGGAGAGGTTGATGGGGTGGGGGGGAGAGGGAGAGGTAGATGGGCGGGGGGGTAGAGAGGGAGAGGTTGATGGGGTGGGGAGAGAGGGAGAGGTTGATGGGCGGGGGGGGGAGAGAGGGAGAGATTGATGGGGTGGGGAGAGAGGGAGAGGTTGATGGGCGGGGGGGAGAGAGGGAGAGGATGATGGGGGGAGGGAGGGAGAGGGAGAGGTTGATGGGCGGGGAGGGGAGAGAGGGAGAGGTTGATGGGGTGGGGAGAGAGGGAGAGGTTGATTGTGGGGGGGAGAGACGGAGAGGTTGATGGGGGTGGGGGGAGAGGGAGAGGTTGATGGGGTGGGGAGAGAGGGAGAGGTTGATGGGGGAGGGGAGAGAGGGAGAGGTTGATGGGGGTGGGGAGAGAGGGAGAGGTTGATGGGGGGGTGAGAGAGGGAGGAGGGAGAGGTTGATGGGGGCGGGGGGGAGAGAGGGAGAGGTTGATGGGGGTGGGGAGAGGGGGAGAGGTTGATGGGGGTGGGGAGAGAGGGAGAGGTTGATGGGGGTGAGAGAGGGAGGAGGGAGAGGTTGATGGGGGCGGGGGGGAGAGAGGGAGAGGTTGATGGGGGTGGGGAGAGAGGGAGAGGTTGATGGGGGTGGGGAGAGAGGGAGAGGTTGATGGGGGTGGGGAGAGAGGGAGAGGTTGATGGGGTGGGGAGAGAGGGAGGAGGGAGAGGTTGATGGGGGGAGAGAGGGAGGAGGGAGAGGTTGATGGGGGTGGGGGGGAGAGAGGGAGAGGTTGGTGAGGGTGGGGGGGAGAGAGGGAGAGGCTGATGGGGGTGGGGGGGAGAGAGGGAGAGGTTGATGGGGGGGAGAGAGGGAGAGGTTGATGGGGGTGGGGGCGGAGAGGGAGAGGTTGATGGGCGGGGAGGGGAGAGAGGGAGAGGTTGATGGGGGGGAGAGAGGGAGAGGTTGATGGGGGGGAGAGAGGGAGGAGGGAGAGGCTGATGGGGGTGGGGGGGAGAGAGGGAGAGGTTGATGGGGGTGGGGGGGAGAGAGGGAGAGGTTGATGGGGGGAGAGAGGGAGAGGTTGATGGGGGCGGGGGGGGGAGAGGGAGATGTTGATGGGCGGGGAGGGGAGAGAGGGAGAGGTTGATGGGGGGGAGAGAGGGAGGAGGGAGAGGTTGATGGGGGGGAGAGAGGGAGGAGGGAGAGGTTGATGGGGGTGGGGGGGAGAGAGGGAGAGGTTGATGGGGGTGGGGGGGAGAGAGGGAGAGGTTGATGGGGGAGAGAGGGAGAGGTTGATGGGGGGTGGGGGGGAGAGAGGGAGAGGTTGATGGGGGGGAGAGAGGGAGAGGTTGATGGGGGTGGGGGGGAGAGAGGGAGAGGTTGATGGGGGGTGGGGGGGGGAGAGAGGGAGAGGTTGATGGGGGGAGAGAGGGAGAGGTTGATGGGGGGTGGGGGGGAGAGAGGGAGAGGTTGATGGGGTGGGGGGGAGAGAGGGAGAGGTTGATGGGGGGAGAGAGGGAGAGGTTAATGGGGGGGAGAGAGGGAGAGGTTGATGTGGGGGGAGAGAGGGAGAGATTGATGGGGTGGGGGGGAGAGAGGGAGAGGTTGATGGGGGTGGGGAGAGAGGGAGAGGTTGATGGGGGTGGGGAGAGAGGGAGAGGTTGATGGCGGGGGTCTGGTGGAGAGGGAAGAATCTGCCGTTTGGGACAGGAGTGCAGAGAGTGCAGAGAGACTGAGGTTCTTGGATATTGGTGTGTTGCTCTGCCTCCTGCAATCCAGCTCCGTTAACTGTTCCCATTCTCTCCACAGCTGCACTGCCAGTAACTCCGCAAGGAGCACTCCTACCAGCTCGCCGGCGCTACGCAAGCGGCTGCCGCTCTGCCCGAAGGCCACGGACGGGGAAAGTGTGCTGGAGAAGGGTTCAGATAGCTCCTCAGAAAGGTTGTCCTGTGGCAACCAGTACAGCCACTCCACTCCCGGGTGCAACAGCAAGAACTCGCGGGTAAGAAGCCAGCGTATTTACCACCTACTCTCGGCACTGGGCAGGAAAGCTGTCTCAGACTCTGAATACATTGTCCTTTGCAGCAAATAATAGCTCCCTCAGAAGTCCAAAAGGAATACCAGCTATAGAAGGTGCTTGGCACATCTCTCGGCAGATTCTCTCAGCATCTCTTAAATTCTTGTTGATTAGTCAGAAGAAGATTCTCTTTGTCCTCTCTCGTTGTAATCTTTACCTAGCAGAGGTAGAAGGCACCTTAACAAGTACTAAGTGTATCCAGGACACACAGTAAGAGGCTACTAGACTGATTCCTGGGATGAGAGGACTGTCCTATGAGGAGAGATTGAGTAGATTGGACCGATACTCTCTGGAGTTTAGAAGAATGAAAGGTGATCTCATTGAAACATATAAAATTATTATACGGCTTGACAGGGTAGATGATGAGAGGCTGTTTCCCCTGGCTGGACAGTCTAGAAGTAGGGGTCATCGTCTCGGGATAAGAGGTCGGCTATTTAGGACTGAGCTGAGAAATTTCTTGACTTTGGTGAATCTTTGGAATTCTCTGCCCCAGAGGGCTGTGGAGGCTGAGTCGTTGAGTATATTCAAGGCTGAGATCGAGAGATTGTTGGACTCTCGGGGAATCGAGGGATATGGGGATTGGGCGGCCAAGTGGAGTTGAGGTCGATGATCAGCCGTGATCTCATTGAATGGCGGAGCAGGCTCGAGGGGCTGTATGTCTGACTTGTGCTCATATTTCTTATGTAAATCAGATATTTTTTATTAATTCCCGGTGTTAGATCAAGGTAATTTCAGTGGACCACACTGATCTGAGGTCAACACACTAAAATTAAAGTTTGCGAGTCCGGTGGTAAGTTTTAAATAGTCGATTTATTGCATCACTTGATTTACACTGTTTGACTTCCTTTATCCAACTAACAAGGATGTTCAAAATGGCTGGCTTTATACCGCAGCAGATGTACCCGCCCCCTTTATTACCACCGGACTTGCAAACTTTAATTTTGGTGTGTTGACCTCAGATCAGTGTGGTCCACTGAAATTACCTTGATCTAACACCCGGGTTGCAGGTGTCGCTGGCAAGGCCGGCATTTATTGCCCATCCCTAATTGCCCCTTGAGAAGGTGGCGGTGAGCCGCAGCCTTGAACCGCTGCAGTCCGTGTGGTGAAGGTGCTCCCACAGTGCTGTTAGGGAGGGAGTTCCAGGATTTCGACCCAGCGACGATAAAGGAATGGCGATATATAGACAGGATGGTGTGTGACACATCTGCGCCATTTCTCACATTGTGTTCAATAATGTTTGTGAGGAAGTTGTTCACTTTTTTTACCATTTACGTGCTTTTGACTCCAATCCTTTCCCCTCTCCTGCTATTTGATCTATAATCCCATCTTTTCCCCGCTCCTGCTATTTGCTCTGTAATCCAAACCTTTCCCCTCTTCCTTAAACACTTATCAATCACAGATTTATATTTTCTTTTCTTTTATCTTCCAGAAAATGCAGAGCTGGTACAACGTGAGTATAAAGTGCAATTCTTGATTTTTAATTCTGTGTTTTATGTCTGTGTTGCCTTGCGTTGGTTTGTGCTATTGTTAAATTACAGTTCGAGAACCATTGCTGTGGAATTGTGTGTCACGGTGGGATTAACTAATGCTGCTGCAAGACACGCCAGTATCTCTTTCTTGTCCTTTCTGGACATATGTTCTCATCAATGTGTCTCACATTTGAGAGAATCCATCACGTCATCTGCATGGAATCTAGAGAACCGGGGAGCCCCTGAGCTGAGATTGTCCGATGGGTCAGAGGGTGAAATCTAAAGCTGGCACTGGCCAGAAGGAAGAGCAGCAGAGCCCAAGTCAAGGAGGGCCTTGCCAAAGGAAATGGCAGAGCCTTCGAACTTTTGCCTAAAAAGAGCCATACTGAAATCTCTGGATCTCATTTCCCTTGGGATTCCTGGATACCAAATAAATAGGGGCAATTTTCTTGGTCTAGACTGGATACAATCCCAGGCCCGATAGGTGTGTGCTGGGCTCTACGCCCAGGCACCATTCCACTTTCCTTATATAGATCTGATTAGAGAAGAGTAGATCCCAGCTAATCACTTATTGATGAGTAAATAAGTGCAGTACTGAGGGAGGACTGCACTGTCGGAGGGGTAGTACTGAGGGAGCGCCGCACTGTCGGAGGGGCAGTACTGAGGGAGGACCGCACTGTCGGAGGGGCAGTACTGAGGGAGCGCCGCACTGTCGGAGGGGTAGTACTGAGGGAGCGCTGCACTGTCGGAGTGGCAGTACTGAGGGAGCACCGCACTGTCGGAGGGGCAGCACTGAGGGAGCACCGCACTGTCGGAGGGGCAGCACTGAGGGAGCGCTGCACTGTCGGAGGGGCAGTATTGAGGGAGCACCGCACTGTCGGAGGGGCAGTACTGAGGGAGCGCCGCACTGATGGAGGGGCAGCACTGAGGGAGTGCCGCACTGTCGGAGGGGCGGTACTGAGGGAGTGCCACACTGTCGGAGGGTCAGTACTGAGGGAGTGCCGCACTGTCGGAGGGGTAATACTGAGGGAGCACCGCACTGTCGGAGGGGCAGTACTGAGGGAGCGCTGCACTGTCGGAGGGGCAGTACTGAGGGAGCAGCGCACTGTCGGAGGGGCAGTACTGAGGGAGCACTGCACTGTCGGAGGGGCAGTACTGAGGGAGCGCTGCACTGTCGGAGGGGCAGCACTGAGGGAGTGCCGCACTGTCGGAGGGGCGGTACTGAGGGAGTGCCACACTGTTGGAGGGTCAGTACTGAGGGAGCGCCGCACTGTTGGAGGCTCAGTACTGAGGGAGTGCCACACTGTCGGAGGGGCAGTACTGAGGGAGAGCCGCACTGTTGGAGGGGCAGTACTGGGGGAGCGCCGCACTGTCGGAGGGGCAGTACTGAGGGAGCGCCGCACTGTCGGAGGGGCAGTACTGAGGGGGGGCAGTACTGAGGGAGTGCCGCACTGTCGGAGGGGCAGTACTGAGGGAGCGCAGTACTGAGGGAGCGCCGCACTGTCGGAGGGGCAGTACTGAGGGAGCGCCGCACTGTCGGATGGGCAGTACTGAGGGAGTGCCGCACTGTTGGAGGGGCAGTACTGAGGGAGCGCAGTACTGAGGGAGCGCCGCACTGTCGGAGGGGCTGCACTGAGGGAGTGCTGCACTGTCGGAGTTGCAGTCTTTCGGATGAGACGTTAACACGAGGGCCCCGCCTGCCATTTCAGGTGGATGCAAAAGTTCCCGCAGCCACTATTTCGAAGAAGCGCAGGATGTTGTCCAGTTGTCCTGGGGCCAATATTTATCCCTCAATCAACATCGCTAAAACAGAATATTGTTTGTGGGATCTTGTGCGCTAACTGGCCGATGGGCTGAGAGATGGTCACTGCAGTTAATGTGCTGTGATCGCGCTTCTCGTGACTCCAGTTGGATGTTCATTTCTTTTAATTGCCATCCTGCTTAAATTAACGTCGCTCAGTCATGCTAAGTCTGAGGTTTGCTTTGATTTCTGTTACATATTCCATTAGTTTTCCAAAAAGGAGAAGGATTGAACTGTGTGTCTCCTTCATATTGCAAGATGCATGGAAACCATTTTAGAGCCTGCAATTTCAGTGACTTGACAGCTGTGTACGTATTTGTAATAAGGTTGATTGGATAGGAAGAGCGGTGTTTGATCCAGATATTCCTCTGGAGAAATTGTATCTTTCTTCCAGGTGTTGAGCCCCACATACAAACAGCGGAACGAAGACTTTCACAAACTGTTCAAGAAGCTGCCCGATTCAGAGCGACTGATTGAGGGTGAGGCCGATTGTGGGTGTGAGGCGGGTGTTGGGCGGGGCCGGCGGTGGGCGAGGCAGAGTGTAGGTTCGAGTGACAGTAGGGTATTGATGAGAGTCACGTTTTGTTTGAGGGGGAAACAGTGAGCCTCAATGTTGACATCAGAAATACTTGTTCTGACTGTAGATTTTGACCCAGGGGTACAGGCTGGGGCTGACTGTAGATACTGACACAGGGGTACAGGCTGGGGCTGACTGTAGATACTGACCCAGGGGTACAGGCTGGAGCTGACTGTAGATACTGACCCAGGGGTACAGACTGGGGCTGACTGTAGATACTGACGCAGGGGTACAGACTCGGGCTGACTGTAGATATTGACCCAGGGGTACAGACTGGGGCTGACTGTAGATACTGACCCAGGGGTACAGACTGGGGCTGACTGTAGATACTGACCCAGGGGTACAGGCTGGAGCTGACTGTAGATACTGACCCAGGGGTACAGGCTGGTGCTGACTGTAGATACTGACCCAGGGGTACAGACTGGGGCTGATTGTAGATACTGACCCAGGGGTACAGACTGGAGCTGACTGTAGATACTGACACAGGGGTACAGACTGGGGCTGACTGTAGATACTGACCCAGGGCTACAGACTGGGGCTGATTGTAGATACTGACCCGGGGTACAGGCTGGGGCTGACTGTAGATACAGACCCAGGGGTACAGACTGGGGCTGACTGTAGATATTGACCCAGGGGTACAGGCTGGGGCTGACTGTAGATACTGACCGAAGGGTACAGGCTGGGGCTGACTGTAGATACTGACCCAGGGGTACAGGCTGTAGCTGACTGTAGATACTGACCCAGGGGTACAGGCTGGAGCTGACTGTAGATACTGACCCAGAGGTACAGACTGGGGCTGACTGTAGATACTGACCCAGGGGTACAGGCTGGGGCTGACTGTAGATACTGACCCAGGGGTACAGACTGGGGCTGACTGTCGATACTGACCCAGGGGTACAGACTGGGGCTAACTGTAAATACTGACCCAGGGGTTCAGACTGGGGCTGACTGTAGATACTGACCCAGGGGTACAGACTGGGGCTGACTGTAGTTACTGACCCAGGGGTACAGACTGGGGCTGACTGTAGATACTGACCCAGGGGTACAGGCTGGGGCTGACTGTAGATACTGACCCAGGGGTACAGACTGGGGCGGACTGTAGATACTGACCCAGGGGTACAGACTGGGGCTGACTGTAGATACTGACCCAGGGGTACAGACTGGTGCTGACTGTAGATACTGACCCAGGGGTACAGACTGGGGCTGACTGTAGATACTGACCCAGGGGTACAGACTCGGGCTGACTGTAGATACTGACCCAGGGGTACAGGCTGGGGCTGACTGTAGATATTGACCCAGGGGTACAGACTGGGGCTGACTGTAGATATTGACCCAGGGGTACAGACTGGGGCTGACTGTAGATACTGACCCAGGGGTACAGGCTGGGGCTGACTGTAGATACTGACCCAGGGGTACAGACTGGTGCTGACTGTAGATACTGACCCAGGGGTACAGACTGGGGCTGACTTTAGATACTGACCCAGGGGTACAGGCTGGGGCTGACTGTAGATACTGACCCAGGGGTACAGGCTGGGGCTGACTGTAGATACTGACCCAGGGGTACAGGCTGGTGCTGACTGTAGATACTGACCCAGGGGTACAGACTGGGGCTGACTGTAGATACTGACCCAGGTGTACAGGCTGGGGCTGACTGTAGATACTGACCCAGGGGTACAGGCTGGAGCTGACTGTAGATACTGACCCAAGGGTACAGGCTGGGGCTGACTGTAGATTCTGACCCAGGGGTAGAGGCTGGGGCTGACTGTAGATACTGACCCAGGGGTACAGGCTGGGGCTGACTGTAGATACTGACCCAGGGGTACAGACTGGGGCTGACTGTAGATACTGACCCAGGGGTACAGACTGGAGCTGACTGTAGATACTGACCAGGGGTACAGACTGGGGCTGACTGTAGATATTGACCCAGTGGTACAGACTGGGGCTGACTGTAGATATTGACCCAGGGGTACAGACTGGGGCTGACTGTAGATACTGACCCAGGGGTACAGGCTGGTGCTGACTGTAGATACTGACCCAGGGGTACAGACTGGGGATGACTGTAGATACTGACCCAGGGGTACAGGCTGGGGCTGACTGTAGATACTGACCCAGGGGTACAGGCTGGTGCTGACTGTAGATACTGACGCAGGGGTACAGACTGGGGCTGACTGTAGATACTGACCCAGGGGTACAGACTGGGGCTGACTGTAGATACTGACCCAGGGGTACAGGCTGGGCTGACTGTAGATATTGACCCAGGGGTACAGACTGGGGCTGACTGTAGATACTGACCCAGGGGTACAGACTGGTGCTGACTGTAGATACTGACCCAGGGGTACAGGCTGGGGCTGACTGTAGATACTGACCCAAGGGTACAGACTGGTGCTGACTGCAGATACTGACCCAGTGGTACAGGCTGGAGCTGACTGTAGATACTGACCCAGGGGTACAGACTGGGGCTGACTGTAGCTACTGACCCAGGGGTACAGACTCGGGCTGACTGTAGATACTGACCCAGGGGTACAGACTGGGGCTGACTGTAGATATTGACCCAGGGGCACAGACTGGGGCTGACTGTAGATACTGACCCAGGGGTACAGACTGGGGCTGACTGTAGATACTGACCCAGGGGTACAGGCTGGAGCTGACTGTAGATACTGACCCAGTGGTACAGACTGGGGCTGACTGTAGATACTGACCCAGGGGTACAGGCTGGAGCTGACTGTAGATACTGACCCAGGGGTACAGACTGGGGCTGACTGTAGATACGGACCCAGGGGTACAGACTGGGGCTGACTGTAGATACTGACCCAGGGGTACAGGCTGGGGCTGACTGTAGATACTGACACAGGGGTACAGACTGGGGCTGACTGTAGATACTGACCCAGGGGTACAGGCTGGGGCTGACTGTAGATACTGACCCAGGGGTACAGACTGGAGCTGACTGTAGATACTGACCCAGGTGTACAGGCTGGAGCTGACTGTAGATACTGACCCAGGGGTACAGACTGGGGCTGACTGTAGATACTGACCCAGGGGTACAGGCTGGGGCTGATTGTAGATACTGACCCAGGGGTACAGGCTGGGGCTGACTGTAGATACTGACCCAGGGGTACAGGCTGGAGCTGACTGTAGATATTGACCCAGGGGTACAGACTGGGGCTGACTGTAGATACTGACCCAGGGGTACAGGCTGGGGCTGATTGTAGATACTGACCCAGGGGTACAGGCTGGGGCTGACTGTAGATATTGACCCAGGGGTACAGACTGGGGCTGACTTTAGATACTGACCCAGGGGTACAGGCTGGGGCTGACTGTAGATACTGACCCAGGGGTACAGGCTGGGGCTGACTGTAGATACTGACCCTGGGGTACAGGCTGGTGCTGACTGTAGATACTGACCCAGGGGTACAGACTGGGGCTGACTGTAGATACTGACCCAGGTGTACAGGCTGGGGCTGACTGTAGATACTGACCCAGGGGTACAGGCTGGAGCTGACTGTAGATACTGACCCAAGGGTACAGGCTGGGGCTGACTGTAGATTCTGACCCAGGGGTACAGGCTGGGGCTGACTGTAGATACTGACCCAGGGGTACAGGCTGGGGCTGACTGTAGATACTGACCCAGGGGTACAGACTGGGGCTGACTGTAGATACTGACCCAGAGGTACAGACTGGAGCTGACTGTAGATACTGACCAGGGTTACAGACTGGGGCTGACTGTAGATATTGACCCAGTGGTACAGACTGGGGCTGACTGTAGATATTGACCCAGGGGTACAGACTGGGGCTGACTGTAGATACTGACCCAGGGGTACAGGCTGGTGCTGACTGTAGATACTGACCCAGGGGTACAGACTGGGGATGACTGTAGATACTGACCCAGGGGTACAGGCTGGGGCTGACTGTAGATACTGACCCAGGGGTACAGGCTGGTGCTGACTGTAGATACTGACGCAGGGGTACAGACTGGGGCTGACTGTAGATACTGACCCAGGGGTACAGACTGGGGCTGACTGTAGATACTGACCCAGGGGTACAGGCTGGGGCTGACTGTAGATATTGACCCAGGGGTACAGACTGGGGCTGACTGTAGATACTGACCCAGGGGTACAGACTGGTGCTGACTGTAGATACTGACCCAGGGGTACAGGCTGGGGCTGACTGTAGATATTGACCCAAGGGTACAGACTGGTGCTGACTGTAGATACTGACCCAGGGGTACAGGCTGGAGCTGACTGTAGATACTGACCCAGGGGTACAGACTGGGGCTGACTGTAGCTACTGACCCAGGGGTACAGACTCGGGCTGACTGTAGATACTGACCCAGGGGTACAGACTGGGGCTGACTGTAGATATTGACCCAGGGGCACAGACTGGGGCTGACTGTAGATACTGACCCAGGGGTACAGACTGGGGCTGACTGTAGATACTGACCCAGGGGTACAGGCTGGAGCTGACTGTAGATACTGACCCAGTGGTACAGACTGGGGCTGACTGTAGATACTGACCCAGGGGTACAGGCTGGAGCTGACTGTAGATACTGACCCAGGGGTACAGACTGGGGCTGACTGTAGATACGGACCCAGGGGTACAGACTGGGGCTGACTGTAGATACTGACCCAGGGGTACAGGCTGGGGCTGACTGTAGATACTGACCCAGGGGTACAGACTGGGGCTGACTGTAGATACTGACCCAGGGGTACAGGCTGGGGCTGACTGTAGATACTGACCCAGAGGTACAGACTGGAGCTGACTGTAGATACTGACCCAGGTGTACAGGCTGGAGCTGACTGTAGATACTGACCCAGGGGTACAGACTGGGGCTGACTGTAGATACTGACCCAGGGGTACAGGCTGGGGCTGATTGTAGATACTGACCCAGGGGTACAGGCTGGGGCTGACTGTAGATACTGACCCAGGGGTACAGGCTGGAGCTGACTGTAGATATTGACCCAGGGGTACAGACTGGGGCTGACTGTAGATACTGACCCAGGGGTACAGGCTGGGGATGATTGTAGATACTGACCCAGGGGTACAGGCTGGGGCTGACTGTAGATATTGACCCAGGGGTACAGACTGGGGCTGACTGTAGATACTGACCCAGGGGTACAGACTGGTGCTGACTGTAGATATTGACCCAGGGGTACAGACTGGGGCTGACTGTAGATACTGACCCAGTGGTACAGGCTGGGGCTGACTGTAGATACTGACCCAGGGGTACAGACTCAGGCTGACTGTAGATACTGACCCAGGGGTACAGACTCGGGCTAGGTGATGTTTGCAGTGTGATATAACATGTATTAATTGTCTTTCATGAGTGGGGAGTGATGTTACAATTGGTTGATATTTTCCTGTGCGCGGTATTTAGTGTACTGATGGATGCGTCCGCATCAAATTCCGTTTTTTGTTGCTCCTTTTGACCTCTGTTGAGCCCAGCGCTGCTCGGGATCCTTGTTGCTCACTCGTCCGACAGCTGCCTGTGGACGGAAGCTACTTTCACCTCTCCTGTGACTTGTGTCAGGTGTAAATCAAGGATCTGGTGAGAAAAGGAGCCGAATGATTCTGGTGCAACCCAAATTGAACAAAGGTCTTCGTTGCATTTGCTGCTACCTGCCCACAATTTATCAGACACTGAATTCACCCTGGCGTGATGGGATTTTAAATCTTGACTTTAAATGGCTGTTCACTCCTCCTCTATAACCATGTCCCAAATAACAGGACTCCTGTCCTCTATAACCATGTCCCTAGAAACAGGACTCCCGTCCTCTATAAACATGTCTCCAGTAACAGGACATCCGTCCTCTATAACCATGTCGCTAGTAACAGAACTCCCGTCCTCTATAACCATGTCCCCAGTAACAGGACTCCCGTCCTCTATAACCATGTCCCCAGTAACAGGACTCCCGTCCTCTATAACCATGTCCCCAGTAACAGGACTCCCGTCCCCTATAACCATGTCCCCAGTAACAGGACTCCCGACCTCTATAACCATGTCCCCAGTAACAGAACATAAGAAATAGGAGCAGGAGTAGGCCAGTCGGCCCCTCGAGCCTGCTCCGCCATTCAATAAGATCATGGCTGATCTGATCCTAACCTCAAATCTACTTCCACTCTCCATCCCACCCGAACCCATGTGATCTCCCGGGAGAGGCGAAAAACCAGATTAAAAAAAACCAGTGGCCAATTTGGGAGAAAAAATCTGGGAAATTCCTCTCCGACCCATCTAGGTGATCGAAACTCGTCCAGGAGATCACTCTGTCCCTGTATTTCCTGCAGTACTTACCTTCTGTAAAAGGTGATCTCCACCCAAGTCAGGAACAGGCCCAATTTACTCTTGAAGGACTAACACAGAATTAGAACACAAGAAGTAGGAGCAGAACCAGGCTACACGGCCCCTGGCCCGCTCCGCCACCCACAGGGCCATGACCATTCCGAACCTAGACTCATGTCCAATTTCCTGCCCGCTCCCCATAACCCCTAATTCCCTTTACTTCGAGGAAACTGTCTATTTCTGTTTTAAATGTATTTAATGATGTAGCTTCCACAGCTTTCTGGGGCAGCAAATTCCACAGACCTACTACCCTGTGAATGAAGATGTTTCTCCTCATCTCAGTTATGAAAGAGCAGCCCCTTATTCTAAGATTATGCCCCCAGTTCTAGTTTCACCCATCATTGGAAACATCCTCACCGCATCCACCCGATCAAGCCCCTTCACAATCTTATATGTTTCAATAAGATCGCCTCTCATTCTTCTGAACTCCAATGAGTAGAGTCCCAATCTACTCAACCTCTCCTCATATGTCCACCCCCTCATCCCCGGGATTAACCGAGTGAACCTTCTTTGTCCTGCCTCGAGAGCAAGTATGTATTTTCTTAAGTATGGACACCAAAACTGGATGCAGTATTCCAGGTGCGCTCTCACCAATACCTTGTATAACTGCAGCAATACCTCCCTGTTTTTATATTCTATCCCCCTAGCAATAAAAGCCAACATTCCATTGGCCTTCTTGATCACCTGCTGCACTTGCATACTAACTTTTTGAGTTTTGTGCACCAGGACCCCCAGATCCCTTTGTACTGCAGTACTTTCCAGTTTCTTGCCATTAAGATAATAACTTGCTCTATGATTTTTCCTGCCAAAGTGCATAACCTCACACTTTCCAGTATTGTATTCCATCTGCCAAATCTCTGCCCACTTACTTAGCCTGTCTATGTCCCCTTGCAGGTTTTTTATGTCCTCCTCACTCACTACTTTCCCTCCCATCTTAGTATCATCTGCAAACTTTGATATGTTACACTCGGTCCCCTCCTCCAAATCGTTAATATAGATTGTAAAGAGTTGGGGACCCAGCACTGACCCCTGCGGAACACCACTAGTTACTGATTGCCAGTCTGAGAATGAACCATTTATCCCAACTCTCTGCCTTCTGTTAGATAGCCAATCCTCTATCCATGCCAGAATATTACCCCCAATCCCGTGATTTTTTATCTTAAGCAATAATCTTTTGTGTGGCACCTTATCAAATGCCTTTTGGAAGTCTAAATACACTACGTCCACTGGTTCCCCTTTATCCACCCTATATGTTACTTCCTCAAAGAACTCCAGCAAATTTGTCAAACATGACTTCCCCTTCATAAAACCATGCTGACTTTGTCTTATTAAATTATGATTATCCAAATGTCCTGTTACTGTCTCCTTAATAATGGACTCCAAAATTTTAACTGCCACAGATGTTAGGCTAACCGGTCTATAGTTTCCAGCCTTCTGTCTACTGCCCTTTTTAAATAAGGGTGTTACATTAGCAGTTTTCCAGTCTGCCGGGACCTTTGCCGAGTCCAGGGAGTTTTGGAAAATTATTACCAATGCATCCACAATCCCTACCGCCACTTCCCTCAAGACCCTAGGATGTAAGCCATCAGGTCCAGGTGATTTATCCGGCTTGAGTCCCATTATTTTACCGAGTACCACTTCCTTAGTGATTTTTATCGTGTTTAGCTCCTCCCCCCCTTTAGCCCCCTGTTTGTCCAGTGTTGGGATATTCTTAGTGTCTTCTACTGTAAAGAGTGATATAAAATATTCATTCAGTGTTTTTGCCATCTCCATATTTCCCACCATTATTTTCCCGGTCTCATCCTCTAAGGGACCAACATTTACTTTAGCCACCCTTTTTCTTTTTATATAACTATAAAAACTCTTACTATCTGTTTTTATATTTTTTGCTAATTTACTTTCATAATCTATCTTCCCTTTCTTAATCTTTTTGTCATTTTTTGCTCTCTTTTAAAGTTTTCCCAATCCTCTATCCTCCCACTAGATTTGGCTACCTTATATGCCCTTGTTTTTAGTCGAATACTATCCTTAATTTCTTTACTTAGCCACGGATGGCTGTCTTTTCTTTTACACCCTTTTCTTCTCAGTGGAATATATTTTTTTTGGAAGTTGTAAAATAACTCCTTAAATGTACACCACTGATCATGTATCGTCTTACCCTTTAATCTATTTTCCCAATCCACTCTACTCAATTCCACTCTCATACCTTCATAGTCTCCTTTATTCAAGCTTAGCACGCTTGTTTGAGATCTAACCTTCTCACCCTCGAATTGAATATGGAATTCAACCATGTTATGTCCAAGGGGATCCTTTACTAGGACATTTTTAATTAATCCTGTCTCGTTACACAGGACCAGATCTAAGGTTGCTTGCCCCCTGGCCGGTTCAGTTACATACTGCTCAAGAAATCCATCCCTAATACACTCAATTAACTCATCCTCAAGGCAGCCCTGCCCAATTTGATTTGTCCAATTAATATGATAGTTAAAATCCCCCATAATTATAGATGTTCCCTTATTACAAGCCTCAACTATTTCCTGATTGATACTCCGTCCAACAGAGTTGGCACTGTTCGGAGGCCTATAGACTACGCCCACTAGTGTTTTTTTCCCCTTATTATTCCTTACCTCCACCCAAACTGTTTCATTATCCTGATCTTTTGACCCAATATCATTTCTCTGTATTACAGTGATTCCTTCCTTTTGGACTCCCCAGCCTTCGGGAACATCCTTCCTGCATCTAGTCTGTCCAGTCCTGTCAGAATTTTATAAGTTTCAATGGGATCCCCTCTCATTCTTCTAAACTCCAGCGAGTATAAGCCCAATCGACCTAATCTCTCCTCATACGTCATTCCTGCCATCCCAGGTATCAGCCTGGTGAATCTTCGCTGAACTCCCTCCATGGCAAGAACATCCTTCCTCAGATAAGGCGACCAAAACTGCACACAATACTCAAGATGTGGTCTCACCAAGGCCCTGTACAACTGCAGCAAGATATCCTTGTTCCTGTACTCGAACCTTCTTGCTATGAAGGCCAACATACCATTTGCCTTCTAAACCGTCTGCTGCTCCTGTTACCTGGGGAGAAAGCTAGTTATCACCGGCAAGCTCCAAATAATGCAGATTGTCAACAGGTTAGATGAGTGTACCTTTGTCGTCAGTGTGTGTGAACTAACAGCTCCCTCCATTTCCGGTTATTTATTTGATTAGGCACATGATACTGATGCAGAGTCTCTTGTCGGGTTTCTCGAAGGCATCAAATGGATTCTTCGGGAAGTTGGGAGATTGTGAACCATTTGAGTGATAGCTGGGACTTGACGGAGAAGGAGACCATCAATGGGGAATGACGTTAGACCTAAGCAGCTCAGCTAGCCTGAATCTCCCACCTCTGTCAGGACAAACTGCTCATGACACTGCACTATATCTCAAGGAGGTGGATGGATACTGGCGAGATGATGTACTTCGCTGATGCATAGATACATAGATACATAGAGATAGGAACAGGAGTAGGCCATTCGGCCCTTCGAGCCTGCTCCGCCATTCAATGAGATCATGGCTGATCTTACCAGTTCAGTACCCCGTCCCCGCCTTTTCTCCGTAACCCTTAATCCCCTTAGCCTTCAGAAATATATCCAATTCTCTCTTGAAAATATTTATTGAATTAGCCTTCACAGCCCTCTGTGGCAGGGAATTCCACAGGCTCACCACTCTTTGAGTGAAGAAATTCTTCCTCATCTCTGTTTTAAATGATTTGCCCGCTATTTTTAGACTGTGGCCCCTGGTTCTGTGCTCCCCGGCCATTGGAAACATTCTCTCTGAATTCAGCCTGTCCAGGCCTGCCATAATTTTATATGTTTCGATGAGATCCCCTCTCAATCTTCTAAACTCCAGTGAGTACAAGCCCAAACTATTTAATCTCTCTTCGTAGGTCATTCCCGCCATTCCAGGTATCAGCCTGGTGAATCGCCGTTGCACTCTTTCCATGGCAAGAACATCCTTCCGCAGATGGGGCGACCAAAACTGTACACATTACTCCAGATGCGGTCTCACCAGCACTTTGTACAGCTGTAGTAAGGTATCCCTATTCCTATACTCGAACCCCCTTGATATGAAGGCCAACATACCATTTGCCTTCTTAATCGCCTGTTGCACCTGCATGCTCTCCTTCAGTGACTGGTGCACAAGAACACCCAGGTCCCTCTGCACTTCCCCATCTCCCAATCTATTGCCATTTAGATAATAATCTACCCTCCTGTTTTTACCCCCAAAGTGGATAACCTCGCATTTATCCACATTATAGTGCATCTGCCACGTATCCGCCCATTCCCCCAACCTGTCCAAATCGCACTGTAGCCTCCTGACATCCTCATCAGAGCCCACCCCTCCTCCTAGTTTAGTGTCGTCAGCGAATTTGGAAATATTGCATCCAATTCCCTGATCCAGATCATTTATATATATTGTGAACAGCTGGGGTCCCAGGACAGATCCTTGCGGCACCCCGCTGGTCACTGCCTGCCACTCCGAAAACGAGCCGTTTATTCCAACTCTCTGTTTTCTATCCGCCAGCCAGTTCTCTATCCACGTTAATACTTTGCCCCCAATTCCATGAGCCTTAATTTTGCATGATAATCTTTTGTGTGGAACCTTATCGAAGGCTTTCTGGAAGTCAAGGTACACCACATCCACTGGCTCTCCCCCATCTATTTTACCAGTTACTTCCTCAAAAAATTCCAGCAGATTAGTCAAACACGATTTACCCTTTGTAAATCCATGTTGACTCTGTCCGATCCTTTCCCCATTTGTCAAGTGCTCCGCTATTTTATCCTTAATAATGGACTCTAGCATTTTACCCACAACCGATGTAAGGCTTACTGGTCTATAATTCCCTGCTTTCTCTCTACCCCCCTTTTTAAATATTGGGGTAACATTAGCTACCCTCCAATCCACGGGTACTGTTCCCGAGTCAATGGAGTTCCGGAAGATGATCCTTAGAGCATCTGCTATCTCCAGGGCCACCTCCTTAAGTACCCTAGGATGTAGTTTATCAGGCCCCGGGGATTTGTCGGCCTTCAGTCCCCTCAACTTACCCAACACCATATCCCTAGAGATACTAATTTCTGTCAGCTCCTCCCTCTCATTAGTCCCCATGTTTGCCGATATTCCTGGGAGGTTATTTGTGTCCTCCTTTGTGAATATAGAACCATAGTATGAGTTTAATTGGTCAGCCATTTCCTTATTCTCCATTATATATTCTCCCGAATCGGACTGCAAGGGACCGACTTGGGATTTTACCAGTCTTTTCCTCCTGATATACCGATAAAAGCTTTTGCAGTCTGTCTTTATGTTTGCTGCAAGTTTACTTTCGTATTCTATTTTCCCCTTCCTGATTAATCCCTTTGTCCTCTTTTGCTGTATCCTGTACTGCCCCCAATCTTCCGGTCTGGTGCTTTTTTTTGCCAGTTGATATGCCCTTTTTTTTGATTTTATGCTGTCCCTAATTTCCCTCGTTATCCACGGTTGAGTCACCTTTTTAGGTTTATTTTTATGCCAAACCGGTATAAACATGTTCTGGAATTCTTCCATTCTATCTTTGAATGCTTGCCATTGTCTATCCACTGTCAATCCCCCCAGAAACACCACCCAATCAATCTTACCCAATTCCCGTCTCATACCCTCGTAATTCCCTTTATTTAAGTTCTGGACCTTAGTCTCTGATTCAATTTCCTCACTCTCCATCTCGACTGAGAGCTCGATCATATTATGATCGCTCTGACCCAAGGGGCCTCGTACAAGAAGATTGCTGATAAGTCCCTTCTCATTGCACAATACCCAGTCTAAAATGGCCTGATCTCGAGTCGGCTCCTCGACATATTGGTCCAGATAACCGTCCCGAAAACATTCCAGGAATTCCTCCTCCTCAGAATTTTTACTAATTTGGTTAGTCCAATCAATATGTAAATTAAAGTCACCCATGATGACAGCTGTGCTCTTATCGCACGCTTCTCTAATTTCCCTTTTTATGCCTTCCCTCACCTCCATATTACTATTTGGAGGCCTATATATCACACCCACTAACGTTTTCCTCCCCTTGCTATTTCTCATTTCTACCCATACAGATTCCGTTTCGTCCGAGTTAATATCCTTCCTTTCCATTGCATTAATCCCCTCCTTTACCAGCAATGCTACCCCACCTCCCCTACCTTTTTGCCGATCCTTCCTAAATATTGTATATCCCTGGATGTTAAGTTCCCAGCCTTGCCCACCCTGCAGCCACGTTTCTGTAATCCCAATCAAATCATACTTGTTTACCTCTATTTCCACAACTAATTCATCCACCTTGTTCCTAATGCTTCTAGCATTAAGATACAAAGCTTTAGGCTTGCTTTTTTCACACTCTCATTATGAATTAGTTTGGCCCTTTGTGTTTCTCTCCTTTGCTTGTTGCTTCTCACCTTTCTACCATCTATTTCTGACTTCATATGACTTCCCTCTTTTCCACTACCTAGGTTCCCATCCCCCTGCCAAATTAGTTTAAATCCTCCCGAACCGCCCTAGAAAATATTACCCCGAGGACATCGGCTCCCTCACAGTTCAGGTGTAGACCGTCCCCTTGGTACAGGTCACTCCTCCCCAAGAACTGGTTCCAATGCCTCAGGAATTTAAATCCCTCTCCCTTGCACCACTGCTCAAGCCACGTATTTAGCTTATCTATCTTACTCTCTCTAAACTTATTAGCTCGTGGCACTGGTAGCAATCCAGAGATTACTACCTTTGAGGTCCTACTTTTCAATTTAGCTCCTAACTCCCTAAATTCAGCTTGTAGGACCTCCTCCCTCTTTTTACCTACATCGTTGGTACCTACATGTACCACGACAACTGGCTGATCCCCCTCCCCCTTCAGAATGCTCTGCACCTGCTCCGAGACATCCTTGACCCTTGCACCAGGGAGGCAACATACCATCTTGGAGTCTCGGTCTCGGCCACAGAAACTCCTATCTATCCCCCTTACAATTGAATCCCCATCACTATAGCCCTATCCCTCTTTTTCCCGCCCTTCTGTGCAGCAGAGCCACTCATGGTGCCCTGAACCTGGCTGCTGGTGCCTTCCCCTGATAAGTCATCTCCCCCAACAGTACCCAAAACGGTAAACCTGTTTTGGAGGGAGATGACCGCAGGTGACTCCTGCACTACCTTCCTGCCTTTACCCTGCCTTTTGGTCACCCATTTACTGTCTGAGCTAGCCTAGTCCATGCTAGGGGAGAGTATACATGGGCTGTGGGAGGAGATTAAATGGGTGGATGGAGTCCATGATAGGGGAGAGTGTACATGGACTGTGGGAGGAGATTAAATGGGTGGGTAGAGTCCGTGATAGGGGAGAGTGTGGGCTGTGGGAGGAGATTAAATGTGTGGGTAGAGTCCGTGATAGGGGAGAGTGTACATGGACTGTGGGAGGAGATTAAATGGGTGGGTAGAGTCCATGATAGGATATGAGTGTACATGGGCTGTGTGAGCAGATTAAATGGGTGGGTAGAGTCCATGATAGGGGAGAGTGTACATGGGCTGTGGGAGGAGATTAAATGGGTGGGTAGAGTCTATGACAGGGGAGAGTGTACATGGGCTGTGGGAGGAGATTAAATGGGTGGGTAGAGTCCATGATAGGTGAGAGTGTACATGGGCTGTGGGAGGAGATTAAATGAGTGGGTAGAGTCCATGATAGGGGAGAGTGTACATGGGTTGTGGTAGGAGATTCAATGGGTGGGTAGAGTCCATGATAGGGGAGAGTATACATGGGCTGTGGGAGGAGATTAAATGGATGGATGGAGTCCATGATAGGGGAGAGTATACATGGACTGTTGGAGGAGATTAAATGGATGGGTAGAGTCCATGATAGGGGAGAGTGTGGGCTGTGGGAGGAGATTAAATGTGTGGGTAGTGTCCGTGATAGGGGAGAGTGTACATGGACTGTGGGAGGAGATTAAATGGGTGGGTAGAGTCCATGATAGGGTAGAGTGTACATGGGCTGTGGGAGGCGATTAAATGGGTGGGTAGAGTCTATGAGAGGGGAGAGTGGACATGGGCTGTTGGAGGAGATTAAATGGGTGGGTAGAGTCTATGAGAGGGGAGAGTGTACATGGGCTGTGGGAGGAGATTAAATGGGTGGGTAGAGTCCATGATGGGGAGAGTGTACATGGACTGTGGGAGGAGATTAAGTGGGTGGGTAGAGTCCATGATAGGGTAGAGTGTACATGGGCTGTGTGAGGAGATTAAATGGGTGGGTTGTGTCTATGATAGGGGAGAGTGGACATGGGCTGTGGGAGGAGATTAAATGGGTGGGTAGAGTCCATGATAGGGTAAAGTGTACATGGACTGTGGGAGGAGATTAAGTGGGTGGGTAGATCCCATGATAGGGTAGAGTGTACATGGACTGTGGGAGGAGATTAAATGGGTGGGTAGATCCCATGATAGGGGAGAGTGTATATGGACACTGGGAGGAGATTAAATGGGTGGGTGGAGTCCATGATAGGGGAGAGTGTACATGGACTGTGGGAGGAGATTAAGTGGGTGGGTAGATCCCATGATAGGGTAGAGTGTACATGGACTGTGGGAGGAGATTAAATGGGTGGGTAGATCCCATGATAGGGGAGAGTGTATATGGACTCTGGGAGGAGATTAAATGGGTGGGTAGAGTCCATGATAGGGGAGAGTGTACATGGACTGTGGGAGGAGATTAAATGGGTGGGTAGAGCCCATGATAGGGTAGAGTGTATATTATGTCCGTGTGTAATTGAGACACGGACTGCAGGAGTTGGTTATAACAGGTCTTTACTGAGTGGAGACAAACTGGAACTAACTATGCAAAGTTACTACACAGGCTTATATACAGGGGTGGTCACTACTGGTACTGCAGTATACAGGGGCTGCAGAATATAGTTCCTTCTGCAAAGTACATACACTACAATTCCTCCCCTTTTAGCTAAACAGTACATAACATTCGATTAATAATTAAATAACATATTTACAATTACAGTTGTCATATACATTATCTGAAGTTAAGCAATTATAAGTTCAGTCTTTGAGGAGGCTTCCTGATTCTGTCTGGCTAACGCCTCTTTGGGGTGTCAGGTTCTTCTGGCAGAGTTGAATCGGAATCAACGTCGTTGTTGGGTTCGTCTGCTTCCAATATTCCCGATTCTGAGGTAGATGCAATTGGTACTTCGGTTTCATCACCAGGTGTATCGGATCGTGGTGTGGAATTGACGTTTTCCAGTGACTCTAGAATCTGGTTAGCATGGCATCTTACAATGCTCACTCCAACGTCCACGGTATACATTAGAGGTCCTTGCCGTGTACAGATCGTGCCTGGCTGCCATTTCTCTGTGCGGTAGTCCCGGGCCAAAACTGGTTGACCTATCTTAAAACTCCTGGTCGGCCTTTCAATCATATTCTGAAACTGCCTGTTCTCCACATCTCTTCTGATGTTTGGCTTAACCAAATCCAAGCGGCATCGTAGTCTTCGATTGAAGACCATCATGGCTGGAGTTTGGTCGGTAACCGCATGTGTCGCATTCCGGTAGGCAAACAAGAAGTTATCCACCTTGTGTTGTAGGGGTATGTCTTCATTACACAGGCAGCACAGGCGGCTTCTAGCCAAGTGCTCAGTCGTGCCGTGCATTCACTGGCTGGTGTCATGCGGACACAGACCAGGGCCACACGGGCACTAACTGCTGCCACCCTCGCTGGATTGGCCAGGCATCGCCAGGGCACTCGCCGCGCCGCAGCAGCCCAGCAGTCTGTGCTTCAGCAGATTGCTGCGCATGCTGCAGTGCTGGCCTGTGCGAGTGCCAATGTATCAGGCGACCAGGGAGTACCTGTGATCTGTCAGGTTGGTAGCATTCCTGCAGCCGAAACTGTCACTCCTCCATTGCAGCTGCCACCAGCCGCTGGACAGACTGCTGCCGCCCAAGCAGAGTTGGAGCAGTCAGCAGCTGGCCCCTCCAGTCCCAGAGCTGGTCCAGGCCGACCCCCAAGGGCATCTGCCATCTCACCATCTGACCCTCAGCAGCCTTCACCCAGCCTTGCTGCAGCCACTGGGGTCCCATTGAGGAGGAGCTGCAGGGCGGGCAGGGGCCAGTCATGGATGCGAAACGCATCACCCTTGCGGGGGAAAAAGTAGAAGGTGTGGCCAAATGTTTTGTTTCACTTGTAAAGGCTGATACTGGTGTCTTTGTTTTACTTGTGAAGGCCGAGACTGGTCTATTTGTTTTTTTGGAAAGGCCGAGACTGGTCTATTTGTTTTTTTGGAAAGGCCGAGACTGGTCTATTTGTTTTTTTGGTGGGGGCTTCTCTCCATTAGTTTGTTATGTGGGAAGGGCACAGAGGTATCAAAGTAATAAATTGGAACAACATGAATGGTTTAATATTAGGAGAGAGGAAGATAACCGAATGGGTTACTCTGGTGTATGTAACTTGTTCCACCTTAAGAGAACGTAAACCTGTTCCACCTTAAGAGATGTACTATCTTCTCTGGCTGCTGTATACAGTAATACCAGTGGTGACCACACCGGTATATAAGGGCTGTGTAGTAATTTGCTGGGTAGTACAGCCCTAACCTCTGAATAGTAAAGACCTATTGAAAAGTTATTCTTGTAGTCTGTGTCAGTAATTGACCTTAAATATAACAGGAACACACAGACTTAACAGTGGTGACGAGCCCGATCTTACCCTGAGGCAGTTTACATCCATGGCAGCTTCGTCCTCAGAATGGGCGTCGAGAAGAGGCATCCACCCTCATCATCCTGCTGAACAGCACGTCGCGCGGGAGGCATTGAGGACCCGGAGTGAAGAAGAGAAATTCTGAACTCGAAGCCCCCATCAGCGGCAGACAGCTATCTTCCTTCTACCACGGTGGTGGGTAAGCCAATCAGCGAAAGTCGGCCGCGTTGGCTGTAGCGAAGGGGAGGGAAGACGGAGGAAAGAGGGCGGTGAAATCGACCGCGGCCGGTGAAAAGGGCCGGGCCATATTCGGGCCGAAAGGTGCAGCGACTGGGGCAGCTGAAGGCGCGAGAGCCGCGGTGAATTCGAACGCAGCGGGTGCACATAACCGGGCTGCAAGAAAGGCTGCGAGGCGCGACGGCAGGGAAGCGTGAATGCCCACGGGAACCGCGGTGGAGTAGAAGCAGCGTCGGGGGAGTTGTTAACCACTGGGGAGGCGAGACCGGCAGCAGCACAGCAATCGCCATTGCAGCCAGCGGGTGAAGACGAGCGCGGGAAAGACCGCCAAGTGCGGGAAGCCGCCATTTTGGAAAAAAAAATTGCAAAGATGCCTAAACATTGGAACATTAATACTTTTGATAGCGACATCGAAGATTGGACCACGTATGTAGAACGCATAGAAGTTTATTGTAGAGCAAATAAGATACCAGATGGGGAGAAAGCACTAGCCTTATTAAACTTAATGGGTGCGAACACATACAGGCAATTGAAACACCTTCTATCACCAGAGAAACCGGCGGATAAGACTTTCACGGATATTGTTACCGTCCTGAAAAATCATTTAAGCCCCACGCCGCTGATGCTGGCGGAACGATTTAAATTTTACAGCAGAAAGCAGCTGAAAGATGAAAGCAATGCTGAATTTTTAATTGAGTTGCGTAAGCTAGCAAAGTACTGTCAGTTTGGAACAGGACTAACAGATGCGCTAAGAGATAAATTTGTGTGTGGATTGTTAAAACAAGAGACACAAAAGCGACTGCTTGATGAGAATGAGCTGACGCTTGATAAAGCTGTCACTATGGCAGCATCGCACGAAGCCGCAGCGAGAGGCACGGCGGTAATGCAGCTATGGTCACCGGAACTCAGCACAAATCAAATGGTCTTGGGTACAGTAAAATGTTATCGTTGTGGAAAGACAATGCATGAAACATTATACCTTTGCCCCATATCATCCGGCTACAAATGGGTTGGCCGAGAGATTTGTACAAACATTCAAAAAGGCAATAAAGGCCATGAGCGAAGATCAGATTCCACTACAACATAAGGTGGACAAGTTTCTACTGGCATATCGAAACGCCGCTCATGCAGTGACAAACCAAAGTCCTGCCATGATGTTTTATAACAGGAGGTTGCGGTCCAGGTTGGACTTGTTAAAACCAAATGTGCGGGGGGAAGTTGAAAACAAACAGTTCCAGCATATAAATAACAAGACCACTCGGAGTTTCGAGGTAGGGCAACCAGTGTTGGCCAGGGACTATGGAAACGAGAAATGGCAATCCAGAACAATTCGGGCCAGACAAGGACCCCTGATGTACACGGTAGATGTTGCTAAAAATGTAATACGGCGTCATGCTGACCAACTGGTAGAATCGGGATCAAGGGTCGAACCCATGGTTACGACAGAGACAACCGTGAAAGAAGTTAGTGAACCTGAAGCATCTACCTCGGCAGTGAATGTACCTGATGATGATGTCCAAGACATAAGAGACCAACTAGAGGATTCACCTCAGCAACAAGAATCAGAGACCCCTGAAAGGCGTTATCCAACTCGAATCAGGAAGCCTCCTGAGAGACTGAACCTTTGAACTGTTTCTACATGAAGTTGTATATGTATATATGTTATTATGTTATGTTAAATGGGGATATAACTGTTAAGCTAAAAAGGGAGGATTGTGGTGTATGTAACTTGTTCCACCTTAAGAGAACTTAAACCTGTTCCACCTTAAGAGATGTACTATTTTCTCTGGCTGCTGTATACGGTAATACCGGTGGTGACCACACCGGCATATAAGTGCTGTGTAGTAATTTGCTGGGTAGTACAGCCCTAACCTCCCAATAGTAAAGACCTATTGAAAAGTTATTCTTGTAGTCTGTGTCAGTAATTGACCTTAAATATAACTGGAACACACAGAATTAACAGTTTCAAACCTATTGCTCAACTTTTGGCAGTATTCATGTAACTCTGGGCCATGCATTCACCCGCTGTGAATCTACTACCGGCACTACTGGAGATAAGGCGGTGAAATTAGTCACGGCCTTAGCGCAAAACGGACAATGGAGATCCGTCTGCACCTTTTGTGCCCGCCTGATAATGATTTTCATTTACTTATGTGTGTAAAGTCGAATCGTGACCACTTGTTTAAAGGATTCACCTAAGAAAAAATAATCTCCTACATGTTCGAATTATCAAAGTTTAGTGCCACAATGATAGCAGGGCGCCAGGGATTTAACTCCAATGAGTGTAGCGTCAGCTCAAGAAGCTGTCCAGACTGTCTGGCCTTGAAACATTACAGGTTTATGTCAGAGAACAGAATCTGCGTGCCGAGATTGTGAAAATTATCCTGTTATGCGCGATATTTTATTCTAATTACAAAGTGGCATTCCATATCTCTCTCTGCATTGCATTTCAGCAGCACTTCACTTACAGGGGACCTCCAGCAGCCAGATGGAGAAGGGCATTACTGGAGATAAGGGTATAAGGGTTTGAAATTCCTCAGGGGAAGTAGCGCAAAATCCACGTGGTTTATGTGAGTTGTTCACTCCCATTAATCAGGTTATGGCTCGACTAAATTACCAGAAATATGAATTTCAAACGAACACTTCTCCTGGTATCAAAGATGGAAATTTCAGCGATAAGCCTAGGTTCTGGAAAAAGTTCCCCAACTGATATATGTTCTGTTTGAAACCGTCAATTCCCGTTTTGTCGAATCTCAATCGCCGATGCGAACATTTCAATGTAACACGTCTCAATCGTTATTGAGTTACGAGCCTTTCATGGCACAAGAACATGCAGAAATCCGTTTCCATTGTTCTTTCCATTTATTTTACCACTGATGCGGTAACAATACCAAATATATTAATGTAGAAGAGTGCGACGTGATATATTTTGGAAGGAAGAATGGGGAGAGGCAATAAAAACTAAATGTTACAATCCTAAAGGGTGTGTGTAAACAGAGAGACCTCGAGGTATATGTGCACACATCATTGCAGGTGGCAGGGCAGGTTGAGAAAACGGTTATAAAAGGATACGGGATCCTGAACTTCTTAAATCGCAGCATAAAGTACAAAAGCAAAGATGTTTTTAAACTTGTATAAAACACTTTTTAGGCCTCAACTGGAGTATTTGAATTCTGGGCACCACACATTAGGAAGGGTGTGAAGGCCTTAGAGAGGGGCAGAGCGCAATTACAACGGCGATTCCAGGGATGACGGACCTCAGTTACGTGGATAGATTAGAGAAGCTGGAGTTGTTCTCCTTAGAGCAGAGAAGGTGTAGTGGAAATTTGATTTGTACAAACAGACCTGCGCCTCCTGGTTACCGACCTTTCTGTCACTGGAAAATGTTTATCCTTACTTACTCTATCAAAACGCTTCATGATTTTGATCACCTCTATTAAATCTCTACTCAACCTTCCCTGCTCTGACGAGATCAATCACAGCTTCTCCAGTCTCTCAATGTAACTGAAATCTCTCATCCCTGGAACCAGTCTGGTAAATCTCCTCTACACCGTCTGTAAGACATTGACAACCTTCCTAAAGTGTAATGCCCTCATTTGGGACACAGTATTCCTACATGGCGTCTAAGCAGTGATTTCTACAGCTTTAGCATATCTTATTTGACTTTGTAGTCTAAGCCTCTGTTTGATAAATCTTTTCTTTAAATGTCTCCTCAGCCTAACCCGCCACCTTCAAAAGCTTGTGCATGTGCACCACAGGTCCCTCTGTTCCTGCACCACGTTTAAAATTGTACCATTTCGTTTAAACATTCCCTCTTCATTCGAGCTTACCAAAATGTGTCGCTTCACAATTCTCTGTGTTAAATTTCATCTGCCACGTTTCTCTCAATTTCACCAGTCTGTCTATATACTCCTGAATTAAAGCAGAACATGCTGGAAATACTCAGAACGCCAGGCAGCATCTGCAGAGAGAGAAAAAGAGTTAACGATTTAAATCGTTGACCTTTCCTCAGAACTGGATAAAAACTTAGAGAAATAAAAGACTTTAAGCAAATGCAGTGGCAATGAAGGAGGGGAAGGGAGGAAAGATCAAAAGTGAAGGTCTGTGTTAGGTTGGAAGGCAGGAAAGATTAAATGACAAAAGGTCTGATTGTACACTGCAAAATGAGATGGTATGGGACCAGTAAAGAAACAAAAGATGGGTCTAGAAGAGGTGTAAATGGGAATAGCAGAATCATGTCATCTTGATGTGTGTTGATATCCTCCTCGCTGCTCAATAAATTTTCGAGTTCCGTGTCCTCTACAAACTTTGTAATGATGCCCTGTGTTAACAAGGTCAGGTCATTCATACTTTGGTTCGCAAGAATAAATCTGTAATGGATTTTTAATCGATGGTCACTACTTGATCCTATCGAATTACAGGTCTACCCAAACCACATCTATCAATGGATTCCAATGTTGTTGTGAAGGGTGGAGAAGTCACCTTTAACTGTACAAGCCCCCGGGAGCATCCTGGCATCAAATTTTACATATACAGACACGGAGAAAGGAATTACTCGGATGTCCAGCCTGCTGCTGCAGGGTGTAATTCTGTGACCTGCACGATCAGGAATGTAGATAACGCCCAAAGAAGAAATCACACCTGCCTGTATGAAGCGGATGTGAGGGGAAGGCGGCTAACCTCGGCTCTGAGTGACCCTGTACATATAACTGTAGGAGGTGAGTGAGATACACAGTCACTGTATTCATCGGACCCCAGCACAAGGGGTTTTTGCGTCATTGTTTGTTTGCATCAGTTGTTCTGTTTAAGGATTAAAACTGGCGTGGAAATGAAATCCAGTTGTTAAAATTCTCTTGGGGCGGTGTCTTAGTGGCCGCCCGCCTTACACTCCATCATATAGTACTGAACAGGCGGGCGATGCCACATTGCCCGCTTTTGCGACAGTGCCCGAATACCCTTTGATGCTTATTCCATTAAGAGTTCACTACTTACCGTGTGGATTGATGGCAGAACTAAAGCGCTAATCATTGAATGCTTTTACTTCTCCAACTCCGATTAAAAGTTTGATTCACTCGCTTTCTCTTGTAGTTGTTCAACGATGCTCTAATAGGCCAAGGTTGCCCCCTAGGGAAGCTGAGATGAAAATATCCACGTTACCGACTTTAACCAAATGTCATTTTAACCTAGTAAGCAAAAATCCAAATAAACTATCTGCTGTTTGAAATATACAACAGTTTAGTCGGCGTCTGTGGAGAGGGTAGGATGTTCTGACAAAGGTCCGCACCTGAAAGATTACCTCATCTCGTTCTCTCCTCGCATGTGCAGTTTTGACCCAATGACCAGAATGAAACGTACAGAATGAAACTGACGAATTTACACAAGTCTGTTATTTTTTTGCCGCCAGCTGGGAACAGTCGCTTGTTCTCGGAACACGGTTAATTTCCAATGAAAGATTCAAAGAATTAATAAGGCAACTAATCAGTCGACCAATGAGAATGACCTTCTTGCTGCATCCTGTTCACCCAGTGGATTGTGACGTCACCTGCGTGCCAAACCCCCGCCGAATTTATTACTGATTCACTGATTTTGCAGTACTGATTTAATGTGGGTCCTTTATTATAATAACAGAGAGGAGGAGAGACAAACTTTGAAATTCTGAGGCACGATATCGAAACAGTGCAAATCCAACGAACGGCTAAAATTAAGTATCGCAAGTGTTGGAAAATCTATGCCATTTTACGTGAAGAGACAGGGGATTCTGGGGCCGGTCTCCTTAGAGCAGATAATGTTAAGGGGATATTTAATAGAACAGTTCAAAATTATGCGGGTTTACAATAGAGCAGATAAGGCAAAACTGATTCTAAAGGCAGGGGGGTCGGTAACCAGAGGGCACAGGTTAAAGGTTACTGGCAAAAAGCAGAGGTGAGATAACAACACTACAATAAACAAGCGAGTTGTTGTGATCTGGAATGCACTGCCTGAAAGTGAGGTGGAAGCAGATTCAATAGTAACATTCCAAATGGAATCGGAATAATACTTGAAAATGAGCTGTGGGGAATGAGCAGAGGTGTGATAATGGCCCAGACATTCGGGTCAGGGGCTTCCCGTGGGTGCAAGCCCCCGACCTACACTTACATATCGCGCTGACATTTGAATCCTGGCCCTGCTTGCATTTACTCTCTGTGGCCAGGTTCAGCTCCCGGCGCGCTGTGCGTGCGTGATCCAAAGGCGTACTTAGTGTGATGAGCCGGCTGGGATCACGTGAGCAACAGGTAGCCAATTGGAGCAGGGAATGCTCCATTCATAAGTCTTAACAGATAGGCCTGTCAAAAGGTATAAATGCTGAGGCTGTAAAACTGTACTTTACCTTCAAATAAATTTAAAAAAAAATCACACTTTGTAAGTAAACTATAAATGATATTAAATAACTATATTACACAAAAATTTAAATTTTTGAAAAAAATAATTTTATAAAAAAACGGGGCTAAAAATAAACTTACCTTGCTTTAAAGTATTTAAAAGTAAAAAGCCTGTGGAAAAAATGCTTTAATTTTAAATAATTGACCACTTACCTTTGAAAATGAAGTCCTTACGGCTGCTTTTTACATTTCTAAAATGTACAGACTTACCCGCATGTTAAAACCTGAAAAAAAAGGAAGTTCAACGCCGGCGCGCAAACTCAAACATGGCAAGGGAACCACCTCTTAATGTCTTGGTTCAGAGGAGAGGAAATGCCGGTTTTCCGCGCATGCGCTGTGCATGCTGAAATCCGGCACTTCCAACGGGCCCACGCATGAGTACCCCATCCATACTCACGCGTTGGGACCGGAGTTACTGGGCCACTATTTGTATAGCTCTTTCAAAGAACCGGCACAGGCACGTTGGGCCAAATTGACTCGTTCCGTTGTATGAAATTCTATGATGTTATGTCAACCTTTTAATTTCTTATGTATTTTTTCTCTTTTGGAATTCAGTCTGGGTCCATTGCCTGTTGTTGGTTTCCATTAAGCTGCAGAGTCTCTATTTTCTGCAGAAACTGTTCTTTAACTTCGTTCCGCTGTGTCCCTTTATCTCACTTAGATAAATCCTTTGCGCTGGAGGCTGGTGTTGGCTCTGCTGTGGGTCTGATTCTAATCCTTGCTCTGTTGGGTGTGTGCTTCTGGAAGAAAGGTTGGTTAAACAATATGGATTATCCGTACATTACAGACACACAGACTAAACTCACTGCCGCTGCTCTACTTACCCAGTACTGACAAGCTCCTCCAACCATCTTCCACTGGACCCCTAACCAAGGACTGTAAATATTTGGAAATCGTAGAGTGACAGGTGAAGTAGCGATGGTCGAAGTTGAAAGGGACCTGGTTAGAAATGCGTCTTTGGAGGAAGCTGATAACGGGAGGACTTTAATCGGCCGCCTGTTATAAACACCGTCCGATATTTAGTACCATTGATTTCAATAGAATATAGATTTTAACGTAGAATGGGCGACTCCAACATAGCGCTACTTTTGCACTATTGCATTAGGGGGTACAAATGTGTCTCGCTTGATAGTGCAAGATGGATGATGTCACATTGACCACCTATGATATTCCCCATGTATGGAACTGAATGTCCTGTGGGGTGCACAAAAGGCAAAGCGAGCGATACCGCCCATTTTGCTTTACCAGTCAAGTGGAATTCGAACCCATAGTGTCACATTGTAAAGAATGAATCGAAAACCTCGGGATATTTAGCCTGAAATGAGATTGCTGAGATGTGATGTTGTGGAGGTAGTTGGAGTAGTACATGAGCATGGAAGAGGAAAATCTTGAACACGGCATGGAATGAAACTATAGTTCAGCAGCGCGGGAAATGGATATGTCTACAATGGTACTCCTGCCTGAATTCGCCCGTTTCCCACCGGCGGGTTAGGATAAAATTTCACCCTTCGTGTTTCTTCATGAAACATTTACTGGTTGTGTCGGGACATTTATGTTGCTGCGGCATAGTTTTCTGTGTCTAAAAGACCTTTTCTGCTCTTTGACTTTTCTCATATTCCTATTTTGTAATCCAGTATTTGTCTCAGATTTCTAACACTTAAATATTCTTCTCAGGAAAGTGGAGAAGGAGCAGAGAAATGAGGTGAGAACATTAACTGTTGAATTGTCAATTTCAACCACACCTGACCAAGGTAAAACTCAGATGCAAACGTTCAGGAAAATTTTACCCTGTATACATCACTTCCTATACATATTGGAAAGAAGCTCCCCCACTCACACTCACGCACTCACTCCAACACACAATTAGATGTATATACATACACACACTCACAAATACATATACACATACACACAGACTTGTGCACATAATCCAACACATTCATTCAAACGAACACATATATTCTCTCATACTTTCAGTCAACGACACAGACACACACCCGTACTAAAGCATACACTCACACTGAAAATCACACTCATTTTAAAACACACATACACAAGCTCAAGCACACACTCATTTTAAAACACACACACACACTCAAACACACACAAAATCGCACACACTCAAACACTAATCCAGGCAGGTTTCACTTACTTCAATAATTTTGTTTGCAGCTGCTCTACCTCCCTTTATAAGTGTTTTTATTCAATTTTATTCAATATCTCATTAAGCTATAACCTTTTTCATCTGGGGATCCCATATTAACGACAGGTCAATGAGAGAAGAAATCCCTATGTGTGCTCACTGAAGCGATATTGCGAATCCGTTTCTGACGATTTCATCAAATACTTATTTTTAGATCAATGGAAACTGTGCTCCACAAAAGATTGTCCAACGGGAGGAAATATTCACAGACTATTTAACGGTGCCGCTCCACATGGTGAGAGTAGGAGATAGGTCCTCATTAATCACGCTAGACGTCAAACAAATCGTCAGTTCCAGGTTAACAAGGAATAACCTGGCCTGGGAACAGTTGAATCAGCACATATTCTATGATGTGGGCAGAGAGACTCTTGTACATATAACATGCGATCCATGTCTGAAATCCAATCAATACATGTATCAAGCATTTAATGACATGTACCATCGAAAATAAAATGATTAATTGACGATTTATGTTGTTTTCAGGAAAACAGCGCCTCCTAGTGACCAAAGCAGTGAGACCCTAACATGTAAGTTCAGATTTGTATTCGTGCATCCAAAATTTTCATTTGCATTTAGCTTTTTTTGCAATTAACGTAAACGAATGAACACAGAGTTATTGCTACATTTCTAGTAACCGTTTGTAGACTTTGTATTGTGTTTAGCAACACTGCTGTGAATCACATACACTGTCAATCATTCTGAAACATTTAGTGAATCTGACCAAGAATCAAAATAAACACTGAATTTATATTTTCATCATTCAATTAAAGAGATCATTGGACGCTGGCACATAGAAGTAAATGAACCCCCTATTTAATTCAGACCCGCTGTGCTTATTTGTTTTTGATAGGAAGTCTGATCATGCGTTGTTCAAAGTATTTAAATATTTACAGTAAAGTAGTTGGCAATTTCTGAAGCAAGTAGAGTCGGTGAAAGCATCACAGGTTTTTGCAAACATGCTGAGAAGCTGCACCGCACCACCACTGGCAGATAGCTGTAATTACAGCATGGCACATTTCTGTCGGCAGGTTTTGTTTCTACAAGTTAATAGAGCAGAGGAATACATAATGGACAATATGAAGCAACCAATTACAATCGGAAGTGCATTTTTATAAAGAGCACAAATAAGATTTTTATTGTATTGCTCATCGAATTCGCAGCGCATTAGGCATGTGGAGTCCGGGCTAAGTAGAGTCTTCAAGTGCAGTATTGCAGGGTCTTCTTCTTCTAAGGCAGTCACTCGGAACCGAGGATGACTTGCTTCCACACTAAAAATGAGTTCTCAGTTGATAAAGTCTCTGCCACAGGTGGGGCAGACGGTGGTTGAAGGGACGGGTGGGTGGGGTGCTTGGGTTGACGTGCGCTCCTTCCACTTTTGGCTATTGTAGGGTAGTGGATTACTGGACCAGGCTATGCAGATATAATTCATTCCAATATTGGCAGTCTTTCCCTTTTATACAATACATCACATTTTATTGTTCTTTACAGTTTAATAGCAAAACCATTGCCCAGTTATGAAGCAAACATATCGGGTTGGGTGGAGCATTGATCTTCCTCTATAGTACAGGTTAATGAGCTATAGTGCCGCCAGTTGTGAGATGGTATAACTGTAGTGTGAGACATTAACATAGCTTCCAGCATAAAGGTTCACATAGGTTATTATTATGATAAAAGATTGAAGAAAAAGGATGACAGAGTCTTTACAACAGGATGTACGATTTTGTAGACAGGCAGCAACATGCCTGTATGATGCTAATACGTTAAAGCCATGTAAATATTTCGGAATCAAGTGTTTCCTTATTCAAATTGCTAAAATTATTATCATGGATAAAAATGCATTAATAATCAACAATCGATACAGTTTAGCACTCATTGTGATCACAGGACAACTGAAGACTAGACAAGCTATCGCTGCATCAGCGATTGTCCTAGAAACATCAAGTCGTACAGTGCAAATCTGCAGCCCATGTCGAGAGAAACCTCGGCCAACCCATCCACTTCCTGGAGAAGGAGAGGAATTGAGAAGGGAAGCTCAGCATAGGAGGTCCATTCACTTCCTAGTGGATAGTCAAATACCCATTGGTGGTTGTCAATGACCAGCTAGTTCCCACTATTGAGAGTGGAGATGGTGCCCCATCCATCTGATGATAAACACATCCTCCATAAGCATAAAACCCATTAATAAAACAGGGAAATGCTCTTAGTATTTAAACATTAATCAATTTTTTTGTGTTTTTTATTTAGATGCTGTTCTTAACCTGCAAACATTGCCAAGAGTAAACGCTGTAAGTTGCAAATGCATTGGGATTTTATGTTTTCCATTGATGTTGTCTTTTATCTCGCTCATTCCAGCTCCTGGAAAGATGTGTGCAAATATATTGTTGCCTTCTCTCACAGAGTTCTTGTTCTTTTGAAATATCACAATTGCCTTGTCCAGTAATTAATATCCACGAGGCCAAAAACGTTTTGGATCACACTTAAATATGTCTTAAAACGGCGACAGAAAGATGTCCAATAAAGAATATTGAACGGATTTCTATCAGTCGAAGCGGATTTAACAAATATATTTCCAATAGAACACAAATCTTTCAGGGGTGAAGTGTGGATTTGCTCCTGCTACAGGAACTGAATGGAAATGCAGCTGCAAATACACTTCTGTACAACCGAATCTAGACAGTGTACAGCAGTTACAGTTTAACTGTTGGTTAATGTGTGGAATATGCAGAGCATTGTAATATAAACAAGACAATTCCCTATTTCTCCCTCTGAACCAACGTGCGGTTTCCACGTCTTACACAATACATCCTAGTATCTGACCTGGAAAGTTAAGATTTCCCTTCATTTTCTGATGCTGTCAGAAATAGGCACTGGAAGTTCTGGCTTAGAGTGGGCGTAAAACAGTGATCTGGATGCAGCCGCCCATTTTACACCTTACCGATGTCAGTTTCCTTCGAAGTCAATGTGATCGGTGGCCGAACCCTTATCGCCCCTTCGGCGCATCTGATCAAATACAAAGTTCCTCCCGCTCTCTGTTTCCAGCATGTCCTGTTGCCCTGCTGCTGCTCGAGAGTCCCTTCTTGTTTTTAAACAAACAGCATTAACTGAGGTGGAAACCTCATCTGCAAGTGTAACCGTTAGCAGACAATTAATACCATTTAGAGCAGTGCAATAATCCCCGTTTAATACTGCTCACTCGAACAACGCTGCTTTTGACATTTTTCGGCTTCTGCCATGAAGCATCTGCTGATAGAATTTCGCTGAACTGTTACCAGAGTGTCGATGTTCGATTGCATTTCTGACCATTTGCACCATTCCTTTCCGCGTCAGCGAGACACCGTCCAAAACCTCGGTGAGGACTCCGTCCTCTATGCAGCAGTGAAGCTCTAGAACACCAGGCACATCCATCTCAACAGTACCGGACAATGCGATGGTCTTCAGCATTTCACCCATTAAAATATTATTCAGCGAGACTTTGTGTTTGCAAGAAGCCATCTATAGAAATGTAATCTGTGAGAAATGTCTGACCCCACTCCAGGTATTTAGTTTACTTTGTGCGTAATTTAAACAACTATTTTGGAACATGGTAACCAGGAGCAGGCCATTCAGCCCCTCGACCGTTCTCTATGGAATGAGATCATGGTTGGTCCGAACCTCAACTCCGTTTACCCGGATTGCACCGAATCATTTGATATGCTGACCTAACAAAACTTTTCAATCCCTCTCTCGAAATCTCCTATTGTCCCCCAGCACAGAGCCTTTCTGCGGGTAAACTTCTACATTTCTACAAAATGTAGACCGCATTGTGGCGCTCGAGCTGCGGCTGGATGAGTTTTGGAGCATGCGCGATGCTGAGAGGCTCGTGGATAGCACGTTTAGCGAGTTGTTCACGCCTCAGGGTAGGGCTGCACAGGGGGTGACCATCAGGCGGAGCAACAGAGGCAGGCAGGAAGTGCAGGGGCACCCTGCGGACATCCCCCTTTCAAACAAGTATACCAAGTTGGATACTGTTGAGGGGGATGACTCACCAGGGGAAGGCAGCAGCAGCCAGCTTCCTGGCACCAGGGACGCTTCTGCTGCTCAGAAAGGGAGGAGGAAGTGTGGGAGAGCAATAGTGGTAGGGGATTCTATCGTAAGGGGAACAGATAGGCGTTTCTGTGGCCGCAAACGTGACTCCAGGATGGTTTGTTGCCTCCCTGGGGCCAGGGTCATGGATGTCACTGAGCGGCTACAGGGCATTCTTAAGGGGGAGGGTGAGCAGGCAGAGGTCGTGCTCCACATTGGGACCAACGACATAGGTAGGAAGGGGGATGAGGTCCTGCATCGAGAACTTAGGGAGCTAGGTAACAGATTAAAGAGCAGGACCTCAAAGGTTGTAATCTCTGGATTACTCTCAGTGCCACGTGCTAGTGAGTGGAGGAATAGGAGGATAGAGCAGATGAATGCGTGGCTAATGAGTTGGTGTAGGGGGGAGGGTTTTACTTTCCTGGATCACTGGGCCTGCTTCTGGGGAAGGTGGGACCTGTACAAGTCGGACGGGTTGCACCTGAACCAGAGCGGGACAAATATCCTTGCGGGGAGGTTTGCTAGCACTGTTGGGGGGGTTTAAACTAACTTGGCAGGGGGATGGGATACAGAGGGGAGCTGAAAGAGGGGGTGATGTGCTGCCAATTATAGAGAAAAAAGCAAGTCAGCTTGGTAGACAGGGCAAATATACAAGGGCAAGGCTGGATGGCATCAATTTTAATGCAAGGAGTCTTGCAAATAAGGTGGATGAACTGAAGGTGTTGATAAACACATGGGAGTATGATGTTGTTGCCATCACGGAGACATGGTTGATGGAGGGGCAAGAGTGGCAGCTCAATATTCCGGGGTACAGAATCTTCAGGCGAGACAGAGGGGGGGTATAAGAGGAGGGGGTGTAGCAATATTAATTAAGGAGTCAATTACTGCAGTAAGGAGGGATGACATATTAGCAGGTTCCTCTAATGAGGCCATATGGGTGGAGCTTAAGAACAAGAAGGGGGCAAGCACTTTGCTGGGAGTGTACTATAGGCCTCCAAACAGTCAGGGGGAGATAGAGGAACAGATATGTAGGCAAATCTCAGAGAAATGTGCAAATAATAGGGTAATAATAATGGGGGATTTCAACTTCCCCAATATTAACTGGGATAGTCAGAGTGTGAAAGGCACAGAGGGTGTAGAATTCTTAAAGTGCATCCAGGAGAGCTTTTTGAGCCAGCATGTAGAAGGTCCAACAAGAGAGGGGGCGGTACTGGACCTAATTCCAGGGAATGTGGCCGGCCAAGTGGAAGAAGTGCTAGTAGGTGAGCACTTTGGTGACAGTGACCATAATATGCTGAGATTTAAGGTGGTCATGGAAAAGGACAGGGATGGGCCAGAAATAAAGGTTCTAAATGGGGGGAAGGCCGATTTTAATAGGATAAGGCAGGATCTGGCCAAAATGGACTGGGATCAGCTACTTGTAGGAAAATCCGCATCGGAGCAATGGGAGGCTTTCAGAAGGGAGATTGAGATCATACAATGGCAACATGTTCCCGTAAAGGTCAAGGGTGGTTCCAAAAACCACAGGGAACCGTGGATGTCAGGGGATATACGAGAATGGATTAGAAAAAAAAGGAGGGCTTTTGGCAGATACAAAAGGCTAAAGTTGGAGGAAGCCCTAGAGGAGTACAAAAAGTGCAGGGGGATACTTAAAAAAGAAATTCGGAGATCAAGGAGGGTCCATGAAATAACACTGGCGAGCAAAATAAAGGAAAATCCTAAGATGTTTTATAAGTATATTAAGGGTAAGAGGATAAGTAGGGAAAAAATAGGGCCCATTAGGGACAAAAGTGGCAATCTGTGTGTGGAGCCAGAAGATGTAGGCGGGGTTCTTAATGAATTTTTTGCATCTGTTTTCACTATGGAGAGGGACGATGTAGACATAGAAATAGGGCGGGGGGACTGTGATATGCTCGAACACATTAACATCGAGAGGGAGGAGGTATTGGCGGTTTTAGCAGGCCTAAAAATGGATAAAACCCCAGGCCCAGACGAAATGTATTCCAGGCTGCTGTGTGAGGCAAAGGAAGAGATTGCGGGGGCTCTAACACACATATTCAGAACCTCTCTGGCCACAGGGGATGTGCCAGAGGACTGGAGAACCGCTAATGTAGTACCATTATTCAAGAAGGGGAGTAGGGAAAAACCGGGGAACTACAGGCCAGTGAGCCTAACATCAGTGGTGGGAAAATTATTGGAAAAAATTCTGAGGGACAAAATCAGTCTCCACTTGGAGAGGCAAGGATTAATCAGGGATAGTCAACATGGCTTTGTCAAGGGAAGATCATGCCTGACTAATTTGATTGAATTTTTTGAGGGGGTGACTAGGTGTGTGGATGAGGGTAACGCAGTGGATGTGGTATACATGGATTTCAGTAAGGCCTTCGATAAAGTCCCGCACAGGAGACTGGCCAAGAAGTGTGGTAAACCATTGTTGTTAGTATTGTTGTTCACCACTGTTGTTAGTACTGTTGTTCACTGTTAGTACTGTTGTTCACTCTTGCATATTGTTGTACTTGTCTGTGCATGCCTCAGCTGACTCCGCCCCTGGCTCCACCCTCATGGCTGGGTATAAAGGTCGCTGCTCGGCAGCCCCCGGCCCTTTTGAATACCAGGCAACCAGAAGAGGCATGCTCTGTTCTTTGGTAATAAAAGCCTGTTTATTGCTTTCTCAATTTCCAGTCTTATGTAGCAATTGATAGTGCATCAATTTTATTACCAAAGTTAAATGTGGGCTGCGGATGCTGATCAACCGATGGCGCAAAACGCTGAGCAGCAGGCGCTGCTGCGAGCCCTCAGACCAACATGCCTGGACCTAGACCCCCAAGAAGCGGGTTCATCAACTAAATTCGCACAATGGCTGCGTTGCTTTGAGGCATATCTGGAAGCCTCGACCGTGACTCTTGATGAAAATAAATTGAAAATCCTGGCCTCGAAGGTGAGCCACCAAGTCTATACTTTAATCCAAGATGCGACGACCTACGTGGTGGCTATCGACCTACTGAAAGGGCAGTATGCACGCCCGGTTAACACGGTCTATGCCAGGCACTTTTAAGATCTCGCAGACAGCAGCCCGGGGAATCGGTGGAGGCCTTCCTACGGGCACTGCGGGTACTCGGACGCGGCTGCGACTGCAGGGAAGTATCGGCCGCGGCACATGCGGAGGGACAGATACGAGACGCTTTCGTTGCGGGCCTAAGGTCCGACTACCCCCGGCAGAGGCTGCTGGAGAAGGGTGAAATAGACCTGACAAAGGCAGTGTCCCTCGTGCTCTCGCACGACGCGGCCCACAGAAATATGGACGCTTTCTCCCCTAATCGCTCCGCGCCGTGGACGCCGCAATCTTGGGCCATGGGACCGCCACCTCCGACTGCTGCAGCGATGTCCAAGGCACAAAAATGCTATTTTTGTGGCCAAGCTAAACACCCTAGAGCATGCTGCCCCGCGAAGACTGCTACCTGCTCCGGCTGCGGGAAGAAAGGTCACTACCTTAGCGCCTGCAAAGGGAAGACCGCTAACGCCAGCAGCGCCACGTGCGAACCGTGGGCGCAGACATCTTGCCCACCATCTTGGGCTCCCCCAGCCGCGTGGGGATCGGGACTGTGGGCGCCGCCATTTTGTCCACCATCTTGGACGCCTCCGACTTTGGTTACGGGGGAGCCGGACTCCACCACCGCCTCATCGGCCGACCGCATCGACGCGCTTGAACATACGCTTGCTTCCGTGATGCTGGATCAATCTCTCCCGCATCAACTGTCCAGGTCCATGATGGACATTACGGTAAACGGCCGCGCCACTACCTGCCTTTTTGACAGCGGGAGCACGGAGAACTTTATACACCCCGACACGGTGCGCAGTTACTCTCTCCCGGTCCTGCCGACGCGTCATTGCATCTCTATGGCTTCCAAAGCCCAGTCAGCGGAAGTCGGTGGCTACTGTATGGTGACCCTTTCAGTGCAGGGTACTGAATACAAAAATTTTAAACTTCTGGTCCTGCCCGATCTCTGCGCTGCCGTCCTACTGGGGTTGGATTTTCAGTGCCACCTTAAGAGTGTCACTTTAGCATACGGTGGACCCCTCCCCCCTCTCACGGTCTGCAGCCAGCAGTTTTTAAATCGCCCGCCGCACGCCATTTGCAGCCTCTCCACCCTTAAAGTCTCCCCCCCTCCTTGTTCGCTAACCTCACCCGTGACTGTACACCCATTGCTACCAAAAGTAGGTGTTACAGTGCCGGGGATAGGGGTTTCATTAAATCCGAGGTAGCGAGACTCCTGAAGGAAGGGATTATCGAGAGCAGCAATAGCCCATGGCGAGCACAAGTGGTGGTGGTGAAGACTGGCGGAAAACAACGACTAGTTATTGACTACAGCCAGACGATCAATCGCTACACCCAGTTGGATGCATACCCACTCCCCCGCATATCTGACATGGTCAATCAGATAGCACAATACAAGGTGCTCTCGACGATTGATCTGAAGTCGGCATACCACCAGCTCCCCATCAGGGCTGAGGACCACCAGTACACAGCTTTTGAAGCTGACGGTCAGCTCTATCACTTTCTCAGAGTTCCCTTCGGCGTCACCAACGGAGTTTCTGTCTTCCAACGGGAGATGGACCGGATGGTTGACCAGAACGCGCTCCAGGCCACTTTCCCATATCTAGACAACGTCACCATCTGCGGCCACGACCAGCAGGACCACGACGTTAATCTAGGGAAATTTCTCCAGACGGCCCAGCGGCTGAATCTCACATACAACAAAGACAAATGTATGTTTCGTACTAAGCGCCTTGCTATTCTTGGCTGCGTAGTGGAGAACGGAGTCATCGGCCCAGACCCCGATAGAATGCGCCCTCTTATGGAGCTCCCCCTCCCCCGCTGCCAGAAAGCACTGAAGAGATGCCTGGGGTTTTTCTCTTACTATGCTCAGTGGGTGCCCAACTATGCGGATAAAGCCCGACCCCTCATCAAGTCCGCCTCCTTCCCCCTGACAGCAGAGGCCTGTGCAGCCTTCACTCTCATAAAAAGTGATATTGTGAATGCCACAATGCACGCTGTGGATGAGTCCCTCCCTTTTCAAGTGGAGAGCGACGCATCCGAATTTGCCCTAGCTGCAACCCTTAACCAGGCGGGGAGACCCGTGGCCTTTTTCTCAAGGACCCTCCAGGGCCCCGAGATTCGACACTCCTCTGTCGAAAAGGAGGCCCAGGCCATTGTGGAAGCCGTGCGACATTGGCGGCATTACCTGGCCGGAAAACGATTTACCCTGCTCACTGACCAGCGTTCAGTAGCTTTTATGTTTCATAATAAGCAGCGGGGCAAAATCAAGAATGACAAGATATTAAGGTGGAGAATCGAACTCTCCACCTACAATTACGATATCTTGTACCGGCCCGGGAAACTCAATGAGCCCCCAGATGCCCTATCACGTGGTACGTGCGCCAACGCAGGTTGATAAGTTACAGACCCTCCACAATGACCTCTGCCACCCGGGGGTCACCAGGTTCTTCCATTTTATCAAATCCCGTAACCTGCCCTACTCCATCGAGGAGGTCAGTACCATGACCAGGAACTGCCAGATCTGTGCCGAGTGCAAGCCGCATTTTTATAGGCCAGACAGAGCGAGCCTGATCAAAGCCACGCGCCCCTTCGAGTGGCTGAGCATCGATTTTAAAGGGCCCCTCCCCTCCTCTGACCGCAATGTGTACTTCCTCAATATAATTGATGAGTACTCCCGTTTCCAGTTTGCCATCCCTTGCTCGGACATGACCAGTACCACGGTAATTAAATGTCTGAATGACCTCTTTGCATTGTTCGGTTTCCCTAGCTATATCCATAGCGACAGGGGCTCATCTTTTATGAGCGACGAACTTCGGCAGTACCTGCTCGCGAGAGGCATTGCTACAAGCAAGACCACCAGCTACAACCCCCGGGGTAATGGCCAGGTGGAAAGAGAGAATGCCACAGTCTGGAAGGCAGTCCTTTTAAACTTAAAATCTAAGGGCCTTCCGACCTCCCGCTGGCAGGAGGTCCTCCCTGCGGCGCTCCATTCCATTCAGTCGCTGCTCTGTACAGCCACCATTGCCACTCCTCACGAGAGAATGTTCTCCTTCCCCAGGAAGTCCACGTCGGGGATTTCGCTACCAACATGGCTGACTTCTCCAGGTCCCGTCCTACTGCGGAAGCACATGAGGACCCATAAGGCGGACCCCCTGGTCGAGAGGGTGAGCCTCCTCCACGCCAACCCGCAGTATGCTTACGTGGTGTACCCGGACGGGCAGGAGGACACAGTCTCCATTCGAGACCTCGCACCTGCGGGTGCTCCTGAAATGTCCTCTTCGCCACCAACCGCTACTCCTGCCTACCCCCAGGACACAGTCCCTGCACGAGACCTCGCACCTTCGAGTGCCTCTGAGAGACCACCATCGCTACCTCCCATTACCCATGCTCTGACCCCTGTAGACGGCATGCAGCAGCCCCAGGGTCCGCCACCTGCTACACCTCCTCTGAACGAGACACCGGGTTTAACGTTGGATGCTGCACCATCACCGCCGCTGCTGTGACGCTCAGGACGGCTTACAAGGCCTCCTGATAGACGTCATTACACGAATTTTTAGTGCACTTCACCCCGCCGGACTCAATTCTAAACAAGGGGTGAATGTGGTAAACCACTGTTGTTAGTATTGTTGTTCACCACTGTTGTTAATACTGTTGTTCACTGTTAGTACTGTTGTTCACTCTTGCATATTGTTGTACTTGTCTGTGCATGCCTCAGCTGACTCCGCCCCTGGCTCCACCCTCATGGCTGGGTATAAAGGTCGTTGCTCGGCAGCCCCCGGCCCTTTTGGATACCAGGCAACCACAAGAGGCATGCTCTGTTCTTTGGTAATAAAAGCCTGTTTATTGCTTTCTCAATTTCCAGTCTTATGTAGCAATTGATAGTGCATCAAGAAGGTAAGAGCCCATGGAATCCAGGGTGCCTTGGCACGTTGGATACAAAACTGGCTTAGTGGCAGAAGGCAGAGGGTGATGGTCGAAGGTTGTTTTTGTGACTGGAAGCCTGTGGCCAGTGGGGTACCACAGGGATCGGTGCTGGGTCCCTTGCTGTTTGTGGTCTATATTAATGACTTGGATATGAATGTAAAAGGTATGATCAGTAAGTTCACAGATGATACAAAAATTGGTAGGGTGGTAAATAGCGAGGAGGGTAGTCTCAGCCTGCAGGACGATATCGATGGGTTGGTCAGATGGGCGGAACAGTGGCAAATGGAATTTAACCCGGAAAAGTGCGAGGTGATGCACTTTGGGGGGACTAACAAGGCAAGGGAATACACAATGAATGGTAAGACCCTCGGCAAGACGGAGGGTCAGAGGGATCTGGGTGTGCAAGTACACAGATCCCTGAAGGCGGCAGAACAGGTGGATAAGGTGGTAAAAAAGGCATATGGGATACTTGCCTTCATTAGCCGAGGCATAGAATATAAGAGCAAGGAGGTTATGATGGAGCTGTATAAAACATTGGTTAGGCCACAGCTGGTATACTGTGTGCAGTTCTGGTCGCCACACTACAGGAAGGATGTGATAGCTTTGGAGGGGGTGCAGAGGAGATTCACCAGGATGCTACCAGGGCTGGAACGCTTCAGCTATGAAGAGAGACTGGGCAGATTGGGTTTGTTTTCCTTGGAGCAGAGGAGGCTGAGGGGGGACATGATTGAGGTGTACAAAATTATGAGGGGCATAGATAGGATGGATACTAAGGAGCTTTTTCCCTCAGTAGAAGGGTCAATAACTAGGGGGCACAGATTCAAGGTAAAGGGCGGGAGGTTTAGAGGGGATTTGAGAAATAACTTTTTCACCCAGAGGGTGGTTGGCGTCTGGAACTCACTGCCTGGAAGGGTTGTGGAGGCTGGAACCCTCACAACATTCAAGACGCATTTGGATGAGCACTTGAAATGTCATAGCATACAAGGCTACGGACCAAATGCTGGAATATGGGATTAGATTTGACAGGGCATGATGGCCGGCGCGGACACGATGGGCCGAAGGGCCTCTATCCGTGCTGTATTACTCTATGACTCTATGACTCTAAAACTTCGTGTGAAAATGTGCTTCCTGAATTTGCTTCTGAGCGGCCGACCTCTAATTTAAATATTACATTGTTATAGATTTCAATACCAGAAGAAATAGATTACCTGTATCCAACCTATCAGAGTGTTTAAACATTTTAAGAACCTTGATTAATTTAAAAGTAATCTCCTACACTCAAGCGAAAAAAATCCAAGTCAATGCAACCTATCCTCAGAATTTAACCCTCTAAGCCCCGGTAACATTCTGGTGAATCTGCGCTGCACCCCCTCCAAGGCCAATATCTCCTTTGTGTTTTTGCTTCTCCTGCCTGGGGGTTAAGGTTCACCTGAGCGGAGCGCCGAAAAGTAAATCTGGCACAGAGAATCGTGTGCAACTTGAGGGATGGGATTGACTTTCATTCCATTGATAGTAAGGGATTTATTCTGTTAAAACTGTGCGATTCCCCGCTGCCCCGCCAGATTTTCCTCTCTGCACTCCACCCGGGTGATGCTTTGTTGCAGGAAATAATTATTACTGTTAACGGCTTTGAAGAAGATGTAATAGCTTTATAAGATTATACGCGTTTGATCATAGAGCAATGGCATGCTTTCAATATGTGAATAAATGCATTACTTTTTCACAGAACTCTATTGACGCAGTAGTGGTGTTTATGTATTAAATGCAAGGTCCCATGAGATTGGAAAGTTCAATAACAACAACTTGCATTTATATCCTTTCCTTAACATAGTACATGGTCCAAGGTGGTTCGCAGGAACATAATCAGAATAAATTGAGATCGAGACATATGAGGCGATATATATTCCTTGATTCCCCTAGAATGCAAAACTCAATCTGTCTCAGCCTTGAATATGCTCAGCCATACAGCATCCACAGCCCTCTGGGATAGAGAATTCCAACGATTCCTTACCATCTGAATGAAGATATTCCTCCTCATCTCAATCTTAAATGGCCAACCACTTATTCTGAGATTATGCCCCCTAGCTCTAGATTCTCCAGCCAGGGGAAACAACCTCTCAGCATCTACCCTGTCAATCACCCTCAGAATCTTATGTGTTTCAGTGAGATCACCTCTTATTCATCTGAACACCAGAGAGTACAGGCCCACTCTCTCCTTATAGGAAAATCTTCTCCTCCCAGGAATGAATCATGTATATCCATGCTCAGCTAAGGAGACAAAAATTGGCTGAGACATTAAACCAAGTCCCCACCTACCCTCTCAAGTAGACATAGAGTATCCCATGGCACTATACGATAAAGCACAGCGGAGTTTCCCCTTGTGTTCTGGACAATGTTTATATCTCAAACAAAATCATTGAAACAGATCATCTCCACATTGTTGCATTGCTCTTTGTGGGGCAATGCTGTGCACAAATTGAATGCCGGATTTCAGCCATTGCAACAGTGATTGCACCTCAAATGTGCTTCATTGGTTGTAAAGTGTGTCCTGGGTTTGTGAAATGGAAGATGTTCTTTTTTCTTTCGACTGAAACAGGGAGGCAACACGTTGCCCTTACTAAAGCCCCCTAACAAGCCGCACTTTCTGCCCTCTTTCCCGTCCAAACATCTCCATTAATGGGCGGGTAAACCGATATCACCCATGATACACTAGCACCCAAAGATAAAATTACCAACTCTGTTTGGAGCAGCGGTCAGCAACCTTGTAATAGCGAGATCTGAAGATTGGGCTGAAATGTGAACTGTGATTCAGAAAGTGAGAGGAGCAATCACAGGGAGCCAATGAGGAACAAGAGGGGCTGCTCGCTCGCCGTGCACACCGTCACTTATTCTGGCACTACCCGTTGAACTGAGCTGTTTCCAGGAGACTGAGATTAACTCCTGCTCCGATAAAATTAAATGTTTGGAGGCGAAGCGTCTGCGGGAGAGGCGTTCCAAGAAGCAGACAGCAGCCTATAGACAGCAGCGCTCCTCACTCTGTCCAAAGTTTGCAAACTTAGCTGTCAGTGGGGATGTAGCTCAGTGGTAGAGCGCATGCTTTGAATGTACCAAGGTCACCTTTTCTAATCTTAAGCCTCTCCCAGCACATTATGCATGTGATTTTCAAAATATCATCTCTATTATCACTGACAGGGAGCCAGTTGCCCAGCGATGCCGATGGCTCACAGCTTTAAAGTAGCTCTCTGTTCACAAGGTTTCTGCTCCTCTTTGAACATTTCAAAAACAGGCCTGTGGCATAAATGCAATGCCCAAGGTTCTCTGTCCAAGCTGAAATCCGATCTCTAAATCCGAAAGTAAGTTGGAAGAACCACAGGGCGGCAAACAGTAGCTCGTGCTGTGGCTGCTCGCTCAGCATTGTGACATCACACAATCTGGTCAGTCTGTGACTGGGGGTGAAGAGCAGCTCCGGCCAACTGAATGTTTGTGGAGCTCAGCTGTTGCAACCTGCTGCCCTCGTAAAGCAACATTCAGCAACTGTGGTTTAAATAAATGCTAGGAGATGCCGGTGATTGAACTTAGGCTCGCATACCACTGAGCTACATGTCTGGGACACCATGCTAATGACATTTTGGATAGAAGGACTGAGTTCCTTACTTTCTCAATGCCAACATTCATTTGCTGGACTTAAGATAATCTCCTTTTGTTCTCCAGTATGTACTGAAGTATGTGCACCTAATACAACTGTGGTTGAAGAGAAGAAACCAGGGCTCAGCACAGAAGTGTGAAAGGAGCATTGAGAAGGAAGACATGGGGAATCCTTGCGCTCCTCCCTCAGGGAAAAAGGGGACTAAGGGGAGACCTCAGGGAGGCATTTAACATTATGAAGGGATTTAAAACATACAATCATAGAATCATTCATCACAACAGGGGCATTTGTCTCCATTACGACTGTGCCGGCTCTTTGAAAGAAGAACGACATTTAAAACCAAAGCCCACTATTTGTCCCATAACTATCCTTCTAAGAACATATAAGAAATTAGAGCAGAAGTAGGCCATTTGGACCTTCGAGCCTGCTCCTCCATTGAATAAAACCATGGCTGATCTTCTACCTCAACTCCACTTTCCTGCACTATCCCCATTTCCCTTGATTCCGTTAATATCCAAAATTCTATCGATCTTTGTCTTGAATTTACTCAAGGACTGTGCATCCGCATTCCACTGGGGTGGATAATTCCAAATGCACACCACCCTCTGAGTGAACATACACCACCTTCTTCTCATTCTTAAATGACTATCCCCTTATTCTCAAATTGTGACCACTGGTTCTATGCACTGCAGCCAAATAAAACATTCTCCCTGCATCTAACCTGTTGAGCCCTGTAAGAATTGTGTATGTTTCTAGAGATTGTAGGCCTATTCTACTCAATATATATTCATAGAAAAATCCCCCCATCCCAGCCATCAGTCTGGTGAACCTTTCTTTCCAATCCCTCTATGGCAAGTGTATTTTCCCTTTTGTAAGGAGAACAAAAGTGTTCACTGACAGCCTGAATGCTTATCCTCACATGTAGCATGTACATTGCACTTGTTGGCTAGGATCGGTTTCTGAGGATCCTCTTTCTCTATCTCACATTGTTCCCTTTAGTCAGTCCACTTTCAATCACAATAATCCCATACTAACCCTGTAGCTCCCTACGAGGAGTCACCGAGGTCTAGAGCAAACTGTTCAGATGCTGCTCCCCCTCCATTATGTGTTGGAGAGTTCGAATCAAAGACATCTACTGCAGACGTGTCCTCTCGGAACATTCTTGCTGTCTAGAAATTCCAAAATATTGCAGTTCTGACACGCAACCTGCTATGCCATACCATAGGCTGTGTTTATTTATGGCTTAAATTGATCTGTAGGTTCTTTTTGGATTTAAAGCTATTTAACTGTTTGCATAAAACCAAAAAACAAATTCTAACCACGAAATTCACTAACCAACAAACTAACTACTTACACTAATTACCAAAAGCACTACGCAATAAACTAACTACTTATCTGTAACTTACCCGTGTCCATTTTTGTATGTGTCCCTCTTATTGTCTGATGTCTGCTCTCTGCTCCCGGTGCTGCTCTCGAATTCCTTTCGCGAGGTTTCTGCTCATCTTTCTTGTAAACATTAAAAAAACTGCAGTAATGAAGCAATTGTGAAGATTTCGTGACCAGACCAAAATCCGATCTCTGAATCAGAAAGTGAGATTGAAGAATGACAGGGAGTCAAACAGGAACAAGAGCTGTGAATGCTCACTCTGCATTGTGACGTCACACGATCCCGTCAGTCGGAGGCTGATGTGAGCTGAGATGTTGAGGAATCCGAGACTGGAGAATCGTAGACAGTGGTGTTTCGCAAGGGTCTGTTTTGGGGCCACTGCTTTTTTGAAATGTATAAATCACCTGGACATTGGAATACAGAGTAGAATTTCTAAAATTGCTGATGACACCAAACTTGGGCGGGGGGGAGGTGACAAACAGTGGGGATGATACCAATCGACTGCAACAGGACACAGATAGGCGAGCAAAATGTGAAGACAAGTGGCAGATGGAATTTAATATAGGTGATGCATGTTGGTTGACCGAAAGAACAGGGACAGGCAATATACACTCCATGGTACAGTTTTCAATAGTGTGCAGGGAGAGAGGAACCTGGGAATTAATGTGCATACGTCCCTGAAGGTGGCAGGAGATATTGGGAGCGTGGTTAGCAAAGCATATGGGATGTTGGGCTTCATAAATAAAGATATTGAGTACAAAAGCACTGAAGATATGCTGAACGTTTATAAAGCGCTGGTTAGGCCCTAACAGGAGTATTGTGTTCAGTTGTGGTCACCACATTTTAAAGAGGAGATTAACACAATAGTAAGGATGGATATTAGCTCTGATTATGTAGAATCTGTATGGGTAGAGCTGACAAACACCTAGGGGCAAAAAGTTAGTGGGAGTTGTATACAAACCCCCAAACAGTAATACGGAGTTTGGGGCTGGCATTAAACGGGAAATTAGAGAAGCGTGCAATAAGGGCACAGCAGTTATCATGGCTGACTTTAATCTACATTTAGATTGGGCTAACAAAATTAGTCACAATACTGTGGACGAGGAAATACTAGATTGTATACGGGATGGTTTCCTGGACCAATATGTCGAGGAAACAACTAGAGATCAGGCCATCTTAGACTTGGTATTAGTAATGAGAAAGGATTAATCAGCAATGATGTTGTGTGAGGCCCCCTGGGGAGGAGCGATCATAATATGATAGAATTCTTCATTAAGATGGAGAGTGAAATAGTTGAATCAGAGACTAGTGTCCTGAATTTAAATAAAGGAAACTACGATGTTATGAGGCAGTCAAAGGGATTAATTAATAGGGGGAAAATATAATATGAGAGTAAGCTTGCAGGGAACATCAAAACGTACTGGAAAAGCCTCTATAGATATGTGAAGAGCGAAAGATTAGTGAAGACAAGCGTGGGGCCCTTGCACTCAGAATCAGGGGAATTTATACTGGGGAACAAATAAATGGCATACCAATTAAATACATACTTTGGTTCTGTAGATGCATTGTTGGTCATCTTCCAAAATTCTATAGACTCTGGAATAATCCCCATAGATTGGATAGCAGCTAAATTAACCCCACTATAAAAAAGGTGGTAGCGAGAAAACGGGGAATTATAGATCGGTAAGCCTGACATCGGTATTGGGGAAAATGCTAGAGTCCATTATAAAAGATGTAATAGCAGAGCACTTGGAAAATAGTGACAGGATCGGACAAAGTCAACATGGGTTTACAAAAGGTTAATCATGCTTGACTAATCTACTGGAATTTTTTGAGGATGTATCTAGTAGAATATATAAGGGAGAACCAGTGGATGTGGTGCATTTGGACTAACAGAAGGCTTTCGATAAGGTCCCGCATAAGAGATCAGCTTGCTAATTTAAAGCACATGGCATTGGGGGGAATGTATTGAATTGGATAGAGAACCGGTTGACAGACAGGAAGCAAAGAGTTGGAATAAACGGGTATTTTTCCGAGTGGCAGGAAGTGATTAGTCGGGTACCACAGGGAGCGGTGCTAGGACCACAGCTGTTCATAATATATATTAATCATCTAGTCGAGGGAACTAGCTGTAATATCTCCAAGTTTGCAGACGACACAAAGCTGGGTGGGGGAGTGTGCTTTGAGGAGGATGCAGAGAAACTCCAGTATGATTTGGACAGGATGGGAGATTGGGCACATGCATGGCAGATGCAGTATAATGTGGGTAAATGTGAGGTTATCAACTTTGGTGGCAAAAACAGGAAGACAGATTATTATCTGAAAGGCAACAGATTGGGAAAAGGGGAAGTGCTACATGACCTGGGTGTCCTTGTGCACCAGTCGCTGAAGGTAAGCGTGCAGGTGCAGCAGGCGGTTAAGAAGGCAACTGGCATGTTGGCCTTCATAGCGAGAGGATTCGAGTAAAGAGTAAGGATGTCTTGCTGCAGTTGTACAGGGCCTTGGTGAGACCACACCTCGAGTATTGTGTGCAGTTTCCGTCGCCTTATCTGTGGAAGGATGTTCTTGCCATGGAGGGAGTGCATCAAATATTCACCAGACTGATACCTGGGATGGCAGGAATGACTTATGAATAGAGATTGGGTCGATGAGGTTTATATTCGCTGGAGTTTCGAATAATAAGGGGGGATCCATTTAAACTTATAAAATTCTAACAGGACTAGGCAGACGAGATGCAGAAAGGATGTTCCCGTTGGTGGGGGAGTCCAGAACCAGGGTTCACAGTCTAAGGATAAGGGGTAAGCCATATAGGACTGAGATGAGGAGGAATTTCTTCACCCAGAGAGTGGTGAACCTGTGGAATTCTTTACCAGAGAAGGCAGTTGTGGCCAAATTATTAAATATATTCAAGAAGGAGCTAGATATATTTCTTAAGGCTAAAGGGATCAAGGGATATCGCAGAAAGCAGGGACCAGGTACTGAATTTGGATGATCATCCATGCTCTCATTAAATGGTGGGACAGACTCGAGGGGGCCTATGTCCTACTCCTGCTCCTATCTTCTATGTTTCTATGTTTGTATATTTCTCAGAAGGATGTGAAGACCCTTGAGATGGTGCAGAGGAGATTTACCAGTGATGTGGGATCTTAGTTACAAGGACAGGTTGGAGAAGCTGGATTTTTATCAATAGAGCAAAGGAGGTTGAGGTGTGACTTGATAAAGGAGTACAAGGTTGTGACAGGTTTGGATAGGCTACACGGGGAAAGGCTCTTTCCAATAGCTGATGTTACAAGAACTAGGGGACACAGATTTAACCTTTTGTGCAAAAGATACAGGAGGGATGTGAGGAAAAACGTTTTGCTGCAGCGAGTGGTGGTGACCTGGAAGTCGCTGCCGATAGAAGAGTTTGGAAGCGGAGACCCTCAATTTGATCTAACTGAGACTGCATATGCACTTGAGGGAGATAAAGTTGCAGGGCTACGGGGTAAGTGCGGGGAATAGCACTGACTGGATTGCTCTATAGACAGCCGGAAAGGACACAATGTGTCGAATGGCCTCCTTCTGTGCCGTTATGATTCACTGACTATGTTGGAAACGATTGCTTTAAGGATTCAACGCTGCACTCTCCCGAGCGGAGATAATGGGCCACAGAAATGTTCGTATGATTGGGTAGGTATGAGGTTAATTTAGAACACAATATTTATACAATTACAGTTAATTCACGTCTACAAACAGGCTTTGCAGTGCGATTTTGCACTGAGTGCGTTTTAAACAGAGTGCTGCGAGTTGGGTGAGTCAGGAAGTTAGGTGAGGGGTGGGAGGAGGAGCTCCCTTGCTTCACCTTTGTTTTTCCTAACTTTTCAACCTGTAGGAATTGGTTCTTACTTTACACCAAATAAAGAGTCTGAGAGCGGGAGCATTCAAACAACAACGCCGAAACCGCTAAAATTACCTCAGAACCAGGGAAGGAGCTGATTGGTAAGTAGGGCCTGGTGTGTATTTCTACAGTTCATTCATTAAAGTAAAAATAAGGTCTCTAGTTTAGAGTAAGTAGTGTTTAAATAGTAGTAACATCCCTAGTGTAATTAATATTCTTTAATTTAAAGGAAGTAAAAGGAGTACATTAAGAATAGGGCATGGCAGGGCAGCTCGGCAGCGTGGACTGCTCCTCCTGTGCTATGTGGGAAGTCAGGGACACTTTCGGTGTCCAGGGCAAACACATATGCGGGAAGTGTCTCCAGCTGCAGCTACTCGAAATCCGCATTTCGGATCTGGAGCTGTGGCTTGGGTCACTGTGGAGCTTCCGCGAAGCTGTGATCTTCGTGGATAGCACGTTTAATGAGGTCGTCACACCACAGGTAAACAGTGCGCAGGCAGGCAGGGAATGGGTGACCGCCAGACAAAGTAAAAGAACTAGGAATGTAGTGCAGGAGTCCCCTGGGTCCATCTCCCTCAACAACAGATTTTCTGTTTTGGATACTGATGGGGGTGATGGTTTCTCGGGAATGCAGCAAGAGCCAAGTCCATGGCACTACGAGTCGCTCAGCTGCACAGATGGGGAGGAAAAAGAGTGAGAGAGCAATACTGAATGGTCAGTCTAACGTAAGGGGAACAGATACACTTGTCTGTGGCCGCAGACATGACTCCAGGGTGTTATGTTGCCTCCCTGTGTACAGAGCTGGAAGATGTAGTTGGGGTTTTAAATGAATATTTTGAATCTGTGTTCACTATGGAGAAGGGTGATGTAGGCATAGAAATCAGGCAGGGGGATTGTTATATACTTCAACAAATTAGTATTGAGAGGGAGCAAGTTCTATCGGTTTAAGCGAACATAAAAGTGTATAAATCTCCATGCCCAGACGAGATATATCCCAGGCTGCTCTGTGAGGCAAGGGACGAGTTTGCAGGTGCTCTGACACAAAAGTTCAGAACCTCTCTGGTCACAGGGGAGGCGCCAGAGGACTGGGGAACAGCTGACATAGTACCATTTTTCAAGAAATGTAGTAGGGATAAACCAGGGAATTACAGGCCAGTGAGCCCAACATCAGTGTTAGGGTAATTTCTGGAAAATATTCTGAGGGACAGAATTATTCTCCAATTGGAGAGTCAAGGATTAATCAAGTATAGTCAGCATGGCTTTGTCAGGGGGAGATCATGTCTAACCAATTTGATTGAATTTTTCTAGGGGTTTACTAGGGGTGTGGATGAGGGTAGTGTAGTTGATGTAGTCTACATGAACTTCAGTAAGGCTTTGGAAAATGTCCCATATGGGGGACTGCTCAAGAAGGTAAGAGCCCATGGAATCCAGGGCAATTTGGCACATTGTATCCAAAATTGGCTTAGTGGCAGTAGGCAGAGGGAAATGGTCGAAGGTTGTTTTTGTGACTGGAAGCCCGTGTCCAGTAGTGTACTACAAGAATCGGTACTGGGTCCTTTGCTATTTGTAGTGTACAATAATGATTTAGATATGAAGGTAGGAGGTATGATCAATACGTTCGCAGATGAAACGAACATTGTTTAGATGGGCAGAACAGTGGCAAATGGAATTAATCCCTGAAACGTGTGAGGTGATGCATTTTGAGAGTACTAACAAGGCATGGGAATACACTAGGAAGAACAGAGGATGAGAGGGACCTTGGTGTGCATGTACATAGTTCCTTGAAGGCAGCAGGACAGGAAGATAAGGTTTTTAAAAAAGCATATGGGATACTTGCCTTCATTAGCCAAGGCATAGAACATAAGAGCGAGGAGGGTATGATGGAGCTGTACAAAGAGCTGGTTCGGCCACAGCTGGAATACTAAGTGCAGTTCTGGTCGCCACACAGTAGGAGGGATGTGACTGCATTGGAGAGGTTGCAGAGGAGATTCACCAGGATGTTACCTGGACTGGAGAGCTTCAGCTCTGAAGAGACACTGGACAGGCTGGCTTTGGTTTCCTTAGAGCAGAGAAGGCTGAGTGGGGCCTGTTGATGTGTACAAAATTATGAGGGGCATAGATAGGTTAGATAACAAGGAACGTTTCCCCTTATTAGATTGGTCGATAACCAGGGGGCATAGATTTAGGGTAAGTGGCAGGAGGTTTAGAGCGAGTTTGAGGAAAAACTTTTTCACCCAGTGGTTGGTTGAAATCTGGAACTCACTGCCTGAAAGGGTGGTAGAGGCAGGAACTCTCAACATTCAAGAAGCGTTTAGATGAGCACTTGAAACGCCAAAGCATACAAAGCTACGGACCAAGTGCTGAAAATGGGATTAGTATAGACAAGGATTGATGACCGGCGCGGATATGATGGGCTGAAGGGCATCATTCTGTGCTGTGTAACTCTATGTATGACGCTATTAATGCCATTACAACTACATCTGACCCTCAACCAGAACACAGTGACATTGCAGCAGTTATACATTAATTTCTGGCGTTAAAACACAAAAGGAAAAGAGGCACAACCATGGCTAACAAAAGAAATTAAGGATTCTATTTGATCCAAAATGAAGTCATATAAAGTTGCCAGAAAACCAAGCAAGCCTGAGGTTGGGAAGCAGCTTAGAGTTTCAGCAAAAATGTGCCAAGTGATTGATTAAGAGGGGAAAAATATGGTATGAGTGTAAAGTTGCAAGTAACATAAAAGCGGATTGTAAAACTTCTACAATTATGTAAAAAGAGAATGATTAGTGAAGACAAATGTACGTCCCTTACAGTCAGAAACGGGAGTATTAATAATGGTGAACAAGGAAATGGCTGTGTAATTAAACAAATACTTGGGTTCTGTCTTCATGGAAGAGGACTCAGTTAACTTTCCAGAAATGCTAGCGAACCAAGTGTCTAGTGAGAAGGAGGAATTAAAGGAAATTAGTAATAGTTAGAAAATAGTGCTGGAGAAATTAGTGGGAATAAAAGCTAATAAATCCCCTGTGTGACTCTATTATTCCTGTTTAACTTTCCTCTACCTCTCTCAGTTTCTGTCTCCATTTGTACAACAATTTCACGCAGCTTTCTCTTGCAGAGAAACTCCTATCTTTCTCTTAATTTGTGCTGAATGTGTGCAGCTTTTTAAATTTATATACATGTGCCTTTACTGTTTATGGTTCTCCTCTGTGTAATTTTCCTCATTATATTGTTCTCTTTCTATTTTCCTCCATCTCATCTTTTGCGGGTTTCTGTTTCTCCCTTCTCAGTTTGCCTGCCCAGAAATTTCTCCCTCTCTCACTCTTTCTCTCTCTTCTTTTTCCTCTGTTGTTTCTCTATCCATTTCAACATCTACATGTCTTACCCTTTGCTTCTTTCCCTATTTTGATTGGCCTCTTGTTGTGTTTACTTTCTTTAACGTGTTACCTCTGCCACTCTACGCTCTGCAGTCAGTTGAACAAAGACCCAGAGATGGACAACTGAAGGAAATCCATCGTTTTGCTCTTCAGTATATCCGGCAGTTTTATATTTTTATGTACGCCCATTGTTGTTTATTTTCTGACTTTCCGTATGCCAGCCCTCTCTTTTTCCTCATCTACCTGCTTCCGATTGAAACATTTATCCCAAATATGTACTTTGATGACACCAGTTTTAAACCTGGGACACACCCCCTTTGATGTCGGACTACATTTCCAACATCCTGTTTTGGATGAGACATAATTTTCCCTAAACAAACATTGGTATGGCTAAAGGCATCATCTTTACTCGCAGCCACAAACTTTTTATCCTAACCATCAATTTCAATCCCTATATTGGTCGTTAGCTGCCAAAGAATCTCAGCACCTCTCTCATCCTAGTTTCTGCGTTATACAAAATAGTCACTCTATAACAAATTTCACCTAATTCCACGTCAGTAGCATTGCCGCATCCATCTTGCCACACAGAGTTTAGTACCAATCTACTCAACTCTCCCCATAGTACAATCCTCCCATGGCATAGATCAATCTATTAAACCGACATTGCACTGCCTCGACGGCAATTATACCCTTTCTCAATTAAATTGACCAACCCTGTGTGCAGTACTCTAGGTGATGTCTCACAAAAGCCCTGTAGTACAATTGTAGTAAGAATTCCTTACTCTTGCACTAAAGGCACACATGCCATTTGTCTTCCTAATTTTTTGCTGTACCTGAATGCTGACCTTCTATGGTTCCTGTACGATAACAGCTAACTCTCTCTGAACTTCAAAATTTAAATTTTGTCACCAGTTAAATGGTATTCTATTTTTCTATTCTTTATACCAAAGTGAATAACCTCACATTTGCTCACATTTTAGTGCATCTGACATCTTATTCTACAAACATGCAACCTGTCTATATTCTGTTGCAGGATCTGTGTATCCCCCTCAGAACTTACTTTCCCACCTAGCTTTGCATCGTCATCAAATTGAATACTTCACACTCGGTTCCTTCATGTAAATCATTCATTTAGATTGTAAATATTTGTGGTCCAAGCACTAATCCTTGTGGCACCCCACTAATTAGAGCCTGCCAACTGGAAAATGACCCGTTTATCCCTGCTCTCTGTTTTCTGCCCGTTAACCAGTCGTCTACCCATGCCAGTATTATACAGCAACCTTTATCTTCCATAACCATTTTTAAGTGGAACCTTGTAGGAACGGAGGTTCCTATCAAAAAGACTGAGATCGGCTCAGGTAATTAAGTTAACGTAGTTTAATGAAATCAAACCAGTTTAAAATGGAAACTGCTAGAACACATCAGTAACAGGTTTACTCTCCTTGAGGTTTCATCCAGGACTGATCCACTGATCAGGAGGCAGACGTCATGACGTCATCTCGTTGAAACCGTGCTGTAAAGGTAACTAGGCATTGTACAGTCAAACATTGTAATTAAAGATACAGGCACAGACAGTAACTACATTGCTGTTAAAAGAATTATGTACAACCACTCTGAGTCCTTTGGTGCCTCCGCCACATGCGCCCCCCCAGAATTGTCTTTAACAGAAAAGGTGAGGCGAGGAGAATGCCTGATGAGGCTGTCTGATCGACTTCGATACCCTGGTAGAGGAAGTTGATGATCAGTGGATGAGTTGGCAGTCGATGGCGGCTGAGCAGGCGCGGCGAGCACAGTTGGGTTGTCAGGCGGCTTTGGTTGACCAGGTGCGGTGGCAAAGTGGGGTCGGCCACGTTTGGGTGGTTGAGCGACTACAGCAGGTCGGTCCAGGTCCAGGTGATCCGGCTTCAAGTGGTCCACCGAGATGTGATCCGGTTTCCATCCGAAGTCGACCAAAAATAATTTGTCTCCCGGTTCGATGACATGGAAAGGACCAGTGTAAGGGGCTTGAGTGCATCCCGGTGAGCATCGTGTCGGATGAAGACAAACTCCGCATTCTTCAGTCCTGGTGGCACGTAGGAGGTCTGCAAACCGTGATTGGATGTAGGTATCGGAGCAAAGCATTTGGCCACTTCTTGGTGGCAAATGTGTTGCCGGGAGGCGGGCCATGGCTCTGTGGGAGAAGGGAGGAAATCTCCTGGTACACGGAGCGGCTGGCCATAGACGAGTTCAGCTGAAGACGATTGTAGATCGTCTTTGGGCGCCGTACGGAGACCCAACAGGACCCATGGGACTCTGTCCACCCATCCTGCACCTTGAAGACTGGCCCAAAGAGAGGCTTTAAGTGACCTGTGGAATCGCTCGCAAAGGCCGTTTGCCTGCGGATGATAGGCGTTGGTGCGATGAAGTTTGGTACCGAGCTCCTGAGCCACAGCATTCCAAAGATCCAATGAAAATTGTGGCCCGCGGTCAGAGGAGATGACCGCCAGTACCCCAAAATGGGCGACCCAACAGGAGAGATATGTGTTGGTGTAGGGGTTACGGGGATTGGGTGGGATATGTGTCGGTGCAGGCTCGATGGGCCGAAATGGCCTCTATCTGCACTGTGGGGTTTCTGTGATTCTGTGATTCTGTGAGATGGAAGCTCTAGTAACGTCTGCCGATGTGGTGGAAATCAAATGAATAGCCTCTGGCCACCTAGTGGTGCGATCCACTTTGGTGAGGAGATGAGTATAACCCTGGGAAGGCCGAAGCGGCCCCACGAGGTCCACATGCACGTGGTCGAAACGATGCTCCAGAACAGTGAACGCAGCCACTGGAGCCTTGACATGATGCTGGATTTTGGCCTTCAGGTATTAGCCCAGTCACGGCAATCGATGTGCATATCTTTCCAGACAAAGTTGGCTGATATAAGCCATTGAGAAGCCTTCATCCCTGGGTGCGACAACCCGTGCATGGCATCAAAAACCCTCCGGCACCATGCGACTGGCACTATGGCATGAGGAACTCCCATGGAAACGTCGCAATGGAGCGTGGCACCTGTGGTCTGGAAGACGACGTCAGTCGCTTGGAAGCTAGATGGAACGGTTCGATATGATTGGACCTCCGAATCCGAAACCTGATCTGCTGCCATGAGGGTCGAGTCAATTCCCAGGTGCACTGCGTGCACCATCGCATGGGAGAGGCAATCTGCCACCAGGTTGTCCTTACCAGACACATGTTGAATGTCCATGGTAAATTCGGAAATGAACGTCAAGTGACGTTGTTGATGAGCGGACCATGGTTCGGTGGTCTTGGGCATGGCAAACGTAAGGGGTTTGTGGTCGACAAAAGCCGTGAAAGGGCGCCCCTCCAATAAAAACTGGAAATGGCGAATGGTGAGGAAAAGGGCCAGTAGTGCCCTATCGAAGGTGCTGTACTTTTTTTCATTTGTTCGCAATTGACGGCTGAAAAAAGCCAGCGGTTGCCACGTGCCATTGAGCCACTGTTCTTGCACCACACCGAGGGCATAGTCTGACGCGTCGGTGGTAAGGGCGATAGTAGCACCTGAAAATGTGTGTGCCAGCATGGTTGCATTGGCCAAAGCGTTCTTGGTGCCGCCGAATGCCTGGATACTTTCAGCTGTCCAGCTGATTGGGTCTTTGCCGGACCTGCCCTTGAGGGCCCGGAACAAGGGTTGCATGAGTTGAGCCGCCTTGGGGACGAAACGGTGGTATAGGTTGACCATCCCCAGGAACACCTTCAAGGCCTTGGCTGTCGATGGCCGCGGGAAAGAAGTAACTGCCTCAACCTTCGTCACCAAACAGACGGCGCTGTCCAATGTCATGCGATGTCCCAGGAAGTCGATTTGTTCCAGGCCGAACTGGCATTTGGCCGGGTTGATGATGAAACCGTGTTGGCTGAGGCGTGTAAAGAGGGAACGCAAATGGGAGATCTGCTCCACCTTGCTGGCACTGGCGATGAGTATGTCGTCAAGGTAGACGAAAAGGAAACGCAGGTCTCGAAGAACGGAGTCCATTAAACGCTGGAACGCCTGTGCTGCGTTCTTTAAGCCAAACTGCATCTGCAGGAACTGAAAGAGGCCAAAAGGGGTGATGACTGCGGTTTTTGGGATGTCTTGTGGGTGCACTGGAACCTGGTGATATCCGCGGACGAGGTCGACTTTAGAGAAAATAGTATTTCCCAACAAGTGGGCCGAGAAGTCCTTGATATGTGGGATTGGGTACCGATCCAGAGTGGTGGCGTGGTTGAGGCATCGGTAGTCACCGCATGGCCATCAGCCGCCGCCTGGTTTCAGCACGATGTGGAGAGGTGAAGACCAGGGACTCTGTGATCGCCTAATGAAGCCGAGCTGCTCCATTGTGGTGAACTCCGCCTTCACAGCTTCAAGCTTGCTGGGTTCAAGCCTTCTAGCCCGCGCATAAACCGGGGAGCCAGTAGTGGTGATATGATGTTCAACACCATGTTTCATCGCCGAAGAGCAGAAGGTGGGCCTTGTCAGCTCCGGAAGCTCCCCGAAGAGCAGCATGAAGTCATCTGGAGGAGGGAAAGCACAGGCAGTGGATCACACCACGGAGGTACCGTGGAAGCACAGAATCGAGTGGAAGGTGGCCATGTTGATCAACCGGCGGTGTCGGACATCGACTAGTAGGCTATTGGCACACAGAAAATATGCCCGTAGGATAGTCTGTGAGAATGTAGCCGTGACGAAATCCCGAAAGAAGCGCTGACCACCGAAACAGACTTCGACCCGCCGCTTTTGGAATGTTCGAATAGCTGCACCATTAGCCACTATGAGGGTAAAACCGAGGTTCCCAGTCTGTGTGTCGAGCTTCGATGCAAGTAGAATGCTACACTGCGCCCCAGTGACACAAAGGAAATGGAGGCCCGAGAGGGAATCGGTGATATAGAGGAGTTTCCCCGTAGAACCGAGGGCCATCGGCACCACAGAACACCCTGTAGACTTGGTCATCCGTCGCCAGGGACGCCGCCTGCGCCTTCTTTTTTTTTTGGCGAAAAACTGCAGGGGTAACGGCAGCATCGTACTTTCACGCCAAAACGGGTGTGGTAGGAGCACCAGCCCACTGTAGGAGAAACCGGGACCACGTCTGTGGGGGGTGGCTGCCTCATGGCCACGCAGCACTGCTGGGTAACTGTGAAAATCTTCTCGGCTTCTGCCGCAAGCTTGGCACAGTCAGTAATGTCGTAGCTGGCCAGGAGAGCCTGAACCTGTTCAGGCAGTTGATAGTGGAAACGCTCCCGGAAGATGAAACATTCTGGTTCAGCACCCAAAAGTGTGAGCTTTTGGCTCATGAGCTTGAACGGTTTGGAGTCCCCGAGGCTGGGCAGCGTGATGAGCTGGCGAGCACGCTCCGACTTTGATAGCCCGAAAACCTGAAGCAACCTCACCTTAATCGCATCATACTTGCTGTCAGTAGGAGGACTACCGATGAGGCTGATGATCTGTGATGCAGTTGTTCTGTGGAGGGCGGAGACCATGTAATAATAACAGGTCTGATCCGTGTTGATGTTCCGAATGGCGAACTGGTCTTCAGCCTGGATGAACCAGGCGTCTGGTTGTTGCTCCCAGAACTGTGGCAGATTCAGCGTGACGGCGTTCGTGTCCATGTCGAATCTTCCACGAAAATTGTTCGTAGAAGTCGGGGTCACCAATGTAGGAATTGAGGTTCCTATCAAAAAGACTGCATTCGACACAGGTAATTAAATTAAGGAACTGTAATGAAATCAAACGATTTTAAATTGGAAACTGCTAGAACACATTAATAATAGGTCTACTCTCCTTGAGGGATCCACGATGACTGATCCCCTGATCAGGAGACTGACGTCATGACGTCATCACGTTGAAACCGTGCTGTAAAGGTAACTCGGCATTGTACAGTCAAACAGTATAATTAAAGGTACAGGCATGGACAGTAACTACATTGCTTTTAAAGGAATTTTGTACAACCGCTCTGAGTCCTTTGGTGGCTCCGCCACAACATTGTTGAATGCTTTTTGGAAATCCAAATAATCTACATTTTTAAGTGTAACTTGAACGACTATTACATGTACAATATAAGTAATGATTCTGGGATACCTGGTATTAGACGTATATGAACTTCTCATTCTTAGCTCCTATTGTTTGCACTTTCAACACAGGCCTCTTGCCTCATCGAGCGAGGAGCATATTTGTTGGTGTGTGAGTATTTACAGAAGAACCCATGGGGTTGAGGTTAATTTTTCCTTGTCTTTGCTTGTAGGCTAGTTCCCATGTTAGAAGAAAGTTGCTCGAGTGAAACTGATCCAAAACCATACATGGTACAACTGTGGTTTCAGAACGCTTTCATTGATTGGGTGAAATCATATATTGGTAAGGGAATATCTGTCACAAGAGCCTTCAACTGCGTCTTAGTGTGTTCAGATCTTAGGACATTAAGAATTGTTGCTGAATGAAGTGTCTAAGATATTGTGGAATGCCGTAAGTCAGTAAATTTCAGATACTGTTTGATGCAGTGAGAGGGAAGCGGCTCCAATTGTCAATCAGGCTTTTTACACGGCACTCTTACAGGCCATGCTTGTGTCCAGTTTATTTGGCTGGCCTGGTAAGGTCTGTAAAATTATTCCCGCATCAACAACTTGCTGGAAATAGCAATCACTAACAAGGGCAAACTCTATGGAGCTGGATCATGACACTCTTGGACCTCCTTACATTGGAGAGAAAATGGAGACTGGGCGATACGTTTCCAGATTGCCGCGAGCAACCATGAATTTAAGATTATTTAAATTTAGGTTTTGGTGCCAGCAGTTGCCCTAACTACAGAAATAAAATGGTTAACTTGGCTCTTTCAGCTGTCGCAGCATCAGCGACATCGCCCACAGACGTGCACTGCCGCCAGGGGGCGCGAATACTGTCCGGTCTCAATATTTAATAAAGTTTTTTGAGGAGAAGCAGGCTGGTTACTGGGGGAGTGACGCTGAGTGGTGGTGAAGGATTTTCAGGCCTAGTTAGGCAGCACATCCGCCGCTGAAATTAATTTAGCCGAGAAGGGACAATCTGGGGTTTTCCCGTTGTTAGAAAGTTACATTTATGTTGTGTTAGTTACAGATGGTTCAGGAGTTGATGTGTGACGGTTCTCTTCTGATGGGAACAGTTGCTCGAATGATACACGATGCTGCATCACCCTTCCAGCTGGCCCTAAATCCACCCAATCAATCATCCCCTGTAACATTAATAATCATCTGGGCATGTTCAGTCAGCGTTTATTTTAATTTTCACAGTTAATAACAGGAAAATATTTAATATTATAATCATACCTGTGATGATACATTACACAGTTTGTTAAGGAGAATATATTAGAGTAACCATCGATTTGCAACTTTGCTTAAAATGTTGTACCAATAACGATTGGTGCATTAAAAACGTTTTGATCTTTGTTGCAATGGCCGATAAACATTGTGTGGATAGACATCAGCTATTTCTATTATTTAAATAATTTTGCAATTAAATGCACTGGATAGTTTACCCCATTCTTTAGCTCCCCTCTGAATTTATCCTGGGTCAGCACATAAATAAATGTGTTTGTGCAGCAATTGAGAACCTGAAGCATGAATCCCACCGATTCAATATCATTATCATAATCATAATGAAAGACGGTTGTACGGAGAGATAGAGAATAAACAACAATGGTCGTCCATAACAAAATAAAACTGCCCGATATACTGAACAGCAAAACGATGGATTTCCTTCGGTTCTCCATCTCTGGATCCTTGTGATTCTCTCCATTGCTGAAGCCCCGGAGTCTCCTGCGGACTCGACTGGACAGTAAAATGTGTCTAGCGGTGAGAACATTGAGCAACAAAATCAGAACGAATGGGACACAAGGGATTAAAGTAAGATTAAAGACATCAAACGCTGCCCACGCGGGTGCAGTAAAAAAGGTCGATTTCCAGACACAACCCCGGGGTACGTTCTCCATTATATATTCAGGGTCAAATACAAAGTACCAGGGAATGTTTATTAAACAACCCAGCGCACTCACCACCCCGATAACAACAGACGCCGTTTTCTCGGTGCAATATTTTGTTTTGAGCTTCGGACAACAAATTGCCACAAATCGATCGAAGGTGAAAACCACTGTGAACCAGACAGAGGCCGCCGTGGCTGCGCAAACCAGGACTATATTCAGAATGCACATGGGGGTAATCGTCAAGAAGGAAACTGGGAAATAAATTTCAACAATGCACCTTAATATTACATTCGAACAAACAACCAGAAGATCAGCCGTTGCCATGGCCACCAGGTAGCGAGTGATACACTTGGAGAGACCGCACTTTCCTCGGGACAGGATCACAATCGCCACCAAGTTAACTGCAAGAGATACAAAGATCAGTGAGATTTGTTTCCACTCAGAGTCACTGTAAAACCATCGTTATTACAGTCATTTTGAGTGAAATTTCAGGTTGTTATTGCACTGATTAATGGGAACTCATTCATGCTCTGTTGCTTCCAAACTGCTCTATCGCTGAACTCGCATCTTTCTCCAATTTCGCTCCTAGCTCCCCTCATGCCCTCTCCGTGCTCAGCTTTTATAGGAGACCCACCTACTGGTCGCTCGATCCTATTTCCACCAATCTGCTGACACCCAACTTCACTTCCTGGCCCCCATGCTAGCTGATATTGTTAATGGTTCTCTCTCCTCACATACTGTCCCCTCCACTTCAAAACCACAGTCATGCGCACCTGCTCAAAAAAAACCCTTGAAGCCTGTGTCCTTGCCAACTACTGCCCTATCTCCAACTTCCCTTTCCTTACCACGCCCTTGTTCGTGCTGCCTCCTCCCAATTCCATGCCCATCTTTCACAGAATTCCATTTTGGAGCCCGTCATACCAGCTATCGCCGCCTGCCCCGGTACTAAATCACCCTTACCAAAGTCAGAATTTGTATTCTATGTGACTGTGAATGTGTCTGTGGTAAGCTATTCCTCCTCTTCCTTTTCGACCTGTCTGCTGCCTTTGTCTGGACAATGCACCTCCAACGCCTCTCCAGCCTTTACCAGCTCGGTGGGACTGCACACACCTGGCTCTATTTTGATCTATATAATCGTAGCCTGCAACGGCTTCTGTGCTCGCCCCCACACTGTTACCTCTGGTCCCCTCATATTATCATCTACATGGTTCTCATCAGCGATATCATCCGGAAACACAACGTCTGGATCAAAGCCATGCCGAGGACACCCAGCTCCATCCGACTACTGCCTCTCCCAACATGTCCCTTGTCCCTAATTTGTCACACCGCTTGTCGGATTGGATGAGGAAAAATTTCCTACCACCTATTATTGGGAAGACCGAAGTCATTGTATGTGTCCCCGCTATAAACTCCATTCCCCGCCAACGACTGCATCCCCCCTGGCAAATTTTTGAGGCTGGACCAGACCTTGCGCAACATTGGCATCGTGATTGAACCCGATTTGAGCTTCGGCCACATATCTGCTCCATCACAAAGACTGCTTCCTTCCACCTCCGTAACATCACCCGACTCAGCCACTTTCTCAGCTCAACTGCTGCTGAACCACTCATATATGCTGCGGTGGCCTCTAGGATTGATTACTCCAAATCTCTCCTTGCAACACTATCATTTTCCAACAGCCTTAAGCTTGAGCTCATCCAAGACTCGTCTGCCCGTATTCGAACTCGCACAAATTCCCATTCACCCAGCAATCCCCTGAGCTCAAGGATATACAATTGCTCCCGGTTCATCAAAGTCTATATTTTAATATTCTCATTCTTGTTTTCAAATCTCACATGGCCTCGCCCCTCCCTATCTCTGTAACGTCTTCCATCCCTACAATCCACTAAGGTCTCTGCTCTCCTCCAATTCTGGCTCTTGGGAATCCTGGATTTCAATCGATCCACCATTGGCGACCGTGCCTTCCACTAGCAAAGCAATATGGACTGGGCGTGGTGAGTGTGCAATAGGGACTGGGCAGGCTGAAGGTTCATTGGAAGTGGGTGGGGCGAAGTTGCAAAGGAGACCGAGCCGGGTGAAGGTGCAACAGGGACTGGGCAGAGTAAATGTTCAACGTAAGTGGGCTGGGTGAATGTCCAATCGAAGTTGCGCAGTGGAGCTGCAATGGAGAAGGGGCTAGATGAAGCTGCAGTGGAAACTGAGTGATGTGAAGGTGCAATATGGTTTGGGTAGGGTGAATGTTCAATGGACGTGGGCGGGGTGGAGGTGCAATGGGGAAGGGGCTAGGTGAACGTGCAGTGGGGAACGGGTTAGGTAAAGGTGTAATGGGGATCTGGTGTGTGAACCTTCAGCCTGTACAGTCCCTATTGCACCTTCACGCCACCCGGTCACCTTTGCACCTCACACAAGCCGTTCCCCATTGCACCTTCACCCTGCCCACTTCCAGTGAAACTTCAGACTGTCTACTCCCTATTGCACCTTAGAGTCATAGAGTTGTACAGCACAGAAAAAGGCCCTTCAGCCCATCGTGTCCGCAACGGTCATCAAGCCCTGTCTAATCTAATCCTATTTTCCAGCACTTGGTCCGTAGCCTTGTATGCTATGGCATTTCAAGTGCTCATCCAAATGCTTCTTGACTTTTGTGAGGGTTCCTACCTCTACCATCCTTTCAGGCAGTGAGTTCCAGATTCCAACCACCCCCTGGGTGAAAAAATTCTCCCTCAAATTCCCTCCTAACCTCAAACCTTGAATCTATGCCCCCTTGTTATTGACCCATCTACTAAGGGAAATGTTCCTTTCTGTCTACCCTATCTATGCCCCGCATAATTTTGTACACCTCAATCAGGTCCCCCCTCAGCCTTCTCTGCTCCAAGGAAAACAACCCTATCCTGTCTAGTCTTTCTTCATAGCTGAAGCGCTCCAGCCCAGGTAACATCCTGGTGAATCTCCTCTGCCCCCTCTGCAAAGCAATCACATCCCTCCTATAGTGTGGCGACGAGAACTGCACACAGTACTCCAGCTGTGGCCTCACCAGCGTTTTGTACAGCTCCTTCATAGCCTCCCTGCTCTTATATTCTATGCCTCGGCTAATGAAGGCAAGTATCCCATATGCCTTTTTAACCACCTTATCCACCTGTTCTGCTGCCTTCAGGGATCTATATACAGGCACACCAAGGTCACCCTGATCCTCTGACATTCCTAGGGTCCTACCATTCATTGTGTATACCCTTACCTTGTTAGTCCCTCCAAAATGCATCGCCTCACAATTTTCAGGGTTACATTCCATTTGCCACTGTTCCGCCCATCTGTCCAACCCATTTATATCGTCCTGCAGACTGAGGCTACCCTACTCTCTTTTTACTTCCCCACCAATTTTCGTGTCATCTGCGAACTTACTGACCATACCTTTTAAATTCACATCCAAATCATTAATGTAGACCACAAACAGCAAGGGTCCCAGCACCGATCCCTGCAGTATCCCACTGGACACAGGCATCCAGGCACAAAAACAACATTCGACCATCACCCTCTGCCTTCTGCCACTAAGCCAGTTTTGAATCCGATGTGCCAATGCACCCTGGATCCAATCGGCTCTTAACTTCTTGACCAGTCTGCTATTCGGGACTTTATCGAAAGCCTTACTGAAACCCATGTATACCACATCCACTGCACTACCCTCATCCACACACCTAGTCACCCCTCGAAAAATTGAATCAAATTGGTCAGACATGATCATCCCTTGACAAAGCCATACTGCCTATCCCTGATTAATACTTGCCTCTCCAAGTGGAGACTAATTCTGTCCCTCAGAATTTTTTCCAATAATTTCCCTACCGCTGATGTTAGGCTCACTGGCCTGTAAGTCCCTGGTTTATCCCTACTACTCTTCTTGAATGATGGCACTAAGTTATCTGTTCTCCAGTCCTCTGGCACATCACCTGTGGCCAGAGAGGTTCTGAAAATTTGTGTCAGAGCCACTGCTATCTCCTCCTTAGCCTCACACAGCAGCCTGGGATACATCTCATCCCGGCCAGGGGATTTATCCATTATTAAGCCTGCAAAAACCACTAGTACCTCCTCCCTCTCAATGCGAATATTTTCAAGGATATCACAGACCCCCTGCCCGATTTCTATGTCTACATCGTCCTTCTCCATAGTGAACACGGAAGGACAAAAATTCATTTAAAACCCCACCAGCATCTTCTGATTCCACACACAGATTGCCATTTTGGTCCCGAATGGGCCCTACTCTTTCCCTAGTTATCCTCTTGCCCTTAATATACTTATAAAACACATTAGGAGTCTCCTTGATTCTGTTCGCCAGTGTTATTTCAAGGCCCCTCCTCGCTCTCCTAATTTCTTTTTTAATTATCCCCCTGCACTTTTTATACTCCTCTCGGGCTTCCTCTGTCTTTAGTTCCTTGTATCTGCCAAATGACACCATTGTTTTCCTAATCCATTCTCGTATATCCCGTGACATCCAAGGTTCCCTGGGCTTGTTGTTCCCACCCTTGACCTTTACAGGAACATGTTACCATTGTACTCTCTCAATTTCCTTTCTCAAAGACTCCCATTGCTCCGATGAGGATTTTCCTACAGGTAGCTTATCCTGGTCTACTTTTGCCAGATCCTGCCGTATCATATTAAAATCGGCCTTCCCCCAATTTAGAACCTTTATTTCCAGTCCATCTCTCTGCTTTTCCATGACTACCTTAAATCTCACCGAATTATGGTCACTGTCACCAAAGTGCTCACCTATTAACACATCTACCACTTGCCCGGCCACATTCCCTAGAATTAGATCCAGTACCGCCCCCTCTCTTGTAGGACTTTCTACATGCTGGCTCAAAAAGCTCTCCTGGATGCACTTTAAGAATTCTGCACCCTCTAAGCCTTTCACACTCTGACTATCCTATTTAATATTGGGGAAGTTGTAATCCCCCCTATTAGTTCCCTGTTCTTTGCACACTTCTCTGTGATTTGCCTACATATCTGTTCCTCTATCTCCCCCTGACTGTTTGGGGGCCTATAGTACACTCCCAGCAAAGTGCTTGCCCCCTTTTTGTTTTTAAGTTCTACCCCTATGGCCTCTTTAGAGGAACCTGTTAATATATCATCCCTCTTTACAGCAGTAATTGAATCCTTAATTAATATTGCCACACCCCCTCCTCTTTTACTCGCCTAAAGATTCTACACCCCAGAATATTGATCTGCCAGACTCGCCCCTCCCTCAACCATTTCTCCGTGATAGCAACAATATCATACTCCCATGTGTTCATCAACATCTTCAGTTCATCCACCTTATTCGCAAGATTCCATGAATTGAAATAAATGCCATCCAGCCGTGCCCTACTCCATTGTGCCGTTACATATTTGCTCTGCCTTCCAAGTTTACTTGTTTTTCCCTCTATATTTGGCTGTACATTATCCCCTATTACAACTCCACTCTGTATCCCATCCCTCTGCCAAGTTAGTTTAAACCCTCCCCAACAGTGCTGGCAACCCTCCCCACAAGGATATTTGTCCCGTTCTGGTTCAGGTGCAACCCGTCCGACTTGTACAAGTCGCACCTTCCCCAGAAGCAGATCGACTGATCCAGGAAACTAAAACCCTCCCTCCGGCACCAACTCTTTAACCACGCATTCATCTGCTCTATCCTGCTATTCATATACTCACTAGTACGTGGCACCGGGAGTAATCCAGAGATTACAACCTATGAGGTCCTGCTCTTTAATCTGCTACCTAGCTCCCTAAAATCTTGCTGCAGAACCTCATCCCTCTTCCTACCCATGTCGTTGGTCCCAATATGAACCACGACCTCTGACTGTTCACCCTCCCCCTTCAGAATGCCCTGCAGCCGTTCAGTGACATCCTTGACCCTAGCAGCAGGGAGGCAACAAACCATCCTGGAGTCACGGCTACGGCCACAGAAACGCCTATCTGTTACCCTTAAGATAGAATCCCCTACCACTATTGCTCTCCCACTCTTCATCCTCCCGTCCTGAGCAGCAGAAGAACCCCAGTGCTGGGAAGTTGGCTGCTGCTGCCTTCCCCTGGTAAGTCATCCCCCTTAACAGTATCCAAATCGGTATAGCTGTTTGAGTGGGGGATGGCCACAGGGGTCCTCTGCACTACCTGCCTGCTTCTAATGCTCCGCCTGATGGTCACCCATTTTCCTTCTGCCTGTGCAGACCTTACCTGCGCTGTGCCCAACTCACTAAATGTTTTATCCATGAACCCCTCAGCATCGCGAATGCTCCAAAACTCATCCATCTGCAGCTGCAGCGCCTCAATGCGGTCTGCTAGTAGCTGCAGCTGGATACATTTCCAGCACACATGGTCATCAGGGACACCGGCAGCATCCCTGAATTCCCACATAGCTCAGGTGGAGCATAACACAGGGCTGGGCTGTCCTGACATGATTACCCTTTAATTAATTGTAATTAAATTAAACAAATGAATCCCACCAATTTCACTACAGTTAAGTGATATAATTAAATGTGAATGTAAAAGGTATGATCAGTAAGTTCGCAGATGACACGAAATTGGTGGGCTGGTAAAAAGCGAGGAGGGTAGCCTCAGTCTGCAGGACTATATAGATGTGTTGGTCAGATGGGCGGATCATTGGCAAATGGAATTTAACCCTGAAAAGTGCGAGGTGATGCAATTTGGAGGGGCTAACAATGCAAGGGAGTACACAATGAATGGTAGGACCCTAGAAAAGACAGAGGATCAGAGGGACATTGGTGTGCATGTACATATATCCCCGAAGGCAGCAGAACAGGTGGATTAGGTGGTTAAAAAGGCATATGGGATACTTGCATTCATTAGCCAAGGCATAGAATATAAGAGTAGGGAGGTTATGATGGAGCTGTACAAAACGCTGCTTAGGCCACAGCTGGAATATTGTGTGCAGTTCTGGTCGCCACACTATAGGAGGGATGTGATTGCTTTGGAGAGGGTGCAGATGAGATTCACCAGGATGGTACCTGGGCTGGAGCGCTTCAGCTATGAAGGAAGACTGGACAGGCTGGGGTTGTTTTCCTTGGAGCAGAGAGGCAGAGGGGGGACCTGGTTGAGCTGTACAAAATTATGAGGGGCAGCGATAGGGCAGATAGAAAGGATCGTTTTCCCTTAGTAGCGGGGTTAGTAACAAGGGGGCATAGATTCAAGGTAAGGGGAAGGAGGTTTAGAGGGGATCTAAGGAAGAACTTTTTCACCCAGAGGGTGGTTGGAATCTGGAACTCACTGCCTGAAAGTGTGGTAGAGGCAGGAGCCCTCACAACATTCAAAAATCATTTGGATGAGCACTTGAAATGCCATAGCATAGAAGGCTACGGACCAAATACTGGAAAATTGGATTAGATTAGACAGGGCTTGATGGCCGGTGCAGACACGATGGGCCGAAGGGCCTCTTTCTGTGCTGTATAACTCTACGACTCTATGTGGGTGGGGTGAAGCTGCAATGGGGAGCAGGCTGGGTGAAGATGCAATGGGGAACGGTCTGAATGAAGGAGCAATGGTGACTGAGCAGAGTGATGGTGAAATTGGGACTGCGGGGTGAGGGTCAATTGCCAATACAAAGTGACCCCGGCTGAATAAAGAGAAAAACAAAACTTAAAACTAAAGTAAAAGGTATACCTTGGGGAACAGTACAAAGACAATAAAGGAGAGGAAGGCAAATGCCAATAAGATGTTAGGAAACATGTCAATATACAATTAGGAAATCAACGACGAATTACAAAATTACATTTTCAATCAATATAAAAATAAATAGTTAAGTATTCTATAAGCACAGGAAATATGAAAATAGGGATATGACCGCAAAGGAATGCACAAGTTAAAATCTAAAATAAAAGCAGAGAAGTGAAATAAATATTGAACAGTTCTTTTACCTCAGATTTTACCAGGGCCACAAACATGGTGGGCGTGAAATTAGCCGAGGAATTCAAAATGGAAAACCAAGCCTTCTAAGATAGACGGGAGCGAGATCTTTGATTAGAAGTGCATGTAACAAGGGCAATTCGGTTATCATGGGATCTTTAATCTAAATATGGACTGGACAAATCAAATACCACTAATGGTGTGAAGGACGAGTTCTTGGAATGCAAGTGAGATGGTTTCCTCGATCAGTATGTCATAGAATCATAGAGTCATAGAGTTATACAGCACAGAAAGAGGCCCTATGTGGAGGAACCAACCAGGGAACAGACTCTCCTGGATCTGGTACTGTGTAATGAGAAAGGGCTAATCAATACTTTGGTTGTAAAGCGTCCTTTAGGAACAAGTGACCATAATATGATTGAATTTTATATTACATTTGAGAGTGATGTAGTCCAAACTGAAACTAAGGTCTTCAGTCTCAACAAAGGAAACTACAAGAGAATGAGGGACAAGTTGGCCATGGTAGATTGGGAGACACATTAAAATGTATGAAGGTGGAAATACAATCGCTAACATTCAAGGAAATAATGCATAATTTGAAAAAATATCATATATTTCTCTGGGGCATAAAAACCCAAAAGGAAAAGTGAACCAACCATGGCTAACAAAATAAAATGTACTGGTATTAAGTCAAAGGAGGAAGCTTAAAAAGTTGCCAGAAAAAGCGGTCAGCCTGAGAAAAGGGATTTTTTAGAAAATTGCAAGGGAGGACCAACATTTGATAAAGAAAAGGAAACTGTAATATGAGCAGAAACTAGCGAAAAATATAAAACCGGATTGTAAAAGCTGCTCTAGGTAAGTAAAAAGGAAAAGTCTCGCAAAAGTAAATGTAGGTCATTTACAGTCAGAGACTGGAGAATTTATAATGGGGAATGATGAAATGGCAGAGAAATTAATTAAATACTTTGTTTCTCTCTTCACGAAGGAAGACACAACAAATCTCCCAGAAATACGAGAAAACGAAAGCTGTGGCGAGAATGAGGATCTTAAAGAAATTATTATTAGTAAAATAAACAGTAGTAGCAAAATTAATGGGAATAAATTTCGATAAATCTCAGGGATCGGATGACCTACATCCCATGGTTTTGAAAGAGCTGGCCATTGGGATAGTGGACGCATAGGTTGTCATCTTCCAAAATTCTATAGATTCAGGAATTGTTCCTGCAGATTGGGGGATAGCAAATGTATCCCCTCTATTTAAAAAAAGGAAGGCGAGAGAATAAGGGAACTACAGACCTGTTAGCCTCATATCAATCGTTGGGAAAATGCTGGAATATATTATGTAGAATGCAATAACTGGGCACTTAGAATCGAATAGTAAGATTGGGCAGAGTCAACATGGATCTATGAAAGGGAAATCCTGTTTAACAAACCTATTGGAGTTCTTTTAGAATGGAACTAGTGCCGTAGGCAAAGGAGAACCGGTAGATATGGTTCATTTGGATTTTCAGAAGGCCTTCGATAAGGTCCCACACAAGAGGTTGGTGCACAAAATTAGGGCACATGGAATTGGGGGAATATACTAGCATGGATTGAGAATTGGTTAACAGACAGAAAAAAAAGAGTAAGGATAAAAGTATCTTTTTCAGGATGTCAGGCTGTGACTAGAGGGGTACCGCAAGGATGGTGCTTGGGTCCCAGCTATTCACAGTCTATATCAATGATTTGGATGAGGGGCCTCAATGTCACAGTTCCAAATTTTGCCGCTGTCACAAAGCTAGGTGGCAGTGGCCGTTAGAAAGAGGATGTAAAGAGGCTTCAAGGGGCTCTGGATAGGCTCAGTGAGAGGGCGAGAACATGGCAGATGGATTCTAATGTGGATAAATGTGAAGGTAGAAAAATCAGACAGGCAGAGTATTTCCTAAATGGTAAAAGATTGGAGAATGCAGATGCTCAAAGGGACTTGGCTATCCTTGTACATGAGTCACTAAAATGAATGTGCAGCTGCAGCAAGCCATTAGGAATTCAAATGGTATGCTGGCCTTCATTATAAGAGGATTTCAGTACAGGAGTAAAGACGTCTTACTCCAATTACATAGGGCCTTAGTGAGACCAAACCTGGAGTATTGTGTACAATTTTGGTCTCCTTACCTAAGGAAGGATATAATTGCCATAGTGTGAATGCATCGAAGGTTCACGAGATTGATTCCTGGGATGGCAGGACTGTCGTATGAGAAGAGATTGAGTAAACTAGGCCTGTATTCGCTTGAGTTTAGAAGAATGAGTGGGCAGCACATTGAAGCATACAAATTGATTTCAGGGCTTGATAGGTGGATTCTGGGAGAATGTTCCCCTTGGCTGGGGAGTCTAGGACCAGGGGCCACAGCTTCAGGCTACAGGGTAGGCCATTCAGGACTGAAACGAGAAGACTTTTCTTCACACAGAGTGTGGAGAATCTTTGGAATTCTCTACCCCAGAGGAAAGTGAAGGCTCAGTCAATGGGCATATTCAAAACAGAAGTCGATAAATTTCTCACTAGTAAGGCCATCAAGGGATATGGCGATAAGGCCGGTGAATGGAAGTGAGGCAGAAGATCAGCCATGATGTCATTGAATGGTGGAGCAGGCTCGAGGGGCCGAATATCTATCCCTGCTCCTATTTCTTATGTTTCATGATAAACTAAACATATGTATAGAGAATAAAACCCCGTGTCTGGAAGGACTATTTCTACTCATAGTCAAAGTTAAGGAAGAGATAGCAGAAGCACTGTATATGAATATATGTATACTTTCTTAGAACTTTCATCCAGTGTGCCTAACAACGTTGGGAGGAAAGGTCTTGTAATCTTCGCTTAAAAATAAGAAAAGATATTTCTCTTGAAACCGAAAACGTAATAAAGACTAGTCAGCACGGATTTCAAATGGGAAGGTCCTACTTTACCAACCTTACTGCGTTATTTGAAAAACTAGCAGAGAGAGTAAATAAGGCTAAGTTAGTGACTATATTATACATAGACGTTTAAAAGAGCTTTCACCGCCATAGTAGACTCGTGACTAAGATCCGAGCCTGTAGACTCAGTGGAAAAGTGGCTGAATGGATAGTAAACTGGCTGCTCAATAGAAACGAGAGTAGAAATTAAAGGTAGTTGCTCAGACTGGGGGAATGTGGGAAGTGGTGTTCCACAGGGGCCACTATTGGTTAAAATTTATAGTAGAGGGTTGGACTTGGGAATCAGAAGTATAATATCAACATTTGCGGATGACACCAAATTATGGGGTATAGTTAACACTGAGGATGTCTGCGACAAAATTCAAGAAGATATTAACAACATTGAGTCATGGAGAGTAAATGATAAATGATTTTCAATAAATATAATGTGAGGTTGTGTATTTTGATAGGTGGAATAAGCAGGGCACCTGAGCCTTGGAAAATAACAGTCCTAATGGTGGGAGAAGAAAAGGAATTTAGGGATACAAATTCACAAGAAGATGAAAGAAGCCATTAAACGTGCAGTCAAAGCTCCGGAGTTAATTTCTAGAGGAATGGAAAGCAATAACAGAGGAGATTTGTTAAGCTTATACAGAACCTTGGAGACAATTATGATCTGCTCATTACAATAAGTATATAGAAGCACTGGAGAAAATGCAAAAGATATTAGAAAGTGAAACTCGTTACCATTCAATAAGACCATGACTGATCCGATCTTGGCCTCAAATCCATTTCCCTGCCCGCTCCCCATAATCCTTGATTCCCCTATATTTCTAAAAAGTATCTATCTCCAACTTGAATATATTCAATGACCCAGCCTCCACAGCTGTCTGAGGTAAAGAATTCCAAAGATTCACAACCCGCTGAGAGAAGACATTACTCCTCATCTCCATTTTAAATGGGCGACCACTTGTTTTGAAACAATTCCCCCCTTGTTCTAGATTACCCCAGGCGTGGAAACATTCTCTCTGCATCTGTCAACCCCCATTAGAATAATCGCCCAGAAATTCGGTTCGGGGGCTTCCTGCGGGTGCAAGCCTCCGACCTGCACTTACCTAGCATGCCGGCCATTGTGCTGTGGCCCCGCGTGGTATTCCAATCCAGGTCCTCCTCCAACTGCCAGCACACTGTGCTTGTGTATCCCAGGGGCGCAGTTAGTTTGATGCGTCCCCTGCGATCACGTGGGCCATGGAGAGCCAATGGGAGCAGTGAATGCTTCATTCATAAGATTGACAGGAAGAGCTGTCCAACCTATAAACACTATAAGCCCCAAAACATCACTAAAACTTCAAATAACTTTTATTAAAAAATGACATTTTAAAAATTACTATAAATTACATGAAATAACTATTGTAAACAATAAATTTATTTTATGAAATAAATAATTACATTTTATACGGGGCTAAAAATAAACATACCTTTCTTTAAAGTATATAAAAATAATAAACCTGTGGAATAAATGCTTTAATTTCAATTAATTCACCACTTACCTTTTTAAAAGCAGGCCTTGCGACTGCGTTTTACATGTCTAATTTCTAGAGACTTACCTTCTCGGAGAAATCTGGAAGAAAAATGTAAGTTCAATGCGCACGCGCTGCCTCTCCCGTGCACGCGTTCCACCTCTTAACCCCTTCTTTCTGGGGCAGGGAAGTGCTGGTTTCCCACGCATGCGCAGCGCACGCACGAAACCGGCTCTTCCGTTGGACCTACGGGTGAGTACCACGTGCGTACTCACCTGTGGAGACCCGATTTTCTGGGCCATTATATATTTCAATAAGGTAATTTCTCTATATTCTAAACTCCAATGAGTAATGGCCCAACCGGCACAATAGTTCTTCATAAGACAACCTCCGAGGGGAATGGGAATGACTGAATTGCTCTACAGAGAATGGGCACGCACTCGATGGGCCGACTGGCCTCCTTTTGTGCCTTTGTGACTCTATGACTCTATGTCATGGAGTGTTAGCGGCACTTTGCATAGATGCATGTAAGTGGCAGCTAGATAAATATAGGAGGCAAAAATGAATAGAATGATATGTTAGTGGTGTGTGATGAGGAAATGCGGGAGATGGCTTGTGTGGAACATAAATCTGTTGGGCGGAATGGCCTGTTCCTTTGCTGTAAAATTGGAAGTTATTCTATTCTATGTAAGGGGGAACTTGTGGGGTGTAGGTACAATGGAAACAGGGCAGGAGGAAGGTGCCTGGCTTATGGGCAGGTGAAATTGCAATGGGGACTCGGCGTGGTGATGGTGCAATGCGTACTCTGCCTGGCGAAGGAGAATGGGGACCGGAAGGTGTAAAGCTGCAATGGGGACGTGGCGGGAAGAAGGAACAATTCGATCACCGGATGGGACAGAAATAAAGGTTCTAAATTGGGGGAAGGCCGATTTTAATAGGATAAGGCAGGATCTGGCCAAAATGGACTGGGATTAGCTACTTGTAGGAAAATCCGCATCGGAGCAATGGGAGGCTTTCAGAAGGGAGATTGAGATCATACAATGGCAACATGTTCCCGTAAAGGTCAAGCGTGGTTCCAAAAAACACAGGGAACCTTGGATGTCAGGGGATATACGAGAATGGATTAGGAAAAAAAGGAGGGCTTTTGGCAGATACAAAAGGCTAAGGACGGAGGAAGCCCTAGAGGAGTACAAAAAGTGCAGGGGGATACTTAAAAAAGAAATTAGGAGATCAAGGAGGGGCCATGAAATAACACTGGCGAGCAAAAGAAAGGAAAATCCTAAGATGTTTTATAAGTATATTAAGGGTAAGAGGATAACTAGGGAAAAATAGGGCCCATTAGGGACAAAAGTGGCAATCTGTGTGTGGAGCCAGAAGATGTAGGAGGGGTTCTAAATGAATTTTTGCATCTGTTTTCACTATGGAGAAGGACGATGTAGACATAGAAATAGGGCGGGGGGTGCTGTGATATGCTCGAACTTATTAACATCGAGAGGGAGGAGGTATTGGCGGTTTTAGCAGGCCTAAAAATGGATAAATCCCCAGGCCCGGACAAAATGTATCCCAGGCTGCTGTGTGAGGCAAAGGAAGAGATTGCGGGGGCTCTAACACATATATTCAGAACCTCTCTGGCCACAGGGGATGTGCCAGAGGACTGGAGAACCGCTAATGTAGTACCATTATTCAAGAAGGGGAGTAGGGAAAAACCGAGGAACTACAGGCCAGCGAGCCTAACATCAGTGGTAGGAAAATTATTGGAAAAAATTCTGAGGGACAAAATTAGTCTCCACTTGGAGAGGCAAGGATTAATCAGGAATAGTCAACATGGCTTTGTCAAGGGAAGATCATGTCTGACTAATCTGATTGAATTTTTTGAGGGGGTGACTAGGTGTGTGGACGAGGGTAACGCAGTGGATGAGGTATACATGGATTTCAGTAAGGCCTTCGATAAAGTCGCACACAGGAGACTGGTCAAGAAGGTAAGAGCCCATGGAATCCAGGGTGCCTTGGCACATTGGATACAAAACTGGCTTAGTGGCAGAAGGCAGAGTGTGATGGTCGAAGGTTGTTTTTGTGACTGGAAGCCTGTGGCCAGTGGGGTACCACAGGGATCGGTGCTGGGTCCCTCGCTGTTTGTGGTCTACATTAATGACTTGGATATGAATGTAAAAGGTATGATCAGTAAGTTCGCGGATCATACAAAAAATTGGTAGGGTGGTAAATAGCGAGGAGGGTAGTCTCAGTCTGCAGGACGATATAGATGTGTTGGTCAGATGGGCGGAACAGTGGCAAATTGAATTTAACCCGGAAAAGTGCGAGGTGATGCACTTTGGTGGGACTAACAAGGCAAGGGAATACACAATGAATGGTAAGACCCTAGGCAAGATGGAGGGTCAGAGGGATCTGGGTGTGCAAGTACACAGACCCCTGAAAGGCGGCGGAACAGGTGGATAATGTGGCAAAAAGGCATATGGGATACTTGCCTTCATTAGCCGAGGCATAGAATATAAGAGCAAGGAGGTTATGATGGAGCTGTATAAAACACTGGTTAGGCCACAGCTGGAATACTGTGTGCAGTTCTGGTCGCCACACTACAGGAAGGATGTGATCGCGTTAGAGAGGGTGCAGAGGAGATTCACCAGGATGTTACCAGAGCTGGAACGCTTCAGCTATGAAGAGAGACTGGGCAGATTGGGTTTGTTTTGCTTGGAGCAGAGGAGGCTGAGAGGGGACATGATTGAGGTGTACAAAATTATGAGGGGCATAGATAGGATGGATGCTGAGGAGCTTTTTCCCTTAGTAGAAGGGTCAATAACTAGGGGGCATAGATTCAAGGTAAAGGG